>NC_140589.1:1450870583-1451475583 GCF_964204655.1 Triturus cristatus
GGGTTTTCCCCCTAACTTTTTGCCTTCAGTCATCCTGTTTTGCTAACTTCCTTTTTGCTGGTCTTAGGACTCTGTGCACTTAACCACTGCTAACCAGGGCTAAAGTGATTGCTCTCTCTGCTGAAAACATGGTAGAATTGACTTATACCTATATGGCATATTTAATATACTTGTAAGTAAGCACCTGAGACCATCACGTGGGAGTAGCCCTGCTATACAAACCCCTGATTGATTGATTTATTGATTGGTAAGTCTCTAGTAAAGTGGCAGTACCTGTGCCCGGGACATGTAAATTATATGCTACTAGTGGGCCTGCAGAACTGATTGTGCCACACTACATTAACTGTAACTCGCCATTGTACCATGCACTGTGTTCTGGCAAATCATGTGATTTCAGATGTCATAAGTTTTGTTATTAATGCAATGATTTTGCATGCTATAAGTTATGTAATATGCAAGGGCATAGCTAGTGCATGAAGAAGGAGCAAGTTAAAGTTAATGTAGTGTAGCGAGCGAGGTGACAAGATTGTGTACAGAGGGTCGAGAATTAGAGTCATGTGAAGTTGGTGCATAAGGTTAAATGTGAGTTATAACTATGATATAGTAATTTGAAAGTGATATGTAAATCATAAGTTTAAGAGATAACTATAACTTTAAAAGTTCTAATGTTTGTGTAATTTAAGTTGAGTTTGCATACAAAAAAGAACTAAAGATTTCCTAACTATAACTCATGTTTAACCTTTGGTATTTTCTCAAACGTTCAGTGGTTTCCAAAATTGTAATAATGCTTTTTTTTAATAATCGGGCAGTTTACTGTTTGTCGTGATCAGTGTCTTTAAGTGGAGTGTGACACAATATAGTGGAGGATACTGTTGTAAAGTGTACTGCGTACAGTGAAGTTGCGTAGACTGGAGTGGCATACAGTGGAGTGGTGCAGAGTGGAGGGGAGTGGCATATAGTGGAGATATGTAGGCTGAAGTTGGAGTGGCATACAAAGGAAGAGCATATAGTAGAGTGCCATAGAGTGGAGTGGCGTACAGTGGAGTGGTATACAGTGGGATAGCATACAGTAGAGTGTGGTTCAATGGAGTTACATACAGTGGAATAGTGTAGAGTTGATTGGCGTACAGTGCAGTGGCGTACTGTGAATTGCCATAAGCTGGAGTGTTGCACAGTGTAGCGGCATGCATTTGAATATCGTGTACTAGAATAGCGTACAGTGCAGTGGCATACAGTGGAGTGTGGTAAAGTGAAGTGACATAAAGTGGAATAGCATAGACTGGAGAGGTGTAGAGTGTAGTGGCATACAGTCAAGTCATGTAGAGTGACTTACCTAGAATGGAGTGAGATACAGTCTAAAGGCGTAAAGTCAAAAAGCAGAGAGTGGAGTGGCGAACAGTGGCATTACGTACAATGGAGTAGTGTACAGCAGGATAGTGTATACTGGAGTGCGTTAGAATTTAATAGCGTACAGTGCACTGACGTACAGTGAAGTAGCATAGAGTGGAGTGGCATACAGTGGTGTAGCATACAGTGGAGTAGTGTTGAGTGGAATAACATTGAGTTTAGTGGCATTAAGTCTAGTGACGTACTGTGGAGTAGCACATAGTGGAGTAGCATAGAGTACAGTGTTGTACAGTGGAATAGGGTAAACTGTAGAAGCGTCCAGTGCAGTGATGTACAGTGGAGTGGCATTTTAATGGAGTGACACACAGTTTTGTAGAATGTAATGGCATACAGTGGATTGTGGTACAGTGGAGTGGCGTGTATTAGAGTTGATAGAATGGAGGGCTATAGAGTGGAATGGTGTATAGTAGAATAGTGTAGAGGGCAGTGATATACCATGAAGTGGTGCAGCGTGGAATGACATAGAGTACAGTAGCGTGGAGTCAAGTTGCATACAGTGGAATAGCATACAGTTGTGAGGCATACAGTGGAGGGGTGTACAGTAAAATGGTATAGACTTTAGAGAAATAGAATAGAGTGGTGAACAGTATAATAGGATAGAGTAGAGTGGTGTAGAGTCGACTGGCGTACAGTTGAGGGGTGTGGAATACAGTGGAGAGGCTACAGTGTAGTGGCATATACTGAAGTGATGTAAAGTGGAGTAGCATAGAGTGGAGTGGTGTAAAGTGAAGTGTTATAGAGTGGGTTGGCATAGAGTAAAGTGTCTAAATTCAAGCAGATGTACTGTGAAAGTGTGTGAAAAGATATAAATGCTATGTGGCAGAAATATACAGTATAATGGGTAAATTAACATTTTTGGTAGTTTATGTAAATAGTGTAATTAGTGTTCAAGGTATAAGTTGTATACAACCTAGTTTTATATTGCGCCTTCTTATTCCATGGTAAGTTAATGGTATACCAAGGTACATGGGGCTGAGAACTGAGTATGTGATTGGCTAATGGCTATGTTTACCAAAGGTAAAAGGCAGGCATGTACTTTTTATCACAGTTTTTGCAGCATTCTGCATTTCACTGCATTCTGGACTAGGGTATTACATATAGTTAAGTATTAGGTTTTATTGTTGCTCACTGCCTATTACCACATTATTTAAGAGGTAATAAGTTAGCATTTTTATTTATAGATTTCTATATACTATTATAGCAGTCTAGGTGACCTGCATTCTTTTTTAAGACAGTGCTGTAATTTGTAGGGATTAACTCACTACTCCGTACACTTTTTTATAATCTGTAAAAGATAGAAAATAAACTTTAATACACTGTATTTGTAAAATATAGTGTCTTACAGTGTATTTAGATTTTTTTCAATTTAGCGAAAATACTGTGGCAACAGATATCACTAAATTGAAATGCTTTATAATTTGCAGAATACTTACTCTACTTACCTGCAGTACCCAAAAGATCCACTTGCGTACCATGATGTCCACTCCTGCCAAATTTCATCCAAATCCAACTGACTGTTTTTGAGCTACGTGAAATACAAAACTCTATGTAAAATGCATCGGATTTCAAGCATGTTTTGGGACCCCCCTGTTTTCTGTGCATTCCCTTGACCAACAGCCGCAAAACTTTAATTCCTCTGGCAACAGAATGGGTGCAACAGGTCTGCAAAGTTTAGCAGGTATGCGTCAAATGGGTGCAAAGTTATTATTAAAAAAACAAGAAATCCCTATCTTTGGTAACCCTAACTATAATTACAGAGTGGCTACCGCAACTCTTCAAGATTTATTTCTCGGGTGACAACAGGTCACAACAGCGGTCTCACAGGACGCATTTTGACTTATGCCTTCATCAACATTTCGAAACGCCATTTTGGACAAGGTATTTATACTCCCATACACATTCCAGGGTAAATTTTCTCAATGGAAAGGGAAGAGTTGAAAATGTAGTTACAACTACTATCCCCCAAAGTTTTCCGCTCAAGTGGGCTAATCCCACTAATTTTCATTCAATACATGTATAAGTAGAGACAAAACCAACAATCAATAATTCACAAAATGTACTTATTTTCTTCTCTAACACAAATAAATAATTAACTAATATGTAGTGATAGAATGAGAATAGTTTCACTCTTAAGATTTAGTACGAAAATGCATACTAAATAGAAGCCCTGGATACGTTCCGGTTGTCGAGTACCCATACCCCTTGCTGCAGACATCATGCCCCCAGTGGGCCTGTAGTTTAACGTGGATCTTAATGTTCTTCTCAGTCTACTCTAAATCTTGCAACTCTTTCTGCCCTGTAAATGGAAAAATAAACATTAAGTGTAGGGTCTCACTTGGAGAAAATTTCAACCAAAACGGCTGACAGAAGCTACGGACAGTTTAAGGAAAGTCACTATTCAATCTTGTACTGATTATTCTAAAACAATATGCATTATCCTCAGAGAACTCATAAATGTACATACAATTCTTCAGCTGCATTCAGCCCTTTAGGCTCCTTACTATCGAATGCCAAACTATACTTGGATTCTAGGACCCTTAATTTTTTCTCTCAGTTACCACCTCTTTCATCTACCCCGATTCTGTCGATCAGGTCTTTAATATCCCCATTATGGCTAATCTGGAAATGTCTGGCTACTGCATAACTAGTGTCATTGTTGTTAACTGCCCTCAGGTGTTGTAATATTCTTGTGTGCGCCTGCAGAGTGGTGCTGCCCACATACACTTTGTTGCATCCACATTTCAACATGTACACCACGTAATCACTTTTGCATGTGTAATGACCTTTTTATACGGGTGTCCTCTTGTTTAAAACTACCTCTTTATGATTTTCTCCATTCCTACAGGCTTTGCATTTACTGCAATGGTAAAAGCCATCCTGTGGTTGTAATCATGTGGCTTTGTCCACTCTACCATCACTGTGGACCAACTGGTCTTGAGCAGAGTCTGCCTTTTTATAAGTTATAAGAGTTTTCTTAGGGATGTCCTGTCCTATAACTGGGTCACTCCTCAAAAGGTGCCAATACTTCTGTATTACTGTTCTAAGTGTTTTATGTGCAGTGTTGTAGGTGGTGATAAAACGACGCTCAGCTATGTTTTCTTTTCTAGGTTTGCTTCTAAAAATAAGAGATTCTCTCTGAATTATTTCCATGCTTTCTTCAGCTAGGGCTAAAGTTTGTTTGCTATACCCTCGCTGCTGAAATCTCTGTGTCATGTCTTCTTTCACTCTTTTAAAGCCTTCCTCTGTATTACAAATTCTTCTGGCTCTCAAGTATTGACCATAGGGGATGCCCCGGATCTGACTGACAGGGTGGAAACTTTGGGCATGTAATATGCATTTCCCTGCACTCAGTTTTCTGTAAAGAGAAGTGATAATTTCCTTTTCCCTCACTTCAGGATTAACATCAAGGAATTAGGCTGTAGTAGTGCTGATCTGGCTGGTGAACTTGAGGTTCAAAGCATTCTCATTTATTTCAGTAACAAAGCTCTCTGCTGTTTTGGTGTCTCCACACCAGATGACAAAAATGTCATCTATAAATCTCAACCATGTCACTATCCTGCTGCTACATTTTTCCAATGGGTAGTTATTCAAAACCTGATCGTCCCACCATCCCATGTGCAGGTTAGCCAAACTAGGGGCAAAGCAAGTGCCCATGGCTGTACCTTGTTGCAGTTCATATGTGTTGCGGTTGAAAAAGAAAATGTTGTGTCTAAGACACCAACGCATCACTTCAATTAACATTAAATTGTGCTTGTAAAACCTTATATGCCTCTCCTTTAGAAAGTGTTCAGTGCCTCTGAAGCCATCATCATGTTTGATACTAGTATACAATGATTCCACATCAAGAGTCATGAGTAGCATGCCCTCTTCCTACTGTATATCCTCCAGATGTCTTAGGAAGTCAGTGGTATCATTGACGTATGACAGAAGTCTTTCTACGAATGGTCTGAGAAAGGTGTCAATATATTTGGATACGTTTTCAAACAAGCTGTCTTGTGTAGCAATAATAGGTCTGCCTGGGGGTTTCGAGGCATCTGTATGTATTTTGGGGAGGAGAAAAAACACAGGACGTTTGGGTTCTTCTACATTAAGAAAACTGTATTCTTCACTGCTAATCATTCATTCATTTCTCTATTTCAAAAATGAGACTACTGAAGCCTTTTCCCACCTCTTTACAATGAGCTACACTGACATTTTTGTAATATTCACTCAAAAGAACAACGGTTACAGGGACGTTATAGTTAGGCTCAAAATTTACTTGTACAATACCATTGAAATTCAAGGGTGTTAGTTACCTGAGCTAACTCTAACTTACGCCCCCACAATGCACTGCTTATGATCTCACATATAACATTACTCATGACATGGTCAGTGACATCACTCATGACTTCACTGATGACATCACCCAGTGGTTGTGACTGCTTTCTAAAAGTTTATGAGTGTTAAACATATACCAAGGTACTACAAAAGTATCACATATGACCAGATATACAAATTTGGTTTTCCTACAATATCTCCAAAACTACTGAACGGAAGTACACACCTCCCCCCTGTTTTCTCAGCACCCAATTAATGGATCACCCTGAAACTTTCCATGCACAACTAGAATCACTGGCACACTATTTTTGGAAAAGTTTGTGACAATTTGTCAACCGGCACCAAAGATGTAGACAACTCAAAAAGCACAAAAAATGACCTTGCCACCCAAAACCCCACCCTAGACCCTAAAAGAATTCCCTTGCCAACCAAAAACCCATACCCTCATTTAACCCTAAAAATTCCCTTGCCACCGAGAAACCCAAACCCTAAAAATTGCCTTGCCACCCAAAAATCCATACTCAAACTAAACCCCAAAAATTTAGAACATGATCTCTGGTCTCAGCAGCAGATGACAAGAAAGAACCTCCTCATCAAAGTCACTGTATGAGATTGTGCACTCGAGAAAAGACAGGATGCAAACACCTCCATCAAGGATTACGGATAGCTGTTCACAGTGAAAATGCAGAGAAAACACATTTGCTTTGCCTTAGTCATGTAACGAAGTTAGGGTGATTAGTACTTCACAGAAGTGGAGCTTCCTTGCTGATTTTTGCCTGGGGGACCCCATCCCCCAGGGTCTGGTGATGTTTCTCTTGTATTGGGACCGCGGGGGAGCCTGAAAGCCTCCGCAGTCCCTGCCAGCTTCCCGCTGCCTATGGGAGCCAGCATGGCTTTCAGACATAGGGAGCTGCTAAACATGCAACTCCCTGTATCTGAAAGCAATTTGTCTGTTTCCCTGCTCGCTTGCCAGTGGGCAGAGAAACAGACAAATGCTCCGCTGCCAGCAAGCAAGAGCATTTTGTCGGCTCTCCCACACTGGAAGTGGAGCATTTGCTATGACTTGGTGGGAGCAGAAAAGCTCCCACCAAGCCACAGCAAACAGCTATGTCCCAGGGATGGGGACCCCTGGACATAGTAGGAGCCAGCTCTGGGGGGTGGCAGTCCCCTTCACCATCTATGGTTGCAGGAGGGGTGGGCACGCTGCCTCCAACTTTGCTGTTGCAGGGCCTGCCTCGGGGAGGTGGTGGTCCCCGGGGCTGAGAATGGCCCAGGATGGGGCCGCATGGCTACTCTCCCTTTAAAAAAAATATTATTTAGCCCCGAGGAGGTGGTAGTCCCTGTTTTTTGTTTGCAGGAGCTGCAGTGCCAGTACAACTCCCGCTGTTTTTTTTTGTACTGGGGGTACCCCCCGCAGAGGCCTAGACGTCAGGGTTATTCCTACATCAAGCAGGGGCTGAGAAAAAGGGGTGGTCCCAAAACGGTTTTACCATGTAAATTTCCATAGGAAACTTTAAATACAGCTACAGCCCGAACTACTGAACACAATTACTCCACATTTGGTTGAAAGGTAGCTGTTGGTCCAGAAAGCGCCATTTTTGTTAAATGATGCAAATCCGTTCAGAAGTTGCCGAGAACTTTAAAGGTTTTTAAGATATACAACTGAGGATGTGGAGGATCCGCAACCCCACCTGAGATTTCATGCTGAGATCGGAATGGCTGTCAACACTTCAAACCAGGAAGTGTTGGCAGCCATCTTGTGACTTTGGTTTAATCCCCATGCCCTGGGGACCACCAAAACCCAAGGGCAAATGATGATTGCCCCCCCACAGCTCCAGGTACTTTTACATCTTCGGGGCTAAATATGAGAAAGGTGGGGTACATGCGCCCCCCCACAGCTCCAGTGACCGCCAACTCCCTGGAGCTAAATTAAATATTAAAGCATGGGGGCTCTGGCCCCTCCACAGCCATGGGGACCACCACCTCCCCGGGCTGTGTTCTGTAAGAGAGGGGGGTCATGTGGCTCCCCTCCTGGAGCCATAGATGGCCCTGGGGACTGCCACCCGCCAGGGCTGGCTCCTGCTACCTCCCAAGGTGCTCACTCTCTGGAGGTAGCTGTTTGCTATGTTGGCCGGCCAGTAGATAGTATACATATATGTAGGTATTCACTAGTAGGTATCTAGTTAGTAGTAGTTAGTAATATACCAGTAGGTAGTTATAGTTAGGACCATGTTTCTATAGAAAAAGCATTTTTTGACTAGCCTATATCTTTGGTGTAGTTTGACGAATCTTCACAAAATGTTCTAAAAGAAGTGCATAGTGAGTCTTGTGCTTGGAAAGTTTTGGGGTGATCTATAAAGCGGGGGTTGAGAAACAGGTGGGTCAAACAAATATGATTTCTCTTAAGAGCTTTGAACACGACTACAGCCCGAACGCTGGACAGAATTATACCAAATTTGGCAGGAAGGTAGATTTTGGTTCACAGATCTCTCTTTCAGTTATTTGGGCTAAACGTATTCAGAAGTTGCTGAGAAATTTAAGGGAAAGCAAATAAGGATATCTGGGCAGAGCCTAAGGATAGATCTCATGGTGATATCTGATTGGCTGTCAGCACTTCGACCAGAAAGTGCTGGCAGCCATCTTGGGACCAATATACAAGATAGCACCCCATTGAAATGCATTGTAATGAACACAGGTTTTGAGGGTCACAAAAAAGAGACATAATTTACTGATGGTACCTGTTGTATATACATAATCTTTTACAGTTTCAAGGTTTGTTTATGTAGATGCTATCATTACACATGTGTCAAGCCTGACTCCTTCAACCAATTAGAGGAAGTTCACATTATGAGGTAACATCATAGAATCCCTGTTTTTGTATTTATATGATGTAATGGAATGTTGATTTCATATTTGCTTGCACTCTTGTCAGGAGCTTTCATCTGCGTGAGGGCCTTTTAAACATAATTATTACTTTACATTAATATTCTTCGTTTAATTCATTGGCCTGCTGTCATAACAGTACCATATTAATATTAGGAATTGTGTTGTGTTCTAAGGTGATTTTACCCTGTGATAAAGCCTTCTGCTAAGAGTACATCAATCATGTTTGAGAGAAAACCGTTTTCCCATTGATTTTCCCATAGAGGTTTTAGAAGGTGCTCCAGAAGGTAAAATTAGAGCATATTTTCTCTAAATTCACACTGTGTTTGTCAGCCATATGAGAATGACGTCTGACATTCTCAGTAAAACATGTACTTCCAGTAGGAGCAGCCTGTCAGTTGAATCCCGGGTGTTCCACTGCAGCCTCCTAGAGTGTTCTAAAGAACAACTAAAGTGCTAACAGTCTCACTTATGAAAAAAGTATGGCATACCTGACGCCATCTTGATTGAATCAAACTGGTAAAATTTAAAATATTTAATTTGGAAAGAAACAAATGAGGGGTTTCATTTTGTCATAGAAATTATGGTTAGTGATGGAGAAAGAAAAATTAGGACACATTTTAAATGAGATCTCAAATATCTTCCTGTTGCACTTTAACAGGAGCAGTTGATTCCATTGCGTTCTACTGCAGCCTTCTAAAGAACAACTAGAGCACTAACCTACTTACTTATGATAAAACTATGGTACACATTAAGCCATCTTGATTTAATCAAACTGCTAAAACTTAAAACATTTAATTTAGAAAGCAACAAATTGAGGGGTTTCATTTTGTCATAGAAATTATGGTTAGTGCTGTAGAAAGACAAATTAAGACCCGTTTTGATTTCTAAAATATCTTTGTCTTCTATTTCATTTAATCATTCTGACATGTAGACTGACACATGTTCTTTTGCCACCAGCAGCAGACTGCAAGTCAACTCGCTGTTGATCAGCAGTTTACTACTCTGTTCTGATGAGCAACTAGAGTGCTAACATTCTGAATTTATGCCAAAGGTGTGACCTATCTGACTGCCATCTTGATGGAATCGAAGTGGAAAACTGAAGGCACTTTCTACTGAGGATACGAGAGTAAATGAGGAGATTAGGGAGCTTCATAACAAACAAGTCTTCCAAGATGGCCACCAGAGTGAAAGGAGCCTAAAATATAGCACAAATATCACCCAAATGCAGCCCAAGTATAGCCCAATCTCTGAAGTGTGCACAACACCCACACACATTGGGCTTCTTTATTAAAGGTCATGAAAGGGTTACCACATACTAACCATTCAGGAATGGAGTAACAAAATAAAAAAAATGAAAGATATGTTTTTATTTGCTGTCTTCCACACTATCAGAGGGTGCAAAGTTGAAAATGGTGTCATTAATGGTTGCTTTATGTGAGAGTGGTGTGCCATTCCTGAGCTTAGTTTTTTCAGCTCCGACAGTATTGTATCTATCTGATAAGCCCAAAAATAATATTTAATCAATGAACCCAATTTTCAAGTATGTGGATTACATTTTATTTGGAGGAAAAAATGATTGGAAAGGTATATGTGTATGTGAGAATGTTATAAGAGAGTATTGATTTTTTTGAGAAAATATTGGAACTATATCAGGTGATGTATGAGTGGTTTTGTGAGTGGCTTTGTATGATTAATAACAGGTGAGGAAGATGCTTTATGAGTATATGAGAATGTGACAGTGTGTCTGATTTGCAGAATAGGTGTATAAGAAGTTGGTTCAGAATCTGTTGCTAACTACATGGTGTAATTGGCAAACTAAAGTGTAGATTAAGAATAAAAACTTTAGTTAGCAAGGCATTAGAAGATGCTAAAATATTTACATGTGCAATTATGATATGTTGTTCTCGAAGAGTTTTTTGTTGTTAATTCTGTGTGTTGTAGTTATGTTACACTGCTTTGACAGTTACAGAAGCACATATACATTCAGGCACTTACCCAGAAACTACTTGTGCATTCAGTAGATTCAAACATAGTTGTAGTCACATCTATATTGCTCTCTTTTCCGTAACACAGGCACTGAGGTTTTTGTTTATAGCCACTTACATAGATATTTAGAGATTCATAGAGATACTAAAATAGACAGTCACATAGCAGCACATTTACTTTAAATAGCTCATGGCACTGCTATAGGTGTACTACGATAATTTCTCAGATATGTTGGCAAGTACTGACACAACTTTCTCATTCATGTACATAAATACTCTTTCAAACATGGATAATGCATGCTAGTACAGGCCCTGTGTGTGCACTTTCACTTGTAGCTTGATTTGCCATGTAAAAGCTGTTTGTCAAGTCTTAAATCCAAGTTTCAGTATGCACAAGTCACATGTGAGAGATGCTGTAGGTGTGCTACAATGCATGCTGATTTGTGCTTAAAAAATAAGAGATGTTCTTTTCAATTCACTAAGTTACTTGTGCACTTGCATGCCGTATGCCAAGTACTACATAGAGTATGCCATCCCTAAAGCAACTGACATAAATATTCAGAAAAACATAATGCTATTGAGACAGCTACAGAAGCATGTATAGATTCCATCACTCACCAGAAACTATTAATACATGCGGCAGACTCAAAGATAGTTGCAGTCACACCTATGTAGCTCTGTATTGCCTAACACAGGCACTGAAGTATTTCTGCAGCCACTTACGTACACATTTAGACAGCCATAGAGGTATTTTAGCAGACATTTACATACCAGCACATTAACTAATACATCTCATGGCAATGATGGAGGTGTACGTCTACACTCTCTCAGATATGTAGCCAAGTACTGAAACAATCTTCTCAACTATGCAGAGAAATAGTATTTTAAAATGGGTGATGGCTACTAGTACAGACCGTGTCTGTGCAATGCCACTGCAAGCTTCACTTGGCATGTAATAAGTTTTTCTGAAGTGTCAAACCCACGTCTTAGTGCACATAACACACTTCTATGATATGCTGTGTGTGAGCCATAAAGGATGCTGTTTTGTGCTTAAGAGATTGGCAGATGTCCTTTTGAGTAGGATAAGTTACTTGAATACTTGTATGCCCCTGTGAAAAGAACTAAATAGAATATGCAACCCATAAGAAACTGATATACATGTTCACAAAAGTATAGACCCTCTCTGCAACCTAATCAGACAGCTACAGAAGCACATATAGATTCAGTCACTTACTAGAAACTACTTATGCTTGCAGTAGACTCAAAGGTAGTTGAAGTCACACGTTCATAGCTTTCTTTTTCCTTACAGAGGCACTAAAGTATTTGAGAAACCACCTACATACACATTTGGACAGCCATCGAGCTACTAAAGCACACAGGCACATACGGTCACATTTAAAAACATCTTTTGGGACTCATACAATGTATACTGCTACACTCACATACATATATAGGAAAGTAATGACACAGCCTTCTGAACCATGTACAGAGTACAGAAATTGTTCATGAATCATGGGTGATGGCTACTAGTGCAGACCCTGTCTGTGTATTCTTACTCCAAGTTTCACTTGGCATGTTATAGGTCTTTCTCAAATATCAACCACACGTTTTAGTGCGCATAATACACTTCTAAGATATGCTGTAGGTATGCAATAAAGTATGAGTTTTTATGCTTAAGAGATTGAGAGATGTCATTTTGAGTTAAATAAGTTACTTGTGCACTTGCAGTCATCAATGCCAAGTACTACATAGAGTATGCCACCCCTAAATCAATTGACATACATGTTCACAAAATCATAGTGCCTGTCTTCTTGTTACAGAGACAGCTACAGAAGCCCTTATACAGTCAGTCAGTCACCAGAAACTATTTATTCATGCAGCAGACTTGTAAGTAGTTGCAGCGACACCCACATAGCTCTCTAATGATTAACACCTGTTCTGAAGTATTTGTGCAGCCACTTACACACACATTTAGATAGCCATTGAAGTATTATAGCAGGCAGTCACAGCAGGACATTTACTTAAACATCTCATGGCACTGATAGAGGTGTACTCCTACACTCTCTCAGATATGTAGGCAAGTACTGAAACAACCTTGTCAACTATGTACAGGATTAGTCCTTCAAACATCGGTGAAGTCTCCTAGTGCAGGCCCTGTCTGTGCACTCTCACTGCAAGGATCAGGTGGCATGTTATAGGTCTTTCTGAAACGTCAAACCCATGTTTTAGTGCTCATAACACACTTCTAAGATACAGTTTTGTGCTTAAGACATTGGCAGATGTCCTTTTGAGTTGAGTAAGCTACCAGCACACTTGCATGCCTCTATGCCAAGTACAACATAGAGTATGCCATCCCTAAAACAATTGATATAGATGTTCACAAAAGCACTTATGCATTCAGTCACTCACCAGAAACTACTTATGCATGCAGCAGAATCAAAGGTAGTTGTAGTGACACCTACATAGCTCTCTATTGCCCAACACAAGCACTGAAGTATTTGTGCAGCCACTTATATACACATGTAGGCAGCCATAGAGCTATTATAGCAGGCAGTTCTATACCAGCACATTTACTTCAACATCTGGTGATACTGATAGAGGTGTACTCCTACACTCTCTGAGAGATGTAGGCAAGTACTGACACAACCTTCTTAAACATGTACAGAAATAACACTTTAAACATGGGTGATGTCTCCTGGTACAGGCCCTCTCTGTGTTTTCTAACTACAGTCTTCACTTGGCATGTACTGCCAAGTGAAGATTGTATTTTTCAAGTGTCATATCCACTCAGAAGATCCTGCACCCAGCCACTGACCCACTCAGACACTCATGCCCCCACTTAGACTCTACTCAAACAGTCAGAGACTCATTAAGACAGTCATGCACCCACTCACACGCCCAGTGAGACACTTTTGCAGGTAGTCCCAGACCCACACACACACCTAGTCACATACCCATTGAGACACTCATGCACTTAGTCGCACACCCACTGTGGTACTCTTGCACTCATTCACACTCTCATTTTCAAAGGATACAGGTAGGAAATAGAATTTTTTTTAAACTTAGAAATTCATTAAAAAAACAAAGGTTACAAAGACATTATAGATAGGAAAGATATTTTAAAAAGCTTTGAAATTTATTGCAAAAAACAAAGGTTACAGGGATGTTATAGTTAGGAAATAGAATTTAAAATACCTTAGAAATTCCATGAAAAAAACAATGGGTACAGGGACATTATAGTTAGGCTCAGATTTCACTCATAAAAAAGTTGAAACTCAACTGTTATAGTTACCTGAGCTAAATATAACTCATATCCCCGTAGTGCACTGCTTAAGACCTCACATATTCTGTTACTTATGACAATATTATATAGGGGGTTCAATAATGGATTTCCCTGTGGGATTGCTACTCTCTCCTATGTAATATTTCTAGATATATTGTGATTGATGTGAGGGCATTTCTAATGACTTCCTGCTATATGCTCTGTGGGTAGGTGGTGTCCATAAGGGGTCACCAATTTTGAGAAGATTTAGACTTTTTTGGGTCATACACCTGTTGTGTTAGTCACATGCACCACTATCTCTTAATCTTGATTTATATTTCTGGCATTTTTTGTGATGTTTTAAATTACTATAAGTCCTCTGGATGAGGACTGTTATGTGGTTTTCAGATCGGTTGGGATTGACTCTGTTTTTATAATCCTGTTTGCTGATGGTGAGGTATTTAACACCAGTACATTATAGCCAACATAGTGTCAATCAGCAGCCTGGCTTGTGGTAGATCTGTCTATGGGGCTTTTAGATTGGTAAGCTATCACCATATTTGAAATTAGTGGGACTGTATACCCATTGTTTTCCACACTTGGCTATGGGTACCATGCGTACGTGCACTGTGTCCCTAATTTTGGTGCAATTTTCTTGAATGTATTTGTGACTTTTTAATTGGGGGAGGAGGCTATCTGTTCTGGCACCCTTGTGAAATATTTGGGTTCACCTAGTCTGGTATAGTATTTCCCCTGTTTTACACTGTGCGAATCGGTAGAGATCACATCATCAATTGTCAATCCCATTTAGATATGGGTGATTTGTTTGCATGGCTTTTTGAGTGACTTGCGATCTTCCCATTCGAAGTCATTGTGTTAAATATATATAATATATAAATATATACATCTGATTATGGGTATAATGCATAAATGCATTTCCCCAAACTCGATTTCTTGGGCACATTGGAGACCTAATGATGTCGCAAGAAGTACTTTTTTGTCCCAGTACCCCTGTGATGTGTTTGATGCTAGCTCTAGATGGCCGACGCATTTTTAATCAGCGGCCTGGATTTTGATTGATAAAAACTGGCTGACGTTTCAGTGAACAGGTGGGAGGTATCAGTCATGATTATGGGCTACTTTAAAAAGAGACGTGGATGGACCCTCGGTTTTCTACGTCACTCCACTGCACAAGATTTGGGGGGTGTCTTTGTGTGACTTTTGGCACTAATTGCAGCAAGTATTAGTAGGCTCTTGGTACAGGGGTTATTCAGTAGTCCGTGTTAAACATTACCTTCATGATACTTGCCATCCGGGGTTTCAACTGTTACGGGTGGACGCCATTGGCTGGGATTTCATATACATGTGTTGTTTGTTATTTTTGTTGTTGTACATCAATATGGATTGCTGATCTGCATACACTTACGATTTCATGCATGGACATATTCACCATTATTATATAATTCGAAGGCATTGGTCCTATTGGACTCGAATGGCAAAACCCAGGCACATGGCTTTATGTCGGCTAGCTGCACAACATGATGAAGTGCAGTTGTTCTTTTTTCTATAGCAGTGCCTTGGATGGGTCATTTCTTTATTGCAGTCATGGGAAGAAGGGGCTGTTTAGATCACTATGGCCTATTTGGATTAGGCCGCAACCATTAATATGGACGCCATGAGGTTTTTTCAAATAGGCACACTTTGCCAACTGTGGGTCCTTTGTTCACTTATGTATATCACCAACTGATCGTTTGAGGCCTTCTGGGAAGCCACCTAAGACTATGCGTAACACCTTCTATGTGTCTATAACTTGGCCTCTTGATATTAGTACACAGCCCTTGTGGGCGGCAGGCCATGATGTGGACAATAGGGGAGGATTTGTTATCAACGCTGTGAACACAGACATTATGTTGGTTTTCACCTTGTCCTTCCTCTCATCTACGGCTGCCAATACTAGGCAGAACGGTACCCATCTTCCTTATAATTCTAATTCTTGACATGAATGCTAATGGGTATTGATTGTCGGATGTCAGTGGAAGATTGGATATTTTAGTGTAATTTGGTACATTGCGATACTTTCTCTGTGAGACTGCTTTTTTGGCATACCACAATATGCTTCGAACTTGTTTAGTTCCGTTGTTTACATTTTTTGTACTGGTTCTTCTGGCAGTGACTATTTTGTGTCAGTAGGTGCGAGCAACCAGTCAAATTGATTCTAACCACCCACGTAGCAGTTGTTGTGGGACTACAAGTGGCAATTCTTTGACAGACTTTGATTGGAAACTTGAATATTGAAAATAAATGTGTTAGGTATAAGTATTTTGAATGACTCACTGTCCTTCACAGCGGTTGTATGACATAATTTCGACAGACAGAAAATCGACCTACAAATATATCGCAACAAAAATATCGATGTCAAGAATATCGACATCCTATCTACAACATGGTAAGTACAAAAATATCGAAAATTAAATATCGATGTCAAAAATATCGTTATTAAAAATATCGTTTTTCTTTTACTTTAAAAATATATGTAAAATAAACCAAATTATACTTAGAAATTAAAGAAACATAATTAAAGATATTGTATAATATTTAAAACGTATAATTAATATATATAATTTAATAAAACTTTAATTAAACATATACATATAATATATAATATATATACTTACTTAATAATTAATTTTACTAATAATTTCTGTAACGTATAAATTATTAAATGTTTTTAAAAATTACCAATACATCTATACACATAAAATATTAACATTAATAAATATTTAATAATTACATATAGCAAATAATAATCAATATTTTTAATGTAAATAATTTTTATTATTAATGATATATTACAATAGCAAAAATAATACAAAACATATGAAATATGAGACACAATAAAACTACTAGTCCAACTCCAACAAAAACAACAGTAAGGAAAATGTTGAATACCGTAGGGGTAAAAATTACTATTCCAACTCCAAAGAATGCAACAGTAGGGAAAGCGTTGGATAGCATAGGGTTAAAATTACTATTCCAACTCCAGAGAGTGCAATAGTAGGGAAAGCGTTGGATAGCGTAAAGGTAAAAATTACTATTCCAACTCCAGAGAGTGCAACGGTAGGAAAAGCGCTGGATAGTGTAGGGGTAAAAATTACTATTCCAACTCCAGAGAGTGCAACAGTAGGGAAAGCATTGGATAGCGTAGGGGTACAAATTACTATTCCCACTCCAGTAAATGAAACAGTAGGTAAAGCGCTGGATAGCGTAGGGGTTAAAATTACTATTCCAACTCCAAAGAGTGCAATAGTAGGGAAAGCGTTGGATAGCGTAAAGGTAAAAATTACTATTCCAACTCCAGAGAGTGCAACAGTAGGAAAAGCGCTGGATAGCGTAGGGGTAAAAATTACTATTCCAACTCCAGAGAGTGCAACAGTAGGGAATGCATTGGATAGCGTAGGGGTACAAATTACTATTCCCACTCCAGTAAATGAAACAGTAGTTAAAGCGCTGGATAGCGTAGGGGTAAAAATTACTATTCCAACTCCAAAGAGTGCAACAGTAGGGAAAGCGTTGGATAGCGTAGGGGTAAAAATTACTATTCCAACTCCAGAGAGTGCAACAGTAGGGAAAGCGTTGGATAGCGTAGGGGTACAAATTACTATTCCCACTCCAGTAAGTGAAACAGTAGGGAAAGCGCTGGATAGCGTAGGGGTAAAAATTACTATTCCAACTCCAAAGAGTGCAACAGTAGGGAAAGCGTTGGATAGCGTAGGGGTAAAAATTACTATTCCAACTCCAGAGAGTGCAATAGTAGGGAAAGCGTTGGATAGCGTAAGGGTAAATATTACTATTCCCACTCCAGAGAGTGCAACAGTAGGGAAAGTGTTGGATAGCGTAGGGAAAAGAATTACTATTCCAACTCCAGAGAGTGCAATAGTAGGGAAAACGTTGGATAGCGTAGGAGTAAAAATTACTATTCCCACTCCAGTGAGTCCAACAGTAGGGAAAGCGTTGGATAGCGTAGGGGTAAAAATTACTATTCCCACTCCAAAGAGTGCAACAGTAGTGAAAACGCTGGATAGCGTAGGGGTACAAATTACTATTCCCACTCCAGTAAGTGAAACAGTAGGAAAAGCGCTGGATAGCGTAGGGGTAAAAATTACTATTCCCACTCCAGTAAGTGAAACTGTAGGGAAAGCGCTGGATAGCGTAGGGGTAAAAATTACTATTCCAACTCCAGAGAGTGCAACAGTAGGAAAAGCGCTGGATAGCGTAGGGGTAAAAATTACTATTCCAACTCCAGAGAGTGCAACAGTAGGGAAAGCGTTGGATAGCGTAGGGGTACAAATTACTATTCCCACTCCAGTAAGTGAAACAGTAGGGAAAGCGCGGGATAGCGTAGGGGTAAAAATTACTATTCCAACTCCAAAGAGTGCAACAGTAGGGAAAGCCTTGGATAGCATAGGGGTAAAAATTACTATTCCAACTCCAGAGAGTGCAATAGTAGGGAAAGCGTTGGATAGCGTAAGGGTAAAAATTACTATTCCCACTCCAGTGAGTCCAACAGAAGGGAAAGCGTTGGATAGCGTAGGAGTAAAAATTACTATTCCCACTCCAGAGAGTGCAACAGTAGTGAAAACGCTGGATAGCGTAGGGGTACAAATTACTATTCCCACTCCAGTAAGTGAAACAGTAGGGAAAGCGCTGGATAGCGTAGGATTAAAAATGACTATTCCAACTCCAGATAGTAAAACAGTTGGGAAAGCACTGGATAGCATAGGGATTCTATAAACATAATAACCAATTAAATAATTAGTTATAAAAAAATTGCATATTAATAATTAATTTACAAAAAATGTATTATTACATACCAATTATTTAAAATAAAAATTTATATAAATAACTTTAAATTACATCCCACACTATTCCCCCTTTAACACACAACACACTACACATACAAAATACACAATACATTTAAATATCAGTTTATCTAATATTTACAATTAATAATACATTCTTTATCAGTAATATACTTATTATTTACAAATTTATACATATTAACTACCAAATTACAATTATTCACAAATTAATTATTAATTAACAATACATTAATTAGCAATAACAACAAAAACCATGAAATAATAAATTATTTATATTTACTATATTTAACGTACTAATAACAATTAATTAACAATTAATAATTAATTAACAATTAATTATTATTAATTACAAATAAATAAAAATTATCAGTAATTATTTGAATTTAATTACATCCCACCCTATTCCCCTATAAACCCACAACCCACTACACATAAAAAATCACATAATTAATGTAATCATCAATTAATCACTTAATAAAATTAAATCACCAATTAATTAGTAATTAAAAATTAATTAATTAACAATACCAATAAATAAATATTAATATTAAACTAATTATAACTTATATAATTAACCAATTAATACAATTAATTTACAATTAATAATTAATTAACAATTAATTAATCAATTAATATATTTAATTAACAATTAGTAACTAATTAACAATTAATTAATCATAAATACCAATTAAACAATACATATTAATTAATTAATTATAATTAAATTACTTCCCACCCTATTCCCCTATAAACCCACAACCCGCTCTGATACTAAAACGCTAAATTATATTTTAAATAATTATTAATCTCTAAACATTTATTTTTAAATGTATTAAAATACATTACAATAATCTTTAACATACAAATAAAATACATATTAAAATACATTACACTAATAAAATATCGATATTCTTAACATCGAAATTTTTGATTACGATATTACTTACATCTATATTAATGACTTCGATATTGTCAACTTCGATAATACTTACCTTGGGGTCGATATTCTGTCCATCGATATTCTTGACTTCGATATTCTTTACCTACGATATTTACAACTCGATATACTTGTAGGTCGAAATTTAAAACTCGATATTTAGACTGCTCACCCTTCACAGCATGTTATACTCATATTAATCCTGTCAACCAATGCATGTCTCTGTTTATGGGTTTGAAACTTTGATACTCCTCATTGCAATCACATACAACATTGGCCTTAATAGTCCGCCCACTGTTTAAAATATACCACCTTTGCATCTCCCTAAAAGAGGTATGAGAATGGGAAAAAAAGGAATAATTTGTTTTCTCTGTAGCTCACTTCCCTTTCTTCTTCTCCTTTCCAGAAACACCATGTTCAGGGGTAATGAAACATTTTATGTAATTAAATATAATAATATGACACATTGTTATATTTTGTGTGAGCTGCAGTTTCCCTGTGCCCAAGATTGCAGTGAACCAAGGACCAGAAGGTGGTAAGAAGGCAGTCTCTTTCCTAAAATTAAAAAATTATTTTCCTCTACCCGTGACTGCATCATTTTTACCTGTTTTGCTTGTGGCTGTTACAGTTTAAAAGTTGAAGTTTTACATGCCCTTGATTGCATCATTTTCACCTGTTTTATTTTAAAATGAGAAGTTTTACTTACACGTAAGTGTCTCATTTTACCTGTTGCATTGTGGGCTTTGCAGTCCAAAATCTGTTGCATTTGCAAATTGCCTGTGACTACCTGATTTTTCCTCCTAGTTTCCTTCTTGATCTGTGCTCAGACCTGTGTGTTAAGCTATCCACCCCAGTTCCCATTTTGTCTAAGCAAGTGAGTGAAAGCAGATTAAACTCTCCCCTCCACCCTTAGAAACAGACATATTATACATCAGAGACAGAACAGAGGGTGCTCTGAGACTGCAGTAATCTGCTGTTAGTTGTTTAAGCACTGTTTGGAAAGGGATTGTAACACTCCTTTTTTGGCTAGGAGAGTGAGTTGTTTAAGTGTTAGAAAAGCAGTATTGTTAGCGGGCACTGTCTTTAGGCCCATACCTGCAGAACTCAAGAGTGTGGATTGAGCCTATCTGTCTCCTAGGAGAATCTGATTTGAGGTGTAGCTTCCAGCCCCCTGCCCCGAAAACATTGCCTGAGGTCACAGGCATCATATATAGGCTGCTATTGGATGCTACATATGTGCACTGATTGGTGGCTGTATCTGGTGTTTCTATTGGATTAGAGTTAGTGTTCTCATTGGTTGAGTATTTGAGGGTGCTGATCGGTTCCTGGGTCAGTGATTCTATTGTATGTAGGATTTAGGGTTAGTGATTTGATTGGTGGATAGGTTTATGATTTCTGATTGGTTCTCGGGGCTAGTGTTTCTATTGGATGTGGGGCTTAGGGTTTGGTTTCTGGTTGTCTGCTGGGACTAGGGCTGTGATTGGCTGTAAGAGTTTGGTGTCCCATTGTTTCTAGGGATTGGTTAGGCTTAGGGCTAGGGTTTCCATTGGTCGACTGGGTCACCTGATTACTAGGACTATTTAAGCTGAGGGCTCAGGGCGTCTCAACCCAAGCGTCGAGGTTAAGGGCACAGAGGACAAGGGCAGCTGCCTGTTTAAGCCTGTTCAAGACTAGGGCCAGAAATGCTGCCAATTTTTACATACACCAGCACCGACCCTACCCCATCCACAACCAGATTAACACACTCACAGCACATGTACTCTACTCATTTACTACAAACTAACCCAAAACAAAATTCAATGTCTCAGCAGCCACTGCAAAACCCCAGAAACCACACCTATACACCTTTCTATTCCAGCTCCCACACATTTTCCCCATCACTTACAAACAATACACAACTCTATCCCATACCACTAACCAATCCACTTATCACTACCACAATAGCACAACCAGGCAACACTTACACTCCACTGCACCACACATATTACCTCTTGCAGCAATAAAATCTAATAAACACACCCTTAACTCTAGTTCATCCCCTCTTACACACCACATACACTACTCATAAACACATCACCACCCCCTTTACTTTAGAACTTCCACTCAAAAACAATACTCTACAAACAAATCCTTCTCAGAAAACAAATACATCAGCACCTCTTTTCACTACTCCAGAAAAACAAAACATAACATACACACCAGAACAACAAAATCTCTCATGCACAACAATTCATAATACTTTCCATCACAAACTGTAAACATACACTAGCCTTCCAGACTACACACAATACACACCATGAACAAACTCCAATGCCAAGCTAAATCTCTTCCCCTACACCGAACACATATACAGCAACACAGCAAATCTCTATTAACCAACTCTCATCTATTGGACAATTTAGAACCTTACTACATGACGCACATGCTATACCACCCTAAACAGAAGCAAACAAAATAAGCAACATGCCACTCCTCACAACTTCGCTTCTCCATGTCTACTGCACAACTAAGTTACACTACAAAAAACACAAATATCACCAACTCACTCTCAAACACTGTCTCCACCACCTACACGCAAACCCATGAAAATGCCTTCTTATCCTGCTGGACGAGGAACACGATACAGAACAGCTACACAATTGCTGTCCTCATACAGCTAATACCAATGCTAAGGACACAACCTGATACAAGCCCACAACATACAGTTCATGCTTCTACTAAACAAAGTTACACCATCACCAAGGCACATTCTCTAAACTGCCTACTAATAAATGCTTGATCGCTCTCTAAAAACAAACATCAGATCTACGACCCTCCCACTGCCACAAAATCTGACATACTCTTCATAACCGAATCATGGTTGGGAGATGATATGGCTCCTGCATGAAGCCATTCCTCTAGGCTATCAAACTATCACGCAAAATCGTATAGGCAAAAGAAGAGTTGGCCTAGTTGTTCTAGTTGTTGTGTTCAGGCAAACATTACATATAATTAAACCTGACGACGTCTCCATACAAGCTTGTGATGCTCTTTTCACCAGATGCAATCCTGCGCCATCTTCCTCCTGTAACTTCGTGCTCCTTTACAGACCTTCACCTAGCAATGCAATATTCCCAGACACACTTCTAGAAACGGTTTTATACCTGATAACACTACTCTCCAACCTATGCATTCTGGTTGACTTCAACATTTGGTTGGACAAACCCAATATGCCCCATCCGAAAACAATCATCACTGGCCTAGACACACTGAACCTACATCATATCATCCACAAACCCACACACATTGCTGGACACATCCTGGATATCATTTTTGCAAGTACAGAACTAGTTGCCTTTCAAATAATGACTCCAGACACATGGTCAGACTACCATTTGTTTGCTTTCCAACATAAAACAACACAAAGCAACACCTAAAACCACCTTACGTACATCTACCTATCGACCATGGAACAAACTCAATTTGGATCACTAAGAAACTCAGTTAACAGCCAGTACAGATCTAGGCACAATACATTCAGTTAAAAAAGTATATGAGTGTCTACATGATGCTTTTGATATCCTAATACTACTAAAAACTACACAACAGAGCAGAAGAAAACAGGCACCTTGGAGAAATACAGAGATAAAAGAGACAAAACAACAAATTAGAAAGCTGCAATGTGCCTGACTCAAAACAAACACCAATCAAGACAAACTTTGTTTACAGAAATGTAACAGATTATACAAGTAAGCTATCAAAAAAGCCAAGAAAAGGTACTATTCAGACAGAATTTACAATGCTAAATGTACAAACAAAGAATTCTATAAAATTCTCGCTGAATTTCGTAAACCAAATTGCCTAGAAGGAGCTCATTCCGTAGCTCAAGATTTCACGGACAAACTGGCAAATCATTACACGGCCAAAGCAGACACACTGGACTCATATTTAAACAAAGACAAACCACCAGCACCGACCCTGTTCCAAAACAACAATAACACAACACTGTAACCCAGCCTCTCCATTCCTTCCAACAAATTTCACACAATGAATTTATGGACCTGGTCAAAGCAAGCAGGCCTGCCGGCAGCCCTTCTGACCCATGTTCACCACAAACCTTCAAGACAATTCTTTTAACTACCTTTGCTGCCACACCAGTAAGAAGAATCATCAACAATTCCTTAACTACGGGAATATTTCCAGAAGAACTCAAAAAGTCATACATATGTCCATTACTGAAGAAAAGAAACCTGGACCTGCTTATCCCCGACAACTACAGAACAATTACAAATGGACCTTTCCTGGACAAACTGAGCAGCATTCACCCAGATGTCAAAATTCATTGAAGATAAAACCATACTTTCAAACTTTCAAATGGGATTCTGCCCAGGAAGAGGCACAGAATCTGCCTTTGTTGCCATCTGAGATGACCTGAAGAACACAGTTGACCGCCACAGGGTCGCTGCGCTACTTCTCTTGGTCCTCTTGGCTGCCTTTGACACGGTTGAACATGACACTCAGATTGAATGACTTTACTAAGCCGGCATAGAGGGACTGCTCTAGACTGGTTCACATCCTACCTTCACAACAGAACTAATGTCATTCACACCTTCCTTTCTCGTCCTAACCATACTTCACAAAAGCAAGGGTCCCTCAAGGCTCTATCATCTCACCCATGCTATACCATGAAGTCATTACCGGCACTGATCACTCAGTCTCACCTCACATGCTATAACTGTGCAGATGTCACACAAATACTTCTTCAACTGGAATGTGCCAAAGACATTGGAAACTCACCAATTTTAAAGTTGTCTCAGAGCCGTGGATCAATGGATGACGTGGAGCCATCTCAAATGGAATGCTTCCAAAATGGCCTGGCAGTTCGGGTGGACTGTTCCCATTGGGTGCAGGGTCAAGACTGATTTGCATATGGCGCCTGGCAGTTCGGACTGGACTGCTCTCATTGGGTGCAGGGTCAAGACTGATTTGCATATGGCTGGGTTCAAACTGGAATGGCATGGGGTGCAAAAAAAACATGGATTTAGGCTCAGATCCCTGTATTGGAGTGAATGTATGACATTGTTCTGCATTCTGTCCATCAAGTGTTCTTTTTGCATCCAAAGTCATGTGTGGTGGTTGGAAAAATTATGATCCACTCGCTGCCTGGCCTGATGATCTGGGAACACTGTCTAAAGTATCGAAGGAAGTAAGAAACCCCAGAATGACCATGGACTCAAAGCTATCAACAAATGCCCAAGTGGACACACTAGCAAGATCAAACGTTGTTACTATAAAAACTCTGCAACAAATCTTCTCCCATCTGGGATTTCGAGACAAGGTCCAGGCAACCATCTCTCTTGTTCTGTTCAAATTTGATTATGCCAATAGCCTTTACCACAGATTACCTTTAACGACTATGAAAAGGCTACATGGATTCAGAACTCTGCTGCCAGGATATTCTTACATATAAAGTTGCAAGCCCGCATCTCCCCTGCCTTGAAAGCCGTGCATTGTTTAGCAGCTGCCAGAAGACCCACGTACAAGCTGCTTTGTATCACGAAGTGATACATGGAACAGGCCACTCTTCATCAGGAATAAAATCAACAAATACATTCAACAAAGGAAGTTCCACTCTAGAGTGGCACCATGCCTCAAAATGACAAAATCCCAATGCACAAGAAAAAAAACATTGGTGTCACATCCTTCTCTGTTCATGCAGCCGAACTCTGGAACTTTTTACCCCAAACATAAGATCCGTTGATAACCACCTTATCTTCAGAAAACTACTCAAGAATTGTCTCTTACCCGCATAACTACCATACACAAACGTAAATATACAGCATATCCCTCTGTATATAAGCATTTATTTGGACTATAAATATGTACCTACATATGTGTATTGGTTTGTATAATAATTATGTTTAAAAAATATAGATACTCGTTAGTTCTGCTTAACAAATGTACATATTACTTATAGTTACAATATTCTTTGTTTTTAACGTGTACATAAGTGACTGCATAAATACGTAAATCTTTTATCACAACTATTTATCTACAATTGCTTCACTACTGATTTACAAAAAATAAAAACAAATACATTAATTTAAAGTAGAACAACACTTGAAAGTCAGAATTTATTAAATACATCTTTAATCTGCATATGTTATCTTCCTTATTCATATATATACCTTCCATGTACTTATGTATCTATATGTGTATTACCTTTTTTTCTAATTCAGCATATCCAATGCACTACCCTATTTCTCACCCTATACTGCTCTCAATATATCCTCTAACTCAACTCTCTGACTCATCTCAAACCTCATTCTACTACACTTTACAATGCACTACTCTGTTTCACACCCTATACCTCTCTATATGTCTCTCAATATATTTTCTACCTCCACTCTCTCATTCATCCCAAACCCTATACCACTATGATTCCCAAAATAACAATTTCTAGACTCTTTCCTCCTCTACCCCTCCTTGCATCATCTCATACCTCTTTAACTAATCAGATCTCCCAAACAAGCCTTTCTAAACCCTTACCTCTAACTCATCTCCTCCACCTCCCCTTTACGTATCCCAAACCCTCTCCTCGGGCTATATACTCCCAAAAACAAATTCTCAACACTTCCCTCTTTTATTCCTCCACTGTTCCTTTTCAATCCAAATAACAGACTACCATGCCCACCACTCAAATTAACTGCATATTTCTCTGTACTAATTCCCACTAATCCTGTTTGGGTTCTGGAGTAGCATGCTACTCAATGAAAAGCACTTCAAAACCTCATGAGGGGTAGCAAGCGCTATATAAATGCAAACCTTTTCCCTCTTCTATCCTTCCACTATCATTCTCAATCCAAAAAACAGACTAACATATTCACCGCTCAAATTGCTTTCATATTTCACTAGACTGATTCACCACTAATTCTTTATGTGTTCCAGAGTAGCGTGCTACTCCAGTCATGGCCGGCATTAACCATGGGTGGGGGGGGCAGGGAGATGCGTGGGGAGGGTCTCGCGGGGAGGAGTGGGGGCCGGGTCTTGCGTTTTCTCAGCTCCTGCTCTGCTCTCTTGCCTCCGGCAGGAACAGGAAGAAGGCGTCTCCCCCCCTCCCCTAAGCCAATCACAATGCTGCAATGGCAGCGTTGTGATTGGTGGGGACGCCTCCCATCCAGGGTCTTACGGGGAGGCCATATTTTTTTCGTATGGAGTGGAGACACTGTTATGCTACAAGAGTACATTGCATGGCTCAATGCCAGTGATGCTAACCTCAAATTCACAGCTAAATTCAGTACCTCAGAGGTGGAATTTTTAGACATGCTCATCTCAGGTCAAACAGGTACATTGCAGGTAGATTTCTTTAGGAAATGGACAGCCAAAAACACGATTCTTCAACATCAGAGTTTCCATTCTCCAAGCCAAAATTATGTGATTCCTTTCGGTGAATCCTTACAAATTTACAGAAATTGCACGAATATAAAAGATTTCAACCAGCATGGCGAACTGTTGAAAAAACGAGGGTATCCCCACCGTTTAGTTAAAACGTCCTTTAAATGGGCAAAATATTACAACCGGGATGCTTTGTTACAAGGCACAACAAGAGAACCCAATGACCAAATAGTGTATGATCAATTATTTACAACTGAATTAAGAAAAAAAAACATCTTAAATAAAAATTGGAAAATACTGAATGTCCATGATGATGAGGAACAAATTCAGCTTCTCAGAGTAGCATACAGAAGAAATTGTAACCTTAAAGATGCATTCGTGTATACTAGGGATAGGCTTGATACTAAAAGTATCCAAAGGACAATCACGGCCTACCACCTATTATGGGCAACCACAAGTGTGGCTCTTCTCATGCCTGTGATACAGCCATTGTGACTCACTGCTGGGAATATAAAGGCAAGAGAGGCAAACTCAAAGATATGACCAATTGTAGAAGTCAGAACATCATTCACATCTTGTTGTGCCCATGTAATCTGGGGACATTTGACATTTGGGAGATAGGTGGGGAGGTCCGTGTGAGGTATAGTGAACACAAGTCTGCTATCCGCACAAGAAAAATGACTGCTCCCATTGTACAACACTGTCACGAAAAAAAACACTCTGACACAGATCTAAAATGGTACATCCTGGAGAAAGTAAGATCAAAGGCAGATGTATCCACAGAACAGATTCGCAAACAGAGGGAAACCTTTTGGATTTTTTCTTTGAACACGGTTATGGAAGGGCTCAATGAAGAAATTATTTGGAATACTACCCAGAAATGACACAGCATTATGTGCAATTAGGTATTGAATTCCAGTCTCTATTTCATTGGTAATAGATCTGATACTATGATTGTGGCACGTCGGAGAGTACACAATGCTTTAAGTACGTTCATTCCAGGTATAGGCTCCTCCAGATACTAGGTAGTGTCCTTTAAGCCACATTAAGAACAACCTTTGTATGTGGGGCAGATTAGCCTACTAAGAATTTGACATAGATTAGTCTGTTTTTCACTGTCCTTTACATTTCAATAATATAAAAGAACCTATCACAGATTAAAAATGTATCTATGACAGATAGTTAACATCAATATCACTATCCCTATTGGTCATACATACCATAAATGACAGACTAGTGCATGCCTTGTTTGGCATATATACTAGAGCAGTGCATCACCTATTCCAACATGGCACCCATAGAACATTGTCTTAATGTCCTCATTAACTGAACTACACCTATACAGTTTAGTGATTTAACCTTAGATGGCTCCCGGTGAGAATTAAAATATACTGTCCCATATTTACTAAAGACATGAACACCAAACAAGTACCAGTGCTGGAGTGTGTATTGTACACACAGGCAAGGTATCTATAAATTTGGTTGTATAAAGGAAAAGACATAACACATAATATGTTTTTTTAAAAGAGATATAGACTACGAATTACACATTAAGAAGAACGAGGCAGTGACACCAAAAAAAAAGGCATCTTTCTGGCCTCAATCTGTTCAGCTTAGATTTATAATGTTAAAACTTCCATTCAAATATGGCCCCTGTCATTACGTCAAACCTGCAGCTCAGGTTTCCTAAACACACACCCCAGCGTTACGTGATGCCACTGGCTCGACACAGATTACATTCCACTCTTAGGGAATATAATGCTGAGCATGAACAGGCGTCTCTGTTGTGCGGTGTATTGATCGTACCGGACTTAGAGCTAACCCTGGGCGTAGGACTAAGCTACGCTCGCGTAGTTTGCGCAACTACGCGCTACGCGAATTGCACGTAGCACAGTGCAAAAACGCGTAGCGTAGCGGGCATTTTTTGCTTGCGTCAAGTTGGCGACCGCGAGCGAGCAAAATGACATCCCGGTGAGACATTTTCCTCGTTCGCGATCATCAACATCAAGTTGCCGATCGCGAGCGTGGAAATTAAAGCTCCCAGCGAGATTCTCAACGCAGGGAGGTCAGGTTTCTCATTGCGAGTGGCTGCATATGCTCGTGACCGCTTGTATGACAAACTACCAGTCCATGTTGAGAAAACTGCCACTCGAGTACAAATCTACTCGAGCAGCAGAAAACGACCACTTGAATGAATGAATGAAAAGACATTTCTAGAGTGCATGGCTACCCGGAGGCATCCCAGCGCTAGTGCACACCACTCCGAGTTTGAAGGATTTACGGAAATAGGAAGGTCTTTGAAAGCTTGCGAAAAGTAAGGTAATTTGGTTCACAACGAATCCACAAAGGTAAGTTGTTCCACAGTTTTGCAGCATTGTACATGAAGCGGCGACCGCCGCTTCGTGCGTTCTTTATTATAGGGACTTCTGCTAACTGCTTAATGTCAGATCTAAGTGACCTGGAAGGGCGATCAGATTGAATGAGGGATCTGAAAATGGGAGGTCCTTTGCCTGCTAAGGCCTTGTGAGTGATAAACATCGCCTTGAAATGAACTCTTTCATGGATCGGCAGCCAGTGGAGCGCAGTCAGCGAGGGTTTGGCCGAAGTACGTTTTGAAGAATTAGTGAGTAGCCGCGCTGCACAATTCTGCACAATCTGCAACTTTTTAATAATAGAAAGGGGGGCTCCTATATACAGAGCATTAGCGTAGTCAAGGCGAGATAAGATTAATGCCTGTACCAATACTCTTATAGCAGGAAACGGAAGCAGGGGGAGGGTCTTTCTAAGCATTCTTAATAATCCATAACAGCAGGCTGCTACCTTTCGTGCTTGCTCTTTAAAGTCTAAATTGTGGTCTACCCATACACCAAGACTCTTGATTTGGGCTTTGGGAGGGGGGGAGGGGGAGGGCCAAGACAATTAGGCCAGGAGGAGGCTATTCTCTGTGCGGAATGATTACCCAGGAGCATCAGTTCTGTCTTTGCTCCATTAAGTTTCAGGTAGGAATTGTCCATCCACCACGAGACCTTTTCCAAGCAAAGTGCCAGGCCTGGGACTGAGTTGTCCTCTTGACTGAGCGACACCACTAGCTGAGTGTCATCAGCATATGTGACGATCTGAATACCAAAGAGTATTACTATTTCTGCCAAAGAGCTCATATAAACGTTAAATAGAGTGGTGCTCAGGGACGAGCCCTGAGGAACCCCACATCTAAGAGGCAATGGCTTTGAAATAGATTCTTCTTCAAAGACTACGAAAGAGCGGTCTTCTAAGAAGGATTGTAGCCAATTTAATACAGACCCCACAATTCCAACCTTTCTGAGCCTTTGATTAAGTAGCTGGCGGTTAACTGTGTCAAAGGCTGCGCTGAGACCGAGCAGACTTAGTGCAGCGCAGCCTCCACTATCCAGAATTTTCCTCAAATTCTCCACCACTACCACAAGTGCTGTCTCAGTGCTCTGCTGGGATCTAAATCCCATCTGAGTGGGGTGATAACAAGTATTGTTTTCCAGAAATGTTGAGATGGTGCAATTTACATGCTTCTCAGCCAACTTCCCTATTCCTGGGAGCAGCGAAATTGGGCGATAATTAGCTAGTATTTCTGGATCGAGATTAGTTTTTTTTTTAAAGCGCTCTAACCATAGCCTGCTTCCAAAGGAGAGGTACTAGTCCCTCCCTTAAAGAAGCATTAATTACTTCTAACATCACAGGAGCTACAGTCTCAGAGACTAGGTTTAAGATACTAGGGGGGGGGGGTCACATCCATAGGTGCTCCAGATTTCAGTTGACTCAGGATCCCCTTAAGTGAGGACAAATTCATTGGTGGAATAGTTTCTAACAGGTGAGTGGAGGGGCTCAATGGGGGTTCTGTCTGAGGGGCAGGTACTGCAGGAAAAGATTCGTAGATAGTTTGCATTTTGTCATTAAAAAATTCTGCGATTAAATTTCACCGCAGAGGAATATCTGAGATGACGATAGGGGGACAGGGGGAGTACAAAGTGATTTGGCAATTCTAAAAATTTCACGGGGACAATTAGCTGCTGAAGCAATTTTCATTTCATAGTAAACGGATTTAGCAGCTTTTATTCCCAGCTTATAGGTCCTTATTCCAAGTCTATATTTCATTTTATTCGCAACTGTAGGATCCTTCCTCCAGCTCCTCTCTAGCTTCTTACTAGCTTGACTCAGTTCCCGCAGTTTTGGCGTATACCAAAGATTATGGTGAGCTCCTGTTTTATTGTGAGTGTGAAGCTTCGGCAGAGTCATGTCCAGCGATGACTTCAACCATTCGTTGAGTTTGTCATTAGCAGTTACTGGGTTAGAGTCTATGGAGGAAACAGTGTCCTCCAAAAAGGCTGTCTAAGATTCAGTCGACAGTTTTGCCCAGGGGCGTACAAGCCTAATGCTTTTCTCAGCTAGCAGTGGAGCGCCTTGCGCTGTCCAAGTAAAAGGAAAAAGGAAGTGGTCAGACCAGGGTAGAGGGGTAGGATCAGTCACCAATAAACTAGGGGCATTAGAAAAAATAGGGTCAAGTATATGGCCTTTATTATGAGTGGGCCTGTTAACTAGTTGTTTGAATTGAAGCATCTCTAAACCTTCAATAACCTCTGAGTCAGATAAGACCGAAGCCTCATCGAAATGTAGGTTGCACTGTGCAAGATGCCGTTTGCAATGATTGCACAGTGCGGACAAGCATCAGGCACTGTGCAATCAGTGCGAACAGCATTTTCCCTACCGCACTACACAGCTCGCGTAGCTACGCGTAGCTTGCATAGTGCGAAGTGCACTTTGCATAGTGTAGCGTAGCACTACTACACAAACTACACCCAGGGTTACATAGAGCACCCGATCAAAGAACCGGAGGTGAGTGCAGCTCAAGTTATGGACTTACTACGGATTGGCGTTAGGACTCTTTGGCTTAGGGAAAACTTTATTGGGTTCCTGTTATAAGGTCATATGAGGGCGACATATAATTGTAGTAATATCACGCATCTATCGGGGGCTTAGGTTAGGATTTTATAGCAGTCGGTATCATCCTTCAAAAGTCTTAGCTATCGGCAGATGGTCATATGAGGGCGGCATGCTTGCAAAAGACGATACACTGTTGGACAATGGCAAGCAGTGTCACAGTTAATGGCACAACAATGATGAACAATAAGTCTTGTTTTAAACGATCTATCTGTAGATATATCACACATACCCATGTCTTTTCTTAGTATAGATATGGGATAGACAGCATTACCATGTCGCTTATAAGCAGAATGTGGTGGTACTGTCAATTAATAGCCTGTGTAGTGAGCCTAAGTATCTCTTGTATATAGATCTATTAGCAACTAAGTTTGAGGAGTCAGATATCATTCGATATAAAGTTGGGCCATGCTGGTCTTCGTAGGTTTTGTGGTTATAACTATACTATCTGCAAGAATAGCTATAGCAGACTGAGAGCAAATACCAACTGTGTGGTGTTATGGCAAATAAGCATATTAATGATTGGAACACTTTGCCCTTGTAGGCTGTAGTATGAGAACTCATTCTAGTTAGTAGCAATATGTCTAGTGACTATAACATGCTATTGCAGATACATATTGATTGAATATTTTTTACCCAGAGATGATAAAATAAGTGAGGATTGGAGCCTCAAGACAAATTTGGGGATTGCGCCCACGCACAGTGAGAACGTACCAGATTCTATATGACGTTATATTTTATGTCATAGAAAGAAACATATAAACAGGTGTGTATGCGTGCTCACACACCGTCTTAGTCTCTCATCTATCACCTTATTACCGATACCAGTCAGTGTTCTGACATAGTGATGAGACACAACTTATTCCTTGTATCTAACCAAAATGCAATTGCATTCTTATACACCCCTATACGTATTGGTGATACCCTCTATCAAATGAGGAGTAATGTTGATAAAAACTTGGTCAAGAAAATTCACTTGAATTAAGATGGTGTAGTGGGATCTCACCGATATCAGGTAGATATAAATAGGAACAAGCATGTAGGTAGCACTAAATTATTGCTTGTAAATGAGTGTCATTCTTAATACATCATTTTATACTTACAGTGTAAAATAGAGGCTCAATCTAGAGGAGAGGTCTACATACCCTACTGAGGTTACGTCTACATCAGTGCATCACCTAGCAGTGGTGCCCTTAGGAGACCCCCTTACTTGCATTTTTCATGTAAGTTAGTGACTTGTTCATTTGTGCACATTTCTTGTTCCCCTGTGGGGACACATATAACACAATATACTAACAGGTCACAGAAGAGCTGAAACTGCATGTTTGAAACGTTATTAAATCAGTATTTTTATTAACCCATGCTATGGAGACGCGGGAACTTTTAGATATATACCTATTGTGAGAAGTTGGCCTGGTATATGCTGTCCACTAATAAAAGTGGGCAAGCTGTACTAGTCCAAACAACCCTTATGGTGATTAGGTTAAAGATAACCTTTATGAAAGCTATCCTAGTGGTAGCTATGGAGAGCAGCCTTCAGGCTAAGTCTTGAAGGAATGTAAAGCAGCTGGTTTTACCAGATCAGAACCTCCTGTATGACCAAATGAAAGGAGAACCACACAAGTGTTATATAAAATTTATGTATTTATTACTAACCACTCTCTACTAACCTCTTTATGAGATTAGAGCACAAGGCACACAATACTTAATCAATAGAACAACAGTAAATAGCACAATACACAGTGGGCTCCAGGGGGAGAAAGAACCATATACTAAAAAAATGGTATAACAACAACGACTTCACTAGACACAGTGCCTAGAGCACGTAGAATCGCTGGGACCCTAAGGAGCCACCCAAAGGAGTGACACAGGGAGGCCACAGAGGACGGGTGCAGGTTGAGAACACAGACGCGAGCTCCATACAACTCCATGGGAAAGTCACGGTTGGAAAATTACAGTTTAAGGACACTTCGGAGAGGACTTCAAGCAAACCCTTTGGAACATAGAAGGTTCTAAGGCCAGCACTCTTGTGAGTACCGAGGTACCTGTGTTACCTATCCCAGAGGAGACGGTGTTTAGGGGTCAAGTGATGTTGGAAACCCTCGCCGTTTTCAATGGCGTGATGAGAAGAAGTGCTACTGCCTGGAAAATGAAAAGTGTCTGGGGGAATCCAAGCCTGGATACGAGGTGAGAAGAACCTGAAAGCAGGGGGGGACAGATTCTGGGTCACTTCAGGGAGACCAGGTGCTCGGTAGACGAATGCCCAACGATGTCGGGTGCGTCAGGTGTGAAGATAGGATGCTTGACTCTGCTGCCACAGAGACCAGGAGATTTTGATGATGACCAAAGTCTGGAGGTGAGCATTCTCACAAAGATGTCAAGTGCTGAGGGGTCAGTGTCCGGATTGAACACCAACAAGCCTTGGCAAATGCAACCCACGCGGGCAGAGGAAACAAGTTACGGTGAGCACCAGCAAGGTCCTGGGGACTCTCCAAGCTATGGGGAGTCAGGGTACGTCTGGAGCAACCAGGGACACCCAAGGAAATTCAAAATGACCCTCGCTAGGACCCACAGGCCAATGGACCAGGGATCGCAAAGGGACCTCGAGCTGAATCACGAAGTACCAGCCCACTGGAGTACTTGTGGAGTGGAGGCCGGAAATCTTCAGTGGAAATACTGCTCGGGTCAGGACTACACGTAGTCCAAAGCACAGCCTCAGGGATTGCCAAAAAGCATATGCCGCTGTAAAAGTACAAAGTGCACAGGGGTTCGGGTTGCACGGTCCCCACGAGGGATACTGGTCTCAGGATTGCTGAGAGAGCAGACTGACCTCAGAGATGCTTGGGAACTCACCTCCTGTGTTGCATAAATCTTCGAAGTCCTCAGGAGCTCGGGAGATGCAAACCAGTCAGATGTGTTAAGGTGCCTGCTGCTGCAGGGGAGCAACTCACTTACTCCAAGGGAGATTCTTCTGTCGTCCAGTGAAGTGTAGACCTTCAAAGTATGTGGTTTCTTCTTGCAGAGTTTAGTCCAGGTAAAATCTAAAGTCCTGTAGTCAGGTTTCCTACTTTCTACCCAAGGAAGGGGTTGGACAAACTCTGTGGGCCCACGTAGGGGAGGGTCAGGACAGAGGGGTGGCTACACCCATGTCCTTTGTCCAGTTTCGCACCAGAGCAGGAGCAAATGGCTCCTGCAACCGGTTTGAGCTGGACTATGCACAGGGACACCAAATGTGCCCCCAGTTCAGACTTTCTGGCACTCTCAGAGTGCACCCACCCAGCCCCAATTCACTAAAGCCTGTCTGGGAGGTGGTTACACCTCCATGTGACAGGATACCTATTGTCAGGCCTTCCTCTGTTCGAGCTTGGATCAGCAGCAGGAGGGCAAAATCATGTCTGTGGCTGGCAGCATCCATTTTGTGATGTCCAGGTCGAGAAAGCTGGTACGGGTGTACCGGTGTTTCACATAAGTCCCTCTAGAAGGGTGGAATCATATCTCCCCTGCCAGTTACTGGTGGGGAGGTATGATTCCAAGGTGTTTGACACCAAACACGACATGTTTCTAAGCAGCCGTTTTAAAATTAGCATTTACCACGAGGTTATGATGCACTTAAATATGTATGGTTGGCTGCATCACAGACAACCCTGGAAAATAGGTTCCGAAGGCTGCAGAGGGGCTCTGCTCCTGGAGGGGCACCCTCTCACATAAAACCCAGCACCCTGCCTTCAGGATTGATAAGGCCTGCAATAGGGGTGACTGATAGGTTTATATGTGCAGTATATAGAATAGATATAGGTAACCTATATCTAAGTAAGGGGTGCATGCACCACCTTACACAGGCTGCAGTAGCAGACCTGTGGTATCATTTTGAATGGCCTCTCAGGGTTGGCACAATACATGCTTCAGCCCCAGGGAGGCCTCTGGGGTACCTATGCCCTGTGTACATGGTGTACCATATACTAGGGACTGATAAGGGTACCCCTGAATCCAATCTGGAGTGTACATAAAGTACATGAAATCAATTTAGAGGAGATAGTAGATAGACTGGGGTCCTGAATAGCAGGATCCCAGTCAGTCTAAGCCGAAAACAGTGATACATCAGCAAAAAGTGGGGGTAACTATAAGAAGCAGATCCGACTCTCCTACACCTATGTCCTTTCTTTCCTCTTCACTTTTCTCTTTTTATGGGTTCGTCAAGGTCTCCACACAACAATGGCAACTTTGGATTGAGGTCTTCACATCCTATCTTTTTGTTTGAATCACTTTTTGGAGTGTGCCTTGGTGCAATCAATTTAGTGTAAAATTATATTTAACAGATGTGTTCTCTGAGACATGTTATTTTAAAATATTACATATACCCCAACCACTCGCTTAAAGTTTGTAAATCCTGATGGTCCTGAGGAAGATGGTTACAATGTGGCTGATACCACCAAAACGTGCGTCGACCTGTCCGTGTATGCACCCAGCCCACAACACGGTCACTGAGACTTAAACATCTTTATACCTTATCTGACCAGTTTATGTATGTGTTCTTGGGTGGGTTAAAAGTGTGGAAGGTACGGAAGAGTATGAGTGTGGATATGTGAGGTAGCATGAGTATGTGGTGAATTGATAGGGAATTTCATTGACTAAATTATACTGTGTGCAAAAATGTTCATGACATCTGTTCATTTATAAAAGGTATAATATATCTGTTTAAAAAAAGGAAAAATGGAAAAAAATATCAATAGCATGTATGGTTTTTAAAAAGTTTTGATATCAACAATGAAATAAATTAAAAAAATAATAAAAATGTTTTGATAAAGTGACATTGCTGTACTTATCAAGTCTCGGATTGTACATTAATAACCCATTGGAGCAGATCTAGCCCTTATTTTAAAGAAATAGAGGTCAAGTGGTGGGTTTTTGACAGGTTGTTTGGTTTGATTGTCCCCCTTTTCTCCCAGACCTAAAATTGAATGATTAGAGGTGGTTCCCTTCTTTAGGCGGGGAGGCCATGTTTTCCATGTCGGCTGCATTGCAGCCTGCATGGAGAAAGGGGCAGAGTGCACATGACTGGTTAGGTCTGCCCCAGAGGGCCGACCAAACAGTCATTGCGCTCTCAGGAGTGGGCACACCACTCCTGCCCTGCTCGTAGAGTAGCCCCGCCCGTCCGCAACTAAACCTAAAATGGTAATAACGGGAAGTTATTACCATTTTATGTTTCCGTTTCTCGCGCTGTGACAAAGCAGTGGGGCGACTCTCCTCTGCCCTAGTGGAGGAGCCTCTTCTGTGCTACTCACCAAAAAAGTACTTCAACACCTCATCAGGGATAGTAAGCGATATAAAAATACAATATAATACAATACAATATACAATGGTCACAGGTAATTGGTTTTCCCCAATAGAAACTGCAATTACTGTATATTTGCATGTTTAACAATGCATATTGTTTTTTACGTTTTGTGGCTTGTATGTGTCACCTATTGGTTGGGATGTTCTTTGTCCTTGGGGAATGGCATTTTTAGTATTGCTCTTTAGGTGCGATTGGGTGCTACTTGGCACCACATATGTTTGTTCTTTACGTGCTTATATGTGCTTTTATTGTGTCATGATATGGATTGTATCATTGTATAGTTGTTTATGTGTTGTTTGCACTTATTGTATTTCAGCCTTGCTGAAGTCCATTTCTATGGACGAAACATGCTGGATGTCTTCACTGTAAACATGTGACTTTTTTAAAGGAAAAAGAGCAAGAAAATCAAGTGGAGAAATTAATACACTGTGGAGTTTGAATGATATATGTTTGCTCATATGATGATATTGATTGTGCTGCACATCTATTTTCTTTAAGTCTTTATGTTTAGTTTGGAGCTTTTTTGACCCCCTACAGACAAGGAGTGGGTGTTGTGAGGTTAACAGGCCGTGTGCAGAAAACAGTCCAATTTTGACATGTTCACATTTAAGTTGGCATCTTTTTAGACAATTACTTTTAGCTTATTTTGCTTGCGTGTGGTAGTGTACTCAGAAAGTGTTTTGCTTACAAATACATTTCTTCATAGGCACATTATGATACCATTGTACATTTTGTCCAATAACTAAGTACACTGTGCAAACTGCCCTTGGATACTATTGTCTGTTCAGAGACAGCTCTGAATGTGGTGTAATCAACGACAGCAGGATCTGAACTCAGGCACTGTGCGAATGGGTCCAGTTTTTATTATAAAAACTGCCCCAAGCCTTTGTTTGGCAGAGGAGTCTTTCCATGGAATGTCGTGGTCACCCGGACTTAAATTCTAGCCCAGCTGAATGTTATCAATATATTGAGAGGCACGGCCACCTGTTTTACACCAAACTGGCTTCCAGATAAAATATGCGCACAGGTAAATGAGGAGACCACTCCATAGTATCTGGCAGAATCACATTCACCCTGTGCTCTCTAGGATAAGTATTGCTAGTTAGGAGTGCAATTATATGTATTCATATAATCAATATAATATTTATAATGGTTGAATTATTTATCTTTTCCACCATTTTTGTAATGCTGGTTCCAATGGTCTGTATCCTTCTACTAATCATTGTGCCACACTCATTGTACACAATAATCCAATTGCTTCAATACATGTTTGAAATGCTCATTTGTGTATTTCTTCTGTCTCCCTTTGGGCATGCCTGGGATAACAATGAAAGGGTAGCTCTGTTTCCATGATTTCATTGGGGGAATTAGGGTTGTCATGCTCTGAAGTTGCAAACACCATCAGGTACATTAACGAGTCCGAATGGCACACTGTGAGCTAGTCAGAAACTCGGTCAACATATTCTGATGGTATGAGTGGACATAGTCCCCATAGTTTTGACGCCTACGATGCTCAAACTCACAGGCTTACTAAATTAGTAGGAACTGTACAACAGCAGGAAGCCAGATCTTTCCTCAGAAAGTGTGCTTTTGTAACTTGGTGTAAATCATTACAGCAGATTTTGAAAAATTAAGGTTCAAATGTTAGTGATATATTGACAGTTTGGCCTGCGAGACACATTGGCACTGCAGGGGTTCCGTGGGACTCATACAGTACCAAAGACTTAAAAAAGAAGTGATCTCATTGCCAAGAGGGCTTTTTCATGTAATCAATATTGGTACCATGGGAATAGCCTAGTCCTGCAGTACCGAATGATCAGATTAGCTGGCCACAAAATCAAAAGAAATGTTGTGATGGCTATTCAGGAACATGGGGAATTGGTCCCAGTGTCCTGAGGGTTTTTAAAAATATATAAGGGGGAAGGGTAGGGGTCAAAATAAATACAAATAAATATTCATGCTGTCCATCTCACACTACTTCCGCAGGAGCCAATGAAGCTTCCTGTGAGGTTCTGAGGGAGTCCCACAGGACCCAGCACAGCCCTCCCCTGTGGTCCTGTGGGGCTGGCCCTGGATCTAGATTAGTCTCGTGGAAGAACTGTGGGAGCAAATAAAATAAAACATTATGGGTGTCTGTGGTTGGGGGCTGGCTGAGCAGCGGGGGTTGGCCGTCCATTGGGATTGGAACTAGGGCCTGGCAATAGGACAACACCCCACCCCGCACAGCCAAAGCTATGCATGGCAGGAGCTGTCTACCTGTTGGGGTTGGATGAAGTTCTGGCAGGCAATTGGCTGGTTGTAGGGGGCTAGCCACCCCCAGGAGGTTGGGTGAGGAACCTGCTCGTAGGCCTTGCCACTAACCCCTTACTGTACATGGTCAAAATGTATGCTCTGTGAGGAAGCTGGGTACATATTATCAAAAACCCAAGAAAATAATTGTAAAAACCCAAAGGTTAACGCGATGTTACAGCTACGGAAGCTAATAATATCTTAATTTACATTAAAAAAAACAGAAATTTACCAAAAAAAAGGTTAAAGTAACATTATCTTAAGTCTGGCAATAACATCTTACTGTACATAACAAAAGCCTCAGAAATTCAATGAAAAAAAAAGATTAGAAGGACATTATAGTTAGGTAAGGTACTAAGATTTTAACTTATATTGCTGACATCACAAATGCCTTCATGACATTTCAAAATGTGGCTATGCCAATGAAATATTTTTTTTCCTACCTAAATGACCTGATCAAAAATGAATATGAAGCTATCGGTCAATGTATTTCTACCTTAGAAAATGTAATTCCCTCACGTATTGCCTTGAGAAGCCTCCATGTTTACAAATTTAAGGATTTCTTGTGGACCATTCAGCTTTAAATGTTTTCTACAGTGGCAGTTGTGAGCATTACTTGAAATAATTTAGAACTGATTTGCGAAAACTGAAAATTCCTTAAGGTGGTGTCATGTGTGCTCCCTTTACCATAACCAATATATATGGTAAAACACATTAAAAACTACTTCACAAGCATCTACAGAAGGCAAATGTAAAGAGGTTTGAGGTAATCCAATGGATTCTGAAGGGTGCCAAAATGTTAGTGTAAGTTTCACAATGATCAGAGAACGTATTCCAGCAGATTTCAGCTAATAAGTAATTTCTCTAGCTTAATGTATTTTGTAATTGACAAACTTTTTTTCTCAAAAGATATCATACAATTTTATAAGGTAGTCTGATGGATAATATCAGTAAGCAAGCTGAACATGGAAAGGTGTAGGGGGAATGGGGAACCCAGTACCACTGGGGGTACCAGTACTTATTTTTCTGTATCAGACATTTCCCGAGAGCAAGAGAGGGAAAACACACAAAGCAGAAAGATGGAGGAAAAGAAAGATGGAAAAACTGTTACAAAGAAAGAATACAGGAACCTGCAAGAGTGAGATAGGACAGGGATTTTCTGGTAGTGAATTAAAGAGGCATGAGGTGGATTTAAGACTACCAGCCTTAGTATTCAGAGTATCTATCTATCTATCTATCTATCTATCTATCTATCTATCTATCTATCTATCTATCTATCTATCTATCTATCTATCTATCTATCTATCTATCTATCTATCTATCTATCTATCTATCTATCTATCTATCTATCTATAGATTTGTATGGCGCGAACATGACCCAGGTGGGTATCAGAGCGCTTTACATAGGTTTAGGTAGACAAAGGAAAACAGCTAGGTGAGAGAAATCATGTAAACAGTGGGACAATATACAACAGGGGCAAGATGAAATTGGGATGTGCAAAGGAAGCAGGATGGGTGAGAGCGACAAGTAGGGCAATATACATCAAGCGCAAACCAGACAAAATACAATCACTTAGAGGCAATAGGAGCACAGCATTAAGTTCAGCGCAATGTTCATTAGAAGAGTTTGTTCAGTAGTAGAGTTTTGACTTCCCTTTTGAAGGCAAGAGTAGAGGGAATCAGTCTTCTTTTCACTGGAAGGTAGTTCCAGATTCTCGGGTGGATGCCATAAAATGTACAATTGTAAGTTTTAAGCTTATTAAATTTCTTGGGCTTGAGCAGCAGTGTTCCGGTGCTCCTTGTGAACCTGGAGCCACCCGAAAGTTCCAGCTTGTTTTTCAGGCAGAGTGGGATGTTGAAGTGTAGTGCTCTATGGATCATACATGCGATCTTTAGTTGTATCCTAGCTTCAAAGGGAAGCCAATTGAGCGATTTCATGTCCAGTGAAATGTGATTGGTCTTCTTAGAACCCGTGATGAGTTTAGTGGCAGCATTTAAAGATGCTCTGATAGGTGCTACACTGAGTTTCGGAAGACCGCAAAGAGTTGCACTGTCGTATTCTAGTCTGGAAATGACAAGTGCTTGCACTGCCGATTTAAAGTTATCTTAGGGACGGTAGAGTTTGAGTTTGAGTTTTTTTAGGATGCAGAGTTGAAACTTTGCTCCTTTGGTCAATGATCTGATGTGGTCTTGCATGTTTGGGTTTTTATCTAGCACAACTCCCAGTCAAGAAGCTGGAAATGCTCAATGTGTTTGCAAAGTTGTTCATGAACACATTTCTCCAGAAGTTTTGCCAGGGTCAGTATGTTTGTGATTGGGCGGTAGTTGTTCAGGTCAACAGGGTCAGCCGAGGGTTTTTGAGAATATGGAACACGAGGCCCGCCTTCAAGCATCTATCTATCTATCTATCTATCTATCTATCTATCTATCTATCTATCTATCTATCTATCTATCTATCTATCTATCTATCTATCTATCTATCTATCTATCTATCTATCTATCTATCTATCTATCTATCTATCTCTTCCTCGAAAACTAGTGCTGAGGACAGCTCTCTAGTGAATATAGGTCCAGAAGCCTAGGAAAATATCAGCCACTGGCATAAATGGGGTACATTTAGTAATACCTACTGATTTGATTTCACTTTGTCTGCTCCATGGACTTAGAATACCCAGCTAAAATCTCCAGCGGAAGAATTTCCAATCCCCCAAGCAAAAATTACATTTAGCCATGTGGGCAAAAACATGTCCAGCTAAAAGGCAATAATTTTTAAGCCACTTTGCTGAAAGTGGATACCCCCACAAGTGTATTATTAGACTCAGTTCAAGGTGGACTTCCAGTCAGACCATAGCTCCTAGTCAGTAGTAATAACTGCTTTATATGACTTCCATATGAGAGGTGACCCTGATTCTTCTGGATCTCTCCACCACCTTCAGGAAGAGAACATAACATCTTTCTGAAGCATTTAAAGGCTCTAGGAGTGATGAATTCGATCCATGATTAGCTGAAGTTCTTTATTCAAGATTAGCATCAGACAGTTTGAAATCTCTTCTTTCTGCTCAAATGTCAAGAGGCTCAAATGTTAAGTGCCCTCAAAATATTTCCCAAGCCCCAATGTATTTATTGTTTGTATCATGGCATTAGTTCACTTAATTTGGTACTTCTGGTTTTTATTCTTATGCCTCTAAGGTCATTATTCAGCTTATTGTTCAACAATACTCCCTGTTTCACAAACCTATGTCTTATTTTCCAAACTGCCTTAAGGCTGTTACTTCAAAATGAGTTTGAACACATGCATAATTAAATACGAGTGAGGAACTCATTGAAGATAATCCACACAACCCTTAGTGTGATAAATGGTGGACCATCAGCATGAGTCCTGCATATCTTCTTTCAACGTCAGTTAACAATCTTGGTTTCAATATAAACACTATTCTTTCTCCAAAACCCAAGATCTTCTGATTCTACCCTGTGTGCTTTTTTGTGCCTTAAAAAATACATTGATTCCAATCCCAGCCCTCACTTACTGCAAAATGGATATTTAAGCCAAAGTGGCCTTCCTTTTTTGATTCACGGTGATTGATTGTACTTTTTTTCTTTCTAAGTACATTTTGCTGGATTTCCTCATTTAGAATGGAGATGTCTGTCTCATGTTAAGCCTGGCTAGTTGAGGTCACCTCTCTGGCTGCATGGTCAAACTTCACTGTCTTCCCATTTCTTAAAGAATTCCACTTGAAAGTTGCCTAGCTGTAACAAAACAATATATGCTACAGAACGGAACATTAGTCAAACATTGTATGACATGGGGAAACCCAAGAATCTCTAGGAACCTTGGGTAGTCAAGTATAAGCAGAAAAGAATGGTCCCTAATATATGTATACAACAATGCTTATAATCAATATTTCATTTAATGAAAATATTCACATTGTGAAAAAAAAAGCTGGGTACCGGTGACGAACATGCTCGGTGCTCTCTTTTGTGTGAGACGTGTGTGAATAAAGAGATCAATGTGGGTATCATGAAATCAAGAAAAGAATGGCCCATATAAAAGTGATCAGTGTATGCAGCATGAAAACAAAAAAGCATGTCCCCTTTAATTATCATACGGGATATTTTAGGGTCCAAGCTATATGTCAACAATGTTTCAATCCCGTTCAATGATATGGGATCTTCATCAGGGCTCATAATAATAGGGAGCCTGAGAAAGATCTTGATAGAAAAGACACTACAAAATTAGATAGCAGGACAAAATGGCCAAGTGTGCTGGTCACAGGAGAATTACAGGTGCAAATGCTTTGTAAGAGTTGGGACCTGCAGTAGGGAGCTAGTCTTGGAGGAGCTGCAGAGCCCAGGCCTGGAATGGTTGGATAGGCTGGGCCGCGGTGATGACATCCACATGACTGCCAAGGGAGCCGGATGCAGGTTGTTGGTACTTCTTGCTGGACACTCACTGCCCAATACTGATCAGAGTGTGGGTTTGAAATTTCAAGAGTGCTGCGAGCTACCATGATTAGACTAGTTCCATTCCGCGACGTTAGCTGCCTCCCTCGTGCTGCAAGCCTCTAATTCTAAACTAGCCCCATAAAGAGCAGCATGACCACCAATTTGACAAAAGAGAGAAACAGAGCTTAATCGTGCAATCTTGAGAGATTGTGATAACCTTAAGGGCGTATGTAAAATTCCATGGTTAAGGTATGTAAAAAACCTCTTTTTCAGCTCCAGGCCATCCAGAATTGTGTCACAAACATGAGCTTATTAAGAAATCAGACTTGCAATGGACAAAATCTAAATTTCTGTCCCATAGATGAAAAATTGGAGAAGACAGGTGTTAGACCTGTCAGCCCTTTGGCAGTTCCCTCCTCATTTTATTATTTTTGTCCCTTTTCCCCTTCTCATTTTTTTCTGTCTACCAAACTTTTTGGGTGCTGGTTTAGAGGTTCTGGGCGCCTCATAGTCACCACATGAGGGAAAGGCGCAAGGTGCTCCTCTGAGGGGGATGGATGAGAAAGGTGATATTCATAAAATGGTGGCTCCAACTGTCACTTCAGCACCTGGACCATGACTGCTATGGGAGATTCCAGAACCTTCTGGGCCTCTCTGGCAAGTCAGGTCCAAGGTGATAAATAGAGGTGAAAGGAGAGCGGCCATTTTAGGTTTTTCAGAGAGGACTGTGTGGCATCAGGAGTAAGGCGCCTGTGTGAGGAGGTGGTTGTGCCTAAAAGGGAACAGACAGGTTTTAGGGCCTGCACAAACTTCCAAACCAGGTGACGTCACCCCTAACCTTGTGACCGGGCCCTGAGCGCAGTCGGAGATCTGGTGGACAACTTTATCTTGGAATTCACCTGTGGCCACTTCCAGGAGCAAGGAAGCTTGTGGACTCCAATCCAGCTGCACCAAAGAATTACTGGCACCCTTGATTTGCCCCCCCCCTCTAATTCCCTCCCAAAGACCCTACCAGAACTGGTCACCGTCATCGTCCAGAGATCGTGAGGGACTTCTGGTATCCTCCGGAGGTGGTTCCTGGCTTGTGGGAGCTTGTGGTGGGGCTTCCTGTGAGGAACCGGCGAGCCGCGACGCCGCTGCCCAGGTGAGGAGAATTGCCTGAGGGAGGAGCGAGACGCGACCGGCTTCGAGGCCGGCATCCTCATGTCACGTGAGAGGGGCCGTAGCGCCGCCCCTCTCTGCTGCCAGTAACCCCGGAAGGCCGCGCCCCGTCTGAGACGCTGTTGCTTGAAGTATCCGAGCAGTCCGTAACGGAGTCTGAACCGACCCGGACTCTGCCGGCTGGCCAAGCCCCCTAGGAAGTGAGGCCATAGCGGACTGAAGCACAGAGGGAAGGACAGCGGCAACGGAGGACACCCTCGCTACCAGTAAGCGTTGGGTGAGGCATTTCGGTGAGGTGCCTAGTGGGACGCCCTCCGACCCTTCGGCCAGATTCCCCCCTTGGGTGTCGGGAGTTCAGACACCCGGAAACAAGGTCATTCAGTTCAGGAGTAAGCTACTCGCAGGACGACCAGCACGAACACAGTAAGCGGGGCCCTAGTAGGAGAAAGGGGGGGGCGATAAGGGAGTCCCCAGAGGGCCCGGGGGAGTACGTCGCAGTGGGCAGGAAGTGTCCTGGTATCCCTTGAGGTCCGTTACTGGGAAACACCAGTCCTTGGCGAATAGAAAAGGGAAAGTGACTGGATTTGACACGAGACTGACTAGTGGGGAATACAGTCCTGTCGCTCAGTGTGGGAAAAGACAATCTCCCCGTCAGTGACAGCTGGAGATCGGATTCCATGTTAATAAAAATGTGATTGGTTGTTTGTCAAGAAATAAGCAGAGCTCGGCAGACTGATTAGAATGGATCACTGAGTTGCCAGCCAGTGAAGGTCCAACGTAGCGCCTAGAAGGCGGAGATTGGATAGAATCAGCAGTATAAGAGTCCCGAAGTACAGCTGTGAGGGGAACCCTCAGATCGAATATTCAGAGGGGACTAAATGTTCTTTTGAAATGTGATTTGAAGCACGCCCTGTAGAAGTGTAGCTAGGTCTCCCGATTCGGGGTGGGAGAAGCTCTGAGGGTATTTCTGTAATCCCTTTGTAAGGTGTAACGTTGAAAGGTATTGTCATTTTGAATGCAAATGTAATGTTTTACCCTGTCATGGGAAACTAAGTACCACCGTTAAAGAAGAAAAGATTATCTAGTACAGAAACGTCCAGGTTTGGCCTTAGACTATAGAGAGAAGTTCCAATGCAAATGAAATGAACTGGTTCCGATTGTAATGTTGAATTGAGAACCGGATCTTTATCAGAAAAGAAATGTTATAAAGTTTACAGTAACTCTTTACAAAGAAAATCGGTGTAGTGTTCTTTTTGAGTGATGTGGCGCAGGATTGCGAGCTGAGTGAGATGCAGGCCTGAAAAGCCAAACGGAGTGGTGAGCCAAGTGACCTGAGCCAAGCTACCCCCTTAGACGTAGGTCTAACAAATTGGTGCTCAGCGGTGGGATCCTTATTCAGTGCTTGCATCCGCTTGGTAGCAGTTTTGCGCGCATCACCACCTACACTGGATTGTTTTGACTGGAGTTTTCTCCAGATTGTTTTCTAATTGGAGGATTTTTTTTTAAATTGTCCTGGGTATATTCCCTTTCTTGAGTAAAGTTCTTGTTAACTGTGTTGGAATCCCATCTGGCAGGATGGAATTCGAATTGGGTAGGCTGGAGGAGTATACAGTGGCCTAATTGAAGGAGTTCTGCCAGGAACGGGGGGTATTCTTTAAGCAGGGGGCGAAGAAGACAGAGCTCCAGGCAAGCTTAAGAGCCTGGGTTATGGCCCACCCTAGCGGGAAGCGGGAGGAAGAACCAGGACTAGATCTCCTAGGAGAACCGGAAGTCCTTCTTCCCCCTGGGAGCGGTAATATGGACGTTGGGTCCAGGGCCCCATCAAGAGTGGGAAGTAGCGCCTCAGGGGGGAGCCTGTCCTCTGCTGACCTAGTTGATCGGAGGGAAGAGAGACAGCTTAGAATGGATCTGGCCCGGTTGGAAAAGGAGAGGGAGGAGAGGAGGTTCCTCCATGAGCTTCACTTAAAAGAGTTAGAGCTCAAAGACCTTCAACTTGCAACCCCCAGCAGTCCTAATGGTGGCAGCATACCGAGAGAAGTCCCGAGAGAGTCCAGGCCCTACCTGCCCAAAGATGTGGTTGCTAGCTATGGTATAGGGGATGATATTGTAAAATGGCTGGCTGCCTATGAGGTCTCTCTAAGAGCCCATGGGGTCCCCGAAGCCCAGTGGGGGGGTGGCCTGTATAGGTATATGCCTCCGGTGGGGAGGGATGCCTTGTTGGCGCTAGAACAGCCAGACCAGACCAGGTACCCCGTCATGAAGGTAGCCCTAGTAAGGAAATTTGGACTGACCCCTGAAAAATTCAGGCAGAGGTTTCGGGGCAGTCAGAAGTTGACCACTCAGAATTGGGTAGACTTCTTGGACTATGCCAGGAAGGCCTTAGAGGGCTGGGTGCAGGGCAGTGATGTCAAGGACTATGAGGGACTGTACAATTTAATCTTAAAGGAGCATCTCCTCGAGAAAAGTTTTCCAGAGCTGCGTCAGCACCTAGTAGACAGCAAGCTCACTAATCCCAGGAAGCTTGCAGAGGAGGCAGATATCTGGGCAAGTACCCGGGTATCCTCAAAAGGGACTGGAGCGAATTTCCAAGGGGCTGGACAGGGCGCCCCCAGAAGAAAGGGGGGGAAGACAAAAAGAGGGAGTTCTCTAAAGGCCCCCAAAAGAGTTCACCAGGGAAGGGAGTAGGATTCCCTCCTAAGGTTGGTCCCCACAAACCCCCTTATCCTGACCGTGGTCAGCAGCCTAGGGTTGTCCGATGTTACGAGTGTGGTGAGGTTGGGCACTATAAGGGGGATGCCAAGTGTCCCAAGAGACCACACCCTCCCATTGGAGGAAAGACCCCTGGGGTGGCGAGTGTAGTGCTCGGGGAGGAGTTGCCCCTAGATAAGGGAGGTGAGTGGGCAGGACTAACCTTAGTGTCCTTAGGGGATTGTGAGATGGTTCCTAAGACCCAGATGCCTTCGAATACTACTAAGTACAGGCAATGGGTCACCATCAATGCCCAGAGGGTGGAGGCTCTGAGGGACACAGGAGCCAGCATGACTATGGTAAGGAGTCAGCTGGTGTCCCCGGAGCAGGTGGTCCCCAATGTAGTCCACCCGGTTGTGATGGCTGACAACCGAGAGGGTCACTATCCGGTGGCCCAAGTTCCCTTTGAGTGGGGAGGGGTGGCGGGTCCTCTACGAGTTGCGATCAGCCCTGCCATGCCGGTCGACTGCCTGTTGGGAAACGACCTTGAACACTCGGCGTGGAAGGAGGTTGAGTTCAGGGCCCACATGGAGATGTTGGGGACCCCTGAGTGGACGTGTGCCCACACTCGGTCCGTGACCACCCGAAGAGGGGATTCACAGAGGCTGGAGCCTGGGACAAAGGCCCAACCAGCTGCCGGAAAGGGTAGACGGGGACGGGGAAAGCCTGCCCCGGCATCTGACCCTCCAAAGGTGGATGGGGCAACTGAGGTGGTCCCGGAGTCTACGGAGGGGGATGTAACGTCCCTGGAGGGCTTGCCTACCCCTGCAGACTGGCAGGTGGAGGGAGGACCTACTAGGGAAGAGTTTTGTCGGGCCCAGAAGGAGTGCCCTACCCTTGAGGGTTTACGGCGGCAGGCCGAAGCCCAGGCAGCGGGTAACGATTCGGGGAACTTCCACATATATTGGGAAGATGGACTCCTGTATAGCGAACCCAAGGCTCTGGTGCATGGTTCATCCCGGGCCTTGGTAGTTCCCCAGCGTTACCGAGCCTTCCTATTAGGACTGGCTCACGAAATACCCTTGGCAGGACACTTGGGACAAGACAAGACCTTTGCTCGACTTGTCCCTCATTTTTACTGGCCTCAGATGAGGATTACGTCCGATACTTTTTGTAGGACGTGTGTAACCTGCCAAGCTAGTGGGAAAACAGGGGTGAAGCTGAAGGCTCCCCTGGAACCACTGCCTGTCGTTGGTACCCCCTTTGAAAGGGTGGGCATCGACATTGTCGGGCCATTGGATCCACCAACGTCGGCCGGTCACAGGTTTATCCTGGTTCTGGTGGATCATGCCACAAGGTACCCAGAGGCTATCCCTTTGAGGACCATTACTGCACCTGCGGTGGCACGGGCCCTTATGGGAATTTTTACCCGGATGGGATTCCCCAAGGAAGTGGTGTCGGACAGAGGTACCAACTTCATGTCGGCATACATGCGGGCTATGTGGAAGGAGTGTGGAGTTACTTACCGGTTCTCCACTCCTTATCACCCCCAGACTAATGGTCTGGTGGAAAGGTTTAACAAAACCTTAAAGGGCATGATCCGGAGTCTGCCCGAGAGCCTGCGGAGGAAATGGGACGTCCTCCTACCTTGTTTGCTGTTTTCATACAGGGAGGTACCACAAAAGGGAGTGGGCTTCAGCCCCTTCGAGCTGTTGTACGGGCACCCTGTAAGTGGACCCCTCAGTCTGGTGAAGGATGGATGGGAAAAGACTCCCAGAAAACTTACCCCGGATGTGGTGAGCTACATGCTGGCCTTTCGTAGCCAAATGGCTAGGTTGTGGAAGCAAGCTTCTGAAAACCTAGAAGCCAGCCAAACGGTCATGAAGGAATGGTATGACCGAAACGCTCACCCGGTGGAGCTGGAGCCTGGCCAGAAGGTGTGGGTGATGGAACCTGGAGAGCTTAGCGCCCTCCAGGATCGCTGGTCAGGCCCCTTTGAGGTGGTTGAGAAAAAGGGCAAGGTTACCTACGTGGTAGATCTTAAGACCCCCAGGCAGCCCCATCGGGTGCTCCATGTCAACCGCCTCAAGCCTCACCAAGAGAGACCCGAGGTCACGTTAATGATGGTGACTGATGGGTCAGAGGAAGAGGAAAGTGAACCTCTTCCTGATCTGTTTGCGTCCCAAGAGAAGGATGGATCGGTGGAGGGAGTGATCCTTTCACCGTCACTAACTCCTGAACAACGGAAGGACTGTCGCCAGGTACTGGAGCAGTTTGCTTCCTTGTTCTCCCTTATCCCGGGAAGGACTCATCTGTGTACCCATGACGTGGACACAGGGGACAGCCCACCTGTGAAGTCCAAGTCCTACCGACTGTCGGATAAGGTGAAGGCTAGCATCCATGAGGAAGTTACCAAGATGCTAGAGCTAGGAGTGATTGAGCTTTCCAGTAGTCCCTGGTCCAGTCCGGTGGTACTGGTACCCAAAGCTGCCCCACCGGGCACTACCCCAGAACTCCGGTTCTGTGTGGATTATAGGGGACTGAATTCTGTGACGAAGACGGATGCTCATCCTATTCCGAGGGCGGATGAGCTCATTGACCGGTTGGGAGCTGCCCAATATCTCAGTACCTTTGACCTCACATCCGGGTACTGGCAGATTTCCCTGACGAATGGAGCCAAGGAAAGGTCAGCCTTCTCCACACCCGAGGGTCACTACCAGTTCTGTGTGATGCCCTTCGGGCTCAAGAACGCCCCTGCTACGTTTCAGTGATTGGTGAACCAGGTCCTCTCTGGAATGGAAGCCTTTTCGGTTGCGTACCTGGATGACATCGCTGTCTTCAGCCGCAGCTGGGAGGACCATTTTTGTCACCTTCAGGCTGTTCTTCAGGCTTTGCAGCAGGCAGGACTGACGATCAAAGCCAGTAAGTGCCAGATCGGGCAGGGGTTGGTAGTGTACCTCGGTCACTTGGTGGGGCGGGGCCAGGTGCAACCCCTCCAGGCCAAGATCGAAACCATCATGGCCTGGGAACCCCCCAAGACTCAGACAGAGGTCCGGGCCTTCTTGGGCCTCACTGGCTACTACCGACGCTTCGTCAAGGGATACGGAACCATCGTGGCCCCCTTGACTGAGCTCACTTCCAAAAAGCACCCTCGACGGGTAATCTGGACCGAGGGATGTCAACAAGCTTTCGACACCTTGAAAAAGGCCATGTGTGCGGCCCCCGTTCTCAGGGCTCCTGACTTCGCTAAGGAGTTCATTGTCCAGACAGACGCGTCGGAGCACGGTATTGGGGCAGTGCTGTCACAACTCAATGATGAGCGTCTAGACCAACCAGTGGTTTTCCTATCTAGGAGACTACTCCCCCGGGAACAGAGGTGGAGTGCAATTGAGAGAGAGGCTTTTGCGGTGGTGTGGGCTCTGAAGAAGCTGCGGCCATACCTATTTGGCTCGCACTTCCTGGTTCAGACTGACCACCGGCCCCTCAGGTGGCTGATGCAAATGAGGGGCGAGAATCCCAAGCTGTTGAGGTGGTCCATTTCCCTACAGGGGATGGACTTTAGGGTGGAACATCGCCCAGGAGTGGACCACGCCAATGCTGACGGTCTCTCCAGGTATTTCCGCCTTAGTGGAGAGGACTCCCAAGGGGTTGGGTAGCTCTCCCCACTTTCAGCTGGGGGGGACGCGTGTTAGACCTGTCAGCCCTTTGGCAGTTCCCTCCTCATTTTATTATTTTTGTCCCTTTTCCCCTTCTCATTTTTTTCTGTCTACCAAACTTTTTGGGTGCTGGTGTAGAGGTTCTGGGCGCCTCATAGTCACCACATGAGGGAAAGGCGCAAGGTGCTCCTCTGAGGGGGATGGATGAGAAAGGTGATATTCATAAAATGGTGGCTCCAACTGTCACTTCAGCACCTGGACCATGACTGCTATGGGAGATTCCAGAACCTTCTGGGCCTCTCTGGCAAGTCAGGTCCAAGGTGATAAATAGAGGTGACAGGAGAGCGGCCATTTTAGGTTTTTCAGAGAGGACTGTGTGGCATCAGGAGTAAGGCGCCTGTGTGAGGAGGTGGTTGTGCCTAAAAGGGAACAGACAGGTTTTAGGGCCTGCACAAACTTCCAAACCAGGTGACGTCACCCCTAACCTTGTGACCGGGCCCTGAGCGCAGTCGGAGATCTGGTGGACAACGTTATCTTGGAATTCACCTGTGGCCACTTCCAGGAGCAAGGAAGCTTGTGGACTCCAATCCAGCTGCACCAAAGAATTACTGGCACCCTTGATTTGCCCCCCCCCCTCTAATTCCCTCCCAAAGACCCTACCAGAACTGGTCACCGTCATCGTCCAGAGATCGTGAGGGACTTCTGGTATCCTCCGGAGGTGGTTCCTGGCTTGTGGGAGCTTGTGGTGGGGCTTCCTGTGAGGAACGGGCAAGCCGCGACGCCGCTGCCCAGGTGAGGAGAATTGCCTGAGGGAGGAGCGAAACGCGACCGGCTTCGAGGCCGGCATCCTCATGTCACGTGAGAGGGGCCGTAGCGCCGCCCCTCTCTGCTGCCAGTAACCCCGGAAGGCCGCGCCCCGTCTGAGACGCTGTTGCTTGAAGTATCCGAGCAGTCCGTAACGGAGTCTGAACCGACCCGGACTCTGCCGGCTGGTCAAGCCCCCTAGGAAGTGAGGCCATAGCGGACTGAAGCACAGAGGGAAGGACAGCGGCAACGGAGGACACCCTCGCTACCAGTAAGCGTTGGGTGAGGCATTTCGGTGAGGTGCCTAGTGGGACGCCCTCCGACCCTTCGGCCAGATTCCCCCCTTGGGTGTCGGGAGTTCAGACACCCGGAAACAAGGTCCTTCAGTTCAGGAGTAAGCTACTCGCAGGACGACCAGCACGAACACAGTAAGCGGGGCCCTAGTAGGAGAAAGGGGGGGGCGATAAGGGAGTCCCCAGAGGGCCCGGGGGAGTACGTCGCAGTGGGCAGGAAGTGTCCTGGTATCCCTTGAGGTCCGTTACTGGGAAACACCAGTCCTTGGCGAATAGAAAAGGGAAAGTGACTGGATTTGACACGAGACTGACTAGTGGGGAATACAGTCCTGTCGCTCAGTGTGGGAAAAGACAATCTCCCCGTCAGTGACAGCTGGAGATCGGATTCCATGTTAATAAAAATGTGATTGGTTGTTTGTCAAGAAATAAGCAGAGCTCGGCAGACTGATTAGAATGGATCACTGAGTTGCCAGCCATTGAAGGTCCAACGTAGCGCCTAGAAGGCGGAGATTGGATAGAATCAGCAGTATAAGAGTCCCGAAGTACAGCTGTGAGGGGAACCCTCAGATCGAATATTCAGAGGGGACTAAATGTTCTTTTGAAATGTGATTTGAAGCACGCCCTGTAGAAGTGTAGCTAGGTCTCCCGATTCGGGGTGGGAGAAGCTCTGAGGGTATTTCTGTAATCACTTTGTAAGGTGTAACGTTGAAAGGTATTGTCATTTTGAATGCAAATGTAATGTTTTACCCTGTCATGGGAAACTAAGTACCACCGTTAAAGAAGAAAAGATTATCTAGTACAGAAACGTCCAGGTTTGGCCTTAGACTATAGAGAGAAGTTCCAATGCAAATGAAATGAACTGGTTCCGATTGTAATGTTGAATTGAGAACCGGATCTTTATCAGAAAAGAAATGTTATAAAGTTTACAGTAACTCTTTACAAAGAAAATCGGTGTAGTGTTCTTTTTGAGTGATGTGGCGCAGGATTGCGAGCTGAGTGAGATGCAGGCCTGAAAAGCCAAACGGAGTGGTGAGCCAAGTGACCTGAGCCAAGCTACCCCCTTAGACGTAGGTCTAACAACAGGGAAATACTCAAACCTGTAAATGCTCATGCGTTGTTGAAAACGATCATATTTACTGAACCTTTTTGTCTTTTGTAACAAATTTCAAACATTGTTTTTTGTTACTAAGATTTAAGTTACATTTGTTACACGGCTTGATTGCTGTCCCAAGAGGCTGGCATCAGAATAAAGATTTAAGACCATGCGGGGATGATTCTGTTTCAGTTTAGGATATTATGCATTTTATAATGTTTTTGGGTTTTTTGTACACCTGCGTGGAAAGTATATTTTGCCCCTTTTAAAAGATTTGAATTTTACACAGGTTAGGCCGGCCGTGGTCTTTTTACAGATGTTCAAATAAACCAATGTGTTTTCGTGTTGCTTGTTTCTTAAGAGGTGCTCTTAGCAAAAGATCATCAATGGTTTTATAAATGTATATGTATTGTATGATTGTAATATGCTTTTATATTTGACTTTAACCGTAATAAAAAAATATAACGATGATGAGTGACTGCTGGAGGCTGGTGGAAATAATGTGGATCCTATACTATGTTGTTTTAGACAGGGGAAACATTTTCATCTGAAACAATCAATCACGGAAACCGATGCCTAGTTTTGGTGACATAGTTCTTGTTCTTTAATAATGAAATATTTTTCACTCTGTGACTATCCAAAACAGCAGTCATGTGAAGCATATAAAGAAAATGTTTTGGTTGCATGTTCAAAAATTAAATCCAATTAATGTAACATCCAGTTCCATGAGGAAGTTGAACTGCAGGTCACCGTTAATTCAATTTATGCCAAACATATGTTTTTTTTAAACACAGTTGAATGTGTTAAAAATGATTTTGTCAAGTTCATGATGATAACATTATCATCAGAAAATATAAAATCACAGAGTATTGATTAATTCTGCACAACTGACAGCAAGGACATTACAAATTAAACAAGCATTTACAATGCAATGGTCTCGGCATTGGTAAAGTTAGAGCTATTGGCATTGCTCATGACATTTTTTTTGTTTATGTTTTTGTTTTTAAAACATTTAAAGAAACGGCATTGTCAATAGCTCTAACTTTACCAATGCCGAGACCATTGCATTGTAAATGCTTGTTATTAATCCCTGACAGCAAACACCGACGGATGCAAAGTGGAGCCAACATAAGATCTTTAAAGGCGGGCAACTAGAGCCAAATTTTTTGGGGGGTGAAAAAGATTCCGGGGGGGGGGGGGGGGGAGGCTACGTCTTCCAGCCATAGGCAGAGTGGCTGTAAAAAGGGGTGGAAACACAACAAAAGCCTCATTAACGAGCAAACGGTCTTTTAAAGACCTGTGAAGTACTCTGGTCCGGCTGCAATTAGAGGGACGCCAGCCGGGCTGACACACATGGGGGGGGGGGCTGAAGGCCGGTGAGCCCACGTTGCGTCTGTGCGTGTTTGGATGCTGTTGGGATGGGGGCAAGCAGGACACCTAGAAATTACCAGAAATTGACTTACCTTTATGACGGTCAAACACCGACGCGGTACTAAAATCCATGTCTGCCTATATCATTATGTACAATAAATCTAAGCACCACTCCTGGGCTTCCGGACAGGAGTCCACGATGATACAACCGAATGAGCATGCACTGGCAGCAGCCGCCACGTCCCCTCGCAGGAAAATGCAAAGTCCCTCTGCAGGCGAGGCTGGCTGTTCAAGGCACGGTCTGCCTCCCACAGAAGGTGAAACCGGTGCACACCCCAGGCCGGAGGACCGCTTCTGAGGACAGGCGCACTGCGAACACGGCAGCTGAGAAGTGGCGTGATTGTCATTTCCAGAAGACCCCGAGTTTTTAATTTTTTTTTTTTTTTTTGCCAATGCGGTGTTTGTATGTTCTTTCTTATTTACATACCTTGATAAGAAGCTGGAATATTCGTCTCTATAAATTATTTAAATCACAATGCACTCATTAAAACTTTCAAAAATGGAATTTCTGATCCAAAGCGATTATATACTTAGGAGCATTAATTACATAAACACAAACCACAGCTATCGTGAATCGGAAGGCAATTTATTTTACGGATCTATTACCTACATTTTGACTAGACAGAGACGTGATCCTTATAAAACTTCAGTCCCCGCTACATTTAATTAACCATGAAGGGATTGAACAATGACCACAATTCTGCCCCTACACTGATACACACAAACTTTTCAGCGGTGTGCTAAGCTTGGTCTGTCATGCCTGCCTCTTTTATTATGAATGTTTTAAATTACAAATAAAGTTATGATAAGAATCAATTGTTAGTCTCGCCACAGCACCTACACCCTATCGACACAGAATCACATAGTGTTCATGATGCTGGCTCGCGAGGCAGTGCTCAAATGCATCTATGTGCGTCACACACACTCCCCTCTATAAACCGCAGGGACAGAAAAGGCTCCATTTCACACTGCTTTCTTCGAATCGCTTGCCCTGCATTATTTCTGAGGGCGGATTCCAGACACTGCTGCGTTTGCCTGTCGGGGTTTCCCGAGAGCTATCTTCCCTCTCCGCCCACACGGATACATCGGCGAAAGGCATTCTCCCAAGCAGCTCCCTGCGCAGGGGTTGACACAGCCATATTTATCAGCCCTCTATCTACAGACAGGGAATACCGAGAAACCATCCCAATGCCGGCCCTGCATGTCAATGAGCCGGGGCGGGGAGCTCGGGCCGCCTTCAGAAAGATACGGGCACGCAGCAGAGCGCGTGGGGGGAATGGATCCTTCCAACGCCATATTATGTGCAGCTGCTGGGCCTCCCCGTGCATACGAATGATACGCAGTATAGCCGTGACAAGTAACCATTTGTTTTTCCTAGTCTGCATTGTAGTGCTTGGTAATTAATTTTAACCTTCCAGTAGGTCCCGCTTCATACCAGTTCGATCAATTAATTTCACTGCCCTCCAGTGGGCTACAGGAGTAAAGTTCGGCACAATTAAAAACAGCAATACCATTCACAGGACTGCATATTTCACTCCCGTGTGGACCATATCAATTTCTCTGGCGGTGCAATGAATTGATCGAACTGGTATGAAGCGGGACCTACTGGAAGGTTAAAATTAATTACCAAGCACTACAATGACCAGCATGCCACTGTGTTATTAGACTCACCTGGGAGGAGCTGTAATCTTAAAAGGAAGTGCTTGGTAAAGCTTTGCGACATACCAGAGACCCCCATGAAGGAGAGGAAACTCCGAAACGCGTCCGGGAACAGTGTTCAAGCAGCAATAATGCCGGTTTTCCAAATAAAGTTTTGAAAACGAACAGCAGTGGAGTGCGTCCTTACAGCTTGGGGCAACAGTGTGGATATAGATATATATATATATATATATATATATACACATACATACACACACACACACACACACACACACACACCCATATGTATATCAGTGGTCGAAGGGGCGGGATCGGCAGGGTACGGCGTGCCCGTACTTCTTAAATTCAATCGATTCCGTACCCTTACTTCTTTGTTTAAAACATGTGTCCCCGGACGGCTGAAATAGCCTACAGATAAGGCTGGGCGTGCGGGGGCGGGTGAGCAGAGAAGAAGAAGGACTCTGGCTTTTCCTTCATGCCCAGAGAAGCCAAGGGCAGTGTCCACTCCTGCTTTGCCGCGGTCAGCTGCCTCTTGTTCCCTCTCTTTCTGTCTCGCTCCTCCTCACTTACTGAAAACCGTGACTTCAAGCTACGGTTCTCACCCTCTCTTTCCTCTGCTCGTTTATTTGTTCCCCTGTGAAATGGATCAAAAAAGGAAAAACACTTTTGCTGGAAAGGTACTCTTTTTCTGAAATGTTTCTATTCCAAAGTGAAGCCTCTGGGTGGAGAGAAACAAAAGGGTAAAAACCTGAAAAATAAATAAATAAAGCAAGATGAAGTGATCGCAAAGTGGCCAGATTGGTTTTCTTCTTCACACCTAAACACATTAGCACCACTTTATAGAGGTTTTTTTTTAGACAGCATCTTGCTCTTGTCCAGTGCGTAATTTGAATCGAGTTGCTTCAAGGTGTTTATATCAGGGCACAATTGGGATGTAGTTGAAGGCATTGCGAGTTTCCGTAATGCAATATTTACACTGATACTTTATTATTTTGACATTTTACATATGCTAACAGTCTCTGAGAAAATGTTGCCTCATTAGTACCATTGTAACAAACAAATGCAGCAGTTAGAGAGGTGATCAGTCAACCTTTGCAAAGGGCCGTCCTCTTTGCAGCAACATGTCAGTTTTTTTGTAACTTTTGATCCGTTTCAGCCACAAACCAATTATTAGTTAAAATTGTCAGATTATGCAGCAGATGATGTATTATGTGTCATATATGGCAGAGCAATTATATAGAAAACATTTGCAAACTAGTATATTTTGCTATTTATGTTTGAACTGCTCATGGGAAAAAAAGGGAGGAGAAGTGCTGATGACAAACGCCATGGCTTGGAGACAAATAGCTTGTGCTTTCACTTTTAAGCGTATGTGGGACATTCTGTGATTGAAAACATATCCCACTTTGTGAATGTATTTTAATGTCAATAACTCATTAAGCTTTAAATAATCATGTGTATCCATTTGGGTGAATTAAATAACATAATAAGCTGTAACTGGTCAGTGTCGAACAAATACACAAAATTGGGATGTTTTGCCCGTTCTGGCCACACCTCTGACTCTGCCCACTGATCCAGTCCTCAGGTTATTCCCCCCCTCTGATTCTCCGCCCACAGTTCCCCTACTTTTTTCCCCCCACTTCGACCACTGGATATACATACACGCATGTACACGTACACACATTTATATTCACAAGGCTACGTTTACATGATTCCATGGCATTAGCTACGGCAGGACCTCTACCCTGAGCCCCCCTGCCCTTCTCCCCACCCTGTCTGGTCTCTGCTGGGAGCATGCACCCATCTCCTCATGCGTGCCTGAAAGAAACAACTAAAATGCTTAAATTGTTCCAGACTTCCAAAGCGATTGTGGAAAAAAGAGCAGAGAGAGTTTCATTTCAATTATGCTCTGCAGGATGAATTGACCTTTGTCCCAAAAACCGGGACATGTATTAAATGCAAGAGAAGCGTCGGGACAGTCCTTTGGAAATCCCTACACACAACGCAAAGTAATGTTAAATAAAAATGGTAATGGAAAAAACATTGGCGATAGACAACGTCTGCATAGTGCATACAGAGTGTACATTGCATGCTTTTGTAGACTTAGGATGTTTGTAAACTGCTTCCGTCTACAAACACTGCAGTTGTCTAGAAACGGATTCACTGCAGCGTAGGCAAGGAAGCTCTTGCATGCGAGGCTTCGCAAACCACCCTCTTCTAACCTGTAAACGGGGTGGGACTGGGAGGGAGGGTATAGCCCAGCGTGGAATCCCGCCCAGCGCTACGCACGGCTAGGCCAAACGGAGGGTTTTAAATCCCTCCCCAATGCTTGCTTGTTTACTTTTGTTCGTGACTAATTGCAAGATTAGAGTTACAATGGGGCCGGTAGAGCCTCTGGAATGGAAGAGAATTTAAAACCAACCAAGACCAGATAGAACGGACACACGCCTTGCACTCTCGTGCATTCCTCATCTTCGGAATTCCCTGACGCATGTTATTATTACATGCAATCTTTCCCACAGAGACACAGTAACGGATTATTACCACTAACGGTACATTGTAAAAAGAAACGTGCTTAAGAGCACAACATACAGGTGACATTTCCGCGCTACTAAAAAAAACGGAAGTCATAACTGTCTTCAAAGTATTTGTCACCATTTCTACTAACACCATTAGAGGAGGCCTGGCAAGTGTGCTGTTATCACATTAACTCCTGAGACGCTCTTCTAATTGGATTTGAAGCATATCAGTACTCGCAGCAACCAGACGAAGGGGGAGCGGACGAGCACACGACCGCCTTTCTCCGAGGCACAGCGAAAATGCCTCGGAGAAAGGGAGCCTCATTTTCGGATCTGGGGGCGTGTTTTGCTGTTGTCTCCTCCCTGAGACTTCTCGCAAAAAACACGCCCCCCGATCCGAAAAAGACGGGGCTTCAACAGAGTGACTGGACCTCTTCTCCAGTGGCTGGCCAGCATTTAAGAGGCCAGCCAATGGAGAACAGGAGCGAAGAGGGGCGGGTGCAAGCCCCTCTTCTCAATGACATTAAATCTCCGGACTTCCGGTCTGCCGACCGGATGGTCCCGAGACCTAAAAAGGAACACAATATTTATATGAAATAATAGTATTAGGCAGCTTTAGCATATATATCATTCTCTTGAAGATATTAAAATTTCAAACGCATGGACACATTTTTACAATCCTTTTTAAGCATGAAATCGTGGATTTACCTCAATGAAGATCGTAAAGAAAAGTGTGTCCCTTCTCTCCATTTCATGATGCCAATATGCATTTGAAAATGTTATTTTATGTTATTGGTACGCTAATCACCTATGAGGGTATCCAGGTGCTCTGTAGCAGGTGTGCGCTGTTGCAGGTGTGCTACACAGGAGCCGTGTGGGCTTCCTGAAAAAGCCAGGCCTTCAGTTTCTTGTGAAAGTCTAGAAGAGTGGAGGAGGCTATGTTGGGTAGTAGGAGAATAAGAAGCAATACCTTGATTGCATGCCAATAGGATGCATACCATATGATTACAATAACCGTGGATTAAATGTGACTGATTGTTTTCAGGAAGTAAGCAAAACACACAAAACTGCATTAATGGTAGATGAAGCTAGTTTTAAGTCACACTCCGGTGGACGTTGCATGGGCATGAGACCCCACAAAGGATTTACTGAGCAGGAGGTGCGGCGCTGATTTCTTTATGTACCCACCTCCTGCTCATATTGGCGGCAGGTGCTAGGCCCAGGATGGCTACAGCTGATCGGAGGGACACCTCTGATATGGGCGAGTATGGAGTCGCAAGCGCCACCGCAGAAACATAACGTTCTTCCAGTGGCAGGTCATTCTATGATGGACTCATGTTCTGGACTGGGAGCAGGACCTGCTCAACCTGTTAGGGGTTCAGGTGGCAGGAACAGGCAAATTATGTCTTATATTGTATAATTTAATTATTTGACTTCACAGTAGTCATTACTTCACAGGTAAAGATTTTGCCTTTTTTATTGATATTTGTATGTATGCATATGTATATATGCAGGAATGTATGTACATATCTATTTACTGAAAAAATAAAATGTAATATGTCAGTATATGTATATATGCATGTGCATTTACGCATGTATGTATGTGTGTATATATATATTCACTGAAAAAATAAAGCTTAATACGTAATTAAGGTAGTAAGATTTTAAGTTATGTTAAAAAACCTTCGAAATTCACTGAAAACAAGCATTGGCATAGCCAATAGGTCTCGCCTTTGGGACCTTATAAGTGTTTAGCCATGCAACAGTATAACTAAATACTTATAAGGTCCCAAAAGCGAGACCTATTGGCTATGCCAAGCGGCCGTGCGGCCACAAAAGTGACCGCGATCTAGATCAAACATCAAAGCGGCTGTGAAAGTGAAAGTAATCGCGGTACAGCGCGGCGCGCGCGCCCAGGCACATGCACTGTAGCTCTAGGCTGGTCTGGTAGCACTTTTTGGAGCCCTCTCAATAAGTCTCGCCAGACCAGCGCATGCGCTGGGTCAGGTGAGACCTAAAAAGGTTAATGTGAAGCCACAAGTAGGGTCTTTAATAATAAAAAGCATTTTAAAGTCCTAAAATACTGAAATTCACTAGTTATACGTAACCGCCCTAAGTATAACTTGCACCACCATGGATTTCGTTTGTCATCATTGAAAATGTGAGGTCATAAGCTGTCAATCATTGTTTAAATCTGTTTATTGAACATTTTTATTTTGATAGCACATACATCACTTCCATCATCAATACAACACCAGTGCTTATCTAGAAGGAGTGATGGACAGTTGAATACAGTACTTTTTTGTGGTACATTATTAGCCATTAATGTCTTAAGGATGTAATATATGTGGCCAATAAAAATATAGCGCGTGCAGGTGGTGACGCCCAATTTCGGATCAGTTTGGCCAACTATTAGTAGTAAAAAGTTTCAATTTACTCTGACCAGGAAGGTAAAGAACAATGAACATCAAAAATGTAAACACGCCCACACCTTTGCCAGTTAGCAAACGTGTCTCTTTGCAGTACAACATCAATTGGGACAAGTAATAGAACGTGGAGAGAAGAGGTCAGTGTAGCGCATACAATATGCTTTGCGATTAATGTGCATCCGGGGAGCCTGTGTCTATAGTGGTGACTAATGATCGTCTGGGAGACTCAACTGTGTTCAACAGGGCAGTTTGGAAATAAATTTGCATAGTGTCCCAACTGACTGTGAGGGGGTACTTGCGTTATCCCTTCATGTCTTCCCTGTGAAGGGCAGTCCTTTCTACTTTGGCCCATGTGGTCATTGATTGTGCCCATGCATTGAGCAGGGGGGTGGGTGATTTCCACTTACGGGTAATTAGGCGTTTGGCTAGGAGATCTGATGTAAGTGAATTCAAGAAGGACAAGATATCGTCTACAGGTAAGCGTGTGGATTTATTCAAGAGCACAGGGGACAGCAACCGCTTCCCAGCTGACCAGACACGTAACTGCCGATACTGGAATTCTGCTGGGTAAAGGAACACGCTAAGAACCCCATTAAGTTCTAGAGTAATAATAGGGGAAGGACACAAAGGAATGGCTAACAGAATACATAGTAATAAACATTTACAACACATCTTCTCCCTTACAAATGAGAGCAACACAAAAATCAATAAGTGAAAATTAACACAAACTTGGACAGAGATTTTAACACACAAGAAGTCTGCAAGAATAAACTTTTTTTTTTTTTAAATAAATGCTAACGCAAATAGTCATTCAAGTACGCAGGAGGTCTGCGAGATCTTGCACTTCTGGGTTCCACAGATGTAGAACATTCTTGATGACCCTCACTTTGAAAGGCATCACCACCACCTTCCTCCCTCCGAGAAGTTGAGGAAGAAGATGGAGTGACCTCAACAGGAGTGGATAGCATATAACCAGAGTTGGACATAGGTTCCTGGTCAACATCAGTAGAAGTGTTAGAAGAAACAGACTTTTGATACAAAGCCACTCTCCTAAAATACCACTTCTCCCCATTATCAAGCACAACATAATTTGGGAAAGATTCCCTAACTCTATAGGGACCCCTGAACTTATTGAGACCTTTGGTAATTCTGCCAGGTTTGACTTTTACCAAATCACCAGGAGAAATAGACTTGGTTAAAGGAACGCTACAATTAAAGTTTGAAGTGTTACCAATTTTGTTTTTAATCCAGGATGGATTCAATATGGTACCAGGACGTCTACATCTCATTAACTCAAATGGAGACTTACCACTGGGTTCATGAGAAGTAGTGTGGTAGGCCCACACCATATCTTGTACCATCTCATTTGCAAAACCACCAGAAGCACAAGACATTTGTATAATGCCTTTGACAACTCTGTTAGCTCTCTCACACATGCCATTTCCTTGGGGATTATAAAGTGAAGTATGGTGGTGTGTCACACCACAACTAGACAAAAAGGTACGCATATTGTGTGAAGTAAGTTGAGTGCCATTATCGGTTATTAAAATAAAAGGGCACCCCTCCTCATGAAATAGATCTTTGAGAAACTTTATGGTACATTCGGTAGTGATAGCTCTAACAAATCTAACAGTAAGCCATTTGGAAAACAAATCAACAACTACAATGGCGAAACGCTGGTCTAATGGCAGTTCACTCATGGGGCCAATGAAATCAAGGCAAATACTGTGCCAAGGTTGTTCGGGAATAGAGATACAGTTCATAGTTTGGGTAGCAACTAGCTTAAGCCTTTTTTCACTGTCCTTGCAAACTGAGCAATTCTCAACCCAAGAGGAAACCTGTGCATCCAGGCCCGGCCACCAAAAATCCGCTTTGATTCTACGTTGAGTAAAAGTCTGACCTAAATGGCCTTCATGGGCTAGTTTTACTAACTTAGGTCTCAAGCTGAATGGAGGAATAAACCTATCAACCCTCATAAGAATAAGATCATCACAAACTGATAATTCATCCAAAACCTTAATATACGGACGGACAGAGGGTTGGACGCAGCTCAATTTGACCATATCCATGACATTCAAAAGTACACTGTCTTTTGACATGGCAGAACACCACTTTTCTCTATCAAAGGTACCATCACACAATGCCAGAACATCCTGAACACAAGCAATAGCCCCCTCATCCTGAATTCCACATGAATGAACATTGCCACCTTCAGCCTCAATACACAACCTTGACAAACAATCGGCTTGTATATTACGCCACCCTTGAATATAAGAGATATCGTACTGGTACTCCTGAAGTCTGGATGCAAGCCTTGCTAACCTAGGAGATCCTTTACCAGCCCCACTTGGTGATAAAATCCGAATCAAAGGTTTATGGTCAGTCATAAGCTTAAAACTCGTGCCCCAAAGATACGTCCTAAAGTATTACACACCCCATGCAGCGGCCAATGCTTCCTTTTCGATTACAGAGTAATTCACTTCCGAAGCAGAAAAGGTGCGTGAAGCAAACGCAATGGTTTTATCACCATCATGATACTTTTGGAGAAGGACAGCCCCTAGACCAGTGGCGCTAGCATCTACCATAAGTATAGAGGGACGTTTGATGTAAAAAAGTGCTAACACTTTCGCTTCACACAATTCCTTTTTGATGGCATTGAAACACTCAGTATGAGAATCACCCCATGCAAATTTCTCACCTTTTTTTAGGAGAAGCCTTAAGGTCAACGTTTTGTCTGAAAAAAAATTCACGAACTTAGAATAAAATTCAATACGTCCCATAAAAGACCGGAGTTGATCTTTGTCAACAGGGCAAGGTGCTAAACGTATGGCGTATGTCTCAACAGATTTTTGGGGGGTTTTACACCTTGTGCTGAAATCTCATACCCTAGATACTCAATCTGTTGCACTAAAACGAACACTTCTCTTTACGTAGTGTTAATCCTGCATTCTCAATTCTGTGCAACACCTCTTTGAGGACATAATTGTGATCCTCAATGGTTTCGCCAAAGATCAAAATGTCATCTTGAAAAAAAACTGCCTTCTTGATACCTTTAAACAGTTCAGTGACCATACATTGAAAAACGCTGGCAGCGGAAGTTAAACCAAACGGAAGTCTAGTAAATTGAGACGTACCTTCTGTGGTAATGAATGCAGTTAAACTCTTAGATTCGTCATGTAAACGAATCTGGTGGCACGCACTTTTAAGGTCTAGTTTAGAGAAAAATTTGGCACCTTTTAAAGTGGAAACTAACTCTCCAATATTAGGAAGAGGAAAGGTATCAGCTATTACATTTTTATTGAGGGATCTGAGGTCCACAGAGAACCTAATTTTCCCATCAGATTTGCGAGAAATCACAACCGGAGAAATCCAGGTTGAAGCTTCTACTGGTTCAATAATACCACCTTGTTGCATTTCATTAATTAGAGACTTGACTTCATCCCTAACAGTCAACGGAACTCTCCTGAGTTTGTGTTGAATTGGAAGCGAATTATTCTTCAACAAAATCTTATGTACGTAACCCCTCAGTTCACCTAACTCATCTCTGAAAACATTGCTGGCCCCCTGAATTATATCATCAAGTGAAAGCTCTTCCACAACCATCACTTGGCAGGGTGCTCTAGGGCTGACGATGATATGTAAATCAAATTGGTGAATCCACCCAAGGGTGGGAGGACCATCTAGAGCAACATAAACTTTGCCTTCGGTAGACTTGCCTGAAAAGGAAATAGTAGCATCGAAATAACCTAACATTTCTATGCGTTCACCTTGATAACCTGTAGGACAAATATCACATGGTATGAGTGATTTGTCTAACCATTTTTTTCTAAACAGGGGTTCAGGAATTATGGTATATCTAGAACCAGTGTCTACCATTAAAGTTACCATATGACCATTGATGTCAAAATTCGCCTATGGACGTTTTTCACGCTTCTCGTTAACAACATTCATATCAGTGATAGGTTCATTTACAATTAGAATTTTATCTTTCTCTCGCTTAATCTCAATAGTATTTTCCTCCACAACCGCTATCCTCGGTTTTCCTTTGTACCTACACATTTTTGAAAAATGGCCCATTTTTCCACATTTTAAACACTCTTTGTTATTAGCAAAACAGAATTTTGCATCCGATGCGTGTGTATTACTACCGCATCTGGAGCAAAATTTTGTGGGAATCTTTACAAAATGTTTTTATTTATTGACAAACTTCCCTTTAGATTTAAGTACGGCAATAGACTCCTCATCAACACATTCACTTTCTTGTGAATTTTTCTCAGATAATTCCGATATTTGTGCTTGACCACCTGACTTTTGTAGTTCTTTCATGCAAATTTCAGACTGTTCTACAACTTTCGCTAGATCCACAGCAACTTTCAACTAAGGATTCTTAGCTGCCCAGAGTCTCTCCTGAATCTTTTTATTGTTGCACTGTACAATCAGCTGGTCGCGTATCATTTCATCCTCCAGTGAACCAAAATTGCACTTGACAGATAATTCTCTTAAACGAGCCACAAAATCGTCAATAGACTCCTCAACACGTTGTTTGTGTGTATAGAATTTGCACCTATTCATGACCAAGTTTTCTTCTTTTGCAAATCTAACCTCCAGTCTAGAAATAGCATCTTTGTATACATATGGTGATGATTGGCCACTAGCTTGTAATGCTTGAGGGAGATATTTGAAAATTTGTTCCCAAGGGTGCTTAATAATAATGCTTTCTTTCGCTCTGCAGGAAACTCCTGGCCATCAATTGCATCAAGATAGTTGTCAAACATAACTATCGAGTCCTCCCACGGAATTTCAGGTGTACCAGGTTCATGTAGAAAGGGTCGGGGAAGTGCAACAGTGACTTGCTGTGCCATTATTAAACAAATCAGATACTATATACACCTCAGTAATGTTAATGAATATTAATAAATAATAATAAATATAATTACAATAAACTATAATCAAAAATAGTGAGTCACCAGTTTATCTTGTAGATCCCAGCTGAAATCGCTGTAATTTAAGGAAAGGTGAGCGCATCACCGTTGCGCTAGTTGAATAGATATGGGCAAAATCCTTTCTATTGCGCACCAAACGATAAACAGGAGTCAGCGTTCTAGCTGTTACACGTCAAAAATGGCTGCCAAACGTGACGCTTTGACGTTGCAGCGTTACGCTGAGGCTGGCACAGGCGTTCTGTGTTGAGCACACGGGGACGACGCGTATCTAAGCAACCCTTGACGCGTGTGAACCCTCGCACATGCGCTGATGTCCTCCTACCGTTGGTAATGACGTGGATGCTCCGCTCCTTAATGAAAGAATATGACACGCCAAAATCCTTGTAAATGCGGAAACCAGGCTCCGTTGAAGCAGCTCTACGAGGCAGGCACCGTGGCGCGTGGGATATGCTGTTGGGAAGAAGCTTCCGTCCTGCAAATGCTCTGAAACCACACTGTAGAACACGCTGGAGTCAGAGTCCGGTCAGCTGCTTAAATCGTCGCCAAAATGATGTAAGTGAATTCAAGAAGGACAAGATGTCGTCTACAGGTAAGCGTGTGGATTTATTCAAGAGCACAGGATACAGCAACCGCTTCCCAGCTGACCAGACACGTAACTGCCGATACTGGAATTCAGCTGGGCAAAGGAACACGCTAAGAACCCCATTAAGTTCTAGAGTAATAATAGGGGAAGGACACAAAGGAAGGGCTAACAGAATACATAGTAATAAACATTTACAACAGTGGTGACTAATGATCGTCTCGGAGACTCACCTGTGTTCAACAGGGCAGTTTGGAAATCAATTAGCATAGTGTCCCAACTGACTGTGAGGGGGTACTTGCGTTATCCCTTCATGTCTTCCCTGTGAAGGGCAGTCCTTTCCACTTGGGCCCATGTGGTCATTGATTGTGCCCATGCATTGAGCATGGGGGTGGGTGATTTCCACTTACGGGTAATTAGGCATTTGGCTAGGAGATCCAAGTAAAAAAATTAGGTGGTGACCCTGTGTATTCTTTAAATGAGGTATAAGCCTTATAGGCAACCCTCCCATGTGTGTAGTGAGGTCCGACCTGTGTAATTCGTCAGGTGCGTGGTGACACCTTGCAACTACTGGCGAAGGGACAGACAGTCCCACAGCATGGGCAGAAAATCTTCATCAAGCAGGTCAACAGCAGGGGCAGGCCGTATTTATGCGATTGAAATAATGGTTTATCTTATTAGCGGTGCGATAAGCTCTATGGAGTCCGTAATACTAGATGCAGGACTTTGCATGGGATAGGGGCAGGTCATTCCAGCATAACACTCCATTCCTTATCTGTGCACACGTGACCCTGGTCTGTTTCCTAGTGTCGGGGCAGGTAGGTGAGCAGCACCGCTGCGTGTGTACGCAGAGAATCAGTGAGCCAAGGCTTCATGTGTTTCCCTGTACCCATTGCATAAAGATCTTGGATGGTAAGGTACATCTGGTGTTCCTGTAGCATGTTCCGCCATTGTTCCCCCAGCATCCGAGTGAGAGAGTTATAAACGAAAAAGTGGACAGGAGGTAAATTGTCTTCCTCAATCAGAGGCTCAAGGGGGGCGAGGGCACCCAGTTTTTGCATCCCTATTTCGTGCCAAGGGACAATTTCTGCCAGTGAGGTGATCTGTCCTTCCCTATGTATGCCAAATAACGGTAGTGCAGGGGGGTATGGCTGAGTTGCCCTAGTGGGAAAGAAGCTCCATTTATAGCAGTGGCACACTACTCTTGGAGAATGGGCCCAGGCATCACAGTCCTCAAACAAGGGTCAAACAAGTGCTGCCTGCTAGGTAAGCCCAGACCAGGGAGGCAGTGGCAGTGTCGGTAGTCTTGAGGCCGGCCAACCAACAGGCCACCCACTGGAGCTCAGAGGCCAAGCAATATTGCTCAGAGTTTGGAACAACAAGTCAGTCCGGTCCGTAGGCAAGCAAAGCTTATGCAGTGCCGCCCCACAGCACATGTTGTGCCATATAAACTCCCTTGTCAGCTTCTCAGGTGATGGGTATAGGGTTTTGTGACATAAAGGGGGAGTTTGGCAAAGTAGTATAACAGGCGGGGCAACATTACCATTTTGTGGGAGCGGCAGTGACTTCCAAAATCTCAACTGCACCCTTAACAATGACACTATTCGAGTGAGATTGCCATTGAAATGGTCAATAGGTTTGTGGTGGATAGCAAAATATGATGGGTTGCCAGGTCAGTCGAACCCCATTGAGACAAAAGGTAGGGTCAGGTGTTGTAAGTGGAAAAAGTACATGATTTGGCCCAATTGACCTTAATACCTAATAGTTTGGCAAATCAGTCAAATGTTAGGGCTAGTTTGTCTGGGATAACATGTATTTCACTAAGATGTAGGAGCAGGTTGTCTGCATACAGCGAGACCAAGTGCAAACTGTCACCCAGCAGTCTCCCCCAGGTCTGGCCGTGCACGCGAAGGGCATGCACCAACAGTTCTATGGCCAGGGGCAAGAGCAGTGGGGACAGTGGCCAACCCTGGCCGGTGCCCCCGTGAATCAGAATAGAGCCAGAGATAAGAGAACCTGTTTTCACTCTGGCAAGTGGCTGGGAAGGAAGACGTTTAACCATCCTGGTAACTAAGGCCATAGCCTGGTAGCACCTCGATTAAGAAAGCCCATTCTAGCGAATAATAAGCTTTCTCCAGGTCAAGCAGCAGGAAGCATGCTTGTGACAAGGAGTGGGAGGCATACTCCAGGACCCAGAAGAACACCGCAGGTTGAGCAAAGTGCTACGGGCCAGGACAAACCCATTCTGGGCAGGGTGCACTAATGTTGGAACTAAGGGCCTTATTATGATGGAAGTCGGACCAGCGTCTGACCTCCATCATTGGGGGATGGATACTGACCGACATGTAGTCAGTGGTTCGACCCACCAAATTACGATCTGACCGCCATGCAGACAGTTGGAAACATGCTGTTGTCTATTGCTACTCGTGCAGCAGCCCGGAAAAAGGTGGCGCCACAATATAAATAGGCATGTTTGAAACATCCATGCACCGTCTGCTAGGCACCATGCGGTGTGTGGCACCCGGTCCATGTATGTTTGGGGGGCACTACATGTGCCCCCGAAGCCCCATAGCGGAGCCCAACAAGAAACGAGGCCCTGCTAGGGGCCCCCCAAAGTCCCTTTCCACCTGCCTGTACATGGCAGTCGGACCCCCATGTAAAGGTCGCGGGAAACGGACATCGTAATTCCTATGCCAGCGCCTTTGCAGGCACCACCCCTATTGTGGGGTGTACAGTCCCACCGCTACCCCGATGGGCTGATTGAGCCCATTGGAAAAGCAGTGGTCAGTCCCTACGACCGATGTCTCCAACCGCCAGATCATAATATGGCAGTTGGATCGCATCTATGGATGTTGGTGGGCCCTCCATCAATGGCCTGCCAGTGGCGGGCCCATCGACATTGGAATGAGGCCCTAAGGGTGCCAGGTGGACCTTGGCTAGTATCTTTTAGTATGTGTTGAGGGAGGCCAGTGGCCTCTATGATCCCAGTGCAGCAGGGTCTCTCTGTCAGGCTTACAGAGGGAAATGAGTAGTGTTTCACGTAGCATGGCAGGCAGGCAGGAGGCTAGCAGGACCTCATTATATAATGTCTGCAGGTGGGGGGCTAAAAATTGGGCATATGCTTTGCATAAATTCAGTTGGGAGACCATTTGGTCCCAGGGTCTTGCTGGTGGCAAGTACACAGTTGGACTCCTGCATTTTGAAGGGTGTAATGTGGCTGTCCAGGTCTGCTCTCTGTTCTGGTGTGACTCAAGGTAAGCACACATTAACCAAGAAGGAGCCAATCCCTTCTGCAGATGTGGACACCACTGACATGTATAGTAAAGTGTAGTGGCACGTTAACTCGTTCTGTATGTCTCTTTGTGTGTGTCGGAGGGCCCCGGAGATAGCCTTCAGCTCTGGTATGGGTTGCTTCAGCTGTTCTGGTGGGTAAACCATGCCAGCTGTGACCCCAATTTACCAGCCTGAGCATGTGTTCTAGCTGAGTGAGCTGCATAGTTGAAACAACTCAGTGTCTACAGTGACGCAGTATCCTTCCGCTGTGCATGCACAAGGTGATCCTTGTACTCAGGATCCAACAGATCCTGAGATTCATAGCTCAGCAGTTCACGTTAGATCTGAGTAATATCCTTGTTAAGCTGGCTGCTCATGTTCCAGGTGTTACCTAGGCATTGCCCCTAATGGTCACTTTAAGCACATCCCACTCAATCAGTCTGGATGGCACCATGTTAGTATTTATGTCAAAGTATTCTGTTATGGTGGTACCAATGGAAGTGCAGAATGGGGCGTTCTCTAGCACTGCTGGTTGTAATCTCCATGTGGGGATGGAGGGAGGCCAGGTATCCCAGATCAACAGTAGATGCTGGGGGTTGTGCACTGAGTGGGTGTAGCCTAAATAATCAACATGGGTTATGTTTGTGATTACATCGGGAGTGCAACTAGCCTGACTAGGCAGAAATGAAGATCATGCGAGTGTGAGTAGAAAGGGTAGATCCCAGTGTAAGTGTTTCACAAGTACCATATGTCTGATAATTGCCAGTGCCAAATCCAATCAGCCTGTGTCTAGGCATTGGACGGGGCAACAATGTGAGGAAGAGGGGGAAGGAGTGGTCCAAGTTGATCCTCTAGATATTGTTGACGTCCCCTCCTATGAGACAGTGGATCCCGTTCCATCGCGAGAGCGCCCTGGATTGCTTGTTCAGGAACACTGCTTAGTGTGAGTTGGGGGCATTTATGCCTCCAATTATTATATTGTGCCCATTAATTTGGCTCTAGACAAAATCATGACGACCCTCCTGATTAACAACAGTAGTATCTGCCGTGAAGGGGATGCCAGTTTTGAACCACACTATGCCCCTGCGTGCATAAGTGGAATAGTTGGTGGATTAAACTTGTCCGCTCCAGCTCCTCTGTAATTTCTCGGCCTCTATTCGTATTAAATGAGATTCTTGTACAAATGCCATATGTGTTGAGCAGCAGCATGGGTAGGAGAAAACAACGTATCTATGAGAGGGAGTGTGAATGCCTCGCACATTCCAAGTAAGTATGTTGATGCAGTTCATCGTGCTATTTGTTAGTGTGTAGTGTCCAGTTACTGCTGAGGAGGTAATAAGCCATTTATCTAGAAGGACATGCCTGGGGTAGATGTGGGAAACAGGACTGAGGCCTATATGGGGGAGTGTAAGAACACAAAAACGAAACTGAGAATACCATTGGGGCTGAGGGACAACGTGTATCCACCTAAACCGTTCCACGTTATGAGCCTGATGTGGCGAACTAATCAAGGGGGCGGTTCAGTAAATGAGGTGCAGGCACATGCCACACTACTACACTCTACACCACTGCACTCTGACACTCTACTCTGCAACACAGCATTCACCGCCACTGAACTATAGGCCACTCTACACTGCACTACTCCACTCCACTCTATGCAACTCTACTCTATGACACTGTTCTCTATGCCACTGCACTGTACAGCACTATACTCTACTCTGCACCACTCTATGCTGCTCTACTCTGCACCACTTTACCCCGCTGCACTCTATGTCACTTGACTCTTGTCTGCACTATACACCACTGCACTCTATGCCATTTGACTCTACTCTGCACCACTGCCCTCTGCATCACCAACTCTACGCCACTCCACACTGCATCACTCAACGCCACTCCACTCTGGACCACTCTACGCCACTCCAGTCTATGCCACTGCTCTCTAATATGCACCTCCCTAATCTACGCCACTGCTTTCTATGACGCTGCACTGTACACCACTGAATTCAATGCCACTGCACTCAGTGCCTCTGCACTCTATGCTACTATACTCTGCAACACTCTATGACAATGCACTCTTCACCAGTCCAGTTTACTCTATGCCACTCCAGTCTATGCCTCTCTGCATGACTCCACACTATGCCAATCCACTCTCCTCCACTCTGCGCCATCCCACTCTGTGACACTGCACACACCTCTCCTCTACGCCACTAACTTTTAGCCATGCCGGTGTACAACATGGCTAAAACACAATGGCAAAGCCAATAGCTCTTACTTAGGTGAGACCTGTTGGCTTTGCCAATGCTTGTTTACATATTCCTATGTGCCTTTGTGATTCAGCCCCCACACGTCCAACTCCCTATTAATAAAACTGCAATGTAATTTCCATGTTTACTAATTGTAAATGAAAATCGCCATGTTATTTGCATTTTAAATGTTTTGTGGTCCATTCACAAAATCATGTCGAGTGCATAAAGGAATACTACTCCTTTACTTACTCCAAAATGCCTTTTAGCATAGGCCACCTTGTTTTCTGTGCCTTTGTATGCTTTAAGTGCGGATAGAAATCGTACCGTTCATGTCCCAGCTAGAGTACGCAGTAGTCGAACTGTCTCTGCGGTGGATACACGGAAAGCTTCTAATGGCTTCCCCCTGTATTGTGGCTGAATGGTGTAACCCAGTAGGTTTAAATGCACTCATCAACAATTAAGCAGTTTCTGTCTGTGTGTAACAGATAGGAGAAGATTAGTTTCAGGGATTTTGTAGGAGAGCAGAACCGCTGTTGACTTCCAGTGCTTGTGGCTCGATAAAAGTCCGAATGTGGGCAGGAAGAAGTGATACGGCCAGTTTAATAGGTAACCGAGTCACTAGGGAAAGTGCATGTGTGAGGCGGAGATAGCTCATTAACCTCATTGCGTAAATCGTACAGCATAGAGAACACGAGATTTTGTACGTGCGTGTTCTCGTTGCGAATAATAAAAATATTTGAGTTTCTGCGCTAACTGACGCACTAACACCGGAAGTTACATTCAAAAGTATTGTCGTTCCTCACGTCTAATATCATGACGTAGGGGTACATCCCTTTTACTTCCTGTTTCTTTTTTCTGATGCCTGCGACTCGTATAGATGCGATGGTTTTTTGCAAAGAATTGGAATCTCTTAGTATCTTTTTGTGGGAAATAACAAAGGTGAAAGAAAGGAAGAAACCCACCATTAAAGTTCTTTACGAGAATGTGCCTTTCTCTATTAAAATAGTTATGATTCACACCAAGGGGAGCTTGCCAACAGCATACAGAACAAAGGACTTACATAATACAAATAAATCGACTACTTGTGTGAATCATCTAACCGATATAAAATGTCGACTCCATGTCGTATTTTTGTGATGCCTGCACATCTTGTTCAGTTGATTAGTTCATATGTGCAATTGTAATTTGCCATTTGATGATTCAAGCGCCATTAATGGGTTATCCATCTTCTCTTCTATGGTGTAGTTTGGTGCCGAGCTATTGTTTTGCATTTCCTTTAATCATATTTTGCATCAGCTAAAATGACCGCAAGGCAGAAACAGCCCCCTTGTTCCACCTTTGCATAAACATGGATTTCAATTGAACAAGAAACTTAATCGGGTACATGAATCCCAAAGCTTGTTTCTTGCATGGGAATAAAGTCCTTTTCCTGGAAATCCGTGAGTAAGTCCCATAAGACACAACCATTCTTTTTCAATCAGACTTGAAAGTTCAAATGTAATCACACCTAAGAGTAGAGTAATGCACAACCACTCACAGATAAAGTTTTATTGAATTTGGCCCTACTCATTTGAAGGCATTTATTTATGTGAGATTTGTAAAGTGTGGGAGCATTCCATGCATACATTGAAATGTCTTCATTTTGACATCAAGAGCGTTATTAATTGCAGTAGTAATGTTTTTGTATACCCTCCCATGCACCCCTTCTTCTACACAGGCAGTGTTTACAGATTTGTGAGAAACAGGATCTTTCAATATTTTTAGATTTATTATGTTCTATTGGTTAAGCTTACACTAGGGCATTGTACACTAGTGGTAAACTTGACAGTAAGCACAAATTCCTAACATTTGCAAGCATCTCCAAGTCCCCAAGTGTTAAGGAATTGAAACCAGGAAGAATAGATTGTGCAGCTTGTGACAGGTTGAAACAAAGGCCATCAATTACAAATAATTCAAGAAAAGTATAGGCAGTCTTCTTCTTTCTTCACTTCAGACACATTGCACTTTTTGCTTTTGGAACTTTCCATTGATCTAGTATAAGTTTGTGTAAGTTTACCCCTTTCAGTATTGACACAACTGCATTTTAATAGTAAGATTACGAGTGAGGAGACGCTGCAGTCAGGGTAGAAAACTACGCACATAAAAAGATAGGACAGGCCTATCTTTTTATGTGCGGAGTTCTCCACTTCGACTATTGAACCTTCGCACGCATAAACTTACTATGAAAATGCAGTTTGATAAATACTGAAAAAGCGTAAACTTTTACAAATGTGTAAGTTTACCTTTGTGAATTAGGCCCACAGTGATTACACAGGTCTTAATACCACCAGGATGGGCTTACGCAAACTTGACGATAACATTTTTTGTCTTGAGTTGTATGTCAACATGTGCTACCCAGAAATATCATCCAACATAATAGTGTGCTCTAAATATAATTTACAAAAGTATCATCCCACTAGGCGTATATTTGGTATTATTAAATCCAATGGGATGATATTTTTATAGATAATATTAAGTTCACAATGTTTAGGCCTGACAATATTCTGACAACAGTATTTTGGTGGCGCAGCATGTCTTGTTGGTTATTGCATGGGTGGATACTTACTATACCCACTCGTTTAGTATCAAATGCACTTCAACAGTCTTCCTATTTTGTTTCCAGCTATATTAGGTTTTCTGTCGGGGTGTCAGCATTACTCACCTCCCAACTCATTTTTTTATTTAATAGCAACTTTATTTCCAATTGGAACAGTCTTCAAACATACCAATCGTAATCTGGTACTCCACACATCCATTCATTAATCAATATCCTTTTGTAAATATTTTATATTTTGTTTGCCTAATCACCTGAATGTCTTTTTCACATAGCACAGTAAAAGGAAATCTAATTTTAATAGCTCGTTTATTACAAACCACTGGCCACAACACATTGCAGCTGTAAGTTTCTATATGCTTTTGTTGATCTTGTTGATTTTGTGGATTTTAATTCAAAAGAATCGTACTATATTGATTTGTATAGTGCATTAATCAAATGAGAGGGTATACTGTAGCTTGGGCAGGTGTGTAGGTTTGTGGTTTTCAAATTGCTTATACGAAGAGCCAGACCCTCAGCTTCTTGCAGAACTCAAGAAGTGAGGAAAAGGCTCTGATGTGTTGAGGGAGGTAATTTCATGTTTTGGGTGTGATGCAGGATAATGAGTGACCTCCAGTTTTGCTTTTGTAGATGCGGGAATTGTGTACGAAAGATAGTAGGTGTTTGATGGGTTGGTGAAAGTGTATGTGAGTGTTCAGGTACTCTGATCTTGTGTTGTGTAGGGCTTTGTATGTGTTTATGAGAAGTTTCAATTGGCTGTGCTTGTGAATGAGGAGCAAGTAAAGCTTCCTGAGGTGCAGTGTGATATGGGTGCAGCATGCAAGGTCGAGTATCAGTCTGTCAGTGGCTTTCTCGGTGGTCTGGAGTCTGTGTAGGAGTTGTTTGGAGATTTCAGCAGAGAGAGTATTGCCGTAGTCCAGCCTTCTGGTGATGAGTGCTTGCATGATGGTCCATCTGGTGCTCTGAGGCAACCATTTGAAGATTTTTTGCAGCATGCATAGGATGTGGAAGCAGAAGGTGCACACTTCATTGACCTGAACCATCATGTTGAACTTGTTGTCTAAGATGATCCTTAAATTTCATGAGTGGTCTGGGGTGTTTGTCCTAGCTCCGATGGCCACCAGGTGGAGTCCCATGGGGAGGTCTTGTTGCCGAAGACCAGTACTTCTGTCTTGTCAGAGTTGAGATGCAGGCAGTTGGTTTGCATCCAGTCTGCTACCATGGTCATGCCATTAGTGAAATTGGTTCTGACTGTGGTTGTTTTGTCCATCAGGGAGAAGAGGAGTTGGGTGTCATCAGCATAGGAGATAGCAGTGATGTCTTATCGGACGATGTTAGTGAGCAGTGTGTGTATGCTGAAATGGATGGGGCTGAGGCATGAGCCTTGTGGGCCTCCGCATATCACTTTCTTGGTCTCTGATGTGAAGGGTGGCAGTCTGACCCTTTGGGTTCTTCTCGTGAGGAAGGAACAGACCGATTTGAGAGTGGATCCTTGTACACCAGTCTTGTGTAGTCTTCTGATGAGGGTGTTAATGAAAACAGTGTTGAAGGCTGCAGAGAGGTCGAGCAGGATGAAGGCTGATGTTCCTCCTTGGTCCAGAATGATTCTAATGCCATCAGTGGCATCAATTAATGCTATTTTGGTGCTTTGGTTCTTTCTGAATCCTGATTGAGTGTTGTCTAGAGGATAGTATGGTTCAAGGTGGGTTGTTAGTTGTAAGTTGCTGGTTGGTGACCTTCTCAATCACTTTGACTGAATAGGGAAGCAGGGAGATGGTCAGAAGTTTCTCAGTTGATTCAGGTCGGCTGTGGGCTTTTTAAGGAGGAAGTTGATTTCTGCAAGTTTCCATTCATCCAGGAAAGTGGCAGACATGATGGATGTGTTGATGGTGTGGGTCTGAGTGATGCTGATTGGTGATGTTCCCAGATTGTAGATGTGGTGTGGGCATGGGTCTGTTGGGTCCACTGTGTGGATGGTCTGCATGAATGTCGTATTGTCATTTCTGGTGAGAGTTGTCCATTTGGTCAGGTGGCCGTCTTGGCTGGTGGTGGGTAAGTAAGCAACAAGTTCTATGGGGTTGGGTTAGTTTGGGAAATTGCTGTAGATGTTTGCAATTTTGTTGTGGAAGAAATTGAATAGGTTTTCACAGAGTTGATGGGAGGCAGACAAGTTGGTGAAATCCTTAACAATCAAGAAGATCTCCTTGCAGCTGTTAGAGCTTCCTTCAATGCGTCCACCAGTTCTTTTTTATTGATGTCTCTCATTTGCTGGTGATAACGTTTGTGTGCAGCCTTCTAGGTAGCTCTGTCGGTGGTGTTGTAGTTGGCTCCACATTTCCTTTCTAGCTTTCTACAGTGTTGTTTGGTGTCTCTAAGGTCTTCTGTGTACCAACTGGCCTGCCTGATGATCTACTATGCTTCTTGGGTTTGATGGGTGCGAGGGAGTCCGTGCAGTTCTTGATCCAGTTGTCAAAGTTGTTAATGTCCTTGTTGAGGTTGTCTATGGGGCTAGGTTGATCTATGCTGAGGGTGCTGAGCCAGTATGCTTCTCGAATTTTGCTTCTTGGAATGCTCAACCTGGTAGGGGTGTTGACTTGAGATGTGTTGATTTGGAAGTGGATGATGGAGTTATCGGTCCATTGGAGTGGTGTGGTGGAGGTGTTTGTAATGCTTTCGCTTGTGGTGAAGCTGGGGTCCAGTGTCTGCCCTGTGGTGTGTGTTTGTTCTGGGATGAGCTGGGTAAGTCCGATGTTGCTCAAGCTTTCAAGGAGTGCTGTGGAGCAGGGATCGTTTCGGTCTTCCAGGTGAAAGTTGTGGCTGCCGAGGAGAATGTAGGCTGTGGAGTCGATGATGAGCAGATCAACCAAATTTGCGATGATGTTGGTAAAGGTTGCTCGTGGTCTGAGTGGTCAGTAGGCAAGGATGCCAATCAAGATTACGTTTTCTGACATTTGTAACTTGAAGTGCAGGTGTTCCATGAATTGGGTGGCGTTCTCTGTGGGTGTTGTGCATTTGATAGATTCCTTGTAGATGATAGTGAGTCCTCCCTCTGGTTTGTGAAAGTGGTCCTGTCAAGCGATCTTGTATCCCGCTGGGATTGCAATGGTGATATCGGGAGCTGATGATGGGTTGAGCCAGGTCTCTGTGATAAAGAGGATGTCAAACGCATTGGTACCCAGCAGGTCCCATATTTCGGTTGTGTGTTTGCTGAGTGATCGTGTGTTGAGAAGCATGCATGCAAGTGGGAGATGATGTGCGGATTTGCTGTGACATGTGGTATAGGGTGGGGGTAAAGGCATTGTTGTTGATTGTGTGAGATGTGTGTTGGGAAGGTGTTTTTAGGACATTGTTAGTATTTGCGTGGTGGTTTTCGGTGTGTAGTTTCTAGAGAACCGGCAGAGTGTATGGATGAAAACTCCTACCTTGGTGTGGGGCGGGCATGGCAGCAACTGGGGGTATGGCATCTATGGTCTAACGACCAAAGGAGTGCTGCAGAGTATCACTGGGCATGATCAGACCAGGTTTCTTGGCACTGGGCGTGGTCCAGGCACAGACCAGAGGTGGGCCTGTACAGACAGGTTTGCGTATGAAACACCCAGTGGACGCATCTTCTGTGCATCTGTTTTGCAGCTGCCATTAAGTGGGTCCTGGGAGGGGGGTGGAGTGCAGGGTGCAGTGATGTCATTTCCTGTGCTGATTGGTGATGGGAAATGAACTCCGCTTGCTTGGTATCTTCTTGTAAAGATGTTTTTTGGCTACTTTAAAGATGGTTTTGGCAGGAAAACCAGTAATGTTACTTCCTGTCCAGATGGTTCAGATGTATAATGAAAATTTCGTGATTTCACTTCCTGTGTAGATGAACAATGGGATATCCACTGATGTCACTTCCTATGCTGATGAGTGATGGGAATTTAAGTCCTCTTGCTTGGCTTCTTCTTTTAAAGATGGGTTCGCCGTGAAAACCAGTAATGTCACTTTCTGTCCAGATGTATGATGGGAAATTCAGTGATGCCACTTCCTGTGGAGGTGGATGATGGGAGATCCAGTGATGCCGCTTCCTGTGCTGATGGGTGATAGGAATTAAAGTACTCTTGCTTGGCTTCTTCTTTTAAAGACGGTTTTTGTGGGAAAATCAGTAAACTCACTTCCTGTCCAGCTGTATGATGGAAAAAACAGTGATGCCACTTCCTGTGTAGGTGGATGATGGGAGATACAGTGGTGTCACTTTCTGTGCTGATCGTTGATGGGAAATAAGGTCCTTTTGCTTGGCTTCTTCGGTTTTGGTGAGAATACCAGTAATGTCACTTCTTGTCCAGATGTATGTAGGGAAATTCAGATAATGTCGCTTCCTGTGTGAGTGGATGATGGAAGATCCAGTGGTGTCACTTCCCGTGATGATGGTGATGGGAAATGAAGTCGTTTTGCTCAGCTTCTTCTTTTAAAAACTATTTTGGTGGGAAACCAGTAATGTCACTTCCTGTCCATGTGCATAATATGAAGTTCAGTGCTGTTACTTACTGTGTAGGGGGATGAAGGTGTGGTGAAGATTTCTTGGACCCACTATAGTTCTCCTTTTTTAGTTTTATATTTTACACATTTTAGCAGACTTCGTTTTAGCTACATCATTTTACTTACACAATATTATTCTAAGAAATGCTGCACATGGTGCTTGTTTTTAGAAAGCATTTCCTGTGACATAATCAGTACTCTTTGGGGATAAGAGTAAGAAAAAGAACAGGATACCCTAGTGCTTGTGTTGTCCACTCAGAGACAGTTTCTAACATCTAGACACATCATTACAGCACAGCACAGCTCTACCTCTAGCACAGTACTATTATTATATAAACATTGAACTGCCCCTTAAGAGGGCTTGGGGCACTCCAGCTACGATGGTCCTGGAACAAATACCGTGTTCAATATCAGGTCTGATAATGCTAATCTTCCATCCTGATCCTGCAGAGAGGGATTGCCAATCCAACAGCAGATTAAGCTATCCAGGTATGGGGTCTCAGGCTATCCTAAGAGATTGGGCAGAGGGTACACCTATTATGCTCTCAGAATAGGGGTAGAGCTAGGAAGGGATATACAGATATATATAGAAATCAGACCGCCATGGTTGGACTGTTCATTCTCTTCACCATGTTCATAATGTTGGTTACTTTTCTTTGTTCTATCTGCCTAATAATCTCAGAAAAATCTCTCTATGCAAGATTACATGTTTCAAGAAATGTATTGAAAACTTTCTTAGTATCTTTCTTATGTTTACAGAGGGACTGCATGAGTAAACAACAAAATGGATAAGATCTCCACAATTCACTTGGGTATCAGAATGTCATGTTCGAGGTTTCCAAAATCACCTGCCACCCCTAAAGGGTTAGGGGTTTGGGTAAGGCACTGTGAACTAGCTAGGAGCTAGGCCAACAGTCTCTGATGATGTAGCTGGGCTCAGTCCATACATTCTGATGTCCTGTTGTCCTTCATACGCAGTCCAACATTCTCTAGTGAACCATTAAACATGCAGCTACCAGCATTCCTAGGTCAAGTACTTATTTCACAGGTTTATTGAGTAGTTCTTGTGTGTGACCTAAGGTACCCCTACTCACCTTGTAACAGAGGTGTCAATGGTGTTAGGGACAAATCCTCCTCAGCATAATAGGAAGCAACTATTTTTGTCTGTAGGTTTGTCTGTAGGTTATATCTTTATGGTCCAGCCTGCAAGTACAACCACAATACCCAATTAAACATGAAGTGAAAGCTACTGTAGGAGAAATTCCCTCACAACTCAAGTACCAGGGAATTATTGAACCATGCGTATCGCCATGAATAATCACTAACTTCCGGTAGCTAAATGAGATCACTCCTACTGCTTAGTCTTAGATTATAAACATTTAAACAGTCATACACGCACATTTGCAATGCAATATTCACACAGTAAGGCTGTAATGAACAATATTGTCCATAAAAAATACAAAACAAACTTGGATATTTCCAACTTTTTTCTCCCAAACATAACGCCTGAAGGCCATGGTTTGACAGTATTTTCTGCTCTTTGCTCTCAATGTTGCTTTTGCTGACTCCCTCAAGGGTATAAGAACAATCTAGGACTGTTTGCTGTCCGAGTGACATAAATTCTATATGATATTGATGCAGAAGCATTGTCCTATGTCCATTGTCCTATGTTGATGACATATCTAACAGATGATGACTTAAATAAAGACTTAGCCAGAGTAGAATCAATAGTATTGGGATTTGCTGAACACGGCTACAAATTAAATTAAAAAAAAAAGCAAAAATTGCCTCTCTCACTGTCCTATTGTTAGGATACAAGCTATTAAATGAGGGTAAGAGTCTGGCACTGCATTACCTAGAGAAATTTTCTCATTTACAACCACCAAACACACTTAAGAAACTTGCAGTCCTTGTTAGGATTTTTTCAAATTTGGTAGAACATATATACCAGATCATGCATTGTGCATAAAACCTTTATACAATTTCAGTACACATTGGACATCAGAACATAAACAAATACTCAGATCACTGCAGACTGACATGCTTCCATCAAGACACTTACATACACGTGTCAATAAAACAAGTTTGGTCATCCGTATAATTGAGGGTGCCATTGGCTTTATATATGTCACATTCAATGAAGGTGACACAGTACCAATTGCATTTAATCGCATTTATATTCTAATGCTGAAATGCATTTTGCATCCACTGAAAAAATACTGACTGCAGTACAGATGGCTGTCATCAAGGAAAGACTACTGGCTCAAGGAAAAAGCACAATTGTTGTTACTCCTATTACAGCCTTAGAGGCTGTCCCAAATGCCAGTGTTCCTATTGCAAAAGCCTTACATCCTAGAACAGAGGTCTTCAATCTGTGGGGCACGACCCCCATGGGGGCCGTGGAGTCCTGGGAAGGGGGGTGCACATTCCCTAGCCTTACTTGTGCCTGGAATCCAAAACGTTTGCTTTTATTTTGGAAAAAGACAACCGTCCTGGGACGGCTAAGTTAGATTGTTAAAATGCTTCAGCTGATGTTTCATTAATTGAGTCTGTGAAAAGCTTTTGTGTCAGGGTGCCTGCTTGCCTGAATGAAATGCAAATGTGTGTTATTAGTTAATCTGCAAGTGTAAAGGGTGCTTGGGAACTGTGAGGAAATATGAATTTTTATGATCAATTGTGTCCCCTATCTTAGACCCCAACGGCTCCATGTACGTGCTACAAGTACATGTATGTTCCCTCCACTTCCAGCGATGAAGACGCAAATACATTTGTGTCCAACGTTAACATGTCCTCTTTCAGATCCACCCTGAATGGGTCGAATATTCCGTTCCTAAGTATGCATTGCCACCGTCTTTATATGGTGCACCTTTCACGTTTTTCAGCTCTGGCAAGTTAGGCCCTGAATTCTGCCATCGAGCCTTTTCCTGCCTTCTGCCTCTGAATGCTCCAGCCTGGACCTGCATCTGTATCCATGACCTTTGTCTTACTCCCTGCGCGGCTAACGGTGCCCGGCTCGGCCTGTTGCCTGCCAAGACTGTATTTTGCCTTCAAGTTATCTGCTCCGCTCCTCGAAAAATACATTCCTGTCTAGTAGTTTAGGTAAACATCCTTCCAGCTACAGAGCAAAGGGCCCGGCCTTACTGTCTCCGTGCAAGTAATTCATAGCTCCTGTTACCATGGTAGGCCCATGCCCCCTCGCATCTCATGTAGACACGTAGACGCTTATACACGCACTAGCAGTCAGTATAGGATAGCCTCTGCCCGAGAGACCTTTCCTTCCAGATAATACAGTTCCTTAAACACAAGATATTAGATACGATTTGGGATTAGGTTGTTCTGACATCCCAGACTTCTGTCTCCTCACGTAGGGCTAAATGTCAAGTCCCCTTCACCCTCCAGTTACACGTCAATCACACGTCATGCTGCTGCACGCGCATCTCTGCCATGTATTTCTGCTGACATTGCAGGATTCTCTTATGGATCCACCCACCTGTGACATCCTCATAATGACGTTTCTAAGTACACGCCCATTGTAACGCCTTTTTCATTACGTATGTGTACTCTTATCTCTCCTCTCAACTGTACCGCCTTCTGCACCTGCCTTACTGAAATGCATTGACTATATATATGATAACCTGTCAATAAAGTATGCGTTATCCCTTCCCGAACCTTCGTGGTGACGGAATCCGATTGCCTGGTTCGAACCAATTCCTTTGTAAGGAATAAAACCCCTTTTAAAACCTCTAATATCACGGATTCTGCCTCTTATTTATTCTGAGTTATCCTTATTGAACTTTACCGCATAAATTAAGTACAGGTAATTAAAATTTACCACATAATTGGCGCCCGAACAGGGACTCCTCCCCCACCCCACGTGCCGGAGGTGCGTTGCAGACCCGGTCCCCTGCCACAGCCGGACGGACAACTACGCGTATCCGCAGGATTTCCTGTACCTCCCTCAGGCCAACGGAGGTGACTGAGGCTGCGATCAACACCCAGACGAGGCGGTGAGGAGTGCGGAGGATCCCGACCAGAGCCTAGCTGAGAGAGCAAGATCCGAGGTATACAGAGGCCCACCAGGTTCCGAAGTTCCGAAGTACCTACGTCACGAGTCGAGTCGAGTCCAGTCCGGTCCAGTCCAGTTCAGAGTTTCCGAGGCCTTCCGTTCCGTTCCGTGCTTCCCGGTGAGTACCGTTGCTGGGGACGCATCCAGACGTGCGCATTAGTTTGCGCCGGTCAAGACGGGTTTGGGTACACAGACCCGGTCTGCACTGTTTTAGCGGTGTATCTGTACTGTTTAGCAGTACATCCAGTATTATGCAGTTAGCTAGTTTTATTCTAATTATCGTTGTCCGTTTTAAAATGTTTTAATATGTTTTAAATGTCGTGGTATGAGTGATTGTTCGATCTTCATTACTGTGTTTATTGTATTAATTGTGTTCAAGTCCGAGTAAGAATCAAGTAGCAAGGTTTAAGATGCCGTTCTTTTCAAAATTAAGACAGATAAAAACTAGAAAAGGAATACTCGAGGAAGCCGTTCCCATTCCAACTAGGGACACTCCAGGGTACTTTATGTACCATAAACATGGCCTAGATGCCGTATTATATCTCGATTTGTGGGTGGACTACACCAAGGATTTAGCAGAGAATCAGAGATGGCCCGCTGCTGGGACATGGGATGCAGATTGCATCATGAGAGTAGAAGAAGCATTATGGAAAAAGAAAGCCAGACAGTCACAGAAAGATGCCATTGAATTATGGCGTAAAGAATCGCATAGACGCACAGGGAAAGCGCTCAGAAAAGAAGAGAAAAGTAGGGAGGATTCAGACAAAGCCCGAGAAAACGTATTAGTTGAGGAAGGTATCCGAGTAAAAGCAGAACAAGTAGACAGACAACGAAACACTCTTATGAATGGTATGTATCCTCTTCTGGCCGAGGGTTTACCTAAGGCCACCCTGGAAGTACCAAAAGATCTGCCATCTCCATTGCTTCCGACTAAATTGCACCACAAGACCGCAAAGGACATTTTCCTTTCTTCCTATTTAGACGATGCAGCCCCCGAATATGTTAATGTTCCGCCGCCACGCACACCACCTGCTAACGGCGCTCGACCCCGAGATAATCCGCCCCCACTTCTGCAGCAACATACTCCTCCTTCCGTTACAAACCTTCCGCCTGTTCCTCCACTCCTTCCGGCACCTATTCTCCCTACCTTACACCCAACAAATCCTTTTGGACCTGGCACCTCAGGAGGTGCGACAGGAGGTTTTCATACGCCACCACCAACACATCGATTGACTTATAGGGATTTAGCACACCAACGTACACCTCAAACAGCGAATTACGACATACTTAAAGAGCCTCTTACAGACTGTAGATATGATCCAGTGCCCGGTAAAGACGACAGAATGATGCTATCATCAGTACGTCTACGACGAGTTGCGAACTATTTAATGATACTACCAGGAATGATTGATCATCTAGACAAAATATATCACTTTGTCCAAACAGGGCAAGGTCCCGAAAGTATTGGCGAGGCCATGGCATACCAGAAAGTGGACACGCAAAAACTGTTGTTACGCTTCTTCATAAACTGCCTGATAAGAAACAGAGATAGGCCTAGTGTAGACCCGGAAGAAATGAAAGCACTTAACAAATGGGGTCAGAATATAGCAGACGGAAAACATGATAAACAGAATAGTATAAAAAATATGTACCGAAGGATCCGAAAAACAGTAGAACAAATACGTGAAAGAGAACAGCCTGGAAGAGAACTAGATGCAGATAAGACTGAATCCTCGGAGGAGGAGGAACAACCAGAAACGACAACAGGACAATTACAATCACCAGCTAGAGAAATGATAGCTTATGTAGGTAAGGGAAGATCATTTAATAATTCAATGCGTCCGATATGTCCAGAAAGTAAGAGAATTTTTCAAGCAGCCATGTCAAATCCAAAGACCCCCGAACACTTATTTCAGGCTACTGATAAAATACTTCAAGAACGAATGGGGTACCATGTACTCGATTCTATGGATGAACAAGAATTAGCCAGGTCAGCAGTACAATGGGCTGACAGTTCTGATAAATATAGTGATGACGCGCTAGCACACACGTTTTTGAATCTTTCACCAGACGAACAGCGTTTAGCTGGTATATACATGATACAACATCTCCTTATATTGTATAAAGGCCAACACTCCGATCCTGGTCCCCTACCTGATATACTGATAGAACTACTCATGAAGAAATGGAGAGGTCTAAGTACCGATCTAATTAAAGTAATTCTAGAACATCGGCACAGATACAGTGCCTTCCTGTGTCCACAGCTTGATCCAGCTCCCTCCATGGAAAGAAAAATGTATTACATAGACAGACAGAATCCCTTACGCGAAGTGCACCCAGTTAGAAATGATGATAATACTTTTAGACGCGTGTTTGTGTACACGCCCATAACTAAAATAGAACTATTGGAAATGAAAAAATTAGTGCCCAGCCATGACAGAGATCCAGCAGGTTTTCACCGTGAAATAAAAGACATGTTACTCATGGGTGATTATACCTATCCTGACATTATGAAAGTATTAAAAGTATTATTGCCTGCCGGTATTTACGAGAAACTCAAAGAAAAAGAATGGGAGGTGGGAGAGCAAAAGATTGATTGGACTGCATTAGAAAACGAAGAAAATACCCGAACTCCAGGCCTAGGGCTTGGGGACAAAACTAAAGCGTTACCAGGATTATTAGTGCAAGTATTGCCACGTTTATTAACCACGAAAAAGGAAGACTGGGGTGCAATCTCAGCCTGCAAACAGAAACCCGATGAAGACACTAGTGATTTTTATTCCCGATTTGAAAAATGTTTTGGTATTAATAGCGGCCTGAAAGCAAGTAGCGATTCATATCCACATCTTTTTGTAACAAAATTAGTCGAGAATTCCCTGCCCCAGGTTAAGAACAGAGTATTGAAAGTCGAGAGCACTTGGCAAGCTAATACCCCGTCACAAATGTTACAAATGTTACAGTACCACCAGAATAGAATTAGAGAAGAACAAGAACACGAACAAAGACGTATGAAAGATACGAAAATGAAAATGCTCGTTGCTCAGTCAGTTCCAGCTGACGGTCATAAAAAGGGTGCGACACAGTCCAGTAATTCAGCGGCTCCTGTTAAAGGGACATGCAACTATTGTAAACAGCCAGGTCATTATATACACGATTGTGCAGTTCTGAAACACAATATCTCTACGGGTAAAACCAAGGAGAGACCGCGTCCACCTAGACAGGATCAGATCCAACCACAAGTACCTCAGAATGTACAGCCTATGCAAGCTTCGCAACAGGCCGTAGCAGTACCACAGCAACAGCCTAGTGCCGCAACACAAAACACGACACAACAGATGTACCAGTATGCACAAAATGACTATCCCGATTATCAGCGATACACATGAAACAGCCTAGAGAGGGAGGTTGGCTTGCCTCTTATTGAGGTTCCTGTAGATCAAGAGGGTCCTTACGTACATAGTCAGGTATTAGGGAAAGACAGAAAGTTTTTAATTGATACAGGGGCAAGCAGAACTACAATAAGTCACGACGAGGTTCCAGGGGCACCCCTCTCAGGCTCACAGAATGTTTCCCTTGGATTTTCAGGAAAGCCTATTGTTAACGAAGTATCGCAACCTCTTCCTCTTGCAGTTGGTCCATTGACACGGACTACAGATTTATTGCTTACAAAATCATGCCCAGAAAACTTGTTAGGTATAAAGACACTGAAAGCTCTAGGAGCTGTAATATGTTGTTCCCCAGAAGGGGTACGACTATTTTTGCGTGACTTTAAAGGTCACTACGTATTGAGAGACATGGATCACCGGTTACAGAATGTCCCTGCACATTTATGGGCACAAGGCCCCACTGATGTAGGTTGTATGCACATTACACCATATCGAGTCACACTCAAAGCAGGAGTGGTATTACCACGAATTCGACAATACAAGTTACCTCCAGATGCTGTAGTGGCTTTGCTGCAAATCATTGACGAGCTCATTGCACAAGGAGTGGTTGTGGAAACCGACTCCAATGTATGTAATTCTCCTATCATTCCAATTCTTAAACGTACTGATCCAAATGCGCCCCCAGTTTATCGATTAATTATTGATCTGCGCGAATTGAATAAATGCATTGTACCACAGTATCCCGTGGTTCCAGATATCTCTTCATTATTGACAGCTATTGATTCAGAAGCAACGTTCTTTACTGTAATTGACCTCAAGAACGCCTTCTTTAGCGTCCCAATTGATCCGGAAAGCCAATATTTGTTCGGATTCTGTTTAAATGGACGAAGCTTCAAATTTGCACGCGCACCTCAAGGATTCACAAAAAGCCCCAGCATCTATAGCCAAGCACTGAAAAGACAACTTGACAGTATCCACATGCCTGTTAACACTGCCCTGCTTCAGTATGTCGATGATCTGCTGATCACCGCCCGAAGCGAGCCCGAATGTGAAAAAGCATCACTGACGGTTTTACATTTTCTGGCCGACAAGGGGCACAAGGTGTCCCCTTCGAAGCTGCAATTCTGTGTTCAGCAAGTTGTGTACCTTGGGCACTTGCTGTCCAAAAGGGGGAGACAGCTCACACCTGACCGCATCCAGTTAATTGTAAACATGTCACCACCCAAGACACAAAAGGAGGTGCGGGCCTTCATAGGCCTCACTTCGTACTGTAGACAATGGATTCCCTAATATGCATTTCTAGTAAAGCCACTCATTCAGTTGACAACCAAGGAGGCAGCGACATCGACTGCCCTCCCTTGGACTCAGGAACATACACAAGCTTTTGAAGACTTAAAGAAAGCCTTATGTCAAGCACCTGTTTTAGCGACACCATGTTACAGTAAGCCTTTTACACTTTTTGTCACAGAACGCGAAGGTACTGCCTTGTCAGTACTCACCCAGGAACAAGCAGGTTCACACAAACCGTGTGCTTACTTTTCTAGCACATTAGATCCAGTAGCCCAGGCTCTGCCTACGTGCTTGAAATCAGTCGCAGCGACAGCTTTAGCGATCAGACAAAGCGATTCCATAGTATTAGGACATCAATTGACAGTGCAAGTTCCACATTCCGTGGAAGTTCTTTTAAACCGAACACAGACCCAGCACTTGACTATAGCACGACTGACAGGTTATGAATTGACATTGTTTCAGCCACACATAGAAATCAGACGCTGTAGTACATTAAATCCTGCCACACTTTTGCCATTAAGTGGAACAGACCCATTGGCACATGATTGCATTGAAGTCATTACTATTACGACGAAACCCAGACAAGACTTGACAGACATTCCATTACCAGATCCAGACCTGACACTTTATGTGGATGGTTCATGCATGAGAACAAGTACAGGAGAGTTAGTGGCCGCTTACGCAGTCACGACAGACACCGAAGTTATTGAAACGAATTGTATTAACACCTTGTCAGCTCAAGCAGCAGAGCTCATCGCTCTGACACAAGCCTGTATTCAAGCCAAAAATAAGAGAGTTAACATATACACAGATTCACGTTATGCATTCGGAGTTGTACACGACTTCGGAGTCCTCTGGCGAGAGAGAGGTTATTTAACTTCTCATGGTGCCAACATTCAACACGGTCCCCTCATTCAAGCTCTGTTAGATGCAATACATCTGCCTACTGCGATATCTATCATGAAGTGTAAGGCCCATACAAAAGTCACCGATATCATTTCCCAGGGTAACGACCTGGCAGACCGAACAGCTAAGCAAACAGCACAGAATCGGACTCATGCAACTGACTTGACAAAGACAATAGTTCCGACATCGACACACTGCATGACAGTTAGGGATCCCGCCCTTGATGTAATTGACATACAGACACATGCTACACCAGAGGAAATGAAGAACTGGACTGAACTAGGAGGGATCCAAACAGATCAGGGATGGATGACGAAGGAAAAATCTACATGGTTTCTCCCCGACTCCATGGTTCAAGTTATCATTAACACAATACATAGTCCAGCGCATCTAGGAGAGAAAGCTATGTTAGACAGTATTCGAAACATCTGGTTCAATAAACACTTACGAGCAGCAGCCAAACAGAAAGTGCGTACTTGCATGATTTGTTGTCAGTTCAACCCAGGTAAAGGCATTCCTGTAGAGCAAGGTGGATTTCAACCTCCCGATCACCCTTTTGAAGTCCTCCAGATGGATTATATCCAGATGGAACGTTGTCGAGGATTCAAATATGTCCTCGTAGTTGTATGCGCACTTTCCCGATGGACAGAAGCATATCCAGTCCCAGATTACACTGCTCCGACCACTGCCAAGCAGCTGGTTCGTGAATTCTTCCCACGGTATGGTTTGCCCCGTATCGTGTACTCAGATAACGGTCAGCCGTTCTCATCCGAGCTAGTGAAACACATTACACTCCTGTTAGGCTATCAGTGGAAATTCCACTGTGTCCGGCATCCCGAGGCAGCATGTCTCGTGGAGCGTCATAATCAGACTCTGAAAATTCGACTTTCTAAAATCTGCAGAGAGAAAGGCGTCGACTGGATAGTAGCTTTACCAGTTGCGCTCTTTTACATGAGAATGATAGCACATTCTCGAACAGGGCTATCCCCGTACGAGGTGGTCTTCGGTAGGCCACCAAATATGTGGGGGACGCCTATACCTCGTAAAATCACTGATGTTGATTGTAATATGCTGACAGATTACCTTGCTTCCTTGATGTCTGCACTACAATCTTGCCGTTCACAGGTAGCTGCAGCCTTTCCAGACAACACCGAGGTGAAGCCCCATGAAGTGGTTCCCGGTGACTACGTGTTTATAAGAAATTTCGACAGGAGGAGCCCGCTGGGGCCTCGTTGGCAAACGCCGAAATTAGTACTTCTGACCACGAGGACAGCAGTGAAGATTGAGGGTCGCAAGGGTTGGCTGCACTCGAGCCACATCAAGAAATTTCACGGACTGCCTTCTGATTTGAACTCTCAGCCCTGCCCTCCTCCACAGACTGACTCAAAACTCCCCCTGGTCGAGAAAACTGCTTCCCAGGAATATAAACTGAAACTAAGGTCTAGCAAGTCAGACAATTTAATTGTTTAAGTCCTCTCCTAGGTGAATCGGTTAAATTAGTTTCTGACATGTATCCCCTAGACCGAAATAGAGAGAGAGATAGACAGCAACAGCTCAAGAAACGTGCATATTGTAAATCACTTCGTAGTCACTGTATAGTGACATTATTGATTATGTTTTTTCTAAATCTTCTGATTATTGCTGCAAGTATACTGTTGCACATATACTACCCTATTTTCAAGCGTGCACATTCTGCTTTCAATGTCACTGCCGAACACTCTTTTAGCGAATTACCTCCGCATGAGTTGCCCTACAGACTTGCGCTGCGCAACAACACATTCATTAGTATGTTACATCACTCCCATCAGACCAACAACGCTACAAATTGTTGGATATGTGGCCGACTCCCTCCCTACCAGAAATACAAGGGAGTTCTGCCCCTCTTTCCGTATCCGTTCACACACAATGGTTCCTGTGGTGCATGGTTTAGTTTGATTAATTCTTTAGACTCAAATACCGTAATTTACCAGGGCAACTGGGTATGGGGAAACCTGAACTTAGTTTTGCTTAAAGCCTGCTACCCTAACAAAGAGGGACTTCCCAAAAGGACAGGAACTGATCTAGAAAACGAAGTATATGGATTAGGTAACTTTACACTTAACCTCATGATTCTGAATGTTGAATCCGAAGCTGCACCAGTCTTGCCTGCTATGTCAGTATTACCAGTCAAAGGTGAATTATGTGCAAGAAAGAATGGTTCAGTACACCTGGGTCATAGTAAATGTACTACTGTGATCGAATTCAGTGATCAAGGCAAGTCTACATTTAGAGCTTCCCGTCATTCCTACTTCATTTGTGGTCATACCGCATATATACGTTTACCTCTAGATTGGGATGGTACCTGTTACATTGCATTCCTTCTGCCACCTGTTTTCCTAGCCCCTCCTGATTATCATAGAAATACCCATCTAGTACACAATAGACCCCAGAGAGATCTCCCGATTGTCGACTACACTGAAACGGCATGGGAGCAATACACAGACTTCAATAAAGGTCTCTTTCCCTACATAGGTGTTGTCTCTAATAGTAAACTGATACGTAAATTAACCAGAACCCTTGAAGCAGTAGTGAATGAAACTACTTCTGCCCTAGGCAACTTAACGGAGGAGCAGTCTGCGATGCGGATTGTTGTTCTCCAAAATCGTCTTGTCCTTGACGTCATCCTGGCCGATAGGGGCGGAGCCTGTAGAGTCATCGGATCGAGCTGCTGTGTTTTTATTCCAGAAAACGCGCCATCAGTATATAAAGCCATAACTCGTCTTCATAAGATTGCAAGTCAGATACACCAGAATCCAGGCACCTGGACTTGGTCCGGTTGGTTCTGGAGTGTGTTGTCAGCCTGGGGATGGAAAGTCCTATCCTTCCTAGGTATTGCCCTTCTCATAGTATTCAGTTGCTGCCTGTGTCTACAATGTGGGCCAGCGATTTGCGGCCTGTGTGCCACATCATGTATTCCACATTCAAGTTCTCATTCAAAATCCCGTAAGAAGAAAGAAGAGCAAATGATGTTACATGAACAGATTGATGGATTCATGAGGATCGATATATCATGAAGGGTCCGTAGGGGACAAGGAGGGAATGAGGAAATATGAATTTTTATGATCAATTGTGTCCCCTATCTTAGACCCCAACGGCTCCATGTACGTGCTACAAGTACATGTATGTTCCCTCCACTTCCAGCGATGAAGACGCAAATACATTTGTGTCCAACGTTAACATGTCCTCTTTCAGATCCACCCTGAATGGGTCGAATATTCCGTTCCTAAGTATGCATTGCCACCGTCTTTATATGGTGCACCTTTCACGTTTTTCAGCTCTGGCAAGTTAGGCCCTGAATTCTGCCATCGAGCCTTTTCCTGCCTTCTGCCTCTGAATGCTCCAGCCTGGACCTGCATCTGTATCCATGACCTTTGTCTTACTCCCTGCGCGGCTAACGGTGCCCGGCTCGGCCTGTTGCCTGCCAAGACTGTATTTTGCCTTCAAGTTATCTGCTCCGCTCCTCGAAAAATACATTCCTGTCTAGTAGTTTAGGTAAACATCCTTCCAGCTACAGAGCAAAGGGCCCGGCCTTACTGTCTCCGTGCAAGTAATTCATAGCTCCTGTTACCATGGTAGGCCCATGCCCCCTCGCATCTCATGTAGACACGTAGACGCTTATACACGCACTAGCAGTCAGTATAGGATAGCCTCTGCCCGAGAGACCTTTCCTTCCAGATAATACAGTTCCTTAAACACAAGATATTAGATACGATTTGGGATTAGGTTGTTCTGACATCCCAGACTTCTGTCTCCTCACGTAGGGCTAAATGTCAAGTCCCCTTCACCCTCCAGTTACACGTCAATCACACGTCATGCTGCTGCACGCGCATCTCTGCCATGTATTTCTGCTGACATTGCAGGATTCTCTTATGGATCCACCCACCTGTGACATCCTCATAATGACGTTTCTAAGTACACGCCCATTGTAACGCCTTTTTCATTACGTATGTGTACTCTTATCTCTCCTCTCAACTGTTACGCCTTCTGCACCTGCCTTACTGAAATGCATTGACTATATATATGATAACCTGTCAATAAAGTATGCGTTATCCCTTCCCGAACCTTCGTGGTGACGGAATCCGATTGCCTGGTTCGAACCAATTCCTTTGTAAGGAATAAACCCCTTTTAAAACCTCTAATATCACAGATTCTGCCTCTTATTTATTCTGAGTTATCCTTATTGAACTTTACCGCATAAATTAAGTACAGGTAATTAAAATTTACCACAACTGGTTCTGGCTTTAAGTGATTGAATCATTCCAAGCTTTGTGATGACAAAGATTTATTTTTATTTTTTAAATATCTTTTTATTTCATAACAGCAAAACCATTACAATCACCACAATTGGAGAATATTATCTTTCTATTTCTCTTGGTTATATTTTTACATTCATACCGCTTTGGCAGGACCCCTTATGAGATGGTTCAACCGCTTTTTCCTCTCTTTAATCAATTTCCTCCTGTATATTCTCCCACCCCCTCTGTGGCTCTGGGGTGCACACGGGCTACCTCTGTAAACATTCAATTTTTCCCACACCTTACCCCTCTTTTGTGGGCACTCTCTATTTGAATAGACCTCCTTCTCCCCCACCATACACCAGTCCATATCCCTTTTCCAGTTCCCCAAGGAGGGTGTTGTATTTCTTTTGGCAATCATTAGAGCTAGTGTCACTCCGATTTGGTCCCACCGCCCCAAATCTGTCCCTCCCACACATTCAGGAGACACCATTTTGCCGCTGCACACAGCTCACTCCCCTATACTACATTCAAACACTGTATTACAGAAGCCAAATACTCTTGAATTTTGGGCCAAGCCTATATTATATAAAAAAAGTCCCTACCAACCCGCATCCTCTCCGGCAGGATGCATAGGTTTGTTTCCCCATCTTTACCAGTGTGGAGCATGCGATGTAGGCTATGTGAAGGGTTTTGAGTTGCACCAGGTGAAAGCGGGCTCTAATGGCTACCTCTGACGGGGAGGCGAGTGCCTCTATCCAGTCCTCTTCTTGCAGCTCCAGAATGTCAATATTTGGGTTTTTTGAGTGGTAGTGCAAAGAGTTAACAACTGGGCAGTGAAGTGCATGCTTTTAATCGTAACTATATTTACACAGCCTTTAATACCCATAGGGAGGTGTTGAAGGGACAGTTATCTAAAAAACAATTGCATTACATACGCTCTGGTATTACTAAAATCAACATTTTGGAATCAAATTTTGTACCAGTCTATCTTAGACTGTGTGTATTGTAAGTACATAATAATGACTTACATATTCAAAGTATTTTTTATGTCACAGGCTGTGACCTCGTAGCACTAAAAATTACGCAAGTCATTATTCTCCACTGCACCAACCAAGATTTAATTCTGTGGCTCTCTCGCTACACACAGACCTTTGCATTGTTTTAACTAATAGCGGTTTCATAATGTACTACAGTGCATTTCCAACTGAGTAACAACTTTTTTTATTTTTCATTTAAGCTGCCCATTATTTTATATGTAGGGACCTGATGGTGAAAGACCTAAAAACGTACAGAATACTTTGGGGCTTATTTATGATAGACTTGCGCCGCCAGAGCATCACTTTTTTGATGCTACGGCAGTGCAGCGTCTCAACCAAACCAATGAGGCAGTGCAACTCACCGTGCTTTGCTTTGCATTTTTTGATTAAAGACAAGGGAACCCTACAAGGTAACCAAGGACCTAGGGTATACATTTTTGAGGAAGATAGTGGTCCTTGTTGGAGGTAATTCAAGAGGCAAGAAATGAATATAGAACGAAATCAATTCTATATATTTGCTATCCAGCCGGATAGTACAATTTCCTGGTGTGGGTGATCATGCGATTCCCAACCAAGACTACATGTTAGAATTAATTATGGCTGCCTATGAGTGTGTAGCATCTGCCCATGGTGGTGTGGCGGCCACAATTTCACTATTGCATAAATGTTATTGGTGGCGTGATCTGCAGAAGCAGACAAAACAGTGTGTCCGTAGCTATTACATCTGCCAACAAACTAAAAGCTCCACTATTGCTTGCCCACTGCATACATCCCTCTTAGTTTCAAACAAACCATTCAAATGCGTGTACCTAGCCCATTGCGGTCCTCTAAATGTGGATGTGTGTTGCTGTAGATTTATGCTCCAGATTCCTATGGCTGTGGCCACAATGATCGACTGATGCTCGCACTGTTATTAAAGATTTGCAAGTCTTTATCGGCACTTATGCAGGAACTCTATTCCACTCGGACCAGGGTCCTGCTATTCCCTCTAAGGCTCACTGGGATACTATGGGAACTCTGGGTGTGGCTGTGCATTATTTCTTGCCATATCATCCTGAGGAAAGTTCAATAGTGGAGAGGAAGAACTGTGACTTAAAGCAATCCTTAACAGTTAGGCATTAGGATCAGGTCGTAGTTGGGACAACCACTTGTATGGCGTCCAGAGGGCATTAAATAATCTGCATTGATGATCTTTGTGTGGCTGGACCCAATACGAGGTCTTGTTCAGCATCCAGATGTATGTTCCAGAGCTTGACTGTCCTGGCACAGTGGTGGCAGATACATTTTTTGACATCAATTAACATTTCACTTTCTTACAAGTAATACAATACTTCTGGGACGAGTGGTCTTTTGATCTTTCTAAAAATGCCACCATTGAAGGAGCAACCTGTACCTTCTGGCTGGATTCCATAAGTTGGGGATCTAGTTTGAGAGAAGATTGCAGAAACTCATGTACCCACCAACACACCCATACAGCCACTTAGACACCAACTTCCAGACTGATACAGACATACATACAACCAGTCGCTCACCCATACATTCACTGAGACACCTAATCACTCACTTATACAGTCAGTCATGTTCCCACTGAATCATCCATACAGGCACTTATACACCCACTGATTCACCGATACACCTTGGTATATTTATTTAATACTCATAAACTTTTTAAAAATGCTCAGTCACTAGATGATGTCAATGGTGATGTCATTTGATATGTCATGAGTGATGTCATTGACCATGCTATGAGTGATGTAATATGTGAGGTCATCAGCAGTGCATTGCAGGGGCGCAAGTTATAGTTAGCTCAGCTAACTAGAACTGCTGGATTTCTCTGGTTTTGTGCATCTGAAATCTGAGCCTAACTATCACGTCACTGTAGCCTTTGATTTTTTCAGTGAAATTCTAAGGTATCTTTAATTCTATTTCCTAACTATAACGGCCCTGTAACCTTTGGTTTTTTCGTTGAATTTCAAAGGTTTTTTTAAATGCTAATTCCTAACTATAACATCTCTGCAACCTTTGGTTTTTTCAGTGAATTTCTTTATTTTTTCAAGTAGCAATGGTGTTTTCAGAGTGGTGGGGAAAAGCAGAGGGCCCTCTGACCAGCTCTCAGGAATCATGCTGTGTGGACACTTACAAAAAGTAGCAGGAGGGCTTCTTGGTCCCCAAGGTCCCTTAGCATCCAAGTGAACTTAATTCACCAACAAGTAGTGTGCCAGGAGACATGTTTGCAGAGTGGTGCCAAAAGGGGGTGTGGCCTTCGAAGACCTCTTAGCAAACTGAGTGTGTGGGACTTGCTAGAGGTAACAGTGGGTAGTTGGCCCCACCAACCCTCAATAGACAAGGGGACTTCATCCCCCAACTAGTACTGTGCCAGGAGGCATGTTAGCAGAGTGGTGGAGAAAGGACCTCCTTCATGATTGCATAGGTAGTGCCTGTGTGATTCTATGAGTGCAATTGCGAAGGACATACGGTGAATACCGGATATTTTTGACAAAGTGTAAAACACATGTATAGAAATATTTTACATAACGTTTCAGTGTAGCTATTCAGTAAGATACTAATCTAACTTTCCCCTTTGTATACATTTGTCGTAATAACATCAAAAATGCATTTTCCTTCTTTACAGAAACACCGAAGGCTGCAATGACATCAGTAGTCACAAATACAATTGACAAAATGCAAAACAGATATTTAAATATATTTTACACAAAATTTGAGTCTAGCTGTTTTGTTTAACTTTGTTTTAACAACACATTTAACAAAAACAATTAAAAAAATAACTTTCAACATCTGAACTCACGAATAAAAACATAACTACAAAACACCCATAAACTGCCCATTCCTACCCAAACTCTGTGAAAAGATCCACTCTAGAGGGACAAAGACAAAATATTCATGTAGGATGTCGTCCATGGTCTATCATCTTAAAACCTAACTAACAAAACATCTCGAACTGGCAATCAAGTAAAGGGAAGCTGGAGGACCATCGACATCAGTGGCACCAGCAACAATTCCCACCCAGAAATTCCTTTGAGAGGGACAGAATACTGCAACAGATACGGCTCCAGAGTTTCCAGGAATGGCCACGTACAAAACCACACTGAAAGAATCAAAAACAAAACAGAAAATCATGTCACTGAGAAATAAAGGAATATCATTGGATAATACACTTTTCAACTTAAAAGAACACGCACATTTATCTATTTTGAACATTCTTTAAGAGGAGTTCATAGTGATCAGATTTGTGCAATGCACAATATTTCACAAGACATTGTCAAGGGGTACAAATAAATAATATGTTGCGGGACTACGACCATGCTTTGCCATCTAAAAACATACCAAAGCAATGGTGTAAAAGCAGCAAGAAGGCAACACAATGCTGAAGGACCCTGAACTTCAATACCAGCCACAGCAACACTGGGGGGGGAGAGTCCCTTCATAGGTTCAATCTCAACTTCCAGATTTAGCTCCACAGTTTTCCCGGATGGCATCATACTGCATGGATTATGGAGTTGTGGTGAGTGCTGGAGAGCAGTCCATAAGAGCCCTTTGCAAGGCTGCAAAGAATCATAAATGTATTTTTTTTCTGGCCCTTCATAGCTTTTCTACATTAGCAGGCATTTTATTATCTTACAAAATGGGTATCTAATAGCTTTGTGTTGTTCATTTTAATATCTTCTAATGTATTGCTGCATAGACAAGTCAAAGCATTTCTCTACAAATAATTACACAGCAAACTTTTGCCTTTTATCATTATTTACATTTTCACTTTTTAAATACAAGTCAGTAGTCTGTGTTTAAATCTTCTAGTGAGTGCATCGGCAACATCTACAAACATACTCTGGTTTTTTAGAGGACGCTGTGTAAAATTCTTTAATCTCTTCTTCAAAACTATCACCTGTAATATCTGTGTTTCTTCATTTTCCTAGGATTCTACTGAGGACCGAAGAAACGAAACTGCACCTCATTACAAACCTTTTCTACATCTGCATCTGTACCATACAAAAGTGCTCTATTCATTTCTTCTAAAGATAAGCAGGAGTTTTCACATAGTACAGCCTCCTAACTAAAGTTTGCATTGTTGAGTGGTGTATAACTAACATTCTGAAAAAATAAAAATAATAAAAAGTGATTTGGCACACTTTGTTTGATAAACAAGCTAGTGAGTGTCCCTGCACATTTGTATGCTTTCTAGTTTTGCAAAGATCCAATCATTGTAAAGTACTTATCAATGAATTGTTGTTGAATACGACATACACTACTACAATTCCATTTCTATACAGGCGCCTGACTCTGCCTTCATTGTATCTGTTCTCCAATAACTTATCCTACATTTGTAGGTACCATTACCTCTTTGGTTTTAGGAATGGCATTCTTCATTTCATAACATCATCCTCTGCAATCAATAGCATGAACTAATCTATTATCCTGTAGATAGCTTTCTTCATTAAAGAAAGATTCTGTACTAGACATATGTATGCATTCTCCACTAAAAACTCTTCAAAAGTTACTTCTATTCACTAATCTTTTTTCTGGTTTTGTCTCCTCAAGTACAACACCATTTTGTCAAGCGTCTTCATTCTATTTATAATTAAAATTGAAACCTTCACCTTCAAAGCAGAGGCCTCATCAACTACTCTCTCAACTTGTTATTACTGTTTCACTGCATGTCCCCTTTTTCTATACTTCTTAATATTTCTCAGTAGATTTATAACTACTCTACCACAAAATATCCTAGCTCTTATTTCCTTAAACTGCTTCTGTCTCCTGGTTAAGGTGCATACATCTTTGTTACATTCTTTCCTGTTCTTGCTATATAGATTGTGTCTATTGTTATTCTTTCTCATAGATCGAGTTTTTCTTTCATTATTTCATAAGCTTTGAAAATGTCCACACATATTTTTAAGAAATGAGTTTGTCCTCTTACCAATAGCTCTTTTTTCGTTCACCACTTTTTCTTTGTTTTGCCCCTTTTGAGTCTAAGTTCTGCATAGACCGTACTTGCTTCTCTTTCTTTACCCTCTGAGCTTTTGAATGCCATCAGTCTGTAATTATGCTGATATTGTTCTGTAAAAAAAAATTTATATATATATATATATATTTGAATTTTATTTCTAGCCAATGTACCAGCTATTTTACTACTGGCTTACACATAAAACAAACATAGTTTTTATATTATGTTGCAGTTTTAAATGTACAAATCAACATACCTACATAACTACAAGCACTCACTTCATTGTACCAGTCCCAAAGCAAAATACAAAACCTAATTTATTACTTATCTTTTAATATTATAGAACCCTCTCCTAAAACACAGCTGCACCATATCTCAGTTCTCACTTACACATGATAAAAGACCACTTTATCCCTTATATACTCAATTTTAAAATAAACAACAACCGAAGTGTAAAAGTACATACAGTGTCTAAATATTGTAAATCCAAAAACACAACATAAGACCTATTTCAGTGCCTCTCTACAACTGTGCCACCAGTACAATTAGTGTTTCAACACTTTTCTACTTAGATGTGTGAGATTTAAATTTTGGGAAACACTCCATACAAACATCGGCACATTAATGTGTATCCCAGCATATAGCTCACTAATTCTTCCGAATACATGTAAACAGTGTGTGACAGGTTACATATATAATTCACCAGATGGTTCTAAAAGAGTACATATTCCTCACTAAAACTTGTAAATGCATGTGTTTCTGGTTGAATATAACAATACTCCCTGGATAATTGGATGAGTGCATAGATAATGCCCATGTAATCCAATCAGAATGTATGTAGTGCCTGCATGATTCCCAGAGTATAAAGGAACTACATCAGTGGTTCCATATCTGCATAGTTAGTGCCTGTGTATTTACATAACTATATTGCTACTATCTGAGAGATTGGATGAATGCATGGGTGTTGCCTGCATAGTTCAATGAGTACATAATTAGTGCCTGTGTGATCGAAAGAGTGCATGTGTAGTACCTGGGTGATTGAATAAGTCTAGATATCACACTTATATAATATATATAATTGTATACGTGGCTCTCTAATAATCATAATAATAAAGCCATTTCTAAAGCGCCTGGCTGCACTAAAAATAGTGTGTCCCCGCGCTGGAATGTTGCCATGTCACAAGAGGCATCGAGTTAGGGAGAGCGAAGTGAGGTCAGAGAGAGAAGGAAATTAGTTGGGAGGAAACAGGTGAGTTTTAAGAGTATACATTGCTCGATTCCTCAGCGTCCACATGCATCAATATGTTTTGAAAACTGAAAACAACAATTCTCACCTTTTGAAAGCACAAAACCTTTTCCTAATGGCATATCTAAATCATTTAGCAAAATATTTATTGTGTCTTCAAAACATATATTCAGAATTTCTCAAAAACAAGTTACATGCCAAGTGAAGCGAGCACACAAACTCTCAAAAGACATTCTTCACTATTACCCCTCCCCAATTTTAAACAGGGCATGTTGAAAGAAATGTACCACCCTCACTATGTACATGAAATTTTCAACAGCCTTGAAGAACATAGATCACCATGTAAATATGTATGTGATTTCATAAAAGATATACACCTTCAGGCCATCTTTCCAAAAATATATAGGTTTCTGCATCTTTAAGTAAACTCAACAGTCTCATCCTACATATAACTATCTGCAACCAGAAAAACCATATCTCACCATCTAAACATATGCAAACCGATCATATAAGTTAAAAACCACATTGACAAACACTTCCTAATACATACCTAACAGGTATTAATTACTACTTTATATTTTTAATACAGGCACAGCCCTTTTTCATATGTTTTATTCATGACTACAGTACTACTGTTTAATAATGTGACTAAAACTACCACGACTCCCAGAATGCAAATAATATAGATGTATCTATTCTGCACATAATGCTCAGCCATTTAAAACATTGTGATTGTTGAAGGCATTGCTCATGGTAATTGTCAACAGTACTAACATATTAAACACATACCCTCTGCCAGATAAGTTCATCTGATATTTATGTTTTTTACTTCACTGTGATACTCTTTTTAATCAAGCTCCCATATATAGCTTTATTTCTAATGTACATTTTTTATATAATTAAAAAGTTATATACATACCAGTGATTTGAGCTCGTAGATTATATTGTTCTTTTAGCTTTGTCTGGATAGTTTTGTCACTGTTAAGCTTTATAAAAACTAAGCACAAGAATGGTACACCACTCATAGAAAGCAACTCTTCAATTTTCCACTCTATGATCATGAGAAAGGCAGCAAATTAAATTAGGTCTTACCTTTTAGACTTCTCTGTTAACCCTTTTACTCTCTTTCAAAACTAGGTTCCTGTCGGCATGTTTTTGCGATGTATTTACAATGATCGCAGAGAAATCATGAAAAAAACGGGAGTTCAAACCTATATCTAGCTTCATTTTTTTTAAATTTAAATACTACACAACAGTTTATTACATAGTCCTGAGTTGGAAATTAAAGCTTGCCCTTACTTAAATAGTGTCATCACTCATCAACTTTAAAAAAACTTTTTGTCTCTTTAACACTATTCCCCCAATACACTTTTAACTCATTGTACCTAGCAACCCAGTGGAACCAGTAGGTCACACGTTCACAGCACATTCTAAAAGGAACATGCTTCTTCCAAATGAGAAACAGCAGGTGTGGTTTACTCCACAGATTCAAAAGCAAATCCATTTCTATATTACATTTCTTTTTTTAAACAGACAAGAATAAGACTTCTTCCTAAGGCATCCAACACACTAGCTAATCGTATTCACTTTCATGCTGACAGCATCCAATGAAATATATTTTTAAACTAAAAACAAACTCAATTTTAACTGTTTTTCCTTTGGAAAGCTACCTCATTCAGTTCCAGCCTTCTCCTGAATTCTATTGCTCCTTCACTTCAAAATGCTTAGAGTATGGATTGTGTGCCACAGCTATATCTATTGGGATAGAGAGGCTGCAAAAAAGAGAAGTATTGACAAGGACTTTGGTTTGCGTAATGTGCAGATTACTTGGTTTTCCCCAGAGAGGGTTAAAGTTTCATCAGTTGCCGGCTTTGATTAAATCCATTGTGTACTCCCAAGCTCATCACCTCATGATTGTGCACTGTAGTAGCAATGACCAAGGCACATTGACTGGGGTAGTGGCTGGAAATCCTAATGAAAGAAAGCTTTGCAAAACTGATGTCGCTTTCCCTCACACTGTCTTGGGGTACTCTAATATATTCCAACGACAGAAATGGAAGTAGTCAAATCAATTCTGTCCAAAGATTGACAAAGCCAGGAAACATGTTAATAAAACCATTTCTGCATTCCTCAGAGACCATCGCATGGGCTGTATCCATAACAACAATATGCGTATTGACATGCATGGAATTTATAGAAATGATGGAGTATATTTTTCCAGATGAAGGCACCAGGGTGTTCCTAAGTAACCTGAAACTCTGCATCCGCTCTTATGTGTAGCAGCCATATACACACAACCAATGCAACTGCTCTTGTCAGAGCCACCCTTGTACCTGAAATATTGTGAATTATTTTTCTAAAAGTTTTTTACAGTTTTTGGTGATCTTCGCAAAAGCAGAAAGCAAAAGCAGACATTCATTTGAGATGTCATCAGTTATGTCACTGACCTTGTCATGAGTGATGCAATATGTGAGGTCATAAGCAGTGCATGCGGGGGCACAAGTTATAGTTAGCTCAGCTAACTATAACTGCTGAATTTCTCTGGTTTTGTACGAGTGAAATGTCAGCCTAATTATAGCTTCCCTATAGCCTTTGGTTTTTGTAGTGAATTTTTAAGTATTTTTAAATTATATTTCCTAACTCTAATGTTCCTGTTACCTTTGTTTTTTCAGTGAAATTTCTAAGGTTTTTTAAATTCTAATTCCTAAGTATAATGTCCCTGTAACCTTTGTTTTTTTTCAGTAAATTTCTAACGTTTTTTAAATTCTATTTCTTTACTATAACATCCCTTTCTTTTTTTTAATAATTAGATATTGAACATTACATCTGCATGGTGCACCACTTATTGTTGTATTTGCCATCTATTTTTTAAAGAGAACATTAATCATCTTATTTCTATTGAACTTTTCCATTTGTATTCATTTGTGGAAAAAACATCATTAAAATGTATTTTCCTTCTTCTCAGCGACACCGGAGGTTGCAATGACGTCGGTAGTCATGAATACAAATGACAAAGTGCAAACCAGACATGTAGACATATTTTACACAAAGTTTGAATCTAGCTGTTTAGTAACATCTTGGTTTAACTTTATTTTTACAATACATTTGTCAAAAAAGTGTCAGAACTCACAAATAGAAAGTGACTACCAAAAAGCACATTTCGTTGGTTTGCACAATTTCCTTTAAGAAAGCAAGTAAATACCCATTTCTCACTTCTTGAGCTTTCCAGCCACTGGTTAGTTTGTTATAGGAGCTTTCCCAATCTGATTTTGAAAATTGTGATGTTTTGAACTTTTTTGGCTATATCTACTGTCAAGGTTCTGTCAAGGTACCTGAGTCGATTGAGCCTTTTCCACAGGAGCCGATGCTTGATCTCCACTCCACCACTCCGCTACCGCGAGCTCAGAGGCTCACGAGCAGCAGAGAGGGGGAAAGGGGAATTGGACAGAAAAGAGAGACAACACTGCGTCTTCTTCCTGGACTGGACTCGGACCTTGTCTTCCGATTCCTGCAACGAGAGTTACTTAACAACAATTCTTACCACTAGCTCTACACAGAAATTACATTGACCTCTAACCAACTATACCTGTCCTGACACTGTGTTTGGCCGCTCTCTGCTTGGGTTGATACCTTCTAGTGGGTGAGTAGTGGAGTTGAAAGGTGGGTACCACTCCTGCAAATAGAAACATATGTAAACCTGATCTACCTCATATTCCTTCCACACCTCCTCCCCTAGAAGTCCGTCGTTACCTGTCTTTTACTAGAAGGTTGAGTTTTGTTCAAGTCAATGTTCACTAATTCTCTTTCTTCTACTTCCAGAGCGAGGCAGAAAAATTAGGTTGAAAGTTCAATTCATATATGTATATATATATATATTATATATGCTATGCTGCTTCTCTTGCAAGGTCTCTTTTAGTTCTTACTTGTTTCTTGTGACTACTTTCTCTCTAGTCTTTCCTTCTAAAGATGTTCTGGAGCTCTGTGGATTTTTTAGAGATAGCGCTTCTTTATTCTCTCAATAAGTTGATAGAAAGTCACAAGCCCTTTGTGGAATCCGGAGTCCACGAGATATAGGAAGAAATCAGCACTTACTTCTCTGAAGGGGAAGTTCGAGAATTGATTCTACCTTCTTCTTGTCCGTCGAGATGTGGTAGAACAGGAAAGGATTTGGACTCTTCACCTCAAGCTGTGACTAAAAACTAACTGTACTCCTGAAGAGAGTGAGCAAATAACTGGAACCCAAATGACATGGGACTGGGAAGGAACCTTAGGGGAAGTTGGCTCTATTCAGAACTAACTGTCAGAATCTTGACGGGAATTGCTTCAGACGAAATACGGAGCGATAGGAAACTCCGTCTAGTCAAACCAATTTTGACGGTTGAAGTGCGCCGTGCTGAGGACGCGCTCGCGCACTTCAGATACTGAGAAAAGACTACACCGCTGCATGAACCTAACAATAGCTGGAAAACAGATGTGCCAGCCAGTGGCCATCTTGAGGGGGGTGTGTACCTGAATCCTAAGCGCTAAAGGATCGCAAGAAGGCAGCAAGCGATCGTACTGAAATCTTTCTACGCCTTCCTACCCAACGACCAGCCTGACTCCTAGAGTGTATGCAAAATGTCGGAAATCTAGCTGCGCCCACCACAGCCCTGACAGTACCTCCCACCAAAACCCCCTCCCTAACCCTTTTGGGCTTAGTGGGGTGTGTGCGGTGAAAATCTCTCAGCAAACGGGAAGCATGGATATTGGATTGGGGCTCCCAAGATCTCTCTTCTGGACCACAACCCTTCCAATCTACGAGATAGAAAATTTCCCCTCCTTGAACTCTTGAGTCGAGTATTCTTTTCACCTCAAATTCCTCCTGCCCTTGTACCAAAACGGGAGAAGGAGAATTCCTGTACCTAACCCCTTTTGGACTGCACTGAAGCAAGGAGACATGAAAAACTGGATGTATCCTCAACCTAGGAGGAAGTCTTAACTTCACACTGACTGGATTCACCATTCTGTCTACCTGAAAGGGACCCATGTACCTCGGCTGAAACTTTCTGTTTCCCTTCAAACGTAAATTTCTAGTAGACAACCAGACTAGATCTCCCTTCTTGTAAACAGGATTGGGACGTCTCTTCTTATCAGCCTGCTTCTTGTAAGAAATCTTAGCCTGTGACAGATTTCTAGTAGCTAATTGATAGGCCTTATGTAAATCCTGAACCACAGTCTCCACAGCAGGAACATCACTAGCCTCCTTGTCTACCCAAACGTTTGGATGACGACCAGAATTTAAATAAAACGGAGAGAAACCTGTGGAGGCATGCTCAGCATTGTTATAAGCGAACTCTGCCGCCCAAATCAGGTCAGGCCAATCTCCCTCCTGGTCCATCAAGAATAGGCGCAGGAACTGCTCCAGCTCCTGATTCACTCTCTCGGTCTGTCCATCAGTCTCAGGATGGAAACTGGAAGACAGACGAGAGTCTACACCCAATCTTTTCAAAAAGGATCTCCAAAAGCGAGAGACAAACTGAGGACCCCTGTCAGAGATAACAACCTTGGGGATTCCGTGGGCCTTGACAATGTGCTGTGTGAACAGTTTGGAAAGCTGGGTAGCATTGGGGAGGGCCTTTAAAGGGATAAAGTGACTCATCTTAGAAAATAGGTCCACCACCACCCAAATGACAGATAATCCCACACTGGAAGGTAGATCCACTATGAAATCCATTGAAATAGTATGCCATGGGTACGGGGCTGGGGGCAATGGCTGCAAAAACCCTTGGGGAGCCCTTCTAAGAGTTTTTCCCTTGATACAAGGCTCGCAAGTAGCTACATACTGCCGCACCTGAGCTTCCATTGCAGGCCACCAAAACTCTCTTCGAATCAGTTCTGTAGTTTTCTTCACTCCCTTGTGCCCGGCCAGCATATTGTCATGAAAGTGTTCAATGATTTGTTCTTGCAGCTCCCGACTAGGCACGAACAACTTGTCTTGGTAAACGGGTCTTCCATCCTTGACTTGATATTCTTCCCCTTTTGCCGTCCAGTCTCTAACTTCTTCCAAAGATCGCAAGTTTGGTAACTTCTGCTCTATTTCGGAGTAGGAGAGTGTTCCTATTATCCGTTCAGCTGGAATTATGACTCCTTTTTCTGCAGTCTTGTTGTCAGCGCTCACATTTAGGCGAGATAAGGCATCCGCCTTCCCATTTGCCGATCCAGGTTTGTAAGTTAAAACAAAGTCGTAATCTGCAAAAAATAAAGACCATCTCAATTGGCGTTGGGTCAAGGTACGGGCAGATTTCAAAAACTGGAGATTCCGATGATCAGTAAATACTGTCACCACATGCCTTGCTCCCAGCAAATAATGTCTCCATTCAGTGAAGGCATCCTTGACTGCCAACAGTTCCTTATCCGCAATGGGATAATTGATTTCAGCCGCAGACAACTTCCTAGAGCGAAAAGCTACTGGATGTAGCTGACCGGTCTGCTTATGTCGCTGGGACAAAACCCCTCCGATGGCCAAATCGGAGGCATCTGCTTCCACAAAAAATGGTTCTCCCGGATCCGGGTGGAGTAAGATTGGAGATGATACAAAGATTTTCTTGAGCTCGTTAAATGCTAATTCCGTTTCGGCATTCCACTCAAATTTGGTCTTCTTCCTCAATAATCTCGTAAGAGGACAAACTCGCTCAGAAAAGTTGATGATAAATCGCCTATAAAAATTGGCGAATCCAAGGAAACTCTGTACCTCCTTTACAGTACGCGGAGAGGGCCACTCCTTGATTGCTCGCACCTTAGACTCATCCATGGAAACTCCATCCGAGGACAACACAAATCCCAAAAACTCAACTTGAGTCGTATGAAAAACACACTTCTCCAGTTTGACAAAAAGTTGATTTTCAAGCAATTTCTTAAGTATGGATCTGACGTGCTGGATATGTTCTTCCTCGCTGGCAGAGAATATGAGGATATCATCTATGTAAACCACTGCGAAGCGATCTAAAAATTCTCGCAGAACATCGTTCAAAAAATGCTGGAATGCTGCTGGAGCATTGCATAAGCCAAATGGCATGACTTGGTACTCAAATAAACCTAAACGAGTGCGAAAGGCGGTTTTCCACTCTTCGCCTTCTGCCATACGTACCAAATGGTAAGCCCCTCTCAAATCCAATTTTGAGTAAACTTTCGCTCCTTTCACCTGGTCTAACAGCTCCGAGATCAAGGGAAGCGGATAACGGTTCTTCTTGGTTACCAAGTTAAGGGCGCGATAGTCTATGCAAGTCCTTAATTGGCCATCTTTCTTGGGGATAAAAAAAAGTGGGGACGAAACTGGAGACTGGGAGGGGCGAATGAATCCGTTGGCCAGGTATCTGTTCAGATATTCCTTGAGATGGGCATCTTCCGCTTCAGACAATGCATAAATCCGACTACAGGGAAGGGAGGCTCCTGGCTCAAGCTCGATTCGACAGTCGTACTCCCGATGAGGCGGCAAACGTTCAGCCTCTCTTTCGTCGAACACTGAGGCCAGATCTTCGTATTCAAGGGGAATTTCTTGGGTGTCAAGCGCACAGATAGTCTTGGGGAAGCTTGCTAAAAGTTGGGATTGTGAAACTTCTGGTGAATCTGGGATCGTGTGAAAGCAATGACGTAGACAATACTCTGAGTTCATGCAAATCGAACGTCTGGCCCAATCAATTTGCGGATTATGCTCAGTGAGCCAAGGCAGACCCAAAATCAGCTGAAATTGTGGAGCGTCGATCAGACTAAATTGCAAGGAACTAAGATGTTGTCCGGGTCCACTCAACAGGATCTTCTCCGTATCATACACAATAGGACCGGAGGACAAGCTCGTTCCGTCCACTGCGCGAACCGGCTCCGGCCTTTCTTTTCTCAAAAAGGTGATTCCGAGAGACTTGGCAAAACCTATGTCGCAAAAATTTCCAGTTGCCCCAGAGTCAATCATGACAGAAATCCCATCCTTGATCCGTCCTCCAAATCTTATTTGCACAGAAATGATCAAATGTGGCGCCGAAGATTGCAAGGTATTTGCCACTAACTTTGGTTCTGGAGTTGACTGTTCCTTCGCTTCCACCAGGGCAACCCCTTCTACTGGTGGAGCCGATCTTTTAACCCAAAATTGTTCTTGGGCCTCTTAGTACACTCCCGCACAAAATGACCAGAGTTCCCACAGTACATGCACAACTTGCCCAATCGTCTCTTCTCCCTTTCTTCCTTCGACAGTGGCCCTCTTACAGAACCAATTTGCATAGGCTCTTCCTCAGACACAGCTTCCTTTAACCTTGATCCTTCTGATTTTATTCTGTCAAACCGAGGTGGGACATTCCTAAATTCCTTTACGTCTCTCACTCTTTCTCTCACTCTGTCGCTGATCAATCTGTAGGACTAAGTCTATTAGTTCTGACACCTCAGTAGGACGCCTTGGGATCTGTGAGAGACCATCCTTTAACTCATCCTTTAGCCCACGATAGAAAATTGCAGCTCTTTTTTCCTCTGGCCAACTGGTTTCCACAATTAGTTTGTTGAATTGGGCCAGGTATGCCACTAATTCACGATTCCCCTGCTTAAGATCTAACAGCTCATTGTCCGTGGATTGGGAGATGGTTCTTCTGTCAAAAATCCGTAAAAATTCTCTCTTGAATCCTTCAAAATCATACAAAATGGAATCATTGTTGTTCACCAAGGGCATGGACCAGGCAGCAGCATCTCCACTCAGGTACGACAGCATGAAAGCCACTTTGGATTGATCTTCCTTAAAAATGATTGGCCGACAGAGATAGTGTAAGGAACATTGCGTGAGAAAAATTTGGGCCTTGTGTGGGTCCCCACTAAATCTTTCTGGAGCTGCCAATGGAATTGTCGGGGAAATAGCATGAATGACCTGAGTAGTGAGTTCTGCAGCAGACGGGGCAGGAGCAAAAGAAGGAGGCTTATCTTCCTTAACTGAGGAAGGAGAACCTCCGGAAAACTCGTCAAACTGCTGACGCAAATAACGAGCTTCTTGGGCAGACTTCCTAACCTCTTCCCTCAGGGACTTGTTATCTTCCAAGGTGTCACTTAGCTGTTTCTGTATACTATCTAACACCGTTGCTAGAGCCTTTACATCAATTCCCTCAGCCATCGTGCTCGGGTGGAATTTTAATTGTTTGGGCACTTCAATCTGTCAAGGTTCTGTCAAGGTACCTGAGTCGATTGAGCCTTTTCCACAGGAGCCGATGCTTGATCTCCACTCCACCACTCCGCTACCGCGAGCTCAGAGGCTCACGAGCAGCAGAGAGGGGGAAAGGGGAATTGGACAGAAAAGAGAGACAACACTGCGTCTTCTTCCTGGACTGGACTCGGACCTTGTCTTCCGATTCCTGCAACGAGAGTTACTTAACAACAATTCTTACCACTAGCTCTACACAGAAATTACATTGACCTCTAACCAACTATACCTGTCCTGACACTGTGTTTGGCCGCTCTCTGCTTGGGTTGATACCTTCTAGTGGGTGAGTAGTGGAGTTGAAAGGTGGGTACCACTCCTGCAAATAGAAACATATGTAAACCTGATCTACCTCATATTCCTTCCACACCTCCTCCCCTAGAAGTCCGTCGTTACCTGTCTTTTACTAGAAGGTTGAGTTTTGTTCAAGTCAATGTTCACTAATTCTCTTTCTTCTACTTCCAGAGCGAGGCAGAAAAATTAGGTTGAAAGTTCAATTCATATATGTATATATATATATATTATATATGCTATGCTGCTTCTCTTGCAAGGTCTCTTTTAGTTCTTACTTGTTTCTTGCGACTACTTTCTCTCTAGTCTTTCCTTCTAAAGATGTTCTGGAGCTCTGTGGATTTTTTAGAGATAGCGCTTCTTTATTCTCTCAATAAGTTGATAGAAAGTCACAAGCCCTTTGTGGAATCCGGAGTCCACGAGATATAGGAAGAAATCAGCACTTACTTCTCTGAAGGGGAAGTTCGAGAATTGATTCTACCTTCTTCTTGTCCGTCGAGATGTGGTAGAACAGGAAAGGATTTGGACTCTTCACCTCAAGCTGTGACTAAAAACTAACTGTACTCCTGAAGAGAGTGAGCAAATAACTGGAACCCAAATGACATGGGACTGGGAAGGAACCTTAGGGGAAGTTGGCTCTATTCAGAACTAACTGTCAGAATCTTGACGGGAATTGCTTCAGACGAAATACGGAGCGATAGGAAACTCCGTCTAGTCAAACCAATTTTGACGGTTGAAGTGCGCCGCGCTGAGGACGCGCTCGCGCACTTCAGATACTGAGAAAAGACTACACCGCTGCATGAACCTAACAATAGCTGGAAAACAGATGTGCCAGCCAGCGGCCATCTTGAGGGGGGTGTGTACCTGAATCCTAAGCGCTAAAGGATCGCAAGAAGGCAGCAAGCGATCGTACTGAAATCTTTCTACGCCTTCCTACCCAACGACCAGCCTGACTCCTAGAGTGTATGCAAAATGTCGGAAATCTAGCTGCGCCCACCACAGCCCTGACATCTACAAAAATAAAATGGCATCAGAAGAACCAGAGGAAGACCTACAACTGGTTGAAGTTGTTAAAGACCAGAAGGACTCATCTGCACAGAACAGTCTTCTGATGAAGAACCACCAATGTAGAAACAAAGCATAGCTTGGGATTTTTTCACTATTCTCTCTGGTGAATTGAAGACCACAACTAAATTGGTGAAGTGAAGCATATGTGAGAAGACATTATCTCAGGGCAAAGCAAACAAATATTTTTGTGGTACATTAAGCATGTTATACCACTTGAAAACATACCACAAGAAGCAACTTAAGATTGCACAGAGAACAAAAGGAGAGGGATAATCATCATCTAGACCTCCAGCCCATTCTCCTAGTGACAAAGTTACAGCTGAAGTGGAGAAAAGATGCAGTGAAATGTCACTAGAACGAAAACGTTTTGCTACCTTCTGCATGGACTGTAATTTTGCAGAATGTGAAAAACCATACTTGTTAATTAGTTTTCCTTTTTTATGCAGCAGTTCAACCACGGTGAAAAAATACAAACAAAGAAAAACGTATTAGGATTTCATTTTGAACATTAGGCAACCAAAACACGATACAATGGTGAAGTAGTGAAGATACTTCTTAGATGCAACTCAAGGTTCTTAGTATTATAGTACCTCTATTTAGTTTTTATCTGTAGTAACAGAATGTAGTCCTATCATTTTTTATAAATTCCTTTCCTACAGTTAGAAAGAGTCTTTTATTTCTAACAAGTTGTGTTACACAATACCATAATAGGCTGAATAATGTTTCAGAAACACATAATTCCTATACATGTCAACACAATACAATATTTTGTTATCCTAAATGGTCCTTAGAACTCTGGTTCTACAAATAGCAGATATGTGTTTGGTAACTTTTTAGGTACTCTTGATTTGAATGTCATTCTATGTCATTGCACTCTGTTCATCCTCTTTGACATATTACATATATTGTGTAGTATGTAGAGATTATTTGAACTCCGTCATGAAATATGATCGCTATCGTTGTGAAAGTTATTTTTGAAATGGAATTTTGTCCAGCTACAAAGGGCCCGATTCACAGAATCAGTCTGAGACAAAATCCTGAACTTACTTCTCATGGTATTCACAGAATGCACTTACGACTATCCTAAGTTTACGTCCGCACTCGGGCCGGAATTTCCGCACCTGGAGTGGAATTCCCACCATCGGGCCAGAATCTCCGCTTCCGGGCCGGCATATCCACAATGCATCAGATATAGTCAATTAAGACCAGACTGTGGGTATTCCGGCCTGAAAGTGGAGATTCCGGCCCTATGGTGGAAATGCCGCTCCAGGCATGGAGCTTCCACTCCAGGTGCAAAGCTTCCGCCCCGGGTGCAAAAATTCCAGCCCGAGTGTGGACGTAAACTTAGGACAGTCGTAAGTACATTCTGTGAATACCATGAGTAGTAAGTTTAGGATTTTGTCTCAGACTGGTTCTGTGAATCAGGCCCAAAGTTTTTAATTTCGCTTTCTAATTGAGTACCATCCTCTCTGCATCGCGTGACTATGACATATTTTCCTTACCTTTGTAGTAACAACGTAGACCTAAATTCTGAACTGCAGTTTGGAAAGGTCATATCTTGATGGGTGTTATTGCTTATTTTTCAAAGGCCACAGCTTTACAATCTGGTAACGTCAAGTAGAGGAATCATTCTGAATTGATTTCAGTACTAGAAGTGAATTCACAATGTGCACAGTTATGGTTCCATTTATAAGTTAAACCAAATAATTAATTGATATTCACATCCTCCACCTCTAATAGTCCTAGCATTACAATTAAAAATTCTTGACCATCCTGCTGACAATTTTTAGAAAACACTACTAATCCAGTGCAATAATCTACCTTTTAGACCTTTCTGCAGCTCTGTTGGTGGTAACTTGCCTGTCTTTGGCTCCATACGGACTGTAGCCTGAAATGAATGTATACTTTGGATAGGAATTGACTCATAAACCTTTAAACCTTGAAGTGGTTCTGGAATGGGAACCAGTACTAACTTGTTATGCACAGCTCTGGCTGGCATCTTATTGTCCTCTAATTTATTATAACAGTACTTACATATAACTTGCTGCGTGGACAAGCCAAAGCGTTCGTCTATAAATAAGTACACAGCAAATTTTTGCCAGGTATCATAATTATTTTCTTCACTTTTTAAATACTAGTCATCAGTCCATGTTTGAATATTGTAACGAGTGTGTCAACAACATATACTAACATACTCTGGTTTTTCAGACCACACTGTTAAATTTTGTAGTCCCTTCTTCAATACTATCAACTATAATACCTGTGTCCTGTTCTGTAACTCCTCCTATTATCAACTCTTCATTTTCCATAGAGTCCTGTTTTGCACAAAAGAAACAAAACTGCACATCATTACAAACCATTTCTACCTCTGCCAAAGTACCATGCAAAAGTGCTCTATTCATTTCTCCTACACATAAAGCAGGAGGTTGTTTTCACAAAGAACAGCCTCCTAACTGAAGTTTCGCATTGTTGAGAGGTGTGCAGCTTAGATCCAGAAATGATGAAAGGTGTTTTGGCACACTTTCTTTGATATACAAGCTAGAGAGTGTCCCTCAAGATGTGTGTGCTTTCTAACCTTGCAAGGATCCAATCCTTGTAAAGTACTTAGTTTGTGTTTTAAACTTCGCCTTGGAAAGATATGTAGAAATATTAGTATATCAATGGATTGCTGATGAATGCTACAAACACTATTAAAATTCCATTTGTATACAGGGCCTGAATACGCCTTCCCTGTACCTCTTCTGCATTTCTAGATTCCATCACCTCTTTCACTATAGGAGTGTCATTCTCCATTTCATAACATCATACTCTTTCATCAATAGCATGAACTAATGTGTTATTCTGGAGAAAGCTTTTTTCATTAAAGAAAAGCTCTGTCGTAGAAGTATTTATCCATTCTCTACTAAACACTGTACAAGTTACTTCTATTGATTATTCTTTTCTTCTGGTTTTATCTACTCATGTACAATACCATTTTGTCAAGAGTCTTTATTCTATTTATAATTAAAATTAAAAGCTTCCTCCTCAAAGCAAAGGCCTTTTCAACTATTTCCTCAACTCGTTCTCTCTGTTTCAGTGCCTCTCTCCTTCTTCTACACTTCTTCATATTTCTCAGTAGATTTACAACCCATCTACTATGAAACATCCTGGCTCTGATTTCCTTAAATTCCTTCTGTCTCCTGGTTAAGGTGTGTCCATCTTTGCTACATTCTTTCCTGTTCTTGTAATAGAGATTTTGCCCATTCATATTCATTCTCATAGTTTGCCTTTTATTTTAAATATTTTGTAATCTTCACAGGTGTCTACACATATTTTTAAGAAATGACTTTGTCCTCTTACCAGTAGCTCTATTTTTTCTTTCACCACTTTTTCTGCATTTTGCCCATTTTGTGTCTCAGTTCTGCATAGATACTGCAGTTGCTTCTGTTGCTTTTTCCTCCAAGCTTTTGTAGGCATTCTGTATTTATGTAGATATTGTTCTGTAAAAACATATATATATTTTAATTTTTACTCTAGCCAACACACCAGCTATTTTAGTACTGACTTACACATAATACAAAAAAATAGTTTTTATATTATGTTGCAGTTTTAAATCTACAGTTGAACTTAGCTATATAACTACATGCACTTACTTCACTATACCAAACCCAAAGCAAAACACAAAACTGTATATATTAGTTACCTTTTAAAATTCTAGCACCCTCTCTTAGAACACAGCTGTACCATATATCAGTTCTCACTTATACATGGTAAAAGACTAATTTATGCCTTCTATAGTACATTTTTAAATGAACATCAGCCAAAGTGTAGAGGTACAAAGAGTGTCTCAATCCTGTAAATCCGAAAACACAACATAGGAGCTATTTATGTGCCTCTTTAACACTGTGTCACTGGTGGATTTAGTATCTCAGTAGTTTTCTACTTAGATGCATCAGATTCAAATTTTGGGAAACGGTGCATATAAAAATCTGCACATTAATCTCTATCAGAGCATATAGCTCACTAATTCTTCTGAGTACATGCAAAGAGTGTGTGACAGGTTGCATATATAATTCCCCAGATGGTTCTAAAAGACTACATATTCCTCACTAAAATATGTAAGTACATGGGTTTGAGGCTGAGTGCATCAATACTCCCTGAATGATTGAATGAGTGCATAGGTAGTGCCGAGGGGGATCCCTGAGTATACAGGTAGTACCTGGATGATTCCCTCAGTATGTGGGAACTTTGTGGGTCATTCCATATCTGCATAGTTACTGCCTGCATGTTTTCATGAGTATATCACTACTATCTGGGTGTTTGGAAAAGTCCGTGGGTAGTGTCTGAATGATTAGATAAGTGCATGACTAATGCCTAAATAATTTAATACATGCATAGATAGTGGCTTGATGATTAAATGAGTGCAACTCTAGTGCCTGTATGATTCCAGGTGTGCATGCATAGTATATAGGTGATTTATAGAGTGCATGGATAGTGCATACATGATTGTTGAAACCCATGCAGATCACCTGGCAGATTGAATGAGTGCTTGAGTAGTGTTTCAGTGATTGGATGAGTACATGGCTGCTGCCCATGTGTTTTTGGTGAACAGGTTGTGCCTGGGTGATTAGATAAGTGCATGGATAGTGCCTGGATAATTGAATGAGAGCATCAGTAGTGCCTGGATGATTAGATGAGTGCATGGCTGGTGTTTCGGTGATTGCATGAGTCCGTTGTTAAAGCTTGAGTGATGAAAGCAAGTGCACTACTGGGGTGATTGTATTAGTACAACAGTGTTGCCTCGGTAATTGACTGAGTGCATAAGTAGTGGATGGCTGATAGATTCGCTGCAATGGTACTGCCTGCGTAATTGGATGAGTGCATGGGTTTTGCCTCAGTATTTCAATGAGTACATGGGTTGTAAGTAGGTGTTTGAAAGAGTGCATGGGTTGTGCCTGGGTGTTTGAGTTACTGCATAGGTACAACCTTAAAGAATGGATAAGTGAATGGTTAGTGTCTGGGTGATTGGATGAATACATGGGTAGTGCCTGCATAGTTCAATGACTGCATGATTAGTGCCTGAGTGATTGCAAGACTGCAGGTGTAGTGCCTGGGTGAATTAATAAGTGCGTGGATAATGCGTGAGTGATTCAACTGAGTAGTGCTTGGGTGATTGGGTGCGTGTCTGAGTAGTGCCTGGCTGACTGTGAAAGTACTTCCATTGCTGTTAGATACATAACAGTTGTGATTATATCTGTGACTCACTGTTTAAGTCATTCTGTCAGTATCAAACTACCTATTTAAGTGTATCTATCCTTTTCTATTGAACTGTGTGTGAGTGAAGTCTAGATGTCACATTTGATATATAATTGGATACATGGCTGTCTAGGAGCATAAATTGCTCTGTTACTCAGCGTGCACATGTATCAGTAACTTTCTAAAACTGAAAACAACGATTCTCACTTTTTCAAAGAACAAAACCTTTTCTTGATGGCATATCTACATCATTTCTCAAATATTTCTTGTGTCTTTAAAACATATAGTCAGCATTTCTTAAAGAAATGTTACACACCAACTCTCAACAGACATTCTGCATTTATTAGCTCTCCTCAATTTTAAACACAGAATGCTTAAAGAAATTCACCACCATCAGAATATACATGAACTTTTCAACAGCCTTAAAGAACATAGATCACCATGTAAACATATAAGTGATTTCATAATGGATATACAGCCCCAGGCCATCTTTCCAAAAATATATAGTTGTCTACATCTTTAAGGAAACTCAAGAGTCCCATCATACATATAAATATCTGCAACCAGAAAAACCATATCTCACCATCTGAACATATGCAATTTGGTCATACAAGTTCAAAATCACATTGTCAAACACTTCCTAATACTTACCTAATTAGTATTACTACTTTATAATTCATATACGGGCGAAGCACTCTTTCTTATCTTGTTTTCATGACTACACGACTCCTGTTTAATAATGTGACTAAAAGTACTACAATTCCCAGAATGCAAATAACATAGGGCCTGATTATGATGGCGGTGGGACCGCCACCGTCGGCCCGTCAGTGGCAGTCCCAGCGCCATCGGACCGTGGAGGTCATTCCGCCACATTACAATGGCGGGCGGATTGTTGGCGGTCAGAGAGACAGACCGCCATGCATCCGACGGACTCAAGGAACCCGTTGTTGCGTTGGAGGGACTTGAATCCCTACAACAGTGGCAGTGCCTGCTCAGGTACCGCCATAGGGATTACAATGTCCCTTTCCGCCAGCCGTTTCATGGCAGTTAATTTGCTGTGGAAAGGTAGGTGAAAAGGGACTTTGGGGGCATCTAGTGGACCCCCTTCCCTCCTTGCTCTCAGCCTTGGGTTCTGCATATCCATCATCATCATCATACTTTATTTCGACCTTGAGGTCATAAAAGTACACAACACAAGAAGATCAACAATAAAAATAATCAGAGTGAAGACCAAAGATAAAAAGACAATTCATATCACATATAACCATTTAAAAGGATAAACATACATTTCAAACAGGGATTGTCTTAAAATAATTGGTTACCATTAGAACTACAATACATACCAATTGTTACATCACTAATCAGGGTCCATCATTATAGACATTAGTCCTAGGGATATGGTTTCCCAGAACAATGCCTTCAGGGTGGACCTGGGTACAGAGGACATGTTTACGGGGTCTGACCAAAAACCCATCATTCCGAGCCTCTCTAGTAACGCCTTCAAAGCTCTAAACCAAGGGATTGAGGTGACCGAGGGAAGCTTTAATAGTTTTAAAAGAGGTTCCCAATAGGAGCTAAGTTCTTCCACGGTCCACAGTCTATACCAAAACATCAAAAGTTTATAGCTAATTTTATGAGCCAGCTGCCTGTGTGCTAGATCAAAATAAAGGGGCACCAGTAGAGTACTTGCAGGTAGATCTATCAGGGATCTAAGAAAACAGTTTTCTATTGGTGACAGGGAGTTAATTGGACCTGTGCCCCACAATTCGGCCACTGCATGGTGCCTGCTACATAGTGTAGGGATATGCAAAATGTGTATTTTTTGTACTGTGGAGTGTGCTTGCATCCCGCAGCACACGCCGCCATATAAAACATACACATTGCGACCGCCTTAAAGGTGGTCACATTGTAATCCCTATGGTGGGTCCACCAACAGCTAGTGGTGCAGTCCTATTCCCAATAGGATGGCCATAGGACAAAAGTCCAACCACCTTCATAATCAGGCCCAAAGATCTGTCTGTTCTGCACATGATGCTTAGACATTTAAAAGATGGTAATTTTTAAAGGCATTTCTCATTGTAACTTTCAATGGTACTAACATCTTAAACACATGCCCTCTGTCAGATACAGTTCATCTGACATATATTTTTTTCATATCACTGTGATACTCCTTTTTATCAAACTCCCATATACATCTTCATTTCTAATGTAAACATTTTAAATAGCTAAAAAGGTATGCACATACATACCAGCAAATTGAGTTTGTAGATTATATTGTTGTTGTAGGTCTTTCTGGATAGTTTTGACACTATTAGGTTTTGTTAAAACCAAGCACAAGAAAGGTACACCACTATCATACAAAGCAACTATAAAATGTCAACCTCTTCAACTTTCCACTCTGTGGTCATAAGATAAGCAGCAAATGAAATAATGTCTTTCATTTAAGACTACTCTATCTCCACTTGTGAATGGTTAGCACCTGTTAACCCTTTCCCTCTCTTTCAAAAAGAGATTCCTGTCTATGCGTGTTTGCGATGTTTTTGTGATTATTGCAGAGTAATCGTGAAAAAAATGGAAGTCCAAACCTATATTAAGATTCCGTTTAAAAAAAATTTAAATAATGCACAACAGTTTATTACTTAGCCCTGGTCGGGAAATTAAAGAGTATCATTACTTAAATTGTGTCATAAATACTCAACTTTAAACAAAATGTTCTGTCTCTTTAACAACCTTCCACCTAATACACTCTTAGCTCAGTGTACCTAGCAACCAAGTGGAAACAGTAGGACACACATTCACTGCTCATTCTAGAAAGAACATGCTACTTCCAAATGAGATATCCATGTCTGTATTACATTTCTTTATTTAAACAACAGCCAATAATAGGACTTCTTGCCAATGCATCCAACAAACTACCTAAATTTATACATGTACATGCTGACAGCATCCAATAAAATAGAACTTTTTTTAATTGAAAGAAAACACCTCCATTTTAACTGCTTTTCATTTGGAAAACTATCTCATTCAGCTCCAGCCTTCTTCTGACTTCTATTGCTCCTTCACTTCAAAATTCTTAAAGTGGGAATTGTTGGGCAGAGCTATGTCTATTGGGCTAAAGAGGCTGCAAAAAAAGACGTTTTGACAGGGACTTGGGTTTGCCAAATGTGGAGATTGCTGTGTTTGGAGAGGGTTAAAGTTGCATCATTTGCTGACTTTGGTTAAAACAATGGTGAATTGCTGAACTCCTCACCTCATGATTGTGTACTGTGGTGGAAATGACCTAGGCACACTAACTGGGGTAGGGATGGATATCCTAATGAAGGATACCTTTGCTGAACTGATGTCACTTTTCACTCACACGCTCTTGGTGTACTGTAATATATGCCAAAGACAGAAATGGAAGTGGTAAAATCAATTCTGTCCACAGATTGACAAAGCCAGGAAACATGTTAATAAAACTGTTTCTGCGTTCCTCAGAAACCATCGCATGAGCTGTATCTATAACACTAATCTGTGTTTTGACATGCATGGAATTTATAAAAATGATGGAGTGCACTTTACAGACGAAGGCAGCAGGGTGTTTCTAAGCAACCCGAAACTCTGCATCCTGTCTAATGTGTAGCTGTCATATACACACAGTCAACACAAAGGCTCTTGTCAGAGCCACCCTAGTACCCAAAATATTTTAAATTTTCTTTACAAAGATCCATTTTCTCCGTTTTTGGGAATCTTCACAATGTCACGATGGTCACGAAAAGGTCATGAAATCGCGAAACAAAAGCAAACATTCAACGCCAACCAGCATATGCAATAAAAGAAAAAGTAAAAAATGCATTCTAAACATTGCACTACACATATTACTGTACATGCTTCTTTAAAAAACATGTTTAAACTCATGTTTTTTACTACGTTTCTTTAAAAACCATCTTTACAAACTATTTTTCTGTATTTGTGACTACTCACGGCGTTGCAACAACAGCTTTAACCGCGATGATCGTGCCTTTTTCACAAAGTGAAAAAAACACATATATGCACACATATTGCAGATTTTTACACACTAGGGGTTTATTACTGTATTGTCTAAAGTCATGTTTTCCCAGTGAGTTCCTATAAAAACCAGCTCTAAATCCTATTTTACATGTTCACAGTGAAGCCGGCAGTCACGATGACGTTATTACCTGCGACGATTGCGTCTTGTTTTGCAGACTGAAAAACAGATATATGCACACATATTGTAGTATTTTTGGCATTAGAGGTTTACTACTGCACAGCCCAAACTCATGTTTTTCAAGTGAGTTTCTATAAAAACCATCTCTAAAATCTATTATCTGTTTTTGGAGTGATGCCGGGACTTACGATGACGTTAGTGCCCGCGATTACTGCGAATATATCGCAAAAACACTAAGCAAAAGCAGGAATTCAGTACCCACCACCACATTCTGAAATTACAACTATATCATTCATTCTGACTATCACTCTAGATAAATCACTATCTAAATAAATCTATAAAAACATTTATCAGTATCTCAATATTTCTATAGCAGTGTGTATTAATGATTCACTGGGTATGTGTGTGGGTACATAAGTCTCCAAGTGGGTCTGTGACTGGGTGCATGAGTCCTTCAGTAGGCCTATAAGTGGGTGCATAAGTATCGGAGTGGGTATATAAAAGGGTGCATGAGTCTTTGAGTGTGTTTGTGAGTGGGTATATACATCTCTGAATGGTTATTGAGTGGGTGTGTGAGTGTCTGAGTATGTAAATGGGTGTATGAGTGTCTGAGTGGGTATGTGAATGGGTACATGAGTCTGTTATTGGTGGGTACATAACTGTCTGAGTGGATCTGTCTATCAGTGGGTGTGTGAGTGGGAGCATAAGTATCTCAGTGGGACTGTAGGTAGGTGTATACGTCTCTGACTTTGTATATGAATATCCACATGAGTCTATGAGTGCATCTGTAAGTGGGTACATGAGCCTCTAAATGCTTAGGTGAGTACACACATGGGTCTCTGAGTGAGTCTGTGAGTGGATGCATTAGTGTCTGAGTGGATATGTGAGTGATGTATGAGTGTCTGAATGGATATGTAAGTACATAAGTCTGTGACTGTGACCAGCGAGGATGTGTATATAGATATAGATACTTTCCTCTTATATTTTCACCAATATACGCAATGTCGCTGCAGCATTCGCGACATCCCCGCAATGGTACGTAAACATTGCACATGATTAAAAAATTCCATTTTGAATACCTAACTTGTGTCACTAACACCCCTATTTCTCAAACATGGGGTCAGAGTACTTCCACCCTGACCCCTTATGTTAGCTTTTACAGAAACTTTCAGTCCGGTTACCTTTCCCAGTCGATAAAATGGTGGTCGCAACCTTCTGTTCAGGTTTCATCAAGCCAAGCAAAGCATTCTTGTTGGCATGCGCATTCACTGTTAATCCTGGAAACGATCCTAAATATCTGCAGTCAGAGAAAGCTCTATAATTTTCAACTTACATTTCTCAAAAACTACTGAACAAATTTGCACCAAATAACAAAAAGCACAGTCTGCTCACCAACAACTACCTTTCTGTCAAATTTGCTGTGATTCCGTCTAGTAGTTTGGGCTCTAGATACAACAACGCGATCCTATGGAAATTAACATCAGAAATGCACCCTTAATTTGTGCCCTTATTTCTCAGTCCCCACTGCACGGATCACCCCCAAACTTTCCAAGACCCACAGAACCTACCTCAATACTTTTTGGGGAAGGTTTCATGAACATTGGTCAAACAATGCCAAAGTTATAGGCAAGTAAAATAAATGCTTTTTCTATGTAAAGTTGGTTCTAATTATAACTACCTACTGGAGTCCGCCAATAGGTAATATATATATATATATATTTATACCTACCTATATTACCTACTGGCGGTCGCCAGTAGGTTACACATGTGAATAATTAAAATATTACCTTTCACAACGAAGCGCATCATATGTCCTCCATGTGCGCACGGTGCGCGAAGCGCATCATGCGTACATGGCCCATCTAGCGTAACGTGGGCACGCGGTGCGCGTAGCGCACCATGTGCCCACCGTGCGTGCACGGTGCACGAAGCGCACCGTGCGCGCACGGAACGAACTGCGTTAAGTGGGCGCGCACGCCACGAATGGCGTAAAGTAACTTAGCATTTAAAAAACCGTACGAATTCACTGAAAAAAACATAGGTTTCACACACGTTATAGTTAGGAATTAGCATTTAAAAAACCTTGCAAATTCAGTGAAAAAACCATAGGTTTCACACATGTTATAGTTAGCTGGAAATTTTACTGATAAAAAACCAATGAAATTCCCCCGTTATAGTTAGTGCAGGCAACTATAACTCACGCGACCGCAATCTTCTGCTGATGCTAATACTGTATTTAGACACTTATTTGCCCATGTCTTCTTCCATTAAATTTTAGCTATACATATATTACAAATATTTTTTTTTCATAAAGACACATATGTCATCAGCAGAGGATTGCGGTCGCGTGAGTTATAGTTGCCTGCACTAACTATAACGGGGGAATTTCATTGGTTTTTTATCAGTAAAATTTCCAGCTAACTATAACATGTGTGAAACCTATGGTTTTTTCACTGAATTTGCAAGGTTTTTTAAATGCTAATTCCTAACTATAACGTGTGTGAAACCTATGGTTTTTTCAGTGAATATATATATATATATACATATATACATATATATATATAGATATAGATATAGATATATATAGATATAGATATAGACATATACAGATATTATCTACTGGCAGTCGCCAGTAGATAGTTATAGTTAGGCCCTATTTTCCATAGGAAATTTGCACTATTCTAGTCCCAATAACTTTGGCGCCGATTGACAAATCTTTGCAAACTTTTAAAAACTTGTGGGGCGCTCCGGTACGCTCCTATCTTGAAAGTTTCGGGGTGATTCGTCAAGCGGGGGCTGCGATAAAAGGGGGGTCCCAAACCTGTTTTTCCCATGCAATTTCCCATAGGAAACTTAAGCCGCGGCTACAGCCCGAACTGCTGAATGGAATTACACCAAATTTGGCAACGAGGTAGTTCTTGGTTCAGAAAGAACCCTTTTTGTTAAATTGTGTAAATCCGTTCAGTAGTTGCTGAGAGAATCAAAAGTATAAAACACGTATATATCTATGGCCACACAGGATCCACTAACCCTTTGATCCCAAGCTTTATGCTAATTGGCTGTCAACACTCCAAACCAGGAAGTGTTGGCAGCCAAGAAAACAGAAAAAGTAATGCGCAAAACGCAAAAAGGGGGCAGGGTAGAAACACCCTGACCCCCTAGGCCTGCTCAGGGGGTTCCACTAGGACCCCCAGGGCCCCAAAAAAGCTTTTTTTTTAAATACAAATCAGCGAGATTTGGGCACCCAGCGCAAATTTCGCCTGAAATTTTTTAAAACATGAAGCGCGGACTCCCGCGCTTCGTTAATATTTAGCCCCCGGGTGGGCCAAATCCCGGGGGCAATATTTGTATTGGGCTGGGGGGCCCAAAGGGGCCCCCCAGCCTGGGGACCACCAACCCCTGGGACTTTTCAAACATAATTGCGGGAGGGCTCAATGACCCCCGCAGTCCCTGGGACCGCCACCCCCAGGGCTTCTTACTTTAATGTTGGGGGCATCTAAGGCCCCCCCAAGCCCTGGGGACTGCCACCCACGGGGCTCTACTTAATTGTTATTGTGGGGGGTACACTGCCCCCCGCAGCCCCAGGAACTGCCACCCCCCGGGGCTTTAATAAAACAAAATAACCTGTGTGGGGGGCTCAAGACCCCCCACACGCCCTGGGGTCTGCCACCTCCCCGGAGCTCTAAATATTCAAATTGGGGGGTCAATTACGGACCCCCCAGCCCCGGGGATCACCACCCCCGGGGCTTTGTAAATTGTGGGAGGAGGGTCTCGTGGTACTCCTCCTGGAGCCTTCTCATGGCCCTGGGGACCGCCACCCCCCAAGGCCGGCTCCTGCAGTGTCCCGGGGTGCCTACCCCCGCGACACTGTAGTTTGCAACGGCAGGGCGGGAGCCTCGCGGCTCCCGCCCTGCCATAGCAAACTAGGTTTGGATTTTGAAAGAGAGAGCAGGGAAACCTGCTCTCTCTTTCAAAATGCAAACCAAATAGCTTTTCCACACGGGGAGCTGCATCTCAGAAGCTCCCCATGTGGAAAAGCAATGCCGGCTCCCGAGGGATGCGGGGAGCCGGCAGGACCGTGGGGGGGTTGGGGACCCCCCACGGTCTCCAACGGAGAGGGCAAGCCCTGGGGGCTACAAGTGGCCCAGGAGGGGGGCCACGTGGCCCCCTCTCCAAAATTTAAAAAAATAAATAAAATAAAAAAAAACAAAGGCTGGCCTCGAGGGATGGGGTCCCCGGGGCCATAAGTGGCCTGAGGAGGAGGGCAACGCAGCCCCCTTCCTAAATATATATATATATTTTTTTAAAAGGCCATGCCCCGGGGGATGGGGTCCCCGGGGCCAATTAAGGCCTCTGGAGGGGGGCCACGCGACCCCTTCCAAATGTATTTATTTTGTTTTAAATTAGGGGGCAGGCCCTGGGGATGGGGTCCGAAGGGCCAATAAATTAGAAAAAGAAGGGGGGCCACACAGCCCCACTGCTTAAAAAATAAAAATAAATAAAAGACCGGTATCGCACCGGAGGCCGTGCCCCCTCCTTGCAGCACTCTGCAAACATGCCCCTTGGCGCGTTTGCAGATGGGGGAACAAATTCCCCTTGAATACTGGGGGTCCCTGGGGGCCAACTAGCCCACCAGGAACCTCCAGTATGCGCCAGGGGGCTGCATTGCAGAGAGGTGTTTTGAGGCCACGCCCCTTTTTGCACCTCTCTGCAACGCAGCTCTGTGGTTCTTAATGGAGGTAGCTGGTGGACTAGTTGCACCCCAGAGACCCTCAGGATTCCAGGGGAGTTAATCCCCCAATTTAAAATGCGCCACGGGCGCGTTTGCACAGTGGTGAAGGGAGAGGGCCTGAGGTGACATGTGTGCAAACACACCTTGTGGCACGTTTTAAGTTGAGGAATTAATTCCTCTTCAATCCTGAGGGTCCCTGGGGGCCAACTAGTCCACCAGGTACCTCCAGTAAGTGCCACGGAGCTGCGTTGCAGAGTGTTGTAAAAAGGGGTGTGGCCTCTGAACACCTCTCTGCAACGCAGCTCTCTGGTGCATACTGGAGGTACCTGGTGGGCTAGTTGGCCCCCAGGGACCCTCAGGATTGAGGAGGAATTAATTCTCCAACTTAAAACGCGCCACAGGGCGTGTTTGTAGACATGTCACCTCAGGCTACGCCCCCTTCCTTCACCACTGTGCAAACGTGCCTCCCGGCGAGCTGTAAGTTGGGGAATTAATTACCCTTCAATACTGAGGATCCCTGAGGGCCAACTAGCCCAACAGGTATCTCCAGTATGCGCCAGGGAGCTGCGTTGCAGACAGGTGTTCTGAGGCCACACCCCTTTTTACACCTCTCTGCAGCGCAGCTCTGTGGCGCTTACTGGAGGTACCTAGTGGGCTAGTTTGACCTAGTGGGCTAGTTTGACCCTAGGGACCCTTAGGATTCAAGGGGACTTAATCTCTCAACTTAGAATGGCCACAGGGCGCATTTACACAGTGGTGAAGGGAGGGGACGGGGCCTGAGGTGACGTGTGCAAACACGCCCTGTGGCGCGTTTTAAGTTGGGGAAATAATTCCCCTTCAATCCTGAGGGACCCTGGGGGCCAACTAGCCCACCAGGTGCTTCTAGTAAGCGCCAATTTCTACGCCTAAGTAAATTGCACTCTGTACCACCCGTGAGTCGTTCATCTGAAGACCTTTACCGACCAGAACCTGAGTTTTAGCCGAATTCAGGCGGTAGCCTGAGAGTTTCCCCAAAATATCGGCTTCTTTTTCAATCTCCCTCAGTGCCGTCATGGTATTTGAAATAATAATCGCAAGATCATCGGCATATGCCAGTATATTGGGGCTTCCCCCTATGCTCTGCACTCCTAGAATCCGATTATTGTGTTCGATCTTCCTAACTAATGGATCTATATATAGTGCGAACACTAAGGGGGAGCACGAGCATCCCTGACGGGTCCCCCTGCTGATCATAACAGGGTCCGACATCTCTCCCATTATTGATATCCTTGCCACTGGGTCTTTATACATTATTTCAATGGCGGTGATAAAGCCATCCCCAAACCCTCTGCTCTTTAAAGTTGCCCACAAAAACTGCCAGGAGACCCTATCAAAGGCCTTTTCCTCATCAAGCAGGATGAGCCTGATAGGGTACCCAGTGATTCCTGCTTCAACAAAAAGAGTGATAACCCTCTGGATATGATCTATTATACTCTGTCCGGGTACAAATCCATGCTGGGTTGGAGAAACCAATTTCTTAATAATTGTTGTCAGTCGCTTAGCCAGAATTTTAGCATATACTTTGACGTCGCTATTTATTAAAGTGATGGGATGATTAGACCCCATCTCTCTCACCGGTTTACCCGTTTTAGGGCAAAATGACAATATTAGCTGACACCCAAAACCCAGGAGCTCCTGTCCCCACCTGAGCTTCCAAAAACGCCCCCTTCATTAACTTCTGCAAAGGGGAGGCGAAGATTTTGTAGAATTCACCGGGAATTGCATCCGTACCCACCGTCTTGCCATTTACTAATGACCTAATAGCTTCTTGAATTTCGTCTACTGTTAAAGGTGCTTTGAGTGCATCCCTCTCTTCTGTCGTCAAACTTTTGCACGGACTCCCTGTTAGATAACTCTGTATGGCTTCCTCCTCACTAGAAATATCATTCATATACAGGTTCTGATAAAACCGCTGAAAAGCAGCGCGTATTTCTAGAGGGTGACTAACCCTGTCCCGGGATCATCTATTTCTAATATCCCCCCCTGTCTTATTCGTTGTCTGGACCAAACCGCCAAAAGGTGGCCCACTCGCTCATTACATTCATATATTTTGGATCGCCAAGCAAAGTATTTACCTGCCACCTTATTGGCTGAAAGATCCATTATTGTAGATTTTACTAAAACTACCTTAACTTGTGACTGCTCTACCTCTCCCTTATTTGTGATAGCCTGTATTAATTGTGTTTCTGCTTCACTCAATGCCTTTTCTCTTTTGCCTGCTTGGCTCAGCCATACCTCAGTGTTTCCCCTCTTATCCCCGCTTTGAGTGTGTCCCAAATTATCCCTATCTGTGCACTGCCTTTATTCTCCTCTGTGAATCTCGGAATCCACTCCATCATGTGTTTGACATAATCTTCCTCATATAGAAGTGCTCTATTGAAGGTCCAGTGAGACATAGAGGGCTTTGGTGTATGGAGTGAGATCTCTAATACAAGCGGATTGTGATCCGACATCACCCGGGGGAATTTAATGATGTTGGATCTCGTTAACACCTCCTGAGACACAAAAAAAGAATCTAGCCTAGCCTGAGTTTGATGGGGGGGCAGAGAAAAATGTGTATCCCACACCTTGAGGTTCTAGTGTAGCCCTCGCATCAAAAAGTCCGTGTATCACAAAAACTAATCAGAGCATTAAAAACGTTAGGTTTGCAACCCTGATATGACTGCACACCTAATTTCAAATTCTCATTATTTAAATGTACATTAAAATCCCCACACATGAATTTTGGGGACCGACCAACCAACCAGCTTCACATTCAGCCTGTCAAATAAGGCCGGCTCATCCAACACTGATCCGTAGACAGAACATAGTGTGAAAGAATAATTATCCAAACAGCAGTGAGTGATAACCCATCTACCATACTGGTCCGATTTTGAGCGTGAGAATCTAAAACCTTTTTTGCGAGCCAGAATCGCGACCCCTCTTATGCGTGTTCCCTGGGTCGTAGCAGAAATCAGTTGGGATCCATCTTGCTCAGCTATCTTTTGTCTACCGGCTTCGAGATGAGTCTCTTGGAGACAAACTATGTCTGCCGTTAGATATTTCATATCTTCATTAATCCTATGTTTTTTCGAGGGATTATTCAGACCACATATATTAACTGAGGCTATACGCAATTTACCCTGTGACATTTGTAGTCCACAGCAAGTCCAGACTGTTCCAATTAATACTACCAACAAATACAAATACTGAATGAACAAGTTTAGTTGGCTGGATCTGCCCCCCATCCCTCTCCCCCTCCCCCTCCCACCCCACCTTTCCTCTTTCGCTAGGCAAAAAAGTTCCATGGACCCTTGTGATGCCTCCTGCATAAAGCTGCCACCCATCGCCACTCATCTCGCTCCACCCTACAGAAAAAAATAAAAATAACCTCCAAGTGATAATACAGAGCAAACAAGCTAACCAAAACAATTATATCCAGATTCATCCCACTACCTTCCCCGATTATCCCTCAGGTCCGCTCATGCCCTTAGTCTCAGAGATTTCCCGAAAAAAGTCTTGAGCCTGTATTTCTGAAGAAAATACGCTGGTAGATCCCTTGCATATGATTTTGAGTCGTGCCAGGCTGAGTAAATAGGCTTCACATCCCTTCTTTTGAAATGGTAAAATTAAGTGGCGAAGCCTCCACCTTCTTTCTACTGTAATATGGCAGAAATCTGGCCTGACAAAGAAGGTGTAGATTTCAGCAATGCGTCTTGATTCTGGTCGGGCTTTGTCAAACACTGCCTGCCAAAGGAGGAAATTTCCCCTAAAAATCAGTATAGCTCTGGGTTTTTCAGTTACCCCATTCTGCCCCTGCCTTTTCTTGAGCATAAGTCTCTGGATCCATCGAGACCTGAAAACTACCGCCCTATATCTTTGCTCCCTTGGCCGGCCAAGGTCATGGAGGCCCATGTAAATCGGGCCCTCACGGAGCATATGACCCTTGTGAATGTCCTGGATCCAACGCAGAATGGGTTTCGTGCTGGCCACAGCACTGAGACGGCCCTTCTGGCAATGGTTGAGCATTTGCGAGGTGTGCTCGATGCAGGTCAAACGGCAGCGCTTATTTTATTAGATCTGAGCGCTGCCTTTGACACTGTCTCCCATCGCATCTTGCTACGCCGCCTGCAGGACATTGGCATTTGTGGTTCAGCTCTGCAGTGGTGCCGCTCCTTCCTCAGCGATCGCTCCTTCTGCGTTGCCACCCCTCCTTTCCAGTCCAAGTACCATCCTTTGGACCTGGGGGTTCCGCAGGGCTCCTCGCTGAGTCCCACGCTTTTTAATCTGTACGTGCAGCCGCTGGCTGAGGTCGTCAGGCAATGGGGCCTTACCATGGTCTCCTATGCTGACGACACTCAGTTGGCGGTTACGATCAGCGGGGATGCCAAGCGGGATGCCCTCAGGTTCCGAAGTGGACTGAGAGAGGTGGCCAGCTGGATGAATAACAACTGTCTCCAACTGAACGCGTCAAAAACTGAGGTGATGATCGTCGGGAGGGAAGCGGACCACTGGGGGGACGAATGGTGGCCTCCAGAGCTGGGATCAGCGCCGGTCCCTGTTCTGGAACTCAGGAATCTCGGAGTCTGGCTTGACCATACGCTTAGCTTTGTGACTCACACAAAGAGAGTGGCGGCCTGCTGTTTTGGAGTACTACGCGGGCTAAGACCTCTGCTGCGTTTCTTCGATGCCCCTACAAGACAGCTGGTCATTCAAGCAATGATCATCTCGCGGTTGGATTATGCCAGCTCTCTCCTATTAGGAGCAAACCAAGCCGAGATTCTTCGTTTACAACGAGTCCAGAATGCGGCGGCTAGGGCGGTGGTTGGTCTGCCTCGATCCTGCCCTACTTCTAACACCCTGCGGTCCTTGCACTGGCTCCCGATATGCAAGCGTATCCAATTCAAGGCTCTCTGCCTGGTTTTTAAAATTTTGAGAGAGTTGGCACCCGGAATACTTAATTCATTGATTTCTCCTTACGTTCCCACTCGTTCACTACGATCCCTTGGACAGTCCTTGGTGGTCGTCCCCCGTTTCAGACTTAGTCGGATGGGGGGTCGCTCCTTCCGTGTGAAAGCCGCAACCCTCTGGAACGCTCTCCCCTTGGAAATTCGTCTCTCGTACAACCTACTGTCTTTCCGCAGAGCTTTGAAAACCCTCTTGTTTTAATTATTTCCAGTTTTTATTGTCTGTTTTGTGTCATCGGATCCAGTGTTATGTGGTGTTTTCCTTTCCCTGCGCCAGGACTCTCCTTCGCTGGAGCAGCTGTGCGCATTAAAATGTAACTAACATAACATAACATAACAAGTGGAAAGCGATGTATGCGCTGCACCTCAGTATCCCAGTCCCAATGTGAGAGTTCGGGAACGCCATCCTTCAGCAAGCGTAGCACAAAGCCTCGAATGTCCCCACCCTCTGCATTTTCCCGGGATAACAAAAACTCTTAAATTGTTACGCCGCTGGCGGTTTTCAAAATCTTCTAACTTCCACATCATGTCCGACATCCATGTTTCATTTGACGTAACTTGTCGGGCTGAGTTTTCTGTTTCGGCCTCTAAAGCAACCACCCGTTCTTCAAGAGCCGTAGTTCTCTCTGCGATCTCAGCGCACAATTTTTTTACTTTTCTAATGACACCTTGAAGCATCTTTGTAGCAAGGTGGGCCCGCTTATGCTCTTGTCTAGCTTCCCCCTGCGTCTGTTTAAGAGTTGAATATATCAAACTCATTGAAGGGGAAGATTCTGCTTCCCTCGGAGGGTGGTTAAATTGGCTTTTGGGGCCTTCTGCAAGGTCTGCATCTTCACATCCCCCATCTTCAGTTAAAAACGGAGTCATCGAGTAATCCCATTGTAACTGGCTGGAGCGGCTATTATCTGAACCTGATTGACCGGCTCCACATTTTTCCCCGCTATGAGTTCTCCTTCTTCTTTTGGTTAGTGAAGGCATGCGTTTTTGGGCGCTAGTATTAGAGAGGGCACTATCTGAATCCGTACCTGTATTATCCATGTCAGAGGTCTCCCCTTCACTGGGATTGGATAGTTCAGAATCTTCATTTAGGGAGAAAAAAAATTCTCCGCATTGGTGGTCCCCCCAGCCTTCCCCAGAATAGCAGTAGATTTAGGATCTTTTATTAAACTACCGTCCACCGTTAGCTCCCCACTGCATTGATTGTCCACTGTTATAACTGTTGTCACTTCGAGTGCTCCGATACCCCCTGCACAGGATCATAAACCCCCATTGCAATTAAACTGGTACTCACAATGTCCACTGGGGGATCAGTGTTCTCTTCTGTCAGCACTGTCAGAGTCCCTCCATTCAATAAAGAAGTCTCCACTTTCTCACCAGTATTCGTTTTCTCCTTAAATCTCCCTTGTCCAGCAAACATCCAATGAATCGCCCTGTGCTGTCTGACAGGTTCCGCCTCTTCTCCAGGATGCTGTTCCTTGTTTCTGATTTTGGCTACCTCCGCCTCCTTAATGCCTGCCAGGAGAGTAACGTCCCCTGCCTTTCTACCGACCGGAGTCTTCGGTGAAGCCGGTGGGCCTCGGAGACTCCCTGCGGTGTTCCCAGTCAATGCGCCACTCTCCGCTCGTTCCCACGGAGGCTTCGGCGGCTTGGGAGGCATCCCGCTATGTGAAGATCAAACTCGCAGCTCCCCGCTGCACAAAAGGAGAAGTGATTTCAGCGATTTTCAGCGCAGCTCGGACCAGCACCAACAGATAAGTGGAACTAATTGTTTCACCTGTCAGCCTCACTCTGTGCACCCTCCGTCTGACGTCTGTAATCAGGGGAATAATCATCTATGAAGTTGGAGGTTTAAATCATCTGAATCGCGTTTAAGCCATGGAGCAATGATGAGTGGCTTTCAGCAGCGTTCACGCAGCAGCCATCTTGCCTCCTTCTTTGCTTACACTCCTTACCATAGGACACTTGGAAAGCCTTTGTGTAGCTTGTCAGAGATACCCTGTGCTCTCATCTTCCAGGCTAATACCAAATCTGTTGGCCATGTGAATTCAGTTAAATTCAATTTTAATTAATGTTATTAGAAATGCCTTTCATACAGCACAAAATCTTAAAGGTTAATTCAATGTCAAAGGAATAACTGGAGTATATGTGGTCAGTTGTTAGTACAAATGTTTTTATACTATCTGGGCAAGGTTATTCATGTGATGCTGAAAGCCACTTATCAGGCATTAGTGAAACTAAGTGAATACATGCCTATGATCATGCTCGTGTTCTTTCTGATTTGACTGACTGTATAGATTGCAACATCACTAGATCTCTTGTCTTCTCACAAATGTATTTTCTGTGATAGTTGCTTCACAATCACAATGGTGTTCTCTATTAGCCAGAATCAGGCAATTATACTTGCTATCTATCCAGAAAAGATTGTTATGTTATTTGACAATAGTGGTGTTGAGCAGATAACTGATGGTACTATATCTGTTTTCTTTCAATGTGGGACTGAGCAATCAGCAAAACATTTCTGCAAAATACATCAGTAGATTTCATTAGGCTAAAATCCACAATGGAAAAACATAAACTAGACAAAATACAGTCCTTTGCAGATTCAACCGAGGAATTCCAACCAATAATGTTTCCACATAACATACACATACACACATAAACACAATTTTTCTGGAGACCCAACATTAGGAGTTGCATGCCTATAGATTGACATTTGCTCAGCTACTGACCCAGTAGAGGGGGCCCATGTCATCTTGTTTTGACAAAAAACCCTTTTTTTAAAGAGAAAAATCATCCCAAGGCTCCCCAATTATTGCTCACAGGTTGCCTTGGATCTCTGATACCTCTACTGGAAGCCACTTTGTGTGATCAGTAGTAGAGGTCAGAAGGCTGTCCATTATATATATCAGATGAATGTCCGTCCCATTGTGGCTGACCAACGACTAGAGATCATCAGCTACTGTTGGAGGTGCCAATAATGTTGTCAACCCATTAATTTAAGTATTTTACTGGACACTTCACCTACTAAGAACCAGGGCTTTTTTATCTAGAGGTTCCAGATAAGTGTGATGTATTGTGGAACAATATTAAAAATATAATACTAGAAAGGAGTGATTCTCCCCCAAGTAAAATGCTTCTAAGTCCCCTTTTTTGTCTGATTGGCCTGGAATGAAGTTATCCTTGCACAAAAAAGATAATAGACCACAAGGGACTCAGTAAGGCTAATTAGTGCCCCTGATATTAGGAAAATGCAGCCATGGAGCCATAGCTTCCAGGAACCGTGACCACTCGCGTTGGGACCGCCGACAACATGACCGCCCTCAAACTCGCCACCCGCAGACATCACCAGCTCATCCGCGCCACCAAGAAGAAATCTCTGAAGGAACGACTGGACAAGAACGCCCATGACAGCAAGGAGCTCTTCAACATCGTCAAGGAGTTCTCCAACCCCAGCACCGGCAACAACGACATCACTCCCTCACAGGACCTCTGTGACTCCCTCGCCTCGTACTTCCACTGCAAGATCGCCAACATCCACAACAGCTTCGGCGTTCCACCCCCGCACCCATCGGTCGAACCTACGCACCCCGCCGCCATCCTCCAGACATGGACCGAGGTGACCCCCGAAGACCCAACACGCATGATGAACACCATCCACTCCGGATCGCCGACAGACCCGTGCCCCCACCATGTCTTCAACAAGGCCGCCTCTACCATCGCACCCCACCTCCGAGACATCATCAACACCTCCTTCGACACAGCCACCTTCCCGGAGAGCTGGAAGCACGCCGAGCTCAGCGCACTGCTGAAGAAACCAACAGCGGACCCGACCGACCTCAAGAACTTCCGCCCCATCTCGCTCCTTCCCTTCCCTGCCAAAGTCATCGAGAAGGTCGTCAACAAGCAACTGGCCGCCTTCCTGGAGACGAACGGATCCCTCGACCCATCGCAGTCCGGATTCAGAGCCAACCACAGCACCAAGACCGCCCTCATCGCAGCCACCGACGACATCCGAGCCCTGCTCGACAACGGTGAAACAGCGGCACTCATCCTCCTAGACCTCTCCGCAGCATTTGACACTGTCTGCCACCGCACCCTAGTCCAACGCCTCAACGACACCGGCATCCAAGGGAAGGCCCTGGAATGGATCATCTCATACCTCTCCGGCAGAACACAGAGAGTACGCCTCCCTCCGTTCCACTCTGAGGCCACCGAAGTCATCTGCGGCACCCGCAAGGATCATCGCTCAGCCCCACTCTCTTCAACATCTACATGAAACCCCTCGCTGCTGTCGCACGCCAACACAACCTCAACATCATCTCCTACGCCGATGACACCCAGCTGATTCTCTCCCTCACCAGAGACCCCGACACCGCCAAAACCAGCCTACACGAAGGGATGAAAGACGTCGCCAAATGGATGGACATCAGCCGCCTGATATTGAACACGGACAAGACAGAAGTCCTCATCCTGGGACCGTCGCCCTCCGCATGGGACGACTCCTGGTGGCCCCCGGCCCTAGGCACCGCACCCAAGCCAACGGACCACGTACGCAACTTGGGCGTCATCCTGGACTCCTCCCTATCGATGACCAGACAAGTCAACGCCGTCTCCTCAGCTTGCTTCCACAACCTCCGCATGCTCCGTAAGATCTTCCAATGGATCCCGACCGAGACCAGGAAGACGGTCACCCAGGCCCTCGTCGCCAGCAGACTAGACTACGGAAACACCCTCTACGCCGGTACAACAGCCAAGCTTCAGAAAAGACTTCAACGTATCCAGAACGCCTCCGCCCGACTCGTCCTGGACGTCCCCCGACGCAGCCACATCTCGAGCCACCTGAGAGACCTGCACTGGCTCCCTGTCAACAAGAGGATCACGTTCAGACTCCTCACCCACGCACACAAATCCCTCCACGACCTGGGCCCAAGGTACCTCAACGACCGCCTGACCTTCTACACGCCCACCCGCCAGCTACGATCCGCGAACCTCGCCCTCGCCGTCGTCCCTCGCATCAAGAGAGCCACCGCCGGAGGAAGATCCTTCTCCCACCTGGCGGCTAAGACATGGAACTCCCTGCCCGTCCACCTACGGCTGACCTAGGACCACCTCGCCTTCAGGAAACAGCTCAAGACCTGGCTGTTCGAGCAGTAGCAGACCCCCTCCCCCAAGCGCCTTGAGACCCTTCCGGGTGAGTAGTGCGCGGTATAAATTCCATGATTGATTGATTGATTGATTGAGAAACCGTCCGTTCATGTTGAGAAAGCTGCCGCTCGAGTAAACATTTACTCGAGTGGCAGAAAGGAAGCAGCACCCACTCGTGCTGTGCATGCTGCCATTCGCGATGATTGCACAGTGTGGACAAGCACCTGGCACTGAAAATCACTGTGAACGGCATTTATCTAATGCACTCCCCTGCTCGTGGTTATTTTGCACTTCTGGCCAAGGCTTATCTAAAACCCGACAGCCCCGTTGCATAAAACAGAGCCCCAATAACTGGAGGACATATTAGACCTCATTAAATGCATTACAGTAACCCTGATGTATTTATTGATTTATTTGTAGTATTTATAAAGCATGCACATACCCTGTGAATAGGGTGACGTTGTGCTAGGAAAATCAGGTATGAAAACAAGGCTCAAGAGAATGGCAAGGGTACAGCCAGGACAGTTCAGCAACATAGCATGGGATACAGTGTTGAATGCAGCTGAAAGGGACAGTAAGATCATGGTGGCATTGTCTCCTGCATCCATGGTGGTCCAAATATTGCAAGCAGCAGAGGTTAGCATGCCTTCCATGCTAATGGGTGGTTACAACACTGGTTATGGGCTTCCAGATACTATGATAGCTGTACATTCACCAAACTTTGTGCTATTTTGGCCAGAAAGGAAGAGAAAAGCACCTATAATTTGCAATGGCATTGGGGCCAGGGGTTGGTTTCGTCTTGAGGGGGTAACCAGTATCTTCTTCCAAGAAGGGACCTTTCCAGATGTGAATGAAAGATTACAAAGTTCCATCACTAGCAAGGAGAGAGACGATGATAAGATCTTCATGCTTTTCCTAGGGCAATGGTCAAAGTACATCCCAAAGAAATGTGTCTGAAAGAATAATCTTTTCTGACACAGAAGACAGTGCAGGACTGTGTTTGGACCAACTTATGTCTTGAATATCACTGATGTGCATGAGACATGAATCAGAAAAAGGTACGTCAAGCATGTAATCTCCACCTTCATGTGGCTAGGCTCTCATACATTTGAGGTAAACCAATAGCTACTAAAATTGCACAAAGATTGTGACTTCCTTAGCATAGGAGTTGTCTAATCAGGCATTAGTCTCCTGGCATGATTGTGTTATTAGTTTTTAGGAGTAGTGAGGTTACACATTCAGTTAACATAATCATAAATTGGCCAAAAGGGCCTGCAGAAGATAAATGTGGAAAGCTAAAGAAGAATTAAGAGAGAAATTATCCTTTGGATATGTATCCTTATTCCAGGTAGAGGATTACTGATGTCGTTTGTGTGCGCAATTTAAAATTAGGGAGTATGTGGGGCTCACAACCAATAAGATTCTACTCTACTAACATGCATTTACTTGCCTGGCGACGAGAGAAGCCCTGCAAAAGAGTTGGATTGGTCCCCTTCAAAGGAAAATAAGTTTGAGGACTTGTGTCAATAAAAAGGAGAGGTTTGTTTCATTCATAATAATAAACAATATCATGTAATGGTTCTTGCTTAAGTGCAGTGGATCCCTACTCCCCTATTAGATTGCAAAAGAGAATATGGGGTACGAGGTTTGGTCACACTCCAGCACATCACAATATCCTTTATCACAAGCCAGGCAGATTTGTCTTGGGGAACTGGCATTGTGGCTTAAATAAGGGAAAATGTAATACCTGCAGTAGATAAATGATGTAAAGTTTCCATTGTGCTGATTTTAGACACTTTTCTTGCATCATGTTTATTGACATGTATATTCTTAACCACTCCCACTTTTTTCTACAACAGTGTTATGTTATGTTATGTTACTGAAATTTTTAGAGCGCTCTGTTACCCTGAGGTGTCCTGGCGCTATGCACTACCTACCAAAGGAGGAAACTATGACAGTTAGCTGGGAGGATCATTTAGATAAATAGTCAAGTTTTTAATCCCTTCCTAAAGGGAAAAAGCTCTGTTGAGTTCCTGATATAGAGAGGAAGGCTGTTCCATGCCTTAATGGCGCAATAATGAAAGCTCCTACCACCCAGCTGTTTTTTTATTGTAGCGGGGGAGAATAGCGAGTTTAGCTTGCAGGGAGCGCAAGGCTCTCCCCAGAACATATCACTGAATTGAGTGTTTCAGGAAATCAGGGCCCCTACCATTAAGAGCTTTGAAGACTATACATATGGCCTTAAACTGAATCCGTAATGCCACAGGTAGCCAGTGAAGATATCTAAGTCCCGCCATTACTGAAATAAACCTGGGTGTACAAGTGAGCATCTTGGCGGCCGCATTCTGCACGGTCTGGAGCCTAAACAGATGTTTTTTCTGGATGTTAATGTAGAGACTATTGCAGTAATCCAACCGTGACAGAATGAGCGCAGCGACGGCAGTTTTCAGGCAGTCTTCTGGGAGGAAGAATTTGACTTTACGGAGAGTTTTAAGCATAAAAAAGCAGGATGAAACAACCCTGCTAACCTGATCATCAAAAGATAATTTCGAATCAATAAGCACTCCAAGATTTTTTGTCTTTACCACCGGAACAGGAGGCCCACCCATTGTAGTCGGCCACCAGTCCGGTGTCCAAAGGTTGGCAGTGTTCCCGAATAATATAACATCGTTTTTTTCTGCATTAAGTTTGATGCAGTTTGATGCCATCCAGGCTGCGATCGCCTGCATGCAGTTATGACACTTTGAGGCAGTCTCAGCCTCTGACCCTTTTTGGTTTGACAACACAATTTGGAGGCGAGAATGGAGGTTATTTTCCAGGAGTACCGAGACTGGGCAGGGGTCCAACGGGGAGCCTGATCGAATCTCAGAAAGAAGCTTGGTGACTCCAGGCTGATCTAGAGATGTAAAATGATCAAATATGAAGGAGGGCCCACTAAGCTCAGAGAGCTCTATTGGCACTACCTCATTGGTAGCTACAGGCGTAAATGTGAAGGAGGAAAAAATATTTTCAACCTTTTGTAGGAAAAAGGCAGCCAAAGAGTCGCATAGTTCTGAGTTGCTTCCAATCTTAGGGTTGGGAGAAGAGGTTAGCAGAGAAATAGTTTTAAACAGCTCTTTGGAAGAGGAGCCAGCACCTCTAATTTGTTCCCCAAAGTAGGTCTTTTTCGTTTCAAATAGCAGTATTACTAGCAAGGCCTGCCTTGTAAGCCTCCCTACCAGCATTACTGTACTCTCTCTTCCATACTCTCTCCAGCTTTTTGCAGTCTAATTTTTGATTTTTGAGGCTTTCAGAGTACCACTGGGCAGTTGGTAGTGCCCGCTTAAGAATTCACTGTTTGCCTGGCACAAGTTTCTTACAGGCAGGGTCCACCCAATCTGTATAGATGGTTGTGGCTTCTTCTACGTTGGTCGTTGGTGCTGGCATTGAGCCTCGTAAAAGATTTCCTAAAGCAAGGTTGTCGATGTTTTTCCAGCCCCTAGTGATTATAGTTGCCCTAACCGGAGGTTTATAGTTGTTATATAGGACTTGTTTAAGTTCAAATAAGACTGCCGCATGATCAGTCCAGGTAAGTGGTTTAGTGTTAGTTTAGACAAGGTTGGGATTATTAGCAAAAATTCCATCCAACGTATGGCCTGCGGAATGAGTGGAGTCTAGTACTACCTGCTTGAGGTCGCCCCCACTAAATAATTGCTGCAGTTTTATATTATCAGGATCACTTAGATCTTCCAGATAAAAATTTAAATCGCCCATGACGTTAAAATGCTTGTTGCACAATCCTTCCTCCAAAAGTGATCCTATAGAGTCTAAAAACGCACCCCTGGGCCCAGGAGGTGGATACAAGAGAATAGTATTAAGTGTGTCATGATTTGAGGTTTGAATATTAATTAGCAAAGCTTCACAAGTCTGATTGGAAACTTTAGTAAAGGTGGGTCTGAGAGAGTCATGATAAATGACTGCCAGCCCACCGCCTCTTTTGGAGAGTATATCTTTGGTGAAACAGAGGAAACCGGGGGGGTAGCTTTAACCCCTTCCCCGCTCATGACGGAGCCGCTCCGTCATGAGCCACGGTTGCCGTGTGCTCATGACGGAACGGTTCCGTCATGTCACGGCCGTTGGCGGCCGCTCCGCCTACGCGGCGCTGTTTCCCCGCCTGTGCGGGGGGACAACGCAAATGGGCAGAGTCATGACGGAACCGTTCCGTCATGAGCACAGCTCAACCGTGGCTCATGACGGAGCGAAAGGGTTAAGCAAATCAGGCACTGAAGCTTCATCGGACCAGGATTCAGTTATAAAACCCAGTTTAATATTGTGGTCTTCCATAAACAGAGCACATTCCACACTGTGTTTAATTAGCGACCTAGCATTAAGCAAAAGACATTTAAGTGGTGCCTGAGAGGCTCGACTGGTCTTTGCATAGGATATATTACCATGAGAAATGCTACGAATCTCAGTGATGCAGGGCAGAGCAAAAGAGCACTTAGGGCAGTGCTCGACCTGTGCCTCCTTAATTAAATTAGGAAAAATCCTTGAGCAGCAGGCCTTAGCCCCCTCAGGATCCCAGCCCATGAGCTGCTCCCTGGAATATGTTTGAAACTTTGATAATAACGGACCAGGGGGACGTGCCCTGAGCCCGGACAGAGCGCGGACGGGCACAGACGGGCTTGCCTTTGGCACGCCAGTGGCGCGATCGCGTCAGCATGGTAATTTATAATCCCAGGAAGAAAGGCTAGAATGCAAACCACCAAGATGGCGGTGCCCTGACAATGATTCCCCCCACAAGCAGTGGTATAAACGGAAGATTGGCGCGAAGCCGAGAGCAAAGTGCAAAGTGCAGTTTTAATTCAAGTAAGCAAAGTAATCAAAGTTAAAATCACAGTTTTTAAAAAAAACAATTAAAACGAAGCAAATGGAATGGGAAAGTCTTGTATCATGGCTTCACTGTGTATACATGGGCTGAGTAGTTATGCCATAGAATTTAGTGTGAATGTCAGAGTCTATCTGATACATGAAGCCTGTCTACAAGGCACAGTTGGAGCGAGAATGGAGCCTGAACAGGACCTATCAGGATTTGACTGTACCCTCAGAACCTAAGGCTGTACCTATGGATCTACAGTAAAATAAAGAACTTACCCCCTACTTGAATGACTGCAGACTCTTTTGCGAACACCCTGCCCTTCAACTACAACAACCACCAGCTGAGTTCAATTTATGTTGCTCAAAAGACAACTGCTAGGGGGATATTACCTTATCAAAATCAAAGGAACAGTGAGCCAGATGATCCACAGCAATTTGACCCACTGCTACTTGGTGTACATATCAATAAGCCATCACCACTTCTCATTTGTCTGTCCCCAGTTTACAGTAATAACAAACCTAAATGTTGTTATCAAAGATACAGTATAGAGTATACAAGCAATCATTAAAGGATTATTATGCACTGCTTTTCCACAATCTTATATTTTTTGCTAGAATCTTATACATTTGATTTATGACTGTGACTTTTACCCACTTAGGTATAACATGTGTGCAGCCAGTACCTCCAAAATAAGTCAAATATGTCCCTAAACTTCAAAATCATTAGATAGGTCAGCGATTCCCAAACTGTTTAGAACTACGACCCAAATTTTAGACTGACAAAATTTCAAGACACACCTAGCTTTCTTTGATGGATATGAGACAAGGGCAATTTTTAAATGTAATAACAACAATTATTTGCAAATTTCACATCCTTGACCACCCCTTCTAGACCGGACTGTGGCTAAGATATTGATTTGCCCATAAAAAAAAGTGGCAGATAGTAAATTGCATTGGAGTAGGAACACTTTCCAGAGCGGTGTGCTGACCTCTGGCATCTATTCACTAAAATCACAAGGCTTCTGAAAAGTTATGGTGTTGATACCAGTAATCTTAGCAAATTTGAGAAAACCCTTCTGCAGCAGAGTATCATTTTTTGTGTAAAAACAAGGGACAGTGGTGCATTACATTTTGGTCTCTCTCTCTCTCTCCCTCCCCCCTTCCTTCCTCTCTCTCTCTCTCTCTCTCTCTCTCTTTCCACCTCACCCTCCCTTCCCTTCTCTCTGCTGGAAATCTACAGCTGACAAAGGGCCTGATCTGAAGTCTAGTATATAGGAACTGTTTAATCCAAGCCTGCTCAAAGGCAAGATTTGCCTCAACTTTTGAGCAATTAGTTGTCTTTGGGTTGGAAGGCTTTATAAGAGAATCATGATGACGATGAATCCGGAGGAAATCTACTGTCTCAGTTTCCTCTTCTAGAAGATGTTATGGGGACATAGATACCACCTGCTCCTTTTCCTCTGAATATAGTTCTTCCTCCAGAAACTAGAGGATTTTCTGTTGCTTCTCAGCTGTTCCAGGCCAGGTCGTTTTATATAGGAAAAAATCGAAAATGTCTCTTTCTAAAGAGTAATGGAAGCTATCACGTGATCTCGAGATGTCAAACAACGCTACTACTTTCCAAAGCACGTTATTTTTCACTTAATGTAATTTAGCTTGTGCATTGGTAGGCACTAATTTGTGCGCTACAATTCTTCTCACCAAAATGCGAACAACAGGAAGACACTCTCCCGGTTTAATTACAATGCAACAATAAAGGAGTGAAAGACAAACTTTGCTCAAAATACTGACAAGGTGTGTTTGCTTCTCCATAGCACCTCAAGCAAACCTGTTGTGGAGCAGTAACAACTAGCGGCCCTTTAGCAAGCCTGTCTGTCTATTGATCGGACTTTCATTGCGTGGCTCGTGAAAGCTGCCAGCTTGGTCCATAAACATTTAATTGGTTTATGATTGATACAATCAAGTTACATTTAAGCATCTGCTTTCCATTGCTGCCTCCCCATTGAAAATGTTCCGGTATATCAGAGCATACCTCTCCTTCCAAAACCATACTTTGTGGAAAGATATCAATAAAAAAATACGCATTGAATTAAATGTAACAAAGTTAGTGCACGGCCGTCAAGATGTCTGCTGGAGAGAGACATCAAAATGCCTCGCGTTGACGTAAAAGTGCTTTGTTATTGCCAAAGATTGACTGTTTTTTTTTTTAAAGAAAACCTCTGAGATTTTCATTTCATTTCATTCTTTTCGTCATGGCCGTGAGCTTGTATTATTTTCATTTTACAGCACGCGCTGGAAACTGTCCAATGAAACAGAGAGAAGGCCTCTAGCAGCGCTCACACAATGACAACGTAAAGAATATTCCTGAATTTCCCTCTGTTTCAAAGAGTGCGAGTGCACATGTTGAAGTGTTCATCCATGGATAATGCCAACATATCTCACAACAGCACCAGAACGACTTGCCACATGTGTCGTACTAGTGTTACGCGGTTTCCGCGCATCTGTTTCTCACCTTTCCTGTGATTTTTTTTATTTGCATAAACAATTGGCGTTGTAGCGATCTTTGTGTTTCTCCTTTTGTCGACTGGAAAACAACAGGTACAGTCAAGGTGAGAATTTAGCCTCGCGCACTTATCTATGTACCAGAATTCGAAGCTGCGCGTGCCATAAGGGGATGTTCTGTCTGCTCTCTCGTCTAATTGTGCATCCGCATCATAAACTAGTGCGAACGCCATGCCTTTTCTAGTCTCTCCTCCTTGACAGATTACATATTACTGAATATGGCGTTCCGTGAGCGGGAGAGAGCGGGAAAGCGCCACATCTACTAAGATATGGCACTATCCTGCTCTCTCCCTAGCGCTGGCACACCATCAGGCTGCATAGTGCCACACACAGGCGCGCAACGCCCATAGGGCTCAAAGGGCGTCAGCCCCTCCCCCAGGTGTGTGTGTCAGCCCGGCTGAGATAGCTTCCCCACACACACACAGACAGTTCTTGAGCTGCTGTGGGCTGGCGCCTTATTGCAGACGCACCTGAGTACTTCACAAACACCATTTACTTGATAACAAGACTTTGTTGTTTGTTCACCCGTTCCTAGAGCCTCTGCACCTCCACTCTGCCTGTTCCTTAAAGTTGCAAATTACTGTTGCTGCCACAGTGTGAGAATGCATTTCCTGAAAAGTAACCTTAGGCTTTGTGGTTGTTGCAGTTTTATACAGCTCCAACTCCACCCAAAGGTATTGAGGCACTTTTGTGTGAGCCAGTAGCGGTCAGTGGAGGGAGTTCCATGGGGCGGTGAGGCGGGGCGGGGGAGGGGCAGGGTGGGGAAATGTATACACCGGAATATGGATGAACGGAGGTAAGTACACATTTAAATAAATAAAACGAATTCCTTTGCACGGGCTGCATCGCAAAATGCGATGCAGCGCGCGCAACAAAATTAGTTTTATTTATTTAAATGTGTACTTACCTCCGTTCATCCATATTCCGGTGTTTACATTTCCCCACCCTGCCCCTCCCCCGCCCCGCCTCACCGCCCCACCGAACTCCCTCCATGGACCGCTACAGGTGTGAGCACCAGTTACATTATACAAGGACACATTGCTGGAAGTATCCCCCCCCTGAAATTTGGCTCTAGTTGCACCCATTGCCACACATACACCTTTGCACCATGGTGCAAAGGTGTCTGCATCATGTCTAGCATAGGTTTTGTACAGGAAGGTCACCCTTCCAGCACAGAATACTATGCTTAGACTAATTGTAAAACCTTTCCCACTTCGGATGTGTGCTGTACATTGAAGCCCATTTTGCAAATTGGGAAACGTTTGAAGGAAATAAAAGTATTTCTATGTTCATGTCTGCTTCAAAGTGGTATCAACCTCTGGTGCAAATCCCTATCTACAATTGCTAGTAGATAGGGTTCTCCAGCAAAAACAATGGGTAGTTCCATGGTAATGCCCATGTGCCACCCATGGAATGCCCCCATGATGCAGTGTAATGCAAAGCAGCATTTTGCACTGCTATGAGTTACTTTGAGGCAACTTTCCAGGGCAAAAAAAGTTTTGCGCTGGAAAGTAAATAAGAAAAAAATACAATTTGCACAGGTTTGGTCGCTTTTGTGAAGCAAACCCAGTGCAAAATGTTTATAAGTCTGGTTCAGAGGTTGAATTTTGATGCAACTATGCCTTTGGTACTTACATGCTACCTCAACCGCCATAGTACTGAGGAATATGATTTTATTATTTGTAGAAAATTGACTCAACTGGGCTGAAAATTATTTACTATTGTTCAGTCTCTGTTAAATTTAAGACAAAGACTTATCTCGGTTCTTGTAAAAAATGCCTGTCTTTTAATGGAATTGTCACATTTGACAAGACTTCCTATGATTCATTTCTTCCGTGCCAGCTGATGGGTTGAGCATGGGATGCTAAACTGAGCAATAGAAATGGAAGTAGCAACTATTAACACCTAATTTACTAGAGGGTATAAAATAATTGATTGCATGTCTCTCAAAAAGAGCCTTAGTGTGACTAACTGGATTCAAATTCCAGTTATTGACTGCTATGACTTAGTAATGGTGGATAATTTACCTGGTTAACCACCATTGCTACACCATAAAGGAATTCCAGGCTGCTCTGGTAGGCTCTGGGAGAGCCAATCAGAACAGAGAAGGAAAGCAGGGAGCAGAGCTTCTGTGGTAGATGCAGAGGTATGTATGGCTCCCCATTACTCCTCTTCCTCTGTGTAGCAGTTGAAAGTAGAAGCAGAATCTTTTGATGCGCATACATAACATGACATTAAAGATGGGTAAAAAGTGAATTACGGGAATGTTTTTTACCTTGGGATTCTGAGTGACATCATAGACGACTCGAGCTTCACTCTTGTCTATTTGATGTCACTCAGAACCCTTGCTGAAAAGCATCTCTGTAATTCACTGTTAAACATCTATTATTCTATATGTTCAGCATTCATTGGTTACCGCATTAGCACACCAAAAAAGGCTTACACAAAACTATTGATGATCCTCACTCATGTGAATTTTACTAAAAGCGCCGGAAAGAGACTCTTCAATGAATACTATAATTAGTACAGTATGGGCCCAGAAGGGCTCTGCAGGTTGGCCACCACACTCTGAGAGAAGCACTTATCTGTGTACTTCTTGTGTGTCCTTTCTAACGGTGAGCTATACACTTTGAGTTTGCATAATCAAACTGGTTACATGGATCACTAACAATTAGTTGGTACTAACATCTCATAGGATAAAGGTGATGACCACTGGTTCTGAAAGCAAGTTCCGCAAACTATTGGCACTAGTTCATAGTCCCATTAATCAGTGTGAGGAATTATGTGTTGATCATTTTGTGAAGAAATCAGCAAATCACCCTCGGCGGTAGATGACCTATCAGCGCTAGGTCACCAAGAAAGTCTACTTTTTTTTATTTGAACAAGAATATACGACATTTGGATCTTGTTTTATTATCTTGACACTTGGTCATTCGTTCAAGCAATAATACTGGAAGTCTTGACTTCAGAATCATATGCAGAAACAGTTTCAGTGTAGTCTGCATGGCTGCTTGCAAGTGGTGCAGAATGTAGGACAATTTACAAAAGATCATGAGAGACAGAAATGACTCTTCAACAGCTTTCAAGGAGTTAATATGCCTTATACACATCTATTAGACTTATGCGAATACTTCTACATTCAGCACTTTATAAATGTAATGTTCTAACAAAACTCTTCGTATGGCCTCTTTTCAATGTGCAGATAGGTTGTAACTGAGCTGCAAAACTCAGCAATTAGATGCTTTGAATTTATAGGAAAAATCTAGTTTAATATTGTTAGTGAAATTGCTATGGTCACTAATTCAGTCCAAGTGAATGATTTCATTGAATATTATCCAAGATCAGCAGATAAAATCAGTGATACAGTGGAACTGTAAATGAGAGATTATATTTGTGGTTACTATTCGTGCAAACCAGTTGTATGATGGAACCACGCATGCAATTGCCACACATGCCTTTACAATACCGTCAATACAACGCATGTGTCATTACTGCACATGCCTTTACCATGAACATTTCTTCGTAAAGGCATGGTTGGTAAAGGCTTATGCGTGGTAAGAATTTAATAGATAAGAATAATCGCCAAACAAACACATACATATATATAACGTAATATATATAAACATATATTTATATACAGACGCATACATTTATATGTACGCTTTATATATAATTATATAGATATATATGAATATATATATTATCGCTCGTGTGGACCAAACAACTTTGAGTTGCACGCTAGGACCCGCAATGCCTCATAGTCTCCTCGACACACAGTAGGCGGCCTGACGGGTTTCGCTTTGTTGCTTTCTCAAAGGCCGTTTCCCTTTGTCACTCAGCAGGATGCATCACCTCTTTTATTTCATTGCTGCCACCTCGTGATAGGTCTGCAGTCTCGTACTGAACCATGGAACTTGTAGTGATGCATCAATATTCCCTGTATGGGTGCCGGGTCTCGAGGGTCACTAATGCTTGCCCTGGATGGGCCCCATGCGCTGAGGAGTCATCATTCCGGCGCCAGTCCTCCTGATGTCAGCTGGGCAGATTCCCGACATAACAGCCCGCTTGCTTCTCACGGTGGTGCACCTCCCTATGGCTGGCCTGCTGCGTATAGATTATCGCTCGTGTTGACCAAACAACTTTGAGTTGCACTCTAGGACCCGCAATGCCTCATAGTCTATAAATGAATATATATATATATATATATATATATATATATATATATTACCTACTGGCGGTCGCCAGTAGGTAGTTATAGTTAGGACCACGTTTCCATAGGAAATCCGCAACATTCTATTTTGAATAACTTTTGCGCGGGTCGACGAATCCTTGCGAATTTTTCAAAATAGGTGGGGCGCTACACTCCGCTCCTACCCTGAAAGTCTCGGGGGGATTCGTCAAGCGGGGGCTGAGATAAAAGGGGGGTCCCAAAACGCGTTTTTCCCCATGCATTTTTCCATAGGACCTTTAGACACAGCTACAGCCCGAACGGCTGAACAGAATTACTTGAAATTTGGCAGAGAGGTAGTCCTCAGGTCAAGGAAGTGCCTTTTGTAGGTTTGGTGTAAATCTGTTCAGTAGATTCTGAGAAAATAGCCTTTAAATCAATATATATATCTGAGCCAGCTTACGGTGCGCTTACGGTGCGCTTACCGTACGCGTACGGTGGCGTGCGCGAGCGCGATTCTGATTGGCCCTTAGATCTTAGTAAACATTCGAATCGGTCGAAACCAGGAAGCGGCGGCCGCCATTTTCTCTCTCGCACTCTGAGGGGGGAGCTGATAAACAAATGCCAAAAACATATAAAGGGGCTGTTTAGACAGCGCCCATGCACATAACCATGTTAGTTGAGTCTTCAAAGATCCCCCAAGGCAAAAAACGGTAATTTTTTATTTTTCGAAAATTTCGCCGATTACGCTTACCGTACGCTTACCGTACGCAAACGGTAAAAAATAAAAAAAAAAAAAAATCCACACTCTCTCCACCCCGTGTGCATATGGTGGCCGAAGGCCACCATTTGTGCATGGCATATCAGAGCACAGCATTTCCCCAAAAAATTTCAACAGATTACCTATCACAAGGAAGCGCATAATATGTCCTCCATGTGCGCACGGTGCGCGAAGCGCATCGTGCGTACATGGCCCATCTAGCGTAACGTGGGCACGCGGTGCGCGTAGCGCACCGCGTGCCCACCGTGCGTGCACGGCACTAACTGCGTAAAGTGGGCGCGCGTTGCGCAAAGCGCACCGCGTGTTCACTGTGCGCGCACGGTGCGCGAAGCGCACCGTGCGCGCACGGAACGAACTGCGTTAAGTGGGCGCGCACGCCACGAATGGCGTAAAGTAACTTAGCATTTAAAAAACCGTACAAATTCACTGAAAAAACCATAGGTTTCACACACGTTATAGTTAGGAATTAGCATTTAAAAAACCTTGCAAATTCACTGAAAAAAACATAGGTTTCACACATGTTATAGTTAGCGGAAATTTTACTGATAAAAAACCAATGAAATTCCCCGTTATAGTTAGTGCAGGAAACTATAACTCACGCGACCGCAATCTTCTGCTGATGACATATGTGTCTTTATGAAAAAAAAATATTTGTAATATATGTATAGCTAAAAATTTATGGAAGAAGACATAGGCAAATAAGTGTCTAAATACAGTATTAGCATCAGCAGAGGATTGCGGTCGCGTGAGTTATAGTTTCCTGCACTAACTATAACGGGGGAATTTCATTGGTTTTTTATCAGTAAAATTTCCGCTAACTATAACATGTGTGAAACCTATGTTTTTTTCAGTGAATATATATATATATATATATATATATATATATATATATATATATATATAGATTGATAGATAGATAGATAGATAGATAGATAGATAAAATCACCTTGCCACCCAAAAACCCATACCCACCCTAAATATAGCCTTAATACCCAAAAACCCATACCCACCCTAAACCCCCAAAACACCTTTTCCACCCAAAAACCCATACCCCCAAGCCCTAAAATTACCCTTGCCAACCATAACCCTACCCATCGCTAAACCTTAAAATTACCCTTGCCACCCAATAACCCTTACCCACCGAAACCCTAAAAATCCCTTGCCACCCAAAAACCCATACCCACCCTGAACCCTAAAGTTTCCATTGCCTCCCAAAAACCCCTACCTACCCTAAAGCCTTAAATTACCATTACCACCCAAAAACCCATACTAACTCTTAACTTTTTAAAGTTCCCTTGCCACTCAAAAACCCATAGCCACTATAAAACCTAAAAATGCCCGACCACCCAAAACCCTATACCTACCCTAACCCCTAAAATACCCTATATATATAATATACATTATATATATGTATGTGTGTATACATATATTTGTGTGTGTGTTCAAAACTCTTAATACTTGCCTGTACATACCTGTAAAACCTTTACCAAGCAAATACCTTCAACATTCATGCCTTTACAAAATTAAAATAAATCATACTTACCTTTAAAACCTTTGCCACGCATATGCCTTTATCAATCATGCCTTTAGAACGAAATTCGCTGTAAAGGCATGCGTGATAAAGGCATATTCGTGGATAAGGCATACATGCTAAAGGCATGCGTGGTAAAGGCATATGTGTGGTAATGGCTCCATGGAAACGGTCACAGGTGGTTATAACTGCGTTGTAATGGCTGTTTCCCTTGCAAAGCAAGTGTGATTCCCCAGTGCAGGCGAACTGTTTAACGTAAATAAATAGGTAGAACTAATGCATTCTGGGTCCCTTCAGGAGGAAACGTTCAAGGTAGAAGACAATTTATTCTTAATGATTTGGTATTAATGGCATCTAATTGAAACCATGAAAATCAAAAAGTGGTCCAAGCTGAAACTCTAACAGACCCTACCCAACTCCTAGATTAACTTGTATCTATGACACATTTGCAGCCATATAAAATGAAGCTCTGCAGATACTATTCTCAGCAGATTTGCACAGCACAGTAATGGCCTTTATGTTTGGAAATTTATGGACCATGGACAGTTTATATGAAACGATGTAGTTCATCAGAGCACCAGACGGATGGAGCACATGGGAGCTTTCTGTTCAGGAAGTTGAGTTTCAGAATAATACTTACTTTGATAGAGTTGCTTTCTTAGTGAAGTAAAACAGTAGGGGAGCCAATGGGCACTTACTCTTCAAACATAAATATTTATTTATAAGTTACCCAGCAGTTAAATGGAAAACGCTTGTATTTTTGTGAAGGCTGTATGGAGAAGCTAAAAGCAGAGGCTCTCAACCTAAAGAGAACCTAGACAGAAAGAATTAACCATGGCACCGGTTCACAGTTTAATTTTTAATTGCTTGTGTATTGGTCATGTTCAAGTGAAATTTCATGTGCAAACTATGCAATCCCCATTCTCGAAATAAATGAATGGCGTCTGACTGAAGCCAAAGAAAACAGACATGTAACCCCGATGAAAATACTACCACACAACTCATTTGTGATATAGACAATGAAGTTATACAGTGAGCAGGCGCTGGTCCCTCGGTGTAGTCAACACATTTTGTTGTGTACCAATTTTACACCACATGCAGTACATCACATGCACTGAAAATGCACACCCAGGGTCTGACTTCCCCCTACACATGTTCTGACCAGGAGCAGGTCAGATCCAGTGTAGGATGCAATCCAGACAGAGGCAATTTCTGACCGCAGCAGGCTTTGAGGAACTCGATAAAAACACTAATACATGACATTAATGTTGAACTTGATATTTCGTTTTTGAACTTTAACCTCCTTTGCCAGGACTTGGAATGAAAAATAACTGTTTCATGGGTCAAGCCTTGGACCCCCCCCCCCCATTCACTAAATGTATTCTGATCACTCGTGGATGGAGGCCTTCTGTACGTCATTAGGGCTCGGTCCTCCCACTTACATGAGTCATTGGAGCCAATGAAAATCTGTTTCGAAAGTCTTCCAATACTTTCTCATAGAATGTGGACAAGAACACTACTTTAACTTACTTCCTGGTGTGCAACATCAAGATTACTTTGGAATTAGTAGAACCTACGTTTTAGGTAGACCCTGCATTGTTAAAATACCCATTGTACAGTAGGAACCACTCTACGGTGCGAATTAACCCTACAACTTTATCATGAATATATTCATACTGACACTCATGCAGAACATAAGGAGACAGTAGTAAGTGTCTTTTAGCGAGTACAATATTATCGAGAGGCTAAAACGTCGACTGTAAGCTGTCCGTAGTTCTAAATCCAGTTTCTCTGCATGCCCAAAATGTGTGATCGTTTGGCACAGCGCTCCATTAATGAAATCACACCTTGTTAACATTTCTGAGGTACGGGTTTAATCAATAGTTTTATGGACTATAGGATTTCTTGGACAACATAAACCATTCTGGTAGGATTCAGGACCACATTGATAAAAGTGTTTACAAAAAATGATACACCCCGGAATTTCTGCTATCCTACCAACACCATGCTTGCTCACGATTCTATAATTACAATAAAATTAGAAAATCTTTACCCACCAGTACCTTTCAAGGAGCCTACCAGAACAGCTGCAGGGTATCCATCTTAAAACTATGCTATGCAATGTGAGGTCCGTAACGAAACTCTGTTGTGTATATCCTAGGAGTCCCCCAGGACCTACGCATTTTGGATGACTTAAACTGAGGGCTTGGTGTCCCCACCACTTCCGGACACCCCCACCGGATATGTCAGTCATTAGACCAGCTAGCTCTACAGTGCCACTACCACCCCCCTGTATCCTACAGTGGTGTAGGTAGCCTCTGCAACCACTGAACATGACAACACTGATCCCTCAGGGATCATGGAAAACAGTACTGTACGCTTCCCTCAGGCAGTCATGCTTGCTTTCTCTCAGAAAAAACACAGTTTGGCGATTAGGAGGTTTCAATATCAATTTATTGGTCCAGCGACAGCCTTGTGTAAAACATATGTGCTGCGACAATCAGGAGACAGAAGCATATGAAAGAGATTGCTATTACCAATATAGTAAATAGTAGATACATTTCTACCACAGTGCTGATAAGACGAACTTAAGCAGTTCAGATGAAAACAGTAGCACTTGCATATCCCTAAAATGCACACCCTAAGTAATTTGCCTAAATGTACCTAGCCTGTAAGTGTAGCATGTATATGCGTGTAGCTATGTGTATCTGTAGCCAAGAAACCCCTAGGGAAGAACCAGCCCCCTCACCTTATGGTTTAGAACGAAGGACCCTGTGTCTGACAGCCTGCAAGGGATGTCAGACTGCTGCTTGTCGTAGATTTGGCAAGCAGGACCCCGTCTCAACTTGGAAGGAATTCTCCTCTAATTTGTCGGGGGAGTGAGGGACTTTTATACTAAAGCGGTCACTCCAGGGTGTTTTATAGAATCGATAAGTTTTGAAAACAATCATAAATGTTTTGAAAACAATCATAAATGTTTTGAAAACAATCACCAATGCTTTCCTAAACAAGAGCGATCATGCACAGCTGGCTGTTGGCCAAGGATGAAAAAAGTGGTGACTCTTATACAAAATAAATCTGCCGTGCCTGAGGACATGTTTATGTACGTCAGGTACAGTGATCCTGATAGAAGACTAACAGCCTGGTGTCGAAGAGGCAGGAGCAAGCTATTAGGTAAAAGGTCTCTTGTTTAGAATCGTTATAGTCGTTTGGATGGGATAATGTATTTAAACTGGGGTATACATGATGGAGTATCCTAATAGACATGGCAACACCAACTGCAAATCACTGACCTCTTAACTCTGTACACAACTGACTATTATTTCTCAATGAAGGGTGGATGTCAGTTGACAGTACCCCATTTCCATATTACATGGTACTGCTCGATTTTAAAATGTATTGAAAGGGGGTGATCTCCCACCAATCCTTATTAAATAGGACTGATTTGACACATAGGGGCCTTAACATATGAAATCTAATATTATGTTTGATATGCAGGTCCTGACTTTTTAACCCCTTGCATGCGCATGACGGAACCACGCCGTCATGAGCCACGGGCGGCGTGTGCTCATGACGGCGTGGTTCCGTCATGCTGCGGCCGCTCCGCCCACGCGTCACTGAGCACAGCCTGTGCGGGCGAAATAACGAGTGGTCGGAGTCGTGACGGAACCACGCCGTCATGAGCACAGCTCTCCCGTGACTCATGACGGCGTGGTTCCGTCACGAGCATGGTGGCGCTGCGCTCACCCCGCACCCCCTAAGCGCCTCAGCGGAATTTGCGCCGCGGCAAAGGGGTTAATTTCATATCAATTTATTGCCCTCCAAATACATCCTGTGTCAACATCTGTGCTATAGCTGAACAGTTTGAATATGGACAATCAATCATAGTTACCCAGCTATACTAGTTGACCTACATCTCTGGCTGAAGGTACCCTCTGGTCCAGCATTGAATTGTATAAATTCAATTCGTAGCCAATTCAAATGAAGAAACATGGTTAGTCATAAAAGAAGAACTGACCTTTGGTTTTCCACAGAATTAGGAACTTCTTAAACTTTCTGTTTGCAAAGCAGAAAGGTCACTTCTGAGAATACACCATAACTGGTCAATTTGCCCTCAGAATGCTTGACCTACAAATCAGACATGGGTCTTAAGTTCACACCAGTTAACAGCAGCTGTTACTAACATTTAAAGCATATTACCCCTCTGGTTCCCCTAACAATTTTAGCACAACTTTAGCACAATCAAAGAGGTGGTATACTTACGGATAATTGCAGTAAATAATTGTAGGTAATTAAATTCAGCAGACTTTATCGAAAGGACAAGTAAATGACTAAAGATATTGGAAGAATCAAACATACCAATGATTTGTCTCCAGATGTGTTTAATGATTCCGTCATACAGCCTCTCTTTGAACAACTGTTTTGCATTTTTTGATTTCTTGATTATTTAGTTTTCAGTTGTGACAGTTCATCGAGTATCTCAAGCTCAGCTCCATTATTTTTCGGAAAATACACTCTCAAATAGCACACATTTTCTAAGTTTCAGACAGTAAAATCTACACACTCGACATGGTGGGATCTGACATCATAGGGCTGTACTAATAAAGTTTGATTCACATAAACAACACATGTTCATGAAAATATAATCCATCACATAAGAAACATTAAGAAGGATCTATTTAGATGCTTAATTATGATAAGGTGTACATAAGAAATGTGATAATGTGGATTATTAGTTGGGGTGGTTGGGAGACCTCACCAAGTAACAATTGCCCAAATGTACGAAGCCATTTATAATTTGTTAATGGGCCGAATCGCTGTTTTGGACCATTAGGAAATGGAAAATGGCCTTTTCAGATGTACAAAGGGCCAAAACTAGTCGCAATTTGCAATTTCTACACAGTAGAAATCACAAATTGCAACAGCAGTTTAGAAATAGCAAATAGGAATTACCTATTTGCGATTCCTAAAGCACATGCACAAAGCATTTCCTAAATGCAAATTGGGCATTTTGGAAATGCAATCACAATCGACTTCATGTCGATTGTAACCATGTGCAAAATAAAAAAATTCATTACAAATGCTTTTTTCAATTGTGACATAAAGGGCGCATATGACCTAGGGCATACTTGAACCAACATGTGCACTACGAAATTCGGGGTGCCTCCAGAGGCGGCTTTAGCACCCATGGCTTTGCATTTCTTAAATTGAGATTTCCTATTAGGAAACTGCAATTTGGGAAATGCAAAACATTTCTTATTTCGCCCATAGGAGGGACTGTAATGGCATTTCTTATTTGTGATTCCCTAATAGCGATTCCTAATCTGTAGGCATCGCTATTAGGAAATCGCAAATTTAGTACATATCCTTTTGCATTTCTTAAATAGTGATTCCTACTGAGTCCCTATTTAAGAAATACAAACTGGAAAATAAGAACATCTGGACCAATGTCACTATTCTGTATTAGGCCCAGCTAGTTTACTTTTAGGTTAAACTATCACCCAGTCCAGGGTCTGTGGCACAGAGCAGGCAGGCTTAAACTCCAATAAAACTAGTGTAAACCATTTACCAGTACCAAAACAGTCAATAAGTTGATAACACATCACAATAAAAATTACACTCCATTTATAAAAATTGTATAGATTTTTATCTTTGAGCAAGGATCAAAACAACAAAATCATCTGATGAAGGGAACCGGAGTTATGATGCAAAGGTCTTAATAAATCACTGCTGTTTACTAAAAATGTTTTCACTGATCACTACATTTCACATTTAGCAGTAGTCTACCAGCATTGAACATGGAGGTTCAAGCCAGGATCAAAGTTTCAGGTTAACAGTGATGGAGTGCCAGTCAGATAGAAGGGCCAGGTTAGTCCCAATCAAAGTTTTAGGTCTGACCTTAGAAACTTTCCCAATTCTTTTCTTCATTGATGGGGCTCATCAGCAGGGTCCTTTGCAGCTTGGATCCGGCATTGGGATTGACGTGAGCGGACAGGCGAGGTGCAGCAGTCTAGTAAGAACTTCAGTTCTTTGCAAGGATTCAAGGCTATCTACAAATGGGCAAAGCTTTCCAGGGGTGCAATGTGAAGTCGGCCGCCCAAGGAGGCTTCGAGGATGATGGGGAGCTGAGTAGCGGTAGTGTGGTTGCCTCTAGTTCTTTTTTAAACAACATTATCTTTAAGCTCTAGGCTCACAAGTTGCAGTTCTTTTCAGTGGGCAGAGCACACTCTAGCACTAGACAAGGGTCCAGGACCTGGGGAACACCTCTTGGGGGTTAGGATTCTATTTCCCCAAATGCATCAGCGGGTCCAGCACAAATCCAGTTGTAACTGGTATTATGAGCTTTTACAAATGCAGAATGTCTTCAGCTTTTGTGTTCCTGGAGCTCAACAGGAGTCAAGTTAACAAACCCTTCTGTTTGGTCCTTGGAGAAAAGTGGGAGCAGGTCCATCCCTTACTGTCTCTCTCCAGAAGTTTAATAGAAGAAGCAGTCCTCTCTCTGATGTCCTGTCTTTAGTTCAGCTGTTGTAGGGATTCTGCGCAAACACAGAACTATGCATAGGATTATGGAACTTTTTTTTTCAGAGTTTTTTATAGCGTGAACTAGACCCGAAGATATTGGGTATCAAAGCGCTTTACATATCACCAGTTTTGTTACACAATGACACATTCATTTTTCTTAGGCACAGGGAGATTAAGTGATTTTCCAGAATCACAGGATGTTGAGCGTCATTGCTGAGACTCGAACACGGTTCCCCAGCTTCGACGTTGACCGATCTAGCCGTAAGGCTACATCCTCTCCTCTAAGTATATTTCTTAGTATATAGGGACTGTGTCATCCTACCACCTGGTACCCATGAACCCGGGACCGGCTAGCTATAGTGTCTCACTTGCTCTCCTGCTCACTCACAGATGAGCAAGTGATTAGACACCCCAGAACACAACACTCCCGACTCTCAGGAATCACGGTTGCAAGACACACCCTTTCGCTCAATCTCTTGTACTTGTCCACAGTAAGATCTGACAGAGACACAAACAATTTAAAAATATTTATTTTAACTGACATGCTCTAATATGCAGTATATGTGCCAGAATAAGCATAAAATGCATAACACAAATATGGTCAGTATAACAAGTAGTCCGTGAATCATAAAAGGAGCTGTCATAGTGAAAGACAGAGTGGCCTAACCTCCCTCCCCTTGTATAGACAATGATTATATTTTAGAAGATCTCTGGGTGTTATCTGTAGACCCCATACCTCTGTCTATAGATGGTAGATCTACCTCATTGGTGCTGTCATGCTCTTCTTCCTGGAAAGGTTCCTTTCTAAGTGTCTGCTACCTATTTGTGTGTTCCAATATGACCAAAGTACGTATTCCCAAACAACAGATGCATCTGTATGTTTTGTCTAGGTGCTAGGGCTTGACCAGAACAGAATAACAAGGAGCATTGTTGTTCAACCTTGTTCACAATGTTCAGACTAACTCCCAGGCACCTGCAACGCATGAACACAGCGGTAGGTTCTCACTAAAAGATATCAAAAGAGGCATTTGCAAAATAAACTTGTGTAGTAACGTGCGCAAAGCAGTGGACAGCCTGCAGCGTGCGCATGCTAACTTAGGGAAGACTACAATGTCTCCATGGGCCACGTGACACAGATAGTGCAGTTCTCCTTGGTGAAGCCCTTCTTTATGAGGTCCATAAGTTCAGCAGGTGCAGTTCTTCTTTGCTCTTTCCAGGTCCAGCAGTGGTATGAGGCTGGTATCCGGGGGTGCCACTTTTATGCCAGTCTCAAACTTGTGGATGGGGAGGACTTCCTAAACAATAAGGGTAAAATTCCCATGGGCAACCCTATCCACTATTGCAACACTTCCTCAGGGACTGGTGCTAAACAATCCCACAGTACAACTCTGCTTACATCCAAGATGTCACAACCCTTCTTATATAATGAGCAACTCCTCTAGTTTAACTGGTTCTTCAATGTGCTTTTCCACTCCAGGAGAGATGCCAGCTTGTCTACCTAGACAAATGAGAGGTTAGGCTAAAGGGTGACACCAATTTGACTCTGACCATCCTTTCAGGAGGAGGTCATGCCTTCTCCCATCATTAGGCCTTTTATTCTCCTTTCCTGGGAGCCATTCACACCTCGTCACAGGAGGATAGCAGGCTGTCTTAGGTAACAACTGCTGCAGTTAATCCGAAATCGATACTAGGATCTTTTGGCACGAAAGTAATGACTTCCTAAAGTCACCTTTGTTCTTCATAGTTACTTTAAATCTAACCATAGCAATATTTTTACTGTATTGCAACAATTACTTTGAGGCCTTGAAGTACAGATTTTGGCATTCCCAACAGGAAGTTAGCACTTTGTGAACGTAAAAGTGTAACCTCATCTTAGTTAATGGGAATATTAGCCTTACTACAGTGAAAACGACAATGGTGAGTTTTCAAACTCACGACATGTAAAACATCAAATAAACATGTCCTTCTTTTGAATATCTTGCACTGTGCCTTATGGGCTGGTAAGGCCTACTGTACGGTTGACTTAGAAATAATAAAAAGAAAGGTTAAGATTTGGCAAAAGGGTTATTTTGGGAGACACCAATTTTAGAAACAAGTCTACATTCTATCCCTCTACAACGACCTCACCAGTGGAACTACTTACATTCGAACAGGCAGCTATGTGGGAGATTGAAGAGTGATAGCCGCCCAACACTTTTTACAACCTGACCAAAGTTGAATCACAAGCATTACACAACTACACCAAGATGATACGATTGTGATCAAAGCAGCGGACAAAGGAGGAGGAGTGATTCCGATGAACAAATCAGACTATGCAACTGAATGCAGAAGATTATTGGATGACAAGAAGAACTGTAAACCACTCAACAAGGCTCCCTCTCCATCGCTGAAAAATAGGATTGGACACCTAGTGGAAGAAGCAAAGGTGAACAGCGACATCACTAGCCAAGAAGCAGATTTTTTAATGCAAAAAACAAGCTAAAAATTCCTACTTCTACACTCTGCCAAAAATTGAATGTGCCGAGCTGGCTCTCAAAAAGAATTTCTTCGAGTTTGAAGGGACATAATTCCTTCAAGTATACGGAACATCGATGGGCAGCACCTTTGCCCCAAGTGTGGCAGGGCTTTATGTCCATGATTTTGAAAAGAGATGCATCTTGAACACCAACAATCCCTTCAAGCCAAAGATAAGATTCTGGAAGTGGTATTTCAATGACATTCTGTTGATATGGGAAGGTTCAAAAAACACTTTCCTTGAGTTCCATGGCTGGCTGAACAACTGCGACACAAACTTGAAATTCACTTACACAATTGAAACAAACAACATAACCTTCTTGGACATAACCGTTTTCCATGAGGACACCCGCTTGCAGTCCAAAACCCATTACAAACTCACAATGAAGAACACTTTGCTGAAGTTTGACAGTTTGCACCCCAGGGCTCTGAGGGAAAACGTACCCTAGGGTCAGTTTTTAAGAACAAGAAGGAATTGCAGTAGAATAGAGGACTTCAAAATCCAAACGAAGGATCTCACACAAAAACTGAGGACCAGAGATTACCCAGAAAGAATTGTTACCAGTACTTTAAAAAGAGCCAGAAATCAAAATAGGGACGCCTTATTAGAGGGCACTGATAAGAGCATCACAGATCCACCCCCAACAAGCGCAACTACTTACAGCACAATCTCCAATCAGATGAAAAAGATTATTCACAGGCATTGGAGGATCCTCCAAGCAGGGAAGCTTAATTGGGAAAACCCTTCTTCTCTTCTAGAAGAGCAAGAAGTCTGAAAAAGCACTTGGTCTCCACACGCCCTAGAAAACCACCACGTGAGAACACAGTACGTAATGCTTGGTGCTTACCAGACGTGACAGGCCACTACCTGTGTGGCAATTGCAGCGCATGCAACTCCTCGTACAGGAGAAAATCTCTGGAGCTGGAACCTAATAAAGTGAAAAATCCCACCAAGGGACCCTGAGATAACGATTTCGCAAGAATAGAATAACAAGAGCAGGAACCGGCAACATATACTTACCCGTCTGATGTGTGGTGTGGTGTAATCCTTCCGTGGCATGATTTCGGGACAGCACTAACGCGGCAAAAGTGCCTGTATTTAAACACGTTAGAGAAATGAAAAAAATAGCGGTCCGGCACGACGTAATGACGTTCGATAAGACGCAACGGCGTCATGGAGTAAGAGCGTGCGATGAAAATAGAAGAGTTGAAATTGACACACGAAGAATGGTGTATATCTATATGGAAAGGGATATTTGACTGATTTTCTAGCATGGCTCAATTCATGTGATCCAAACTTGAAGTTTACCTCTCAGTATAGCCACAATCAAGTCGAGTTTTTAGATATCATCATTTGCCAGAAAGATGTCCAGTTAGAAGTAGATTTGTTCATCAAGCAGACTGCACGCAATACAGTATTAATGTGTAACTGCCACCACCCACGTGCTCAGAAAGACAGTATCCCTTTTGGACAGTTTTTACGACTGCGCTGTAATTGCTCGAACTTGACTGACTTTGACAGACGGGCGATCATGATGAAAGCCAAATTCGCTGCAAGAGGATATCCCAACAGATTAATTCGTGAATCTTTTAAAAGAGCACGATTTTAAGACGGAGATTCACTCTTGAAAGACAAGTTACCATCCACAACTAATCATTTGGTATGTGTGACTAAACATTCTACACTTAACGAAAAAGTTAGACAAATTGTCAACTCGAGTTTCTTGAAGTGCCGCCGGTCCTCCGGGATGTCGGCTGAATGGCTGTGTACGAGATGCCGGATCCGCCCTGATGGTCTGCAGGGGCATCCCATCGCAATAGGTACCCACGGCGATCTGACCTGTGCATTTACTATGTCTCAATAAAGGTTTTAAAAAAATAAATAAATAAAAAAAATTGTCAACTCGAGTTGGCATATTCTAAACAGTGACCCTGAGGAGCGACATAAACTCCCTAATCCGATGTTTGCACATCGACGGAACAAAAATCTTGAAGACATTGTAACCAGATCCAGATATACTGAGGGAACAGCTTTTATTAAATAAACTATTGATGGAGAAGTTCCGATTAAAGGTCAAATGTTCTAAATGTAAAGCGTGTGACTTTGCCATAGTAAAAGACACCTTTACTTTGAATGACTATCAGGTTTCAGCCAAGAAGATGTTTAAATGTAAAACCACCAATGTGATTTACCTTCTAGTGTCCCCATGTGGCTTAGGCTACGTTGGTGAAACCTCACGATCATTCCATGTCCGTCACACCGAACATCGCTCAGGGATACACACAGCTAAACTGAATGCCCCTCTTGTAAAACACTTCATAGAACACAAACGTACTGCTAATGATGTACGGTTGTTCATCATAGAAAAGATTGAAATTCCCCAGGGAGAAAGACGTGACGCTGTTCGTAAGAAACACAAAGTTTTCTGGATTTTAGCGTTAGTTATAGTGAAACAGGGGCTCAACAGTGATATACCATGGGAAATGCAATTTGTTATCACTAATATATAGGCGTCATTAACTTTTACTTCTGTTTTTATTACTTTTTCATCTTTTCACGTTTTGTTGATTTCGTTTTGAGTCTGCTTTTTCAGTCCATTATTTTGGACTACCCTATGCCGGATCTATTCTGGGATTTTTTCTGTTAGCGAGTTGAGCACGCTACATATGATGCCAGTATATACGGGGTATTTATTTTTCCGTAGAAATATATATAAACATTACCTGCAATTTCATATCTAGCCTTAGCTACATGGATACATAGAGTCATTTAGGCTATTTTTTTATTTTTAATAGTGCCATTGCTCTTTGTATATAGTCTTTTTCTTCACTTTGCTATTTTCTTTAGTCTGTTCTTTGTCCATCTGAATTGTTAGACGTCTATTTAATAAGTATTTGTTTTTTATGGTTAACAATGACCAACTCTAGTGGACAATGCCGAATGTATGTGGCAACTATATGAGTTTTAAGTATTTGGCCACATTGAAAGATAATTCACTTTATCTACTATATATATAGATGAGATCTTTGGAATTTCCATTTCATGACCATCACGTGGTTACATATTCTTTATCTTTCTTTTTTTTTTTTTTTTGAGTTTTGAAAAACCTTTATTCAGAGATTCAAGGTACACAGCAGAGAGCCTACAACCCTTATGGGCCGGCCGCGGAGAATATACTTGCAAAGGTCTCGGATCACACAGCCCTATGCCGTCAACCCGGAGGTACGGCGGCGTTGAAGGATGCAGGTGTACCAATGTGTAACCAGAATGTTGCAGATCTAGTGTCCCTAAGAACATCCACAAAAGTATGGGCATAGTGCCCCAATATGCATTAAGGTGCCAAACAATCAAACTCCCCCTCCCATTTATCTTTCTTTTCTAATTTATTTGTAATTTTTTTTGCCTTTTCACATGGATATACACCATTCTTCGTGTGTCAATTTCAACTCTTCTATTTTGATCACATGCTGTTACTCCATGACAACATTACGTCTTATCGAACGTCATTAGGTCGCGCCGGACCGCTATTTTTTTTATCTCTCTAACGCGTTTAAATACAGGCGCTTTTGCGTTAGTGCTGTCCCGAAATCATGCCACGATAGGATAACACCACACCACACATCAGACGGGTAAGGATATGTTGCCGGTTACTGTTCTTGTCATTCTATTCTGGCAAAATCGTTAACTCAGAGTCCCTTGGTGGAATTTTTCACTTTATGCAGCTTGCTGAGCTTTGATATGTTAGTACCCGTGTCAGCGATGAGTTCACAGAAATTAAACGTGCCCGGGGCAGGTTTATTCATCCCGCGCCCCTCTTTCAAGTTTCCCAGGGGTATAAGCGATGAGTTACTATGCCTCCCTTATATAATTACATGTACATTTATCTTTTATCAGCACCTTTTAATGCGTGCATACCACAAACATGTCGTGTGATGTCTATATGCATCTACCACTGCACATTTTTCTTTAAATACAGATCCATTTCTTCTTTTTTGTGTTTGCTGAACTTTGACTCATTAGTATCTGTGCCGGCATGCGTCCATAAACGCATAGCATGCCGGTAAGGTTTGATCTATTTTGTACCCCTATGTTAAAACTCCCAAGGATATTAGCTATGAGCAGTTGCAATTCTTCTATTTAACAGCATATACATACATTTTTAGCTGGTGATAACATACTCCAAATGTGAGATGTCTTAATGCATACTGCTTTGCACACATTGTCTTCAAATACAGATGATTCTAGATATGTTTCTTTCCTCTTCTTCCTTTGGTTCTACATCCAGAAAGCAGTTTTTCTCCCGAATATCTTTCTGTGGCCATGAGACATTACATCCCTTTGCAGAACAACTTCTGCCGGGTTATATAACCTTAAGGTACATTTCTCACTTTTAGTTATCCTTCATTGTGTTCAGGTTTATAGCTCCTTTCTCTTTAGAATCTTTCATAATTTCATTTTTTAATTAGGATGTTTTTTTCTCTTTCCCTTTTTTCTTACAGAGCTTCTCCATTTAGCAATACGCAATTCTGTTTAATTAAGAAGGCTCCTTTGTGGTTTTCACAGGGTACTTGATCCAGCTCCCCTTGCTGAACGCTATTATATAGCAGTTTTTCGGTAATGTTGTGGTTAGGTTTGGACTCTTAATCATATCTAGACTTAAGTACATGTTCTAAGTTGTGATGGTACCCATTATAACCTTAAGCTTAAGTGTTGATTATTTTGTTTTTTATTCTTATTTTTCAGTACTACTTCTCTCTCCCTGATGAATTCTTCAGTTTTTATTAATAACCCATGCAGTCATTGTGAATCATAAATAGGTAATTATTATGTATTACTTAGGGTTAACATTAAACTTATACATTTATGAAGACATATATCAACTTAGTCCCTAACCTTTTCATTTTCATTTTAAATAGGTAATTCATTTACCTTGGGTCCAAATATTCAAAAATTGTGTCCCTCTTCTTCTCTTTTCCGTTATATGAACTTAGGTAAGTCTTTTGGTAGACTAGGTATATCTACACCTTCATCATCACTGGAGTTTCATGGATTTTATCTATTCTTGGCTTCAGTTTCTATCCATCATTTTTACGTTTTCGTTTTGTATCTAGCCTTATATGGAAATCTTTCAGCCTTGGGGATTTTGGGTCTTGTGCTATACTTTCTGTTTTCTCTTCTTGATCTTCCACATTTAATCTTGTTTCAGCCACTCTCTAATGAGACTTGGCTATCTGTATTTCTTTTATCTTTTCTGGATATATTTTATTTATATAACTTCCCCGGTTTTGGGGTTTTAGTATTAGTTTTTGCACAGAAATCTTAAATTGTTTTATCAATGCATTATTTTGCCATTTATGTTTTGCTTTATAGATATCCCAGGCTCTTTAGACTCAGTGCACTCAACTGTATGTATTTATGTTATATATTTGTATTTTTATTGTCTGTTTAGGTTTATGTTGTGGCTGTCCTGAAGAAGGCACTCCCAAGTCGAAACAGACGTAGACAACTTGAGAATTTGTCCAACATTTAGCCACTAGATTACACTTAGAACTATTGATTGTATGTCTATTTGTTTTTGTGTTCTATGTTTGCATTGTAATATATTGAATTATGTCACTATTGTCTGTATTCTGATCTTTTGTTATTAAGTACGTCCCATAAATGTTGATCTATACATTTTTTAACATGAATTTATACAAATAAAAAATTTAAATATTTTATTAAATGTTCAGTGCATTGTAGTCTATAAACATATCAATGAGCTTGTTGTAGGTCGCTGCATGACCAGTTAATTGCCTAGGCTTTTGTCTCAAACCTGTATTTTCCCTGCCCTAGGATTTATTGTGCTTTGCAGGGGGTCCCTCTTTGTGTCTCAACCAATTTAGCCACAGCTTGTCTGTGCGTGGCCATTGTATTTTGTGTATCATTGACATTTGCATCATATCTAAAATACTTTGTTTCTGCATTTCTGTGCACCTTTGGTCTTTACTACACCTAATTCCTATTTTTTCTTTCTTGTTTTCTCCAGTACTTCTCCTGTGTTCTCTAGCACTCTGCCCATCATGGACCAACTCAAGACTTTTGGGTTTACTGATGAGGAGTTCGCGACACTAGTGGGCTCTAATACCAACTTTGGTAATGCTTCCAATCCCACATTCAGAGGGAATGAGGAGGTGAACAAACTTATTAATTTGAAAAAGAAGCTTAAACGCTTGGAAGCACATGGTGAATTCATGCTTGAATACCTTAGAGCAGGAGTTATTCCTCAATACCTGAGGATACGTAATATCCCGGGCCTCCTTGTCCATGTGAGACAATTTTTAGAAAAGTGGACGCAAATCGCGAATAGATGCTCTCGCAATTTAATGGTCCTAATTGTAGAGACTGCAAAGGAGTTAGTGGCATCTGTTAAAAATGAACTAGCTGAACTAGAAGAAAAATTATGTAAAAACAGTGCCCTGGAAGAGGCCAAGAAAAAGTTAGAAGAGGCAGACAGAGAATTGGCCTCTTTCACTGAGTACTTGGTGAAACATAAAACAGACAAACTTCATAAGGATATTCGCTACAATTTACAAGAAAAAACCTACCCGTACTTAGCAGAAATTTTTTATTAACAAAATCAATGCACTAATTATGACAATTCTCATTCACGCCGGGTACAAACATTCTACGATACCTCGGATTCTGAGGGGGAAGGGACAGGATTCCAATATGACCAACAAGGACCCCACAAATCATATGAATCCAATCAATTTACAACCTTTTTTAGGCCAGCGTGCACCCCGCAGGGGTTGTCAAAAAGTCAGGTTCCAACAACAATATCGAGGCAATTATCAAATGCCCTTTTATCAACCCAACAACCAACAAATGTTGGAGACACGCAACAGCCTATATTGGAGGAAATGAATAAGATAACCATTTTCAACTTGTCTTCCACTATTCTAGACACATCCAGTACTACTTTGTTATCTAAAGGTTTGTCTTATGTACCACATGCCAAAGTTAATGTCTTTGAATTACATCAAGACATGATATCGTTTTTCCGTAAAATCAGCATACATTTTTTTTTGCTGATAAAGACCTCGGTACAGAAGTTGACTCAGTTCAGAATTTCTCAGGTTTAACCAATCCATCTATGTTCACTCCGACCCTTGACCAACTTGGCCCGGAAGTTGAAGTGCCTTGAGAAAACGACTACATTTATACCTAAACCCACCCACAACCTCAATAAAGATGAGCATCTCTCCTTACAAAAGATTGCACTAGACAAAAAAATCACAGTGAAATGTTGTGATAAAGGCGGAGGAATTGTGGTGTTAGACACCACTACATATGAATGCAAAATAAAAGCATTGCTAGATGACCAAACTTTCTATACTAAAGTTACACGTGACCCCACTAATAAAGTCTCGGCCAAAATTCATTGTATTACTACCCAGGCTTTACATCATGGGGAAATATGCGATAAGGAGTTTGAGTTTTTAAATTGTCAGGAACCTAAGATGCCATGCATCTATGGGATCCCTAAAATCCACAAGGACATTTTAGATCCTCCATTTCGTCCAATTGTCTCCAAAGTTGGATCCATTACCGAACTCCTTTCAAAGTACACTGACAAACTACTTAGGGGCATATTATCAAGAAATGGCGTTAAGATTATCACCGCTATAGCGGCAGAAAACTGCCGCTAAAGCGGCGATAATGGGCTTGATAATATGCCCTTGAGAATTCCAATAGAAGCCCATGTTCTGGTGTCAACATGGGCTTCTATTGGAATTCTCTGCGGCAAATTATCAAGCCCATCATCGCCGCTTTAGCGGCAGTTTTCTGCCTCTAAAGCGGCGATAATCTTAACGCCGTGCTTGATAATATGCCCCTTAGACCTCATGTTGCCAAATCCCCTATTATATCATGGACAGCAGACCAATGATTAAGAAAGTTGAATGTATTCCATTTAACCATTGTCAACAAACATTAGTCACCCTTGACATCAAATCTTTGTATAGCAACATTTAGCAACGTGAAGCTATTGAAGCAGTCACGGGGTTGCATTGATACATTCAATATACCATGTCCCAAGAATTTCCTCCTACAGAGCCTAGAAATTGTACTTACAGAGAATACCTTTGAATTTGGAAATACATTATATAAACAGATCAAAGGCGCAAGTATGGGGGCATCTGTTGCCCTTCAATTGCTAATATCTACATGGCCCTTTTTGAGATGAAAAATATACATAATGACATGGCACCATTCTTTGAATCAGTAACCCACTGGTCCAGATAATTGATGATATTTTTTTTTCATCTGGACTGATACTCAGGACAATTTGACTGAATTTCTAGCATGGCTCAATTCATGTGATCCAAACTTGAAGTTTACCTCTCAGTATAGCCACAATCAAATTGAGTTTTTAGATATCATCATTCGTCACAAAGATGGCCTGTTAGAAGTAGATTTGTTCATCAAGCTGACTGCACGCAATACAGTATTAGAATATAACAGCTACCACCCACGTGCTCAGAAAGACAGTATTTCTTTTGGACAGTTTTTACGACTGCGCCGTAATTGTTTGAACTTGACTGACTTTGACAGACAGGCGATCACGATGAATGCCAAATTCGCTGCAAGAGGATATCCCACCAGATTAATTTGTGAATCTTTCAAAAGAGCATGATTTTATGACAGAGATTCACTCTTGAAAGACAAGTTACCATCCACAACTAATCAGTTGGTATGTGTGACTAAACATTCTAAACTTAACGAAAAAGTTAGGCAAATTGTCAACTCGAGTTGGTATATTCTAAACAGCGACCCTGAGGAGTGACATAAACTCCCTAAGCCGATGTTTGCACATCAACGGAACAAAAATCTTAAAGACATCGTAACCTGATCCAGATATACTGAGGGAACAGCTTTTATTAAATAAACTACTGATGGAGAAGTTCCGATTAAAGGAACATTCAAAGGTTCTAAATGTAAAGCGTGTGACTTTGCCGTAGTAAGAGACACCTTTACTTTGAATGACTATCAGGTTTCAGCCAAGAAGATGTTTAATTGTAAAACCACCAATGTGATTTACATTCTAGTGTGCCCATGTGGCTTAGGCTATGTGGGTGAAACCTCGCGAGTATTCCATGTCCGTCACACCGAACATCGCTCAGCATTACACACAGCTAAACTGAATGCCCCTCTTGTAAAACACTTCTTAAAACACAAACATACTGCTAATGATGTACGGTGGTTCATCATAGAAAAGATTGAAATTCCCCAGGGAGAAAGAAGTGACGCAGTTCGTAAGAAACGCAAAGTTTTCTGGATTTTTGCTTTAGATACAGTGAAACAGGGGCTCAACAGTGATATACCATGGAAAATGCAATTTGTTATCACTAATATATAGGAGTCATTAACCTCTACTTCTGTTTTTATTCCTTTTTCATCTTTTCACGTTTTGTTGATTTCGTTTTGATTCTGCTTTTTCAGTCCATTATTTTTGACTACCTCATCGCTGGATCTATTCTGGGATTTTTTCTGTTAGCGAGTTTAGCACGCTACATATGATGCCAGTATATACAGGGTATTTATTTTGCCGCAGATATATATATAAACATTACCTGCAATTTCATATCTAGCCTTAGCCACGTGGATACATAGTCATTTAGGCTATTTTTTAAAATTTTAATAGTGCCATTGCTCTTTGTATATAGTCTTGTTCTTCACTTTGCTATTTTCTTTAGTTTGTTCTTTGTCCATCTGAATTGTTAGACGTCTATTTAATAAGTATTTGTTTTTTATGGTTAACAATGACCAACTCTAGTGGACAATGCCGAATGTATGTGGCAACTATATGAATTTTAAGTATTTGGCCACATTGAAAGACAATTCCCATTACCTACTATATATATATAGATGAGATCTTTGGAATTTCCATTTTATGAACATCAAGTGGTTACATATTCTTTATCTTTCTTTTCTAATTCATTTAATTTTTTTTTGTCTTTCCACATAGATATCCACCATTCTTCATGTGTCAATTTCAACTCTTCTATTTTTATCGCACGCTCTTACTCTATGACGCCATTACGTCTTAGCGAATGTCATTACGTCGCGCCGGACCGCAATTTTTTTTATTTCTCTAACGCGTTTAAATACAGGCGCTTTTGCAGCATTAGTGCTGTCCCGAAATCATACCATGATAGGATAACACCACACCGCACATCAGACGGGTAAGGATATGTTGCCGGTTACTGTTCTTGTCATTCTATTCTGGCGAAATCGTTAACTCAGGGTCCCTTGGTGGGATTTTTCACTTTATGCAGCTTACTGAGCTTTGATATGTTAGTACCCGTGTCTGGAACCTAATAAAACATGGCTCCTGAAAAACCATGCCAATTGAAATTCCATCAACGTTATCAATATAATAGCATGCCCTTGTGGGCTATGCTACATTGGAATGACAAGCAGGAAGATAAAAACAAGAATTAGTGAACACTGAAGCAATATCAGATGTAAACGGACCACAACTAAAATGACTGACCATTTCATAAAAGCTAACCATATGGTTGATGACTTAAAATGGGTGATCATAGAACAACTGGACATACACCTAGATGACCCTCAGAGGGCACCCCTAGAAAAGCAACAGAGATGGATCTACCTTCTTTCCACACACCGACAGGACCTGAACGACGACATACCCTGGAATACATTACTGCCCAGGAGATAAGAGGATCTGGCCTGAATGTCTAATAACTGAAAGGGATTGATCTAGATGCCATGTTAACAGCTACAGAAAAGCACTTAGTAGATGCAAAGACCATACTCCCTCTACTCCAAATAAGAATTAAAATATTAAACAGCTATTGACCTCCCAGTTCATAATGCAAGTTCACTCTTCTCCTAAATCTTTTCCCAAACTGGCCTCTTGCATATTCCGAAATAATGAATATCATTTAAAAGCCAGGAACTACTCCTGCTCTATATTCATAATATACACCTAATATCTTCAGCTGCTTCATAGCAGCACCCAAATGCTGAGGGCATTCTTTAATTTTGCTGCCCCATGTTCCACCGTTCTTAACCTTCACGTAGGGCTTAATCATGCCAATTTTATCAGTAAGGCACAGGTAAGAATCTTTTTAAGGGCGTGCCTGCCTGAACCAATCACAGGCCCCGTCGTCCAGGCCCTTGCCCCTTGTTTGTCATTCCGTGACCGTCATGTAGGGCTGATTTAAGCCACTATGAGATACAAACGCTTGCAGTAAGGCAGGAGTTAAATTCTGCCGAAGGGCTAGCTTGCCTGAACCAATCAGAGGCACCGTTGCCCACGTGATGTGCACGCACGTTGACACAGCCTGTTAACTGATTTACTTTTAAGATGCTGGGAAGCCGGGACATGGCTTCGCCGAGATCCCAAGAGAGGAACTAACAGGTTGGGGCGCAGGCGGATGACCTTGATGCAGTGAGTAAGAGCTCCAGCTCAACGCACGCTCGAGCCGTCATGCACTAAAGGTTTCTTTATGCTGATAATTTTCTAGTTCTGTCTACTTACTTTGCCACATAAAGAGTGGGACAATAGGTGCAGCCTCCTGGCAGGATCTATGTCACGAGAAGTACTCGTGATCGAAGTAGGTGACATGCGAATTTGTCAATGCGCACCTAGCAGTCTGACCCATATGTTTGGAGTACACATATTTATTTCTTTGCCTTGATTTATATTACTCTCGCATAACATAAAACATATCGCTGTAATCTAACAGCGCATGACTAACAATTGCAGTTTTGGATCATCCTCAGATAGCCACTGCATGGGCTTACTATCTATGAGTGTTTTCACACTCTTAAGCCTTGCATGTCTGACAAACTGCCCACTACACGCACGGACGGATTTGTCAGTAGTCAAGATTATGCCACCTGCTAACACATGCATGGATGCATGGTCCTTATCATGGGGGACCTACTGTTAATTCATAATTAAGCTGTCTCCTTGTCTTTTTTCTTTCCAGGTACAAAGATTCTGATGGTGAAAAACATAAGTCACACACCTTACAATCCTATGCACACCTTAGCGTGTGTGCCTGGTTTGTGAGCTCAGGGTTCACTCTGAGATTTGGGTTCTGAAGAAAGCTATTTAATTTTACACTTTTAGCTGAAAAATTTAGACCACCTCACATAAATTCCCTCTTCACATATTTTGAGGAGATGTGCGAGACCATTGTCTCACTCACGTCCAACTAACTATATTTTTAACCCTACCCCAGCGACCATATAATAAAGGATTGGGTGTCCTGGAGGTAGCTTTAACCTTCCACTCTCACGGCGTCCACTATTCACAAAATACAAACAAAAAAACAGCTCCTCTGTAAAAAATCTTCGAGGCACACCTAGGAGACACTGGGCCTCCTGGGTGGGAACCCGATGATGTAGCATGTCACCAACTGAGTTGGTGGGTGAGGGTTCTTCTAAAAAACCAACTGATTTCCCTGTCAAGGAGGCTAAATTTCAATAACCCTGCTGATTGGGTTCCCTAGAGCGCAGCTCTAAGCTTGTTCTCTTTGTTTATAGGTACTTAAAAAGTTGGACATGTACTTTTAAGTTTTACATGTCCTGGCAGTAAAAATCTCTTAAACACAGTTTTCGCTACTGCAAGGCCTACCTCTCCCATAGGATAACATACGGTTACCTTGTTACATGTAATAAGTGATAACGTTCAATTTGCGAGCAGGTAGGAATGTCGAGTTTTGTGTGTAAAGAATTGTAATTTAAAACCTTATTTAATTGTAAAGTTGGATTTTAAGTCACAATTCTGAAAATGCCACATTTAGAAAGTTGGCATTTTTGTGTCCCAAACGTTTGGTGCCTGCCTCTTGGGTCTCATGACTAGGTGTAGCTGGCAGTCAATCTTTCTGCCTCTGACGAGGAAGCTAAATCAACATACAAAAAGGCACTGGTCAGCTTTCACAAATCCGCCCAGGGTCCCAAGAAGGAGTTCACTGCATCTTCCATTGATGCAGCCCCTGACAAACCAAGGGCCCTTTTCAGCACTGTCAAAGTGATCCTTTCACCAAGGGTGATGTAAAACTCTCTTACACCCTTGATACATCTGTGTGAGGAGCTTGTGGATTTCTTTGTGAATAAAACAAATCTAATCTATGACCAGATTCCCTACCGGGGCTCAGCAGTAGACACCCCAGAGAAGGTACTGCCTACTTGCCCAGTGTTAGGGGATTTCGAGCCTATCTCACTTGATGACTCAGCTGTGCTCCTGGCTAACTGTAAGTCTGGCTCACCCCAGGACTACTGCCCTGGTGACATTATGAAGTCAGGCCTGCCTATTATCAATCCTTTCCTCAATAAAATCTTGACCGCCTCCTTGGAGTCTGGTACTGTGCTAAAAAATCGAATGCAGATCATAAGTCACTCAGTAATTTTAGACCTGTCTCCTTCCTTTCTGCAGCAGTCAAGGTGCTGGAGAAGGCCGTTAATAAGCAGATTTGCTTGTTCCTTAAATTGAAAACCGTCCTTCATGATACACAGAAGGACTTTTGGACAGGATAATGTTCTGAGTCCGCCTTACTAGAGGTTGCAGGCTTTATCAAGCTGAACCTGGGTCCCAGATTGAAACCGCTTGCTGACTGTACTCAGTCGCTGGTACACGTTGGTACCAAAGCGTAAGTGCTTGGGCATGGTCTTGCAGTCTTGCAGCTCCCAGCAGCAGCAATATCGAGTGAGGAGGAGTGGCAGAAGCGGTGGGAGCCAGTGCAAGGGGCGGCACTCAGCAGCCAGGTTACAGCCAGGCTGAACCAAGCCTTTGAGGCAAAAAGGACCCGCACCAGCCTGCCATATTCCCCTCACACTATGTCATAGCCGCTGGACTCCAGAGCCAGATCAGAGCTGTAGCCATAACCAGATAGCTGGCTCCCACACAAGGACAGTGAGTGCTACATGTCTCATTTTTTTGCACTCCAGAACTAACTTGAATTGCTAATTTGACTAGTGACCAGGAATTCTTGGAAATAGCATGTAGCTTGACACTAGGCCTCAGTCCCCTTTGGCTGTGGCATGGAAGCGGATGGAGTTAGGCTAGTGCGGCTTGCTCTATGCCAAGGGGAGCGGCACGCCACACATCTGAATAAACTTTAACTTTTGCATACTGCATTATTAGATCAGAAATTACAGCAAGAACTATTAGCTTGTAGTCCTGCCTGTACTGGATACCTGGTGTGCTTGTGCCCTCTGCAACATGACCTGTGTCTAAGATACATGCAGGTAGGTGGCACCAGTCTATCAAAGCTCAGAAAATCTTACCCTACCTGCTCAACTTCTTTGATCTAGGGTCAAGGTCCAGGATGTGCAGGGGTCTGACCTATGGTCCTGTGATATTTGCCAGTGTGCTTGTGCCTTTCCTGACGTGTTTGAGGTCCGTTGGAGTGAGGAGGTGGCACTGGCCTATAACAATGGCTTTTTTTTCATTGCTCTCTGTAGTGCTACCATTAAGATTTGAAAGAGGTTGGTGTGGTACTATCGTTAGCATCTGTTGCACTAGAGTAAAGCTGAGGAGTAGCGGAGAAGGTATGTTAAGGATCAGGTGCAGTCTGCAAGCCCCTTGAATGCTCGTTCCACCCTCCTTTTACAACATTTGGTCTAACACTCCAGAGATACCTTCCTTGATTACATACTAACTGTTTCCTCTCCTTTGCTCAAGAACATGCAGTCTAGGCGCCTATGTGGGCCCTTCCAGTTGCAAAAAGAGACAGAAGACTTCTAAAAAAGGCCAGGGGTTACACCAACTTCTAAAGAGGGGGATTTTCATATTCCACTATTTCATTTAGTTTTAACACCAATGATGGATCCTAGTGAGAGTGTTTCTTTCCAGCCAATTTAAACTCCCAACAATACCCCGAACCAGCCCCCCCAGTCCCATATTATAGATTATTTTAAATGGGCGGACAAAGCCCAATGTAAAGATGGTTTTTCATTACCTATATCAGCTCAAGCAGTCCTTTTTCTATCAGCAGTAGCAGCATGCAATGGCATGCTACTTCAGGGTGTTGATCTGGTTGATTGTTTAACACAGCCCACCGAAGGTGATAAATGCTTTTCAATGGCTGCTCTAATCAAGAGAGGGTGGTCGCATGCAATGATAGTGAAGGCACAAATTCATGCAGATCCTGAGTACTGTGTTTCTTTCTCATTTCCCTCTAATGCATCTTCAGGTTTAACAGTGACACACGGTCAACAAAGCTGCCTATCTAAGGCAGTTGGTGGAGTACAAATTGAGTGACTGTGACAATTCCATCATATGTCTGGACGATATTCAATTAAACCAAATACTACTCAAGTCCACCGAGAAATTAAAGAATTGTGACAATTCTGCTGTATGTCTGGATGTTATCCAATCAAATCAAAGACTACTCAAGTTACCAAAGTCCTCCAAGAACTAAACGTGTGTGTCAAGTCTACCTTATGTCTGGACGATGACCAACCAAACTGAAGCCTATTTAAGCCATCTAAGTCCATTAAGAGTGTACAGAAATTAAAACTGGATTCCAGTCTGGGGAGACGCGCGAGCGCGCGAATCAAGATGGCCGCCACTCGGTGAGCTCCTCCGCGTTTTCGCCCGTTTTTTTTAAATAAACGCCGAAAGTCTGTCAAAATTTTGCTCTAAAGGAGGTCGCTGCGCTAATTACAGGCTTACCAGCATTGTGAAGTGGTTTCAGCTCGTTTTCATCGTGGGAAGTCGTGTTTCTGGCTCCCTGGTTCCTGCTCCGAGCTCTGCATTGAAGGACTGCCTGGTTAGTCTGTCAGGGGGGCGGAGCATACTTCAGGAAAGGGCCTGGCTTGGGCCTAGCCACACCCCTAGTCCAGTTTAGCTGCTGCACCAGTATTTTGAAGGATTGCTTTGCTCCTTTTCGTTTTTTTTACTCATAATCTACTCATTTTTAATCAAATTATATTATCTTTTCTCAAAAATGGATAACAAAAATAAAAGAAAACAGCAGAGTTCACCGCCCCCATTAAAATCAAAGGTGGTGGAGTCATCTGAACCCTCGCTTTCTTTAATTTTGGAGGAAATTCAGGCTCTTCGTGCTAGTACAGAAACTATTGCGACTGAAATAAAAAATGTACGAAAGGAAATGGCGAGTTTGTCGATGAAAATCTCAGACAACTCAATTAAAATACAAGACAATAAAGTTAAAGTCGATGCTTTTACTCCACTTGTGGCGAAAATATCACCTCTGTGCTCACAACTTCTGGACATGGAAAATCGCAATAGAATATACAATCTTCGCATATTTAATTTACCAGAAGAGGTTGAGGGATCTAACTGTCGACTATACTTAGAGAACTTACTTCCTGGTCTTTTAAATGTAAAATTTCCAGAACAATTTGAAATCGATAAGGCTCATAGAATTCCTTCACGTCGCAATCCTCAACATAGCAAGCCTAGACAAATGATATTTAATATTCAAGAACATGCAGTCTAGGCGCCTATGTGGGCCCTTCCAGTTGCAAAAAGAGACAGAAGACTTCTAAAAAAGGCCAGGGGTTACACCAACTTCTAAAGAGGGGGATTTTCATATTCCACTATTTCATTTAGTTTTAACACCAATGATGGATCCTAGTGAGAGTGTTTCTTTCCAGCCAATTTAAACTCCCAACAATACCCCGAACCAGCCCTCCCAGTCCCATATTATAGATTATTTTAAATGGGCGGACAAAGCCCAATGTAAAGATGGTTTGTCATTACCTATATCAGCTCAAGCAGTCCTTTTTCTATCAGCAGTAGCAGCATGCAATGGCATGCTACTTCAGGGTGTTGATCTGGTTGATTGTTTAACACAGCCCACCGAAGGTGATAAATGCTTTTCAATGGCTGCTCTAATCAAGAGAGGGTGGTCGCATGCAATGATAGTGAAGGCACAAATTCATGCAGATCCTGAGTACTGTGTTTCTTTCTCATTTCCCTCTAATGCATCTTCAGGTTTAACAGTGACACACGGTCAACAAAGCTGCCTATCTAAGGCAGTTGGTGGAGTACAAATTGAGTGACTGTGACAATTCCATCATATGTCTGGACGATATTCAATTAAACCAAATACTACTCAAGTCCACCGAGAAATTAAAGAATTGTGACAATTCTGCTGTATGTCTGGATGTTATCCAATCAAATCAAAGACTACTCAAGTTACCAAAGTCCTCCAAGAACTAAACGTGTGTGTCAAGTCTACCTTATGTCTGGACGATGACCAACCAAACTGAAGCCTATTTAAGCCATCTAAGTCCATTAAGAGTGTACAGAAATTAAAACTGGATTCCAGTCTGGGGAGACGCGCGAGCGCGCGAATCAAGATGGCCGCCACTCGGTGAGCTCCTCCGCGTTTTCGCCCGTTTTTTTTAAATAAACGCCGAAAGTCTGTCAAAATTTTGCTCTAAAGGAGGTCGCTGCGCTAATTACAGGCTTACCAGCATTGTGAAGTGGTTTCAGCTCGTTTTCATCGTGGGAAGTCGTGTTTCTGGCTCCCTGGTTCCTGCTCCGAGCTCTGCATTGAAGGACTGCCTGGTTAGTCTGTCAGGGGGGCGGAGCATACTTCAGGAAAGGGCCTGGCTTGGGCCTAGCCACACCCCTAGTCCAGTTTAGCTGCTGCACCAGTATTTTGAAGGATTGCTTTGCTCCTTTTCGTTTTTTTTACTCATAATCTACTCATTTTTAATCAAATTATATTATCTTTTCTCAAAAATGGATAACAAAAATAAAAGAAAACAGCAGAGTTCACCGCCCCCATTAAAATCAAAGGTGGTGGAGTCATCTGAACCCTCGCTTTCTTTAATTTTGGAGGAAATTCAGGCTCTTCGTGCTAGTACAGAAACTATTGCGACTGAAATAAAAAATGTACGAAAGGAAATGGCGAGTTTGTCGATGAAAATCTCAGACAACTCAATTAAAATACAAGACAATAAAGTTAAAGTCGATGCTTTTACTCCACTTGTGGCGAAAATATCACCTCTGTGCTCACAACTTCTGGACATGGAAATAGGGGTGGGCGGAATTTGCGGAATTAACCTTCGCAAATTATCGCGAGAATGTTTAAAATTATCGCAAACAAGCAGAAATATCGCGAAGATGCGGAAGTTTTTTTCCGGCATGTTCGCGCGATTTTCTGCATGGTTGCGGGTCGCCAACTTACCCATGTGGCTGCTTGCGGGCGCGGCCATCTTGTTTTGAGTTGTTCTCGCGGTGCATGATCGCGAGAAGAAAGACGTGATCGCGCGACGCATGACGTCACTGCGGGCGCGAACTGTCGCGAGACAGCGCAAATGGCTAAAAACAATACAACATCTCATGGAGAACGCGACCGGATCAAGAAAACTTGTCGGCGAACGCAGGGATTCAGGTAAGGCGATCGCGCGCGCGCGAGAATGTATCATTTTACAGCGCGAGCAAGAAACAAATTATCGCCAAGCTGCGGAAACCGGAATTTTTGACATTTTCGCGCTCTCCGCGGAACGCAAAAATGTCAAATTATCGCAATTTCCGCGAACGGAACGAAATTTTTGCCCAGGCCTACATGGAAAATCGCAATAGAATATACAATCTTCGCATATTTAATTTACCAGAAGAGGTTGAGGGATCTAACTGTCGACTATACTTAGAGAACTTACTTCCTGGTCTTTTAAATGTAAAATTTCCAGAAAAATTTGAAATCGATAAGGCTCATAGAATTCCTTCACGTCGCAATCCTCAACATAGCAAGCCTAGACAAATGATATTTAAAGTTCTCCGTCACCATCATTTGGTTCTGATCAGAAAAGCAGCTAGAGAAATTCCTTCATTGTTGGTCAATGGTCACAAAATCTTTATTCATCAAGATTTTGCCAAGGAAACTGTTGCAATACGTAAGGGTTTTACTGATCTTCGCCCAAGATTGAGAAGCCTTGGATACCAATATGGCCTTTTTGACCCTTCAACTATGCGCATTTGGAAAGATAATTTTTCAAAATCCTTTCAACGTCCTGAAGATCTTCGACAATTTCTGGATCAACAAGTACAGCAATCTATGGACACTCAGGGTCCTATCACTTGATTTTTTCATGTATGATCTTCTTTGAAAGATTTATATAACTCATAATATTCTGGGCTCCAGCGGTTTCTGGCCATGCTTGTAGAGCATGTGTGCGTCCCAATCTTCATATTTATGTGTTTTGTTTGTCTTTTTTGCTATGTTTTATTTCTTCCATTCCCTTTTGTGTGTTTTGGAGCTACTTTCTTCTTAACATTTGTGTCCTTTTCTGACCTTCTTCTTTCTAACCCTTTTCTCTTTTTATTTTGTCATGGCTAATATTAAAGTAGTGTCACTGAATGTTAAAGGTTTACGCCATCCTGTGAAACGTACAAAAATTTTGGATTATTTAGGTAGTTGCAAAGCTGATTTTTGCAAGAAACTCATGTAGATGATAACATTTTAAACTATATGAAGAAAAAATGGGTTGATAATATTGTTTCTTCTCCTGCTATTGGCAAGAAAAATGGTGTAGCCATATTTTGTGCGAAAAAAGCTCATTGCCAAGTTTTGAGCAAAATTACAGATAAGGATGGGAGATATTTAATTGTTAAGGTTAAAGTTCATGATTCTATCTTATTTTTATTAAATGTTTATGGCCCTACTGCAGATGACCCTGTTTTTTGGGCTACTCTTTCAACAGAGGTGGTTAAAATTGGTAATGTACCTTTAATTGTTGCAGGTGACTTTAATGTCATATCTGATCCGTTATTAGATAGAATATCTCGTACTAAATTCCACCCCCCTAAGGTTTATTTTGCTTTTAAATTATTTCTTCAAACCACTAAGTTAGTTGATATTTGGCGGTTACACTTTCCTACAGAAAAATGTTTTACTTTTTTTTCTAACCCACATAATTCTCATTCTAGGATCGATTAGATATTAGTTTCGAAACAGCTGATCAACTGTGTTAGTAACCCCAAGATTGGCAACATTGATGTCTCTGACCACGCTATGGTTTCTTGTATTCTAAATTTAAATCCAACCTTTACTAACCAGCCTAGATGGAGAATGAATTCTGGTATAGCTCTCAATGAACTTAATAAACCAAAGCTCCTCTCTGCCATTCATGATTTTTTTCAATTTAACCCTGAAGGTACTACTTCTTTGGTTAATAGATGGGATGCTTTTAAAGCTTATATTAGAGGGGTAACTATTTCTATTATGGCTCACGAAAATAAAACCTTTAATGCAAATATTAAAAAACTAGAAAAGCAAATAGCGGAATATGAACGACTTTTTATTTCGTCTAATGACCCTCAATATAGAAGTAAGTTGCAAAAGCTTCGATATGAATTCAATACAATTCTTAGTAATAGAGCTGGTGTTCAGATTTCTAAGGCCAAAGCTAAATTTAGTTTTAATGCAAACAGATCTGGAAGATTGTTAGCGAATTACTTACGTATCAAAAAGGATAAAACTCAAATTACTTCTATTCATGGATCCAATGGTAAAATTGCTTTATCTCATAAAGATATTGTGAATGAATTTTTGGATTTTTACTCTAAGTTATATGATAAACCTGAATTTCATAATGAATCTTTAGTTGATTCTTTTTTATCCTCATGTGGTTTACCTAAAATTTCTCCATTAGATAAAATGGGGCTTGACTCTCCAATTACTAAGGAGGAAATTTTGACCGCTATAAAATCTCTTAAAAAGAATAAATCTCCGGGTCCTGATGGTATCCCAGCGGAGTTTTATAAAGAGTTTCAATCCCTTCTTTTACCCTTATTATTTCAACTATTCACAATGTTTGGCTCTACGGGAATTACTTCAGGATCTTTTACTGAAGCTTTAATTATCGTTCTTCCCAAACCTGATAAAGACCCCACCCTTGTATCTAATTATCGCCCTATCTCTTTAATTAATCAAGACTGTAAATTATATGCCAAAATATTAGCCACACGATTATCCCCTGTACTAGACTCTATTATACATTCGGATCAATCTGGTTTTATGAAGAATAGACACTCTGCAAATAATACAAGAACGTTATTACATGTCATTGAACAAGGTCTTACGTTAACTACTCCTTCAGGAATTATGGCTTTGGATGCTGAAAAAGCCTTTGATAAATTGCATTGGCAATTTTTATTCCATGCTTTATCATCTTTTAACTTTGGAGATAATTTTATTCGTATGATTTCAGCTCTATATTGTGCTCCTACTGCTCGTCTATTTATTAATGGCCAAATTTCAAATCAATTTTCCCTTTTTAGAGGTACTAGACAAGGATGTCCCCTTTCCCCGCTATTGTTTTTAATTGGCATTGAACCTTTTCTTACATCTATAAGAAAATGTGATAACATTAAAGGAATTATTATTAATGAGATTATTATTAAAACTTTAGCGTATGCTGATGATGTACTTTTATGTATTAGTGACCCCTTATCCTCATTTCCTTCTTTATTAGAGATTATAACAAAATATTCTATGGTGTCTGGCTATAAATTAAACACTAATAAAACTGAATTTTTCCCTTTAAACATTTATTGTACTCCTGACATGATACCTATGAATGAAATTGTTTGGCAAAAGACTAAATTAAAATATCTTGGTATTTTATTTTCCTCATCTATAAAATCTACAATGACTTTAAACTGTAAGTTTGTCTTAGATTATATTAAAGATAAAACGTCTAAATGGGCTTTGCTACATCTTTCATGGTGGGGTAGACTAGAATCTATTAAAATGAATATTGCTCCAAAAATATTTTATACTCTTTCCATGATTCCCTCTCAGTTCCCATTAAAATTTTATAAAGATATTGATAAACTTCTCTCCAAATTTCTTTGGAATAACAAATCACCTCGCATTAGTTATAAAAAATTAAAAATGTCTAAATGTAATGCTGGATTTGGTATCCCAGATTTTTTTCTGTATCATAAAGCTTTTATTTTAAAACAAAGTGCCATATGGTTTAGTCATTTCCCTTTACATAATCCACCCTCTTGGCTCCTAATTGAAAAATCTATGGTGAAGCCGTTCCCATTACCAACGCTGTTAACTATGTCCAACACCTCCTCAGTTTTTCATAAATCTATCGTTCTCAAATCCACTAAATTGGTTTTTAATGATTTAGATTCTATTTTTCTATACCCCATGTATAACACTGTTGAATTATCATTATGGTATAGCAATATCATTAAACTAAATAGGAACATTAGATTTTGGTCTTCGTGGATCAAAGCGGGTATTTTTTATCTTAAAGACATTTATTCCAACAATACCTTTATACCGTTTGAGGATATACAAACAAGGTTTGGTTTAACCCAATCTGATCGTACTAAATATGAATATTTAGTTAATTCAATTTTAGATTCCTTTCCACAAGCTATTCCGACTAGTGTTACAGCTGATCTATCCGTGTACATCCAAACTATATCGCTGAAAGCTAATGGTGTTTCCATTTTATATAAAAAATTATCTAATACGTTAGGAAGTAACATAACGATGATTGCAACCTTCTGGAATAATGAACTTTCACTTACATTGTCTAATGATTCATGGGAAATTATATGGATTAGAAGTATTTCTGGTTGGTTACCTGTCTCACTTTATCAAACCAATTCCTATATATTATTTAATTCTTTATGGACTCCAAAACGTTTATTCCAGGCTAAACTCCTTCAATCTGACACTTGTTGGCACTGTAAATTGCATCCTGGTTCGTTACGACATATGCTTTTTGATTGCCCTTTAATTGCAAAATTCTGGACAGAAGTTTGGGATTTTATTAAGAAATTGTTGCATATACATGAAGACTTATCATATAAAATGTTAATTTGCAAATCAGTTACATTATCACAATCTCTAAGTTCTGTTGAATGTAGGCTTTTTGATTTTTTGATTTCTGCTGCATTAAAATCTATTACCTTTTGTTGGAAAGATGTTTCTAAGTTATCAGTTCATGCTTGGTGGTCTTGGGTTATCTTTACAAGACGAGGTGCTCACTTATCTTTGTCTGGGGTTAATCATAATCCTATTTCCTATCACTCTTTTTGGAGTCCTGTTGATCTCTATTTTGCATCTTAGGGGTATGTTTATGTATTGTAATGCTTTTTACGATTTTTATACAAACTAATATGTCATAGTAGCTCTATTTATTGCTTACTCAATAATTTGTTATTAGATGTTTCCCTTCCCCCCCCTCCTTTTAAGTTTATAAGAATATGACCAATTTCTTTTCTATTGGAATGAATTTGATAATTTTTGTATGTCTATGTTGTTGATGTTCATTATAAAATTTCAATAAAATATTTTGAACACAAAAAAAAAACTGGATTCCAGTCTTAGTAACAATAACCCTGGATAATAACCGAGAAAATCAAAAGGTGCCTAGGAAGCAGTTGCTGAAGATAGCACCTTCAAAGTCAATAAATAACATCAATTGCCATCAAAACCCGAGTTTAGGCGAGTCTATCGAGCAGCTATTAAAAGCAAAAACCGGTATGGATCCTTTTAGTCCTGTACCTATGGAGAACTGTAAATATTCTGATTTACAACAAACACCTCAAAAGATTAATCTTGTGGAGTCAAGCCAAGGCCCCATGACAGCTGTCCAAACAGATAACTCATCAAACTCTGCTGATCTTTCCTTTTTGGATAAGTATGATGTACCTAATTCCGTGGATGCAAGATCACCCAAAGTGCAGCTGATGGTGGTGTATGGCTAAATTTGATGGGGACAATAGATGCTATAACACCAGCGCTAAACTTCTTCTCTAATAAATGAGATATTCAGGTGGAGCTATTAAATACCCTAGCCTTGTATTTTGCTGGGATATACTCCAAATTACACAGTCTAACTAATTTGGTGGTAAGAGCGGAATCGGATGTTGTTTGCATATTTTTAATAATGTTTCTGAACTTCCAACTATAGTAGGATCCCTCATTGATGAAGTAAAGAAACTAGCTTTCCAACTAAAGATGAGACAATAGTCCCACTCCATCAAGGCTTAAGTGTGGGGAGTGTTAAAGGAAGTCTGAAGACTTGAAAAGTATAATCTATTTCCCTGGTATATGTTAAAAATGACCAAGTACCAGGTCACACATCCTGTTGCTATCAAAGAGTAACAGAGAAAACTGGTGATACTAAGAAGTCAGAACAAGCTTTGGAGTCAGAAAAGGATGAAAGTCTTGTCTCAATAGAAGGTCTCGACAATGATGGAAGTCAAGTCTCAGTTACTATGGACCCCCATGAGTTTTCTAGTGGTCAGCCACCCCTAACAAAAAGGGGCCTGAAAGAGGTTAAGGAAGGCATGGAACAAAATAAAGAAGCTTCCCGAAATATTGTCCAAACCTGCGAGGTTACCCATGGACTATTTTCCCATTTTCAAACTGGGTGGTTTTCCCATTGTCAAACTGGGTGGTCAGAACATACAACAGCAGGAGCCAACTTCAACCAGAACAGAATAGAGATATCAAGGAGTAGGAAGGTCTGTTAACCACAAATTTCTATAAACAGTGGGACAGTCTCTGTCCCATATATCAGTCTTAATCAGTGCAGTTCTAGGCTCAAAATGGATAATGGAACTGATTCTGCAGGCAACCAGAGTGCATTTTCCTCTAAAGATAAGCAGAACAGCCTTCCAGTCGGCGGTCCATCCTCGGGTATGGAACCCTATCTACTGGCTTCTGTTGGTCATATGCTGAAGAAACAATTTCCCAAAGACTTGTAAATTCCATCCTTAATATGAATCCTGAGGTATACACAATATTCTGAATCGGGTAACAATTTTGAAACTAATTTCTTCTATTCCTGAATAACCTTTCATTACATCTGTGGATCTTTTACAGTTCAATTTGAGCATGTTCCACCAAATTCTGCATGTGAGTCTATAATCACAACCTAGTCTACCAATAAAAGAGTAAATAAAATTCTTGAGCACTACTCATAGCTTACAGAGTGGGGCATTGAGATCAAGAAATCCACCCCTATAAAATGTCCCACTATGTTGGAAGTAGCAGTTTCAAAAGCCGAGATTGTCTTGTTTAATACATAGAAAGGAAACAATAAAAAATCAACCTCGCAATTTAGAGGTGCGATTGGGCACCTTAGTAGCTCAGTTAACATTATAGATCTTTCAAATACAAATACACTATCAGCAGTCCTCACCTGTGAATTGCTACCCAAAAATAAAAATGCCATTTGATAATTAGGCATGGCTACCGGCAACCCTAACGAACACATAACCTGGTGGTGGGGACTGAAATATGTATAACAATAACTTTAAAAACAAACAATTGAGAATTTGCTCTTGAAACGTTCATGGTCTTGCTCTGTTGCTGGCTGACCCAGATTCAATTTCCTTTTTATAATCTTTTGAAATTCTGATGCTTCAGGAAACATCGAGAGAACAAGATACTCCATTGCCCGGCTACATAGAAGTTAATCTTCCAGCTATGGGTTCAATTAACCAAGGTTGCGCTAAGGGCGGCCTTTCATTTTATATTGCAATAGAGCTGAACGTCAAGGTAAAAGTAATTGATTTCCAACTGACATAGATGCAAGGTGTTCCCCTACCGTTTGATTTCATCTGATAATAACATTGAATATTTATTTAAGTACAAAGAAAAAAAACAAAATAACTCATTTGTTCACCCACTGGGACATTGTAAAATCTTTAGCAGTCTGATTTCCAATGGCCAGCCTAATCATTTCTGGTGACTTCAATATACACTTTGTCTCATTTAAATCCTCCTACTGGTCAAGCAATAATCGAGCTAAGTCTTGGCATGATAACCTGCAGCAGCTTGGCCTAATTATGCTTAGTGACTCATCTTTGTGTAAACTAAGAGAAATTTCAATATTTAAACATTTTAATCATGGTTCAATTATCGGCTAGACTTTTATATCAGTTGACCTGGGTCCAAATATCAATGATTACAAGGTGATTCTAAGAGTGGAATGTGACCATAATCCCCAGACCTTAACCTTGGATTTGTCAAATAAATTGTAATCATAAAGCCAATGTGTTTCAACATTCAGCCACTTCAGCTTATAGTTTAGAAAAGTTTGGACAGGCAATCCCACAATCAATCTGAAATGTTGGAGTTCGCTGACCTTTTAATCAATCAAAGTGCCTCGAGTCTACGGAGTGGAGGAATGATGGTGCCCAAGTGGAATCTCGTTTCTACATTATTGGTGGTGAAATTCACCACAAGAAAGTCAGCTAAGGCGCACCCCTTGAATTCAACATCTAATAGGTGGTATTAACCTCAACTACTTAACTTGAAAAAGGCTATTAATAGGTCCTCAAGGGCAGTTTTCAACCACTGATATCAGTCAACTTATCATTCTCTTAATGAAAAGCTGAAGCTACTGAGAAGGTCCCATAGACTGGAAGTCTGGTAGGTGAAGTCACAATATCAACAGGATTTATGGCTTACGTTACTACATGCTAAAAAGACCAACAATGCCAAAGTATTCTGGGGGATCATCAGTGAATTGGAAAAACCTGGTAACAAAGCCCATAGTGTCAAGTTTATGGAGGAGGTATGGGTGAAGTTTATTACTAACTTTTATGGGTCCAGTGCTGCCAATCTAATTAGTCCGTATATGAGTCAACATTACAGGAAATGTAACAGAACATCAGCTTTGATAGGGAGTAGCTTGGCACCAACGCTATATCTGAAACCTATGAGTAAAAAAGAAATAGCTAAATTGCTGCACCGGATTAGATCGAATGGGGCCCCCGGTCCTTATGGACTACCCAATGCTATATTTTGAGCCAACCTTGACATGTGCGCTGAAGTCCTGACCCCTTTGTATGATGTGTTTCTAGCAATAAACATTGTTCCAGAGTCGTGGCAAGGAAGCAACCAATTTATAAAAGCAGCACAGCAGATAATCCCTCAAATTATTGGCTAATTGCTCTAAATGATGTAGATTATTGACCAATATGGAAGAATAGGCAACATCACAGGAAAAACACACATTCACTGGATGATGTCATCAGTGATGTCATTTGAGATGTCATCAGTGATGTCATGAGTGATGTCACTGACCATGTCATGAGTGATGTAATATGTTACGTCATCAGCAGTGGATTGCGGGTGCGCGAGTTATAGTTAGCTTAACTAACTATAACGGGGGAATTTCATTGGTTTTTTATGAGTAAAATGTCCGCTAACTATAACGTGTGTGAAACCTATGGTTTTTTCACTGAATTTGCAAGGTTTTTTAAATGCTAATTCCTAACTATAACGTGTGTGAAACCCATGGTTTTTTCACTGAATTTGCAAGGTTTTTTAAATGCTAATTCCTAACTATAACGTGTGTGAAACCCATGGTTTTTTCTGTGAATTTGTATGGTTTTTTTAAATGCTAATTCTTACCTATAACATGTGTGATTCTCATGGTTTTTTCATTGTTTTTGTATGGATTTTTTAATACAAATTCTTATATTTAACATGTTTTATTTTATTTTTTATTTCCAAGCTTGTTTACTTTTTTTGTTTTTTTACTTTATATTCTCTTAAAACACTATGCTTAATTTTTAAAAATTCTGCATTATATTATTTTTTCTCATTTTTTTTTTTTAACAAACAGGTAAGATATATTAGTATAACATAGTGTTTTTATTTTTTTTTTATTTTTTTTTAGTGCGCGTACGGTAAGCTTACGGTAAGCGTACGGTTTGCGTAATGTTCGTAATATTTCTACTCTTTTTGCGTATGGTTACGCAATTTACGTAGCCGTGCGTACTGCGTACGTGGCGCGTAAGCGTGTACGCTACACTCGCACGTTACGCGGAAGTGTTGGGGCGTGCCCGTTATGCGCATGCGCGCGAGCGCGTGTCTTTTTTACGCGCATGCGTACTTTTACCGTAAGCGCTCCGTAAGCGCTCCGTAAGCGCACTGTAAGCGTAACGTACACGCACGGTGGGTCATGTGATCAAGAAACAAAACTTTTGATTGGTTCAAAGTAGTTTCAGTTCTAGAACTCTCCTACACCACACCCATTCCCCTCATTTCTGCTTGTGATCCCTTAGGAGAAGGAGCTGACTTGTCTTTGGGATACGATGGCAGACCAGCACTCTTCTGCTGAGAGTGAGGCTAGCAGCACCACCATCAGGCAGAGAAAGAGGAAACAGAAGAGCTCTTTTAAATGGGAGTATTTTACTTTTCCTGAGGGCGAGAAAAAAGTCAATGCTGCCTTGGTGACTTGCAAGCTGTGCCAGCGTGTACTTTCGAGAGGTAATCCTAACAAGAAGTATTCCTTCGGGAATCACACTATGTTGAGACACCTTGAGGATGTACATCCTAGGACACATGCATGACATACTAGAGGCAACCCTTCAGTAAGTCGAGCAAGCACATCCACAGCAGCTCAGCCGAGTCCTTCTTCGGAAGCTCAGCTGAGCCCTTCATCTGTGGGGGCAGATTCACCTCTTTCTGGTCCTGTGGAAACTAACCATCGGTTTGCGAGGGTTACTATGCGGTGTTCATTTTGCAATGGTCTAATTGTTCATAGGGAGACCAGTCTTCCCCTCATTAACAACAAAATAGACCAGCACATTTGTCCTACCAGCTAATGTTCCCATTCTTCCTTTCCTCTGTCCCTGCATGAACACAACGGCTCTTTTAAGAGCCAACCTTACCTCTCAACTTTTTTTAATTTCTTCTTAAAAACTTTTGTTTTTTTTTTACCGTACGCGTACGGTAAGCGTATTTTTTTTTTTTTTTAAACACTAAAAAACAATTATCACATTACAAGGTCCTTGAGGGATTAATAACTAAATACTGAAAATCTGTTTGAGGAGAAGTGGAAGAAAGGGACCATCTAATTTCTGACTTACCTGACCCACCCAAAAATTTAATTATAATTTTAAATTTAATTGAAATTGCTTATAAAAATGGTTTTATTTTTCGAAAATTTTCTTTCTCAATCTGAAAAAAAAGAAAAAAGTATTAATATTTAATAAAACATTTTATAATACAGTACACGTATTTACATATTTTCCAAAAACAATTTTTTGCCTTTTTTTTGCTGTTTTCAGAATATATTGCATTTCACTATAAATCGTGAAAGCAATTGCATTCATCACTTAACAGCGGGCAAAAAAAAATTAACAATCTCAAAGATTGTTTTAAAAAAGCCCAGAATCTCTTCTCACTAAAACATAACATTATAGAAATGCAAAATATTCAAAAAAAATATCATCTAATAACAATAACTATTTCTTTAAAATACCGTCTGACAATTTTGTTTCAGAAGCATAATCACAAAAATAATATATCTCAAATAACTCCACAATACATCTGGTTACATTTCCTTTAGGCCAAATGGTAATTTTAAAATTCTTTTTTGATTAAATTTCTAATGGTAATCTAATACAATTCCAAAATTTAAATTGTACAGATGTTACCGATTCTCTCTAAAATTTTGGTTTCCGAAAGATTAATTAGTAATTAAATAAGTCCACAATATAATTGGTTACCTTTCCTTATGGCCAAATGGTAATTTTAAAAATCTTTTTTGCTTAAATTTCCAATGGTAATCCAATTAAATTCCAAAATTTAAATTGTACAGATGTTACCGATTCTCTCCAAATTTTTGGTTTCTGAAAGATTCATTAGGAATTAAATAAGTCCACAATACAATTGGTTACCTTTCCTTTAGGCCAAATGGTAATTTGAAAAATCTTTTTATTTGAAAATTCCAATGGTAATCCAATAAAATGGAAAAATTGTTTTGTACAGATCTTGCCAATTCTCTCTAAAATTTAGGTTTCAGAAAGATTAGATAGGAATTTGCTAAATCAAAAGGCAAACGTTGCTTGAAAATCAATTGGGAATCATTACACAGTGTCCAGCCTTTTTCACATTTAAGATAAACTGTGTAATGTCCAGAAGTTACAGTAGGTCCTTCATGGAAAATTATTGCAACTGTTACAAAAGTTTTTACTGAAATTGATAATTGCTGTCCTATAAACTTCTTTATTAAAGTATCCAATTTTGAACCATCAGCTCTACATCGTTGCATCATTAAAATTACATACTGTCCGTATTCCTTTAAAATTAACGTTGAAAACATGTCAGATTTACACTCACTGCATTCCATGCTATGATTAGCATCTTTAACTAATTTAGCAAAAGTGACTGTTTTACTGTCTGGCAATGTTAAATAAATAAACCTTTCAGAATCAACATTAGAGCCACATGTATTGAAACAGTTTTCACAACTATGTTCCCATTTATAAGAGACACCAAACATATTTTCAATGGGTACCCCTTCTTCTTCCAGTACCTGAAGAAAATACATCAAGAATTCCTGTGCGTCTTGCTGTACATTTTGAGAAAACTGTGTTCGTCCTGAACATACATCTAAAAGTTTTCTTATTTCAGTAGCACTTTCTATTTGAGTTTTATCATTACTCAGCTTTTGAAACAGGAGACTCAACTCAGAACAGAATCTTTTTCTCTGATTTACTATTATCTGCTCTTGCAAATTTTCCAGATAAAATGCAACATTCAGCACTACATTAGTGTAGCAGTTGACACCAGAGCTATTTTCAAAATGACTACCTACAACCTCTTCAACATTTTCCTTTTTCTTTTTGCTTGCAATTACATCACTCCTCTTTTTTTTCTCCTCTCTACATCCTCATTACAGATATTCTCAATTCTCCTTTTTCGACAAACTACACGTTTCTCCAACACAGGATACTGACCTAAATGAGGAGCATAGGTTCTTCTTAATCTATTATACTCCTTTACACAGTTTGCATCAGCACTAACTTTTGAGTCATCAAAGTCTATCATAAATAAACCAGATAATGTTTTCACTCGTGACAAAGCTACATAAGCCATACCTTCTTTGAACACAGTTGAACCAATGTTTACAAATGCACAATCTACAGTCAATCCTTCAGACTTGTGAATAGTTACAGCATATGCTAGAGAAAACGGAAACTGTTTCCTACGTACATATAAGTCTTTCACAAGCATGAAACGAACTGTACAACGACAAATGTCTATAACTTCTTCTATCTGATCAAATTTTATTTTTAAACATTCAATTCCATCTTTTTTCTGATAATTAATAAAACCCACAACTCTTCCCATAGCTCCATTTACTAAACCTTTTTCAACATCCAAATTTCTCCTTAAAAATACTCTACAGTTCATGCAAACATAGATTTTTTTCAAATCCAGCAGTTTTTGAAATGTTCTTCTCTAGTGAATCCAATTTATTTTTCAGTTTGCCTATTAATGTAATAGTAATTCTTTCATGCTGAATTTTGTCCACTGCTTCCAATTTCTTAATCTCTTCCTTTTCCAATTTCAAAAGCTCCTCATTGAATATTGAGCATTCACATAGAGTTGGCATTAAGCAGATGACACTTTTCTTTTCTGCAATGTTCTTGTATATCTTCTCTGCAACTATTTCTTCCTTTGGAAATAAATTATGTAGCAACCGACTCTGTAATGCTTTCGTGCCAGCTTCTGTGAGTAGTCCAACTCTGATATCTTTCAGAATATTTCCATATTCTTCATCGTTTGCTTGCCTCATATTAGTAGTAAGTTCCTTGTACTCAAAGAAGGACCAAATATTTGCATTACCAATGCTTCCCAATGACATTTTTTTGTGTCTTCATGTGTCACAGTATTAAACACTGGTTGTCCTTTAACTGGAGTAAGCTGTAGAAGATCCCCAAAAACTATGACATGTTTTCCACCAAATAACACGTCATAGTCTGTCCTTAGAATTTGCTGCATTCTTAAATGCACAAAGGCAAGCATTAAGTTTGATACCATGCTCACCTCATCAATAATGAGAACTTGCATCTTCTTCAATACTCTTGAAACTTCCAAGCATGCTTCTCCAGTTAGCTTGTGGTATTGTATTTTGTTCTCATGCTCCACTGGTAACATTAGCAAACGATGTAAGGTGATTCCTTTTATGTTATATGCTGCTAACCCAGTTGGAGCAGTAACCACACAAGACAAAGTTGAATCCGTTTTTTGCTGTAGGTAGCTTCTGATGACTTTTATTAAGAAACTTTTTCCAGTTCCAGCTTGTCCGCTTACATACATCCTGATTGGTTGAAATGATGTGCATGAGCACTCTTTTTTTTCATGTAGTAATCCGTGATCAATTTTGTTTCTGATCTCTTCATAAATTTGTTGCTGCTCTTCATTCAGTTGTCTTTCCAAATCTGGTAAGTCTATAAATTCTTCTTGAGCTTGATTCATAGCCGTTTCCACTTCAGTCATAGCTATTGCAGCTTCATTTTCAACGATAGGTTGTCCTAGGGGATCTTGACTGAGTGTTCCAGAACTTTGGCTGTCTTGAGAACTGTCTCTAGCTACTTCAGCTGCAATTGTAGTTTCCTGCTCAATTTCTTCATTTAACATTTGCACATAATTTGTGAAAGTACTGCATTCTATGCTGTCTTTGCAAGCATTAAAGGAATCTTCATAGCTTTGAAATTCTCCCAGTAGTTCGTCCTCTGTACGCCATGGTTTAAACAGCTGTAAAAGAGCCAAGTAGTAAAATTCCTTTTTGTCAGTAGTGTCACAACTCAGCTTCCTGTGATTTATCAAACTTCCTTTTGTTTGCTTCACCAAACATCCTTCCTCACCAATGACTTTATATTTTCCATTGTTGATGTCTTCTGTGGCTTTCCGTGAATAAATGTAGTTCTGCAGCACTTCATAGAGACACATGTTCTCAAGATGAAGACTTCTCTTGGGATAATATGTGTCCAACATGTTTGATTTCAAAATATCTGTACTTTCTGGGTCATTCTCGGCCAAATATTCAATTTCTCCAACAGATTTCAGTACCCGATTTCTCTTTGCTGCAAGGCCTAAACTTGCCCAAATTATTCTTCGTGATTTCGAGTAGAGACTTGCAGAAGATAACCTATCTGAACATTCGTAGGATCCAATTTCTCGATGTGATAACATCTTTAAACTGAAACTGTACAGCTTCTTACTGACAGTCTTCTCGTGAGAAATCTCTTCCCACATTTATTTCAATTCAGTTTTTTCTGATTTAGTAATGTAAGACGTTACATATCGAGCAACAGCAATGGAATTGTCAGCTACATACTGTATATCCATGTTAGCATTCCACATGGATAAAATGACTGGGTTGTAGTCATTTATATTTTTTGATTCTTCTTTTCTTTTAAGGTTGTAGGTATTCTTAGGTGATTTTCTTGTAATAGTATGTCTCACAGATGACATAAAACTGTTTACTCTTCCATTTGAAAGTACAGGTCTAGGAAATCCAAATCGACATTTAGTGTAGTATTTATCTTTGCTCTTGTATTTCCGTCGACAGTATTTTCCACACCGATGTCTTTGGAAACGTAAAACTTGCTCCTTTAACTTTTTCTCTTCTGTGCTTTTTGGTATAGCACATGTTGCATATTCTTCAATGAAAGATAACACTGCTTCATCAGTATCTGTTCCAAACTTTGGGGCATCCTTGATCCACAACAGCATATGAATATGAGGAGCACCTCTTGCCTGGTACTCTTTTCTCCAAAAGAAATCTACTACTTCTCCAAGAGGTGGATTTTTTTTATTGCAGATGAAGGACATCATAGCCTCAAATCTATGATTGAAATATCTGCAAACATTAACCGGATCCAATGAGCACAGTTCTCCTGCTGTCTTGTATTCGATGTTTTTAATGTTTGAATTTGCCTCTCGTAGAAAATCCAGTAAATCATCCCAAGCGTACTCAGCACAGCTTAGGGTAAGGAACCATGTTGGTGTTCCTAAATTCCGTAACATGCATTTTAATTCACCATGGCGTCGGTACCAATATTGATTTGTCCCACGCTGACAAGCCATCAGATTGATCAGTTGTGTTTCCAAATGATCATCTCGGTGCTGCACTTTCTCCATAAAATCCTTAGCAGACACATTTTGTAAATGTACTCCACTTTTTAAAATGTGATTTACTGCATATGATAATGCAGACAAGTCGCTTTCAAATAAAAGATGGAACAAATAAGGAATACTTTGTCGAAATCTTGGATCTTCTGCATATAGTCTTGTAGTTCGATACTCAGAAGCTGGAATCTGTTCTGGACGTTCGTCGTATCGTCCTCCTTTTCCTGTAGGAAACAGCTGGGGAAAACATTGAGCTTCCAAGCTCTCCTCCCATACACTCACAGGAGTTCCTTTTGCTTTCTTCATCTGAAACAGATCAATATTGTCTCCCATAACTTCTTTTGAATGAAGAGGATGTATGCTAAAATGTTCATAAATTTCTTCTTCCTTTGACTTTTCCACTTTTTCAATTTGTCCAGTTGGTGTTTCTGTGTCTTCTTGTAAATCTTCTTCTTCTTCTTCTTCTATATAAATTGATTCATACCATTTGTTATTCCTTTTCAAATACAAATTTGCTCTTTGTACTTTCCGTACATCTACCAGCTCCTGCCAAATCTTCTTATTCTTTGTAGGTACACCATTAACCAGAATAACTAATGGTTCAGTTTCCAAAGTATCTGCATCAATAGTTTCCATATTTTTTTTCAAATCCAAGGGCAAATACACCACTCTACCTTTTAAACCTCTCAGTAAATCTGAAGGAGGTAATTTACCAGTTTTGGGCTCCATACGTACTATGGTCTGGAACGGATGAACACATTGAATAAGTATAGACTCATATGTATTTAATTCAGAAAGTTTGGCAGGAATAGCATCCAATTCTAAATTATTATGTACAGCTCTGGTCGGCATTCTATTTTCTTCTAACTTGTTGTAACAGTATTTACAAATACGCTGATCTTCACCCAATTCAAAACAATTTTCAAGAAATATATATGTGGCAAAATCCTTCCACTTATAATTATCTTCATTTTCACTTTTTCTGTAGAGATCAACATTCCTGGTTTGTTTTCTATAATGAGTTCTGCGGCAACAAATACAAGTAATATTTGGTCTTTCATTAGAGATTATTCCAAATTTTGTTATGTGATCATTAAATTTCTTACTCACAGAGGGTTCTACATTCTCTTCCACTTCTTCCTCATTTACTGTGTCCTTTTCTGCACTTTCTTGTTCTGGACCAAAGTAACAAAACTGAATTTCATCAGTAACCTTCTCTACATCTGATACCGATCCACGGAACAGAGCCCTATTCAATTCATCTAACTTTATTGCTGGACTTTTAGCAAAATACAATCGTCTCACAAACGTTCTCATTTCAGTATGATGAACAGCCAGCATCCTAAAATGATGAAAAACACTTTTACACACTTTTCTAGATAGACAAGCCAGAGAATGTCCCTGCAAACCAGTATTCTCTCTCACTCTGCATGGATCTAGACTTTGAAGTACCTTAATCTTCTGTTTAACACTTTTTTTACTATATTCTCTTAGAAACTCACGAAATTTATCAATAGATTCCTGACGCACAGTGCAAATACTACTACAATTCCAAGTGTACACTGGGGCTTTAGGACGTCTCCCCATAGCCTCATCCGCCATCACTTGTTCCTCATCTCTTGGAACCATTTTCTCCTTCTCCATTATACAACCATTTTTCACTTCATAAGCACGACCTCTGGTGTCAACTGCATGCAGCAAACTATTACTTTGAAAATAACTCTCTTCATTAAAAAAAGGTTCACTACTTGAACTATGCATCCATTCTCCTAAAAACACTTTACAAAAGTTTGTTCTTTTCACTAGTCTTTTCCTTTTGCTTTGTGATTTCAGTACATTGACCATTTTATCTAATGTACGCATCCTGTTCAAAATTAAAATGAATAGTTTCCTTTTTAATTCTAAAGCCTTTGCTGCAATGGCTTCAATTTCTTTTTTTCTCTTATAAAATTTAGCTTTTTTCTTATATTTCTTCACATCCTTTATCAAATTTGACATAACTCTTCTCTGAAACATTTTTCTACGAATCTCTTTAAACGCTGTTTTTCTTTTTAAGTTAATCTTTATTGTTTCTGAAGGTATATTTGCATTAACTAAATTCTCAATTTCTTCCTGTTGTTTTCTATTTAAAATATTTTTTCCAGTACAGACATTTTGTACATTTTTCTTTTTTTGAAGATATTGTTTAAAAAATCTTTTGTCTGCTTACCAGAAGACTTTCTCTTTTTCCCAACATGAGCATCTCCAACTAACTTAGGTCCTCCAGTTGTCTTCAAATATAAAAAAATGTTGTGGTTTTTCCTTAGTCTGGATTTTGTAGGCATCTTTAATTTTGTTCACTGCTCTTCAGCAATATCTGAAAAAAACTAAAAAAAAAATTCCTTTATTTTATTTAAATATATTACTACATTTTTTATGATCTTTTCAAATATTAAAATACTATGTACCCCTTTCCTACAAGTGAAAATCACAATAACATCATCACAAATTAAATATCTAAAAACAATTCCTCTTTGCACACAGAGTCATGGTTTGAAATTAGGCAGAAAACGAAATTTCTTTGCCAATTTGAAAGCACACTTACTACTCTTTCTTTGGCAAGTGATAAGTACTTTTACAGTCTGACACATTTTGAATCCACTTTTCAGATTCTGAAAGCAGCACATGTCCAAACAGCTTTTTGAGACCAGGAACATGTGTAACCTGGGTGACTGACTACACTCCAGCAAGGGCAACCAGCCTTAGTGATGCTGAATGTATTTGCATTACTGACTGCAACCTCAAACCCCACTCGGTTGTGAATACTATGCATGATTCTACAGGATAAGCAGCTGGGTGTGTGCTAAGAGTCTGCTTCTGCTGAAAAAATAGCTCCCCCATTTTTCCTACTAATGCAAATGTAAAATTACCAGAGTAATACGCAATAAATCTCTGTCTATAATTCCTCTTTGCACACAGAGTCATGGTTTGAAATTAGGCAGAAAACGAAATTTCTTTGCCAATTGGAAAGCACACTTACTACTCTTTTTTTGGCAAGTGATAATTACTTTTACAGTCTGACACATTTTCAATCCACTTTTCAGATTCTGAAAACAGCACATGTCCAAACAGCTTTTTGAGACCAGCAACATGGGTAACCTGGGTGACTGACTACACTCCAGCAAGGGCAACCAGCCTTAGTCATGCTGAATGTATTTGCATTACTGACTGCAACCTCAAACCCCACTCGGTTGTGAATACTATGCATGATTCTACAGGATAAGAAGCTGGGTGTGTGCTAAGAGTCTGCTTCTGCAGAAAAAATAGCTCCCCCTTTTTCCTACTAATGCAAATGTAAAATTACCAGAGTAATACGCAATAAATCTCTGTCTATAATTCCTCTTTGCACACAGAGTCACGGTTTGTAATTAGGCAGAAAACGAAATTTCTTTGCCAATTTGAAAGCACACTTACTACTCTTTTTTTGGCAAGTGATAAGTACTTTTACAGTCTGACACATTTTCAATCCACTTTTCAGATTCTGAAAACAGCACATCTCCAAACAGCTTTTTGAGACCAGCAACATGTGTAACCTGGGTGACTGACTACACTCCAGCAAGGGCAACCAGCCTTAGTCATGCTGAATGTATTTGCATTACTGACTGCAACCTCAAACCCCACTCGGTTGTGAATACTATGCATGATTCTACAGGATAAGCAGCTGGGTGTGTGCTAAGAGTCTGCTTCTGCAGAAAAAATAGCTCCCCCTTTTTCCTACTAATGCAAATGTAAAATTACCAGAGTAATACGCAATAAATCTCTGTCTATAATTCCTCTTTGCACACAGAGTCATGGTTTGAAATTAGGCAGAAAACGAAATTTCTTTGCCAATTTGAAAGCACACTTACTACTCTTTTTTGGCAAGTGATAAGTACTTTTACAGTCTGACACATTTTGAATCCACTTTTCAGATTCTGAAAACAGCACATGTTCAAACAGCTTTTTGAGACCAGCAACATGTGTAACCTGGGTGACTGACTACACTCCAGCAAGGGCAACCAGCCTTAGTGATGCTGAATGTATTTGCATTAGTGACTGCAACCTCAAACCCCACTCGGTTGTGAATACTATGCATGATTCTACAGGATAAGCAGCTGGGTGTGTGCTAAGAGTCTGCTTCTGCTGAAAAAATAGCTCCCCCATTTTTCCTACTAATGCAAATGTAAAATTACCAGAGTAATACGCAATAAATCTCTGTCTATAATTCCTCTTTGCACACAGAGTCATGGTTTGTAATTAGGCAGAAAACGAAATTTCTTTGCCAATTTGAAAGCAAACTTACTACTCTTTTTTTGGCAAGTGATAAGTACTTTTACAGTCTGACACATTTTCAATCCACTTTTCAGATTCTGAAAACAGCACATGTCCAAACAGCTTTTTGAGACCAGCAACATGTGTAACCTGGGTGACTGACTACACTCCAGCAAGGGCAACCAGCCTTAGTCATGCTGAATGTATTTGCATTACTGACTGCAACCTCAAACCCCACTCTGTTGTGAATACTATGCATGATTCTACAGGATAAGCAGCTGGGTGTGTGCTAAGAGTCTGCTTCTGCAGAAAAAATAGCTCCCCCTTTCCTACTAATGCAAATGTAAAATTACCAGAGTAATACGCAATAAATCTCTGTCTATAATTCCTCTTTGCACACAGAGTCACGGTTTGTAATTAGGCAGAAAACGAAATTTCTTTGCCAATTTGCAAGCACACTTACTACTCTTTTTTTGGCAAGTGATAAGTACTTTTACAGTCTGACACATTTTCAATCCACTTTTCAGTTTCTGAAAACAGCACATGTCCAAAAAGCTTTTTGAGACCAGCAACATGTGTAACCTGGGTGACTGACTACACTCCAGCAAGGGCAACCAGCCTTAGTGATGCTGAATGTATTTGCATTACTGACTGCAACCTCAAACCCTAAAAGTGTTCCTCATTTATACCAGTACACCTTAATTTATGGTGAAAACATAGTCCATATTATTTTACATGTTCCTTACATTTAAATTTCTCCCAAAACACAAAATGATAAACACAACTTCAACAAAAGGAATTCCAATTCTATTATTCATTTCTTAATTTACCACATACATCCCCTCTCAAACTCATAACTCACCTTTAAAATTAGTTAGTTGTGAAAGAAATGTGGCACTCAAACAGCAGATTATCAGAGCCAGGATCTCTGTTCTGTACACCTCTCTCCTCTCAGCAGAACCAGATAATGGCAAAGTTTCCCTCTCTTTTTCCACACATATACATGTTAATTTCAAATCTCAGTGCTTCCCCCTTTTTTTCAAATGTAATCACACATTTCTATTGGTTGAAAACCAACCCTTTTCCAAAAGTACCCTTCCCCCAACTTGACTTCTGCCTAGTACCCTTCCCCCAACTTGACTTCTGCCTGCTACCATAGCAACAGCTCATGGAACACTGCTGTGTGGAGTTAGGTCAGAAGTTCACCACACAATGTTTCATTTCCAAAGAGCAAGAGTGCTTGACTTTTCAAACCTAACAGCAAATCCATAGTACTGTTCTTTAGTAACACATTTTTCTGTACCAATACAAAACATGCTTCTATAAATTGACACATACAGCCTAGTTTTTAGTGTAGAATGGTATGAAACAGCCAATGAGTTCTTTTTATTTTAAAAAAATATGTATGCCTCCATTTCCAAAATGTGTTTCATTTCTTTTTCCCATTCTACTGAAATACACCTCCTGAGTGCATCCAGTTCTCCTTTGAAGATGTTCACAGTGTGGATTGTAGGGCACAGCTATGTCTTCTGGAGTGAAAAGTATGCAGAGAAAACAGGTATGGTGAGAGACCTTGCTTTGCCAAATGTAGACATTAAATGGATTGGTCAGAGAGGGTTAAAGTGGCACCAATTGATGCCATTGGTGAAATCCTTCATGCAAATCCAACACCCTGACCTCATAATAGTGCACTGTGGTGGCAATGACCTAGGCACTTTGACTGGGGTAGGTCTGGAAATGCTTATGAAGGAGACCTTTGCACAACTGTTTTCACTTTTCCCTAAAACTGCCTTTGTGTATTCTAACATATGCCAAAGGCAAAAATGGAACTGGTCCAATCATTTTTGTCCGCAGATTGACAAAGCAAGAAATCACGTCAACAAATCTGTTTCTGCTTTCCTCCGAGACTATGGTATGGGTTCCATTTACCACAACAACTTGCGTTACGACATGCAAGACATTTATAGAGGAGATGGTGTACACTTCACTGATGAAGGGAACAGAGTATTCCTCTTGAACCTTAGACTCTGCATCGGTACTTACTTGTAGGTACCACTAAAAAATCACTTCATAAACACAACGGCTCTTTTTAGAGCCCCCTAATATCTAAACACTTAAATCTGAATTTTATTTCTTTTTTTCTTTTTTTTTTCTACCGTACGCGTACGGTAAGCTTACCGTAAGCTTACCGTACGCGTACCCTGCGATTTGTTTTTTAAATTAATAAATGTTTTTTTTGAACTTTTCTGTCCTTCTTTGACCCCCTTTCAAATGTTAGGGGGTCTGTAACTCTCTTCCTTGCCCCCTTTTCAAGTTATCTCCCTTTTTTTTTCTGTGTGAAACACACGAAATGGCGGCCGACACTTCCTGATTTCGTCCGATTCGAATGTTTACAGTCATGTGACAACCAATCAGATTTGAGCTCGCGCACGGCACCGTACGCGTACGGTAAGCTTACCGTAAGCGCACGGTAAGCGCACCGTAAGCTGCCACAGATATATATATTGATTTAAATGCTATTTTCTCAGGAACTACTGAACAGATTTACACCAGACCTACAAAAGGCACTTCCTTGACCTGTAGACTACCTCTCTGCCAAATTTCAAGTAACTCTGTTCAGCCGTTCGGGCTGTAGCTGTGTCTAAAGGTCCTATGGAAAAATGCATGGGAAAAACGCGTTTTGGGACCCCCCTTTTTTCTCAGCCCCCGCTTGACGAATCCCCCGAGACTTTCAGGGTAGGAGCGGAGCGTAGCGCCCCATTAGTTTTGAAAATTTCGCGAGGATTCGTCGACCGGCGCCAAAGTTATTCCAAATAGAATGTTGCGGTTTTCCTATGGAAACAGGGTCCTAACTATAACTACCTACTGGCGACCGCCAGTAGGTGATATATATATATATATATATATATATATATATATATTCACTGAAAAAAACATAGGTTTCATGCACGTTATAGTTAGGAATTGGCATTTAAAAAACCTTTGAAATTCACTGAAAAGACCAAAGGTTTCAGGGGCATTATAGTTAGGAATTGGCATTTAAAAAACCTTAGAAATTCACTGAAAAAACCATAGGTTTCAGGGACGTTATAGTTAGCTGGACATTTGCCAAATTTGGTGTCAAATCCAATCAAAATCATTAAACATGATATCTTTAGAGATGAGTTATAGATAGGAATTAGCATTTAAAAAACCTTTGAAATTCACTGAAAAAAAACATAGGTTTCATGCATGTTATAGTTAGGAATTGGCATTTAAAAAACCTTTGAAATTCACTGAAAAAACCAAAGGTTTCAGGGGCGTTATAGTTAGGAATTGGCATTTAAAAAACCTTAGAAATTCACTGAAAAAAACATAGGTTTCAGGGGCGTTAGTTAGCTGGACATTTCCCTCGTACAAAACCCTAGAAATTCCCCTGTTATAGTTAGTTCAGCTAACTATAACTCGCGCCCCCGCAATGCACTGCTGATGACGTCACATATTACATCACTCATGACATGGTCAGTGACATCACTGATGACATCATCCAGTGAGTATGTGTTTCTGTACAGTTTTAATATGTTTAATATATATAGGGAAAGGTCTGTTGAAGAATGCGTGGGTGTACAAGTTTGTGAATGGATGATTTTCTAGGTGCGTACCTGACTCTATAAGTGAGTCATTAAATGTATCTTACTGCAGACTAGTGACTAAACTGTGTGAATGTCTGTATGTGTCTGTGTGTAGGTGTATAAGGGGCTGCATGGTTTTGTGAATTGCTATATGAGTGTCTATATGGGTTATTGATTGGTTGTCTGAATATCTGTATGGGTGTCTGAGTGTTTGTGTGGGTAGGGTGTGTGTGACTCTATGCATAGATGTGTGAGTGGGTGATTCTAAGGGTGCATGGTTTTAAGAGTGCACCTGTGATGGACTGTATGGTTGGGTGAGTGTATGTATGGGTGTGTTAGGGATTGAATGTATATCTCAGTGGTACATGTGTGACTAACTACATATGTTAAAGGCAGTATATATGTGTGTAAGAGTATATAAGTGGGTATATGTGAGAGTGTGTATGGATGAGTGTGTGCTTGTATCAATGATTGTATAAGAGCGTAAGAATGTGGTACTATTTTTATGAGTAAGTGAACTTGAGTGTGTTTAACTGTATAGGTGAGTAAAGTGGACTGTGTTTAATTACTTGCATGACTGACTAGGTGTGTCAGTACCTCAATGGATGATTGGCGGTGTGTGAGTGTCTATATAGGTGTATAAATGCATATGATAGTCTTGTACGGGGTGACTTTAAGTATGAGTGACTGTACAGGTGAGTGAGTGGAGGTGTATGTAGACCTAAGAGTTAATGAGTGGGTATATAGTTATTGGTATTTGAGTATCTATGGTTTTCAAAATGGCCGTCTGAAATTTTGAGTCGGTGTATCAAAGGTTATATTAGGGTGTGAGAAGATGCACTAATTTATCACATGGATGATGTCATCAGTGATGTCATTTGAGATGTCATCAGTGATGTCACTGACCATGTCATGAGTGATGTAATATGTGACGTCATCAGCAGTGCATTGCGGGGGCGCGAGTTATAGTTAGCTGAACTAACTATAACAGGGGAATTTCTAGGGTTTTGTACGAGGGAAATGTCCAACTAACTATAACTTTCCCTAAAACCTATGGTTTTTTCAGTGAATTTCTATGGTTTTTTTAAATGCTAATTTCTAACTATAGCGTGCCTGAAACCTATTTTATTCAGTGAATTTCAAAGGTTTTTTAAATGCTTGTTTCTAACTATGCCTACAGAGGTAGGACAGGTGAAGAAAGAAGAAACAACACACAGAAAGAAGCAAAAGAAATGCAGAAAGAGGCAACAGAAGTCCACAAAGACGAAGAAAATTGCAGGAAGAAGCAAGACATGTGCAGAAAGAACCAACAGAGGAGCAGAAAGAGGCATTGTTGCAAAATCATCCTGTGCCCACAACCTTTTCAGACGGGTACTGGTGGTAACTGACTCTGACTAACCAGGCCTAGAGCCAGTGCTATGCTAAAAGGCACTTAGAATACAGTGAAAACACCTACATACACTAGAGAACACTATGCATTGGGGTACCCCTGTGATTAGCATGACCTCCTCTGTAAGACCCCAGTACATAATAGGGCAGGGGGATTAAAACTACCTCTTGAAACGCACCACGGGGCACGTTTGCACACTGATGAAGGGGGGTCTGAGGTGACGTGTGCAAACACGCCCTGTGGCCGTTTTGACATGGGGATAAAGTCCCCTTGAATCCTGAGGGTCCCTGGGGTCCAACTAGCCCACCAGGTACCTCCAGTTAGCGCCACAGAGCTGCGTTGCGGAGAGGTGTAAAAAGGAACATGGCCTGGACCACCTCTCTGCAACGCAGCACAGTGGCGCTTACTGGCAGCACCTGGTGGGCTAGTTGGCCCCCAGGGGCCCTCAGGATTGAAGGGGAATTAATTCCCCAACTTAAAACACGCCACAGGTCGTGTTTGCACACATCACCTCAGGCCCTGTCTCCTCTCTTCACTACTGTGTAAACACGCCCTGTGGCCATTTTAAGTTGGGAGATTAAGTCCCCTTGAATCCTGAGGGTCACTGGGGTCCAACTAGCCCACTAGGTACCTCCAGTAAGCGCCACAGAGCTGCAGTGCACAGAGGTGTAAAAAGGGGCGTGGCCTGGACCACCTCTCTACAACGCAGCGCAGTGGCGCTTACTGGCAGCACCTGGTGGGCTAGTTGGCCCCCAGGGGCCCTCAGGATTGAAGGGGAATTAATCCCCCAACTTAAAACACGCCAAAGGGCGTGTTTGCACACGTCACCTTAGGCCCTGTCTCCTCTCTTCACTACTGTGTAAACACGCCCTGTGGCCCTATTAAGTTGGGAGATTAAGTCCCCTTGAATCCTGAGGGTCACTGGGGTCCATCTAGCCCACTATGTACCTCCAATAAGCGCCACAGAGCTGCATTGCACAGAGGTGTAAAAAGGGGTGTGCCTGGACCACCTCTCTGCTTCGCAGGCCTGTGGCGCTTACTGGAGGCACCTGGTGGCCTAGTTGGCCCCCAGGGGCCCTCAGGATTAAAGGGGTCTTAATTCCCCAACTTTTAACTTGCCACAGGGTGCGCTTGCACACGTCACCTCTGGCCCCGCCCCCCCCTTTACCACTGTGCAAAGGTGTCCTGTGGCACGTTTTAAGTTGGGGGATTAATCCTGAGAGTCAGTGGATCCAACTAGCCCACCATGTACCTCCAGTAAGCACCACAGAGCTGCGTTGCAGAGAGGTGGTCCGAGGCCTTGCCCCATTTTACACCTCTCTGCAATGCAACTCTGTGGCACTTACTGAACATCACTGGTGGGTTAGTTGGCCCCCAGGGACCCTCAGGATTCAAGAGGACTTAATTCCCCAACTTAAAATGCGCCACACATCCCCTGGTGCGTTGTAAATTGGAGGATTAAGTCCCCTTGAGTCCTGAGGGTCCCTCGGGGCCAACTAGCCCACCACTTACCTCCAGTAAGCGCCACAGAGCTGCGTTGCAGAGTGGTGTAAAAAGGGGCATGACCTGGGCCACCTCTCTGCAACGCAGCGCAGTGGCACTTACTGGAGGTAAGTGGTGGGCTTGTTGGCCACCAGGGACCCTCAGGGTTGAAGCGGAATTAATTCCCCAACTTAAAATGCGCCACATGTTACCTCAGGCCCCGCCCCCTCCTTTAACCACTGTGCAAATGCACCCTGTGGTGCGTTTTGAGTTGGGGGATAATGTCCCCTCGAATCCTGAGAGTCCCTGGGGTCCAACTAGCTCACCAGGCACCTCCAGTAAGTGCCACAGAGCTGCGTTGCAGAGAAGTGTAAAAGGGGCATGGCCTCTGAACACCTCTCTGCAACGCAGCTCCCTGGCACATAATGAAGGTACCTGGTGGGCAAGTTGGCCCCCAGGGACCCTCAGTATTCAAGGGGAATTAATTCCCCAACTTACAACTCGCCAGGGTGCGCGTTTGCACAGTGGTGAAGGAAGGTGAAGGAAGGGGGCGGGGCCTGAGGTGACATGTGTGCAAACACGCCCTGTGGCGCGTTTTAAGTTGGGGAATTAATTCCTCTTCAATGCTGAGGGTCCCTGGGGGCCAACTAGCCCACCAGGTACCTCCAGTATGCGCCAGGGAGCTGTATTGCAGAGAGGTGGCCCAGGCCATTCCCCTTTTTACACCTCTCTGCAACGCACATTTTTTAACTGCCCCCTGGACCTGGCCCACCCGGGGGCTTAATTAAACGAAGCGCGGGAGACGGCGCTTCGGTTTTTTTTCTGCCCAAAATTCGCGTGGGTGCGCGAATTTCACCGATTTTTCTTTTTTTTAATGCTTTTCTTTGGCCATCGGGGTCCTTGTGGGACCCCCTGAGCAGGCCTAGGGGGTCAGGGTGTTTCCACCCTGCCCCCTTTTCTTGTTTTTCGTGTTTCTTTTTCTGTTTTCTTGTGCCCCGGTTCTACCAAGGCACGAGATGGCTGCCAACACTTCCTGGTTTGGAGTGTTGACAGCCAATTAGCATGAAGCTCGTGATAGGGAGGTTGCGCGGATCCTCCGCGGCCATAGATATCTCTATCTTTATTTCTTAATTTCTCAAAAACTACTGAATGGATTTACACAATTTTAAAAAAGATCGTTTTCTGAGCCAAGCAGTACCTTTTTGCCAAATTTGGTGTTATTCAGTTGAGCAGTTTTTGCTATAACCGTGTCTAAAGTTTCCTATGGGAAATTAATTTTTTGACCTCTATTTTTTGAATTTCTCAGGAACTACTGAACGGATTTATACCATTTAATAAAAGGGTGCTTTCTGTATCAAGGGCTACCTTATTGCCAAATTTGGTGAAATTCCGTTCAGCAGTTCGGGCTGTAGCCGTGTCTAAAATTTCCTATGGGAAATAACATGGGGAAAACGCGTTTTGGGACCCCCCCTTTTTTCTCAGCCCCCGCTTGACGAATCACCCCCAAACTTTCAGGATAGGAGCTGACTGGAGTGCCCCACCAGTTTTGAAACTTTCGCAAAGATTCGTCGTCCGGTGCCAAAGTTATTGGGAAAAGAATGTTACAAATTTCCTATGGAAACTAGGTCCTAACTATAACTACCTACTGGCGACCGCCAGTAAGTAATATATGTATATAGAGATAGATAGATAGATAGATAGATAGATAGATAGATAGATAGATAGATAGATAGATAGATAGATAGATAGATAGATAGATAGATAGATAGATAGATAGATAGATAGATAGATAGATAGATAGATAGATAGATAGATAGATAGATAACCTACTGGCGGTCGCCAGTAGGTAGTTATAGTTAGGATCTCATTTCTATTCAATATCTTTGGTGTTGTTTGACGAATCTTCGTGAAATTTTCAAAACAAATAGCCCGCTCCGGTCCGCTCCTCTCTTGAAAGTTTCGGGGTGATTCGACAAGAGGGGGCTGAGAAAAAAGGTGGGTCCCAAAACACGTTTTCCCCATGTTAATTTCCATAGGAAAAATTAGAACAGGCTACAGCCCGAACTGCTGAACGGAATTACACCAAATTTGGCAAGAAGGTAGCCCTTGGTTCAGAAAGAGACCTTTTTTAAATGGTGTAAATCCGTTCAGTAGTTCCTGAGAAATTAGAAAAAGAAACGTTTCGATATCTGAGCACCGAGGAGGGTTTGCGAACCCTCCCGGGCACGAGCTTCACTGTGATTGGCCGCCAACACTCTAATCCAGAATGTGTTGGCAGCCATCTTGCAAACTCAGCAACTGAGTCACAGGAAAAGAGTAAAACAAAAGGTGAAAAACAAGAAAAGGGGGCAGGGTAGAAACACCCTGAGCCTGTAGGCCTTCTCAGGGTGTCCCAAAATGACCCCCAGGGCCAAAAAAAGCATTTTCTTTTAAATGGCAGGTGGGCCAGGTCCCGGGGGCACTCGCCCCGAAGGCCGCCACCTCCCTGGGGCTTATTTAATAAACTCGGGGGGCACTCTGGCTCCCCGCAGCCCCGGGGACCGCCAACTCCCTGGGACTCTAAAAATATTTGCGTGGGGGTCCCAACCCCCCCACACTGCCCGGGGATAGCCACCTCCCCGGGGCTAAATTAAATAAGGGCGGGGTGCTTTGTGGGCCCCCCAGCCCCGGGGACTGCCACCTCCCTGGGGCTATAATCAATAATTAGTAGCCCTCCACACTGCCCCGGGGACCACCACCTCCCCGGGGCACTCTGTAATAAAATGTGGGGTCCGTTACGGACCCCCGGGCCCTGAAGACCACCACCTCCCCGAGGCTTAAAATGTTGGGAGGGGGGCTACGTGGCCCCCCTCCTGGAGCCTTTGATGGCCCTGGGGACTGCCTCACCCCCAGGGCCAGCTCCTGCAGTGTCCTGGTGTGCCCACCCCTGGGACACTGCTGTTTGCTATGGCAGGGCGGGAGCCTTGCGGCTCCCGCCCTGTCATAGCAAACTCTGCTTCACTTCATGGAAGGGAGAGCAGGAAAACTGCTCTCACTTCCATGAAGTGAAGCTGAATTGCGTTTGAGCAAGGGGAGCTGCATGTCAGCAGCTCCCCTTGCTCAAAAGCAATGCCGGCTCCCACAGGAGGCGAGGAGCCGGCGGGACCGTGGGGCATTGGGGCTCCCAAAAGAGAGGCCAGGCCCCGGGGATGGGGTCCCTGGAGCCAGAAGTGGCCAGGGAGGGGGGCCACACAGCCCCCCTCCCCTATAATATATATATTTTTTAAACCGTGAAAAGGCTGGCTCCGGGGGATGGGGTCCCCGGAGCAATAATTGGCCCAGGGAAGGGGGGCCATGGAACTTAGTGTTTAGCCATGCAACAGTTGATGTTGTTGCATCAAGGATATTGTGCTGCATAACTAAATACTTATAAGGTCCCAAAAGCGAGACCTATTGGCTATGCCAATGCTTGTTTTAGGACTTGTGCCCTGGGCAGCAGGGCCTTTGAAGGCCTCCCTTGGCTGCCATACTGCCTGCTGGTAGGCAGACCCAGCCTTGGTGGGGCCTGGCACGCGCTCCTCTGGCCTTTCATACGTCCCTGGGCAGCTGCCTCGTACGCACACAACCAGCTCCCCACCATCACTCTGGCTGTGCACCAAAGAAAAAAGCCAACAGAACAATTTACCCATCAGCTCCAGCAAAGCGCTGCGTGAACTGCAAAAGGACAGAGAGAATAACGTGCGCGCGCACACACACACACCCCTCCCAGGAGTTGAAGCAATGGAGAGTGAGAGGGCACATATCATCGGTCCTGGTTCATTTGCATACACATAATAAGATTGAACATTGCTGCTATTTCCTCTCTTTTAATTGTCATGCACCTGCTGCATTTCAAAGGTGAAAGTGGGCATCGCAAAATACGTGGGCGGTATGGAGTCTATTCTCAATAGCACCCTTTATTTGAAATATTCATAATAGCTGTAAATACCTTGCTGGTTAAATTGCTAGCTAGTTTAATTTTGCATAGTACATTCAATGTCAGAGATGGGGATCTTTTGTAACCACCATTGCAAACGTTAAAAAAAAAGGTGCAGTAATCCTGGGGGCTGATTTAGAATCTGAAAGAGGCTTCAAGCCAATCGCTAGTGGGATGACCCAAAGTGATTACAGGAGATCTGGCGGACAACTAAACATATCTGTAGAATTAAAAGTTCACCCCACCTCCCCCAGAATATTAGCTACCAAAGGACAAATGGAGACACAAAGAGTTAAGTGTGCCTAAGAAGAGGCTGGCGACAAAAGCCATGATGGCACCCAGACATGTGTTGCTAAAGAAAACCTCTGAGGCATAATTTTGTATAGAATAAGAAGGTAAATACACCTGCAACCTTTAGCAAAGGAGCAATGGTTTGAGCTACTTGGATACCCTTGTTTGTACGGGGAGCACCAATAGAAAGAGGGCTAGAGTGCAATCAATCAGATGAGAACAGATGGACCCAGTGATATATGTAAAGTCTGCTTCCAGCAGTCCTCTAAAGAAGGAAGTAAAAGTGTCACAAACATTTGACATATAGAACCCGCGCCTGACTTGGTCTGGTTTTCACTTTCAATCAGCATTCTTCATGTCCAAGGCTAATTTATTACAGTGCACAGAACACTGAACGTTGGCTCCTGTTACTACTGTCTAATTGGGAACAGATTATGCGACCATTGAATTATTTTTTAGTATACCAAACCAGAACTTGGTGCTCCCACAATGGAGCTGGTACTATTTTTTTTACGAATGTTACGAATTCTATGGGGGTGGGTGAGCAAGCCTGTAGCGAACAGGGCATTCTGGCTTCTTGGTAGGGACCTGATCTAGTATTACACGAAATCTGCATAAATAAGCGCCCAGGACCGAAGAAACACTGCATTTCCACCTCGAGGTGATGGGAAACATCGAGGGGTGAAGCGTGAATAATGTGTTGAAAAACAATGTTTCAGCTGGCATTAGTGACGTCATATTGTGACTACCTCATAACCCAGCACTGACAGAGCTGTTACTGAGGCCTTTGAGATATATACCTCAGTGGTAGCATCTGCATCATCAGACCTCGCTCCCCCGACAAAGTTTTTTTTGCTCTTCCTCGTTTGAACTTCCAAAGAAGGAATACATGGAAAACTACCTGCCTAAGCAATAGAATCAAGCAATATTTTCAAATTCACAGCTGTTCGTAGCTGTAAAACAAATGCACTCTAGTGTAAGACACATAAATGCAATTTGCATCCATGCTACAGAAGAGAGACAAACTCACGACGGGGAAGTAAAGCCCACGCAAGCCATCAAACAGTAGACAAGAACGTGCGTGCCTCACGCTAAAAGTGGGAGGGGTGGGGGGAGTGCGACAGCACACAAAGTGTTTCCCTTGTGGGAGCGAGCCAAGGGCACCATGTGTTTGTAAGTTAATTACAAACATATGGTGTCAAGCTCACTCCCGCAAGGCAATCGCCACACGTGCACGCGTTGCCATTGAAGGCAATGGAACGTGTGCACGTTGTCGACTGAAAAGCTGGAGGGATTGCAAAAGGTCTTTTTGACTATACAGCGCATGCGCGCTGTGTCGGTGAGACCTAGAAAAAGGAACCGGCAACTCGCCGGAGGCCCTGCCCCCTCCCTGCACCACTCTGCAAATGCGCCCCCTGGCGCATTGTAAGTTGGGGAATTAATTCCCCTTCAATCCTGAGGGTCCCTGGGGGCCAAATATCCCACCAGGTACCTCCAGTAAGCGCCACAGAGCTACTTTGCAGAGAGGTGGTCCGAGGCTACGCCCCTTTTTACATTACTCAGCAAACGCAGCTTCTGGTGCACTGGTGGTGGGGCAATGAGGTCCTCTTGTGTTCTGAGTACCTCGGGACACAAGTGGACTTCATCCTCCAAGCAGCAGTGCACCAGAAGCCGCGTTTGCATCGTGGTGTAAAAAGGGGCGTGGTCTCAGAACACCTCTCTGCAACGCATCTGTGTGGCGCTTACTGGAGGTACCACTGGGCTATTTGGCCCCCAGGGACCCTCAGGATTCAAGGGGACTTAATCCCCCAATTTACAACACGCCAGGGGGTGTGTTTGCACAGTGGTGCAGTGAGGGGGCAGGGCCTGAAACAACAAGTGTGCAAACACGCCCCCTGGCACGTTGTAAATTGGGGGATCAAGTCCCCTTTAATCCTAAGGCTCCTTGGGGCCAACAAGCCCACCAGGTACCTCGAGTGAGCGCTACAGAACTGTGTGGCAGAGTGGTGGTCCGAGGCCACTCCCCTTTTTAAACCTCTCTGCAACGCAGCACTGTGGCAGTTACTGGAGGTACCTGGTGGGCTAGTTGGTCCCCAGGGACCCTCAATATTGAGAAGACGTAATCCTCCAACTAACAATGTGCCAGGGGGTGCATTTGCACAGTGGTGCAGTGAGGGGGTGGGGCCTGAAACAACAAGTGTGCAAACGCGCCCCCTGGCAAATTGTAAATTGTGGGATTAAGTCCCCTTCAATCCTGAGGGTCCCTGGGGGCCAACTAGCCAACCAGGTACCTCCAGTAAGCACACCAGTGCTGCGTTGCAGAGTGGTGGTCCGAGGCCATGCCCATTTTTACACCTCTCTGCAACGCAGCTCTGTGGTGGTTCTTGGAGGTACCTCATGGGATAGTTGGCCCCCAGGGACCCACAGGATTGAAGGGGACTTAATCCCCCAACTTACAATGCACCAGTGGGTGCGTTTGCACAGTGGCGCAGAGAGGGGGCGGGCCTGAAACAACAAGAGTGCAAACGCGCCACCTGGCGCGTTGTAAATTGGGGGATTTAGTACCCTTCAATCCTGAGGATCCCTGGGGGACAACTAGCCCAAAAGTACCTCCAGTAAGCGCCACAGAGCTGTGTTGCAGGGAGGTGGTCCGAGGCCACGCCCCTTTTTACACCATTCTGCAAACGTGGCTTCTGGTGCACTGCTGGTGGGGCGATGAGGTCCTCTTGTGTCCTGAGGACCTCAGGATACAAGTGGACTTCATCCTATGAGCAGCAATGCACCACAAGCCGTGTTTGCAGCGTAGTGTAAAAAGGGGCATGACCTTGAAAACCTCTCTGCAATGCAGCTCTGTGGCGCTTACTGGAGGTACCTGGTGTGCTAGTTGCCCCCCACAGACCCTCGGGATTCAAGGGGATTTAATAGGGACATTATAGTTAGAAATTAGCATTTAAAAAACCTTTGAAATTTACTGAAAAAACCATAGGCTTCCGGCACAATATAGTTAGAAATTAGCATTAAAAAATCCTTAGAAATTCACTGAAAAAAACATAGGTTTCAGGGACGTTATAGTTAGTTGGACATTTCTCTCGTACAAAACCAGAGAAATTCTGCCGTTATAGTTAGTTCAGCTAACTAAAACTCACGCCCCCACAATGCACTGCTAATGACGTCACATATTACATCATTCATTACATGGTCAGTGACATCACTGATGACATCACTGATGACATCTCAAATTACATCACTGATGACATCTCAAATTACATCACTGATGACATCATCCACATGAAAATCTGATGCACCTCCTCACACCCTAATACAACCTTTGATACACCCACTCTAAAATACAGACTACCATTTTCAAAACCATAGACACACCAATACCAGTTACTACATACGCACTCATTGATTCCTTGGTCTACACACACATCTTCTCATTCACCCATACAATCACTCATACATGCAGCCACTCATCAATACAACACTATCATATGCACTCATACACTTATACAGACACACACACACCGCGCCACTCATCCATGGAGTTACTCACAACCTAGTCAGTCATGCAAAGAATTAATCACACTTCCATTTACTCACCTATACAGTTATACACACTCCACATCACTTATTCATACAGATACTAATGCATACTTACTCTCTTATACATTCACTGATACAAGTACACACTCATGCATACAGCAACTCTCACAATATATATATATATCACGCTCTCTCTCCGTCTTGTTTCCCTTGCACTCGGGTGCTTCGTTGTGCGGTGACGGACATATATATAGATAGATAGATGTATATAGATATATATATTTATTTGTTTTATTGATCTAAATGCTGCATTTGATTCTGTTCCGAGAACCATACTATGGCGAAAACTTGCTGGATAGAGTGTTCCCTAAAAGCTTCTCGACGCTATTATACTCTTGTACATGAACACTTGTGTTCAAGTTAAATTTGGTGATGGAGTCAGCCTGTGTTCGGAGAATTAAACTCTGCAATGGCCTCAAACAAGGCTGTCCGTAGGCTCCAAGCCTTTTTAACCTTTTTATGTCAGATCTGTTACTTCATTTAGAAACCGTTTATATCCACCCTCCCAAACTTGGAAATTAACATCTTAATTATCTTCAGTATGCCGATGATATCAAAATACTTAGTCAAACCCTGATAGGACAACAACGACTAATCACTGTTTTTGATTCATACATTACAGTCAACTATTTTGAGAAGAATGTCAAGAAAATCAAGATAATGAAAATTGGCCCTGTGAATTCTAAGATACAATCCTGGAGAGGAGGGCCAATTGAGGCTATGATGACATACAAGTATGTGGGCATTTTATTTGATAACGTTTTGTTGAAAAGCCATTTTAACATTTTAGGAGCAAAAACATCATCTCTAATATATGCCTTTAAGTCATTACGTAATTCCTTAAGAGGCAAATCCTATGAATATTTTCTAAGTAATGGGAGATAAGTGACTTTCGACTATTGCATATTGCTCACCCATCACCAAGGGAAAAAACTCTAATTTATTGGATCTATTGTTAATTTAGGATTGCAAGTACATATTTGGAATTCCTAAATCAATTGGCCAAGCGGACATCCGCCTGGAGTTTAGTCTTCGAGGACAGTCCTTGGTGGCGCAAGGGCAATTTCTGAAATTCAAACATTCATTGTCCCGATCTGAACCTGGCTCCTTAGCAAATAACTGTTGGTACGAAATAAATCACTCTGAATATACTGGGGCATAGAGATCATACATCTTAATATGTTTCCAAAGCTTTCATTTGTAGCTGGGGTCTCTTGAATTGAATGTGCTTAGGTTTAAACAGATTTTAAACAGAAAGATAAAAACAAATTCATTTATTGCTGATAAAAAGGCTTTAATTGCAAAGAAGCATGCCTGACAGTGATCAATTCGCATCAGAGTTTTGGAATTCAGCCTTATTTGACTACCTACTTCTCATCACGTATGAGGGACAAATTTCTAACAGTACGACTTGGCAGGTATCCCACTAAAGACGGAACACCAAAATGGATCCAGCAATAGACATCTAGTGATTTTAAAACCCTCTTTTCTCAATGTAGGTGTGAGACCCATCAGCAGACCCTTATTTTATGTCTATCTGGTGCTTCAATCTCACTAACCTGTCAGTTGATAACGTTTTTAACTATTGCAGAAAGAATGCTTGCATCTGCAGTTTAAACTTAGTTTTTAAAGTACTTTTTTTTAACAATGAGTGCTTATTGTTTTACTATGAGTTTTAAACCATTTTCCTCTCTTAAGTTTATGCACTTGGCACTTTCTTGGCTACTGCATGAATGAATTATATAATCGGATAGTTTTGGTTTTATATTATTCCAAGGAACATGGCACTTTTTATTAGGATCAAGTATTCTTAGGGCTAAAGTTGAGGTATTTGTTATACTGGTTTCATTTGCATTGCATGTGCCCCTTTTTTTGTACTGTAAAATGTCATCTTGCAGTGATTTTATTGACCCAATAATAAGAAGAGTATATGCCCTTAAGCGCATCATCATGTTTGCATTTTTATTGACCCAATAATAAGTATACTATCTGCCTTAAGCATGTGACACTTTGAAGTATTGTAAAATGTTATTTTGTGGTGTTTTTATTGACAAAATAATAAGTAGACCATCTGCTCATAAGTATGTGGCACTTTGAAGTCTTGTATGGTTTCTTGGTGGCAGCACTAATTTCAATTTGGTTGAATGTTTATGAATAGTGAATTTAGGAATAGTAGTGTGATCCCTGCTTCAAGCACTTGGCACTTTCTATGGATTCTGTATGGTTCTTTCTGTGTTAGGATAAATAAACATATGTTTAACCTTGAGTTATTTTATGTACCTAAGTTGGCAATCTGTTTTCTCATGTCTATTGCGAAACATCATTTTGTGATGGTTTTCAATAATCAGACAGTAAGATATACTTACTTAATTGATCTGGGTGCATCTGCGATGGTTGTTCTTTTAAACCTATCATTTGTATTTGACACGGCCTCACATCCCATCCTGCTGAATAGACTAGATAGGATTGGAATTCAAAGGAATGAACTGGCCTGGATTCAATCGTATCTGGAGGAGACGTCTCAGGTGGCATTTCTTTCTCCCTTCCTCTCAGACCCCAGACCTCTCACGTACGGGGTGCCGCAGGGCTCTGCCATGAGCCCTATGCTTTTCAACATCTATCTTGAGCCTCTGGCCAAGCTGGTTAAAGAGCAGAGTCTGAAGATAATGTCATCCGCCGATGACAAACAGCTAATGCTTTCTTTCTAGGATGGATACCCTGATTCCCTCAAGACCTTCAAGGACTGCGTCAAAGACATGTGTGACTGGATGGGCCAAAACTGCCTCAAACTAAATTCCAAGAAAACAGAAATTCTCTTTTTGGGCACAAGTATGACCCCTGACCCTCTGAGCTGGTGGCCACCCGAGTTGGGGCTTCCCACACTCCATCGGCCTGCCTCAGGAATCTAGGTGTCAAATTCGACTCAACCCTTTTGTTTGAATTGCATTTCAAAGTTGTTTTGGCTAGCTGTTTTCCTACGCTCATATCTCTAAGAAGGATGCTCAATTGGTACCTATGACTTCAAGCAGGACTGTGGTCCATTCTCGTGTCACTGCTAAATTGGACTACACCAACAGTATTTTTCTGGGTTTGCCTGCGTACCTTCTGCAACAGCTGGAGATTATCCAGAATGATGACACTCACCTCATTCTCAAGTTCCTGATTCGGCAATCGGTGTCTGCACATCTTCGCCAGCTTCACTGGCTCCTTGTGAGAAGTCGCATTAAATTCAAGGTGCTCATTTTTGCTTATAGAGCCTTGAAGAATAAGGGACCTCTGTACTTGAGATAAGCCCTAGCACCAGAGCAGATTCCTCAGGGCCAAATCCCAGAGGCTCCTGCATATCGCGAGGATCCACAAGGCTAGACACAGTGGGCGGTCCTTCACCTTCTTAACGGCTAAGCTTTGGAAAACGTTTCCATCCAGCCGTCACCTTTCACCCTCAGAAACGTTCTTCAGGAAAGTTCTAAAGACCCACGTATTTAAAGCTTACCTCCCTTCTGTTTCTTTAGGGCAGTCCCCTCATTAGCGCTTGGACGCTATTCTGGAGCAGCCACGTACTTTACAAATGCCTTTGTATTGCATTGTGTATTACTGCCAGACAGTGAGACAAAGGGGGAATAGGTATTGGCAGGATGGGCCATTTCTGACTCGAGGAATGGGTGGAGCTGTCACCTACCACATTTTCACATCATAAAGCCGCAGACTCATAAAAGGTTTAACACTTAATTGGTGTTGGATGTTTACTTTGTTGTTTTTCCACTTTATTACAGTTTGAAGTGCTACATAAATACTTTACACATTGCCTTTAAGTTAAGCCTGACTGATTTTTGCGCCATGAAACTAGAGCGTTAAGCAAGGTTAATTTGGGTTTGCTTCTGTTTCACCGATAAGAATTGTGGTTGCTGCTTGAATAAAGTCTCAACACCTCAACTAGTGACCCAATTTCGTACAGCAGGAAATTATTAGATGGAGGTATAGGTTGAGGAAATGTATGTACGCCAGAGCACTCTGAATTATTGATTGCCAGCCTGCCTGAGAGAATACTCATACATTCCTTACTCACTCTGCCCTGTCAACCTCCTGTTTTAGCCACTATGAGGGGCAAATCAGGAGGATGAATCCCCTTCATCACTGGCTTACTAGCATCTCCTTCTTTGCTCTGGTCAGCATTCTTCAAACTATCCCACTTCCTTACTGCCCACAGTGATCTCTCAAGGGAGCTATGTTAAGGCAACTCTTAATAATATTCTTATTGTGAGGAAGGATATTACATTTAATAGTTAAGTGACTTCTCAGAGCAGCCAGACAAAGTTCTCTGCCCAAGAAAAAAAAACTACAAGGGGGCCTAAAAAAGCATAGATTCTGGATAAAGAGTCCAGAGTTTTCAAAAAGTTTAGAAACATAGGCATGTGGCGAGTTTCAGCCTCAGCAGCAGCACATGAACCTTTAAAATTAAAAAAGCTCACCAAGCTTAAAGCCTCCAAATGGATGCAACTTCTGGCACGAGCACTCTAAGAGTAACCTTTGCACTAAATGTACAAATATGTAGCACACAAAAAAATACATCGTGCAACACATGTCTTTCCAGAAGAGAACAGACATCTCCACACTGGTCCATATGCGAAGAGATCCAATTCTCAGCTCCTCCACTCTTCAGTACTCCTTCCCCCAATCCTTCTCCTGCCCTTGTGCCAATACACTGCCAGTAAGCTCAGTCCATCTGTGCGTTTTCTAAGGTGAGTATTTAAAGTTAATTTTTAAGAGTGTAATATGTTTTACAAAACATTGTTTATATTGTAATAATTCAATTATTTATCATTTTCTTTTTTTTCTTTTTAACCAACATCTTTATATATGTTTCATCAATATATATTTTCCATGTTTTGAGAAAAATTAAAAAGTAAAACATTTTAAGTTTGGAAAAATTGTGAACAGTGAACTATTCTGTATAAGATATTACCATATAGTTATACATTTATTTTTTATAATTTTTATTCATAAAATGTTTTCACCAATTTGAAACATATATTTTAAATACATTTTTAGTCAATGTATTTTATTATAATAGTATTTATTTATAAAGTTTTATATAGCGCGAACAAGATCCCGAAGGATATCAGAGCACTTTACAAAGGAAGGAAGGAAGGAAGAAGGACATAAATCCAATATTGACAACAAGTAAGAACACACAACAGGAATAATCACATAAATCCCAGACCAATAATCGCATAATTCCCAGACAAATGAACCAAGGAGAGTAGTACAATAAACGGGTATGTAGCAGACTATGAAAGGGAGTACACAATGCGGAAAACAAGAGTATAGATCCAATATCGACATCAAGTAGGAATACACAACAGACAAGACAAGAGAATCAAGAAGAGTAATACGATAAACAGGAATATAACGGGCTACGAAGTGGGACACACAATGCGGTAAAGAAGAGCAGCATCACATGAAGGTACAATGGTTGTAGGCAAAATGATTTCGAGCAAGTGATCCTAGCCTAAGTTAAGGTAAAAAATTGTTCATTTGGAATCTTTTGGCTTCCAGTTTGAAAGCAGTCGTTGAAGAGATTCTGCGTATTTCCGGTGGAAGAGAGTTCAATATCCTTGGGGCAGCGCCGGAGAAGGCTCGGAGACATGTTCTCTTTTTGCTAAGGATGGGTGGTTTCAGGAAGAGAGTGATGGCGCTTCATGAGGCTCTCCCACCACAGGATAATTCAAGCTTTTGCGCTAGGTACCTGGGAGTTTTGAAATGCAGGGCTTTGTGCGCCAGAACGGCAATCTTTAACTGAATTCGAGCTTCATAGGGCAACCATTTAAGAGATTTTAGAATTGTGGATATGTGATCATTTCGTTTGGTACCTGTGACCAGTCTGGCCGCAGTATTCAGTGATGCCCTTAGGGGAGCCAGGGTGTATATAGGAAGGCCACAGAGCGTAGTCCAGCCACGGCAGCACCAGTGCTTGTACCACCTGCTTGAAGTCCTTTAGTGGAAGGAATGGCTTGATGTTTCAGAGTGTCCTCATCAAGTGATTAGCTCCCTTACACACATTGCTGATATGATTTTTCATTTTCAGGTGTTTGTCCAAGGTGATTCAGAGAGATTTGGCTGAGTCTATGATGAGAGGGGTGCAAATGAAGGCAGTGAGGTGATTCAGTAAATTAAACAATGTTTTCCCTGTATTTATCAGCACTTGATAGCATTTTTAGCAATAACATTTGTAAAGATTAGTTCACATATTTTCAAATTTGCCTTATTTATTATTAGGTACAATACTTCAGGGTGGCAGTCCGTCATTGTGGTCCTCTGGTACAGGTGTGAACATTTTTCAACTACTTTTTGAGGTATATTGGTGGGGGTGGGTTGTCGGTTAAGGTAGGTAATTAGACTTGGGTAATAAAGGTAGTTAGTACTGTGTTCGCGATTGGCACTAATGTGCAAGTCAAGCATGTGTAGTTGAGGTATAGATTGTTATTTCATATATTTTATATTTTTCTATACTCATTGTTTGTATTTCTGGGGTAGGTTTGCATGTTTTCTTTCTTCACGGGATTCATTTATGGTTGTGGAGACAGGGCTTTTGGATGCAGCAACTTTTTTTATTTAAGGAAACTAAGTTGGGATTTTTCACCCACTTGTTTAAACATATCTTCCTGGATTTGTGCAGATCTCCTGGAATGTATTGATGGAATTGATATGTTTTTTTTTTTTAGATTAAGCATTTTTGCATTTTTGGGAGATAATTTTTACTTTATATTTTTTTCTTGCATTCATGATTTTGAGCTTGGGTACTGGATTGTTAATGAAAGACCACTGCTACGAATTTATAAATAATCATTTTTTTAAATTGTAAAAAAGTTGATTGGGTTGCATTTTGATGTAATGTGTTCTGTGTTTTACTGAATTCTAAAAACAAAAATTGAATGGTAAATTTTATTCGCAAGCTATGTTTAGTTTATTATTTACATACTTATGATATGTATTTATTTGAGGCATTCTTTAAAATATTTAGTTTATCTTGTAATGTTGTTATAAATTATTTAATTGGTTTATTTTAATTATGTTTATGTTTTAATGTTTTTACTTAAAATGTATTGCTTTTTTCAGAATAACAAATTACATTAGTAATTTACCAAAACTTTGTTTTTAGTTTTTATGATGTGTTTTAGTGTTGTTTGTGAATTTTATAGGTTTTATGGCTTTGTTTTTTCTTAAATTAGCATACATACTATCTACCCATGGTAGTGTTTTGTTTGATTGTCAGGGAATACTAGTACTTTGCTAGTTAGTATTTTGTGCATGTGTATTACTTGAGTCAAGACTTTAGGTTTTAACTGCATTAGGGATTGGGTTATCCTAAGTCCTTGGTAGCTTTAATCTTTTTTTCAGATCTCTATAAATGATAACATTTTGGTTGACTCCCACCAAGTGTCACTGTTCTACAGCATTGTTTGTTCTCACTCCTTGTGGCATTTTATTATTATGTCCCCCCATAGCAGTTGAAACTTAGGTTGATGTCTATGTCCTTATTGTCCTTATTAGTGCAGGTGCCCAATTCAAGTGTCTTGGAAGTAATCAAATAGTGGTGATAGTTTGTGTTCATTTTTCTGATAGAAGAGCATTTCTATCAGACAATAAGGGCCTAATCACAAAATGCACTTTGCAGTAAGTTTAGAAGTACTATTGTAGTACTACATGCTATGCTATTCATATACCACCTGACCAACCTTAAGTGGAGCATTCCCCATGGGGAATTTATAAGAGCAAAAAGGAACTGCAGCACAGAGGTGGGATACAAAACTGAGGAACAAGTCATTGTAGGATTATTCCTAGGTAGTGGATGTCCATGGAGGATTCTGAAATAGGCTACTCACCAACTGAAGAGAAGAAAAGAGAATAACTTCTATTCGGTGAGACTAAGAGAAAACTTAAGAGAGAAAGAGAGTGAAATTAAAATCATTACCACATATAACCATGCTTCTGATCACATATGTAAGATCATTAATCACTGTTGGAATATCCTCAAAGGCCACAATATTATTGGCAGTACATTGCCAGCACATCAGGCAAAAATGTGTAAATCACAGATGCAAGTCATTGAGTGATGTATTTGAAAACTGACCTCAAACATCAAGTTGGAGAAAATTGGCCAAGTGCTGTGAGAGGATTTGTAAAATCCAGCAAGTGTAAAATGCAGTAAAAGTATGAACATTAAGTAATATGAATCTGTATGCAGACAGAGGAGATTTATTAAAAAACTCTCACACGTACATTAGATTTTTGTGTGTACATACTAGTTTGCCCTTGTGATCAGAGATATGTAGAAGCATCATTTTTGCTGCAAAGAAGAGGGTCCTAGAGTGCATGATGCAATTAAGAAAAAAGGTCAGACTTGCCCTATATTGTGACATTTTCTAAAGAAACACCATTCCAACAGTGGTTTGTTACAAATTTTTGGTGTAAACAAGCTTTTGCAATGCAGAAAAGGAGGAGAAATAGGATAAAGAAACTGAGAGTACTGCAATCATGTTACATAATCAAGCTAGGAACTAAACACTAGGCAGGGCTAACTATGGAAGAAGAACTTATAGTGCGCATTGGATAATGTGAATATGTTGTAGGATAAATCAAGACGTGTTGCTTTAAGCTGCTACTAATATTCCATATTTGACTATCATGGGCATGTACATTTGTGAATTGATTTGGTATGACAATGTGGAGGGATACAAATGTGAAATGGACAATGGATACATTGCTCACGACCATGTGAGCAAGAAATGAAGAGACTGAATTAACAGTAGTTCCCGGAGTATGTATCATGTGGAAGATGATCAGAGAAAGAACACTTTGTGTATTTAAATGATGAGCTAGAACTTGTGGATCATATACCAAGCATGAAGATATTGGAATAACTGCCATCCCACAAAATTAGCTTACATGAGACATGTTTATAATAGAATGGCGGGAAAATTATTACAATGGACAAAGTCCACTTGGGCAGGATGAAATACTCACATAGAACAAATGGGTGATAAGGATTGCTTGTTGCCACACAAAATGAGTGAATACTGGTATTATGTCATGAATATATTTATGTTGTTTTCCTCAACATCCATATAGATGTTTTTTTAAACTCTAACTTACACTTGAAAATGTTACTTACTATGGTCTTTCTTCATTGGCAAGAAATTGTTACAAAACGGAATAGATATATATATAAATGTAGTATATGAGTTAAGAAGAGAGACTAAGAATATCTTGCATTTCATGTCAGTCGTCACTTTGTATGATAGTCTAGTATTTATGTTTACCTTTACACACCATGGTGTTTGGATCAATTGAGTTAGGTGCTTGTCACTGAAACACTTCCCAAGTAAATCCTTATAGCAATCCCTCAGCAATATTTGGCAGGAATGGTACCAGCCAACTCAGAACTAAAGCCATTGGTGGTGATGCCCTATGTTGCCATCCGAACATGTTGCACACACACACACACACACACATAATTCACTGAAAAACCAAAGGCTACAGGGACATTAAATTTAGGAAATAGAATTTTAAAAAACATAGAAATTCACTGAAAAAAACAAAGGGTACAGGGACATTATAGTTGGACTCAGATTTCCCTTGCACAAAACCATAGAAATTCAGCAATTATAGGTACTTGAGCTAACTATAACCAGGGCCACAGGAATGATGTGATTGTGCAGTGATTTTTGCCTAATTCTAGATTTGCTACATTTGCCACATAATCCACAAGCTGTTGCATAATAATTTCTAGCTCAAATGTTTCAAAAGTTAGTTAAAATGCAATGGCAAGTGTTGCTGCTCAGTTGAAGGACCTTTGCAAAAGTTGACTGGTCACCTTTCTGTAGCTTATTCCTATATTTGGGTGTTAAACTGTTACTCATGAGGTACAACTACTGCCCAGACAGTGTTACCAAGTTTAATATTGACTAAATAATGAAATTATAGTATCACACAATGTGCCGCACAATGCTGCATAATTTCTTTCAATCCTGATGCATAATTTGACTTACCCCTGCTACATAATTCCATTGAACCTGACTAACTTATGCCCTCGGAATGCACTGCTTATGACCGCACATATTACATCACTAATGACATGGTCAGTGACATCCCTGATGACATCTCAAATGACATCGCTGATATCATCCAGTGACTGTGAGTGTTTTCTAAAAGTTTCTGAATGTTAAAGATATATAGTAAGATATTACAAATGTTAAATTAGTGAACTTTGTGTACTACTGGTGAGTGATACTATTTGTAACACATATTATGCGAGTGTCTGTGTATATTCATGTGCTAGTATGTGGCTGTGTTGCTCTAAGGTTGAGTGAGTAGTTGTATTGGTGTGTGAGTTGATGTGTGATTGACTGTATGGGTGAGTGTGTGGCTGTGTGTGGGTGAGTGAGTGGGTGGGTGTGTCAGTGGTGTATTTGTAAGTGAGTCAGTATGTCAGAGGCTATATAGGTAAGTGATGGGGTGTGTGAGTGGCTGTATGGATGAGTGACTGGGTGAGTGACTGGATAAGTGTTGTATGGATCAGTGAGTGGGTGTGTGAGTGACTGTATGGGTGAGTGAGTAAATGTAAAAAAGGCTGTATGGGTGAGTGTGTGATTGTGTCAGTGACTATATAGGTTAGTGACTACATGTGTTATTATATGTATGACTAACTGAGTGGGTGTGTGAGTAACTGTATGAGTGAGTGAGAGGCTGTGTGAATGACTGTAATGGGTGAGTGAGTAGGTGTATGGGTGTATGAGTGGGTGTGTAAGTGTCTGTATGTCTTTATAACTAGATGTGTGAGTGGCTGTATTGGTGAGTGAGCAGGTGCAGGAGTAGTTATATGGGTGAGTTAGTAGGTGGGTGAGTCGCTGTATGGGTTAGTGGCTTTGTGAGAGGTTCTATGGATCAGTGAGTGGATGTGTGCGTGCATATATGGGTCTGTGAATGGATATGTAAGTGGTTGTGTGGGAGTGGGAGTGGCTGTATGAGACATTCTATGGGTGTGAGTGAGTGTGGGAGTGGGTCTGTGGATGATGTCATCAGTTATGTAATCAGTGATGTAATTTGAGATATCATCACTGACTATGTCATGAGTGATGTAATATGTGAGGTCAGAAGCAGTGCATTGTGGGGATGTAAGTTATACTTAGCTCAGGTAACTATATTTGGTGAATTTCTATGGCTTTGTACGAGTGAAATCGGAGACTAACTATAACATCCCTGTAACCTTAAGTTTTTTAAGGGAATTTCTATGTTTAAAAAATATATATTTTTCCTAACTATAATGTCCTTGTAATATTTGTTTTTATCAGTGAATTTCTAAGGTTTTTTCAATTGTATTTGCCAACTATAATTTCTCTGGAACCTTTGGCATTTTCAGTGAATTCCAAAGTTATTCAAATGTTTATTTCCTAACTTTAACCTGTAAACTGGGTGTGTGAGTGACTGTATAGTTCAGTGAGGGGGTGTATGAGTGGCTGTATGGGTCTGTGAGTGGGGTTGTGAGTGCCTGTCTGGGATTGTGATTGGGTATGTGAATGCCTGTGTAAGTCTATGACTGGATCTATGAGTGGTGCTATAGTTCTGTAAGTTGGTATGTGAGTGGCTGTGTGGGTATATGATTGGGTGTGTGAGGCCTGTGTAGGTATATGACTGGGTTTGTGAGGACCTGTGTGTGTCTGTGAGTGGGTGTGTGAGTGCCTGTGTGTGTCTGTGAGTAGGTGTGTCAGTGCCAGTGTGGGTCTCTGCCTGGGTTTATGAGTGGTGCTATCGGTCTGTGACTGGGTGTGTGAGTGACGTTATGGATTTTAGGCATTTGAATACTTAGGGTATTTAAAAGGGAGAACCATGGTCTCTGCTCTCACCAGGAGATGGCAAGAAAGAAACCACTTGTCACAGTCTCTACAGATGTGATCGGGTTCCATTAGATCTTGATGCATTCACCTCCATTCAGGATTTCAGATTGTTTTTCAACGTAGAATATGAGAGGAAACACATTTGTTTTGCCTTCGCCAAGCTCAAGAAGTTATAAACGTTTATGCTTTGCTGAAATGGAGCTTCAACTAGGGTACCTTCTATGTATATATTTGTTAAGTACTTCTCGTTGAGGTTTAGTTTCAGTGAAATTCACACCTGGCCCAGACTGGAACCTCATTCTTTCCCATAAGAGTCCCCAGCTTTGAGGGCGGCAGACAACCCAGCATGGTCTGTCATTAGTGGACCTGTCCACCCCCCCTCATCCCACCTAATGCTGCTTCCACTTCTGGAGCACTGTCGCACATGGCAGAGACACTGAAGGGAGCTGTGCCCATGCAAACAACGAGCCGCTTTGGAATTTTGCGAACGCCTGACAGCCATCCTTTTGTCACCGGCACTTGAGGAATGATAGATGCCTGCCAGTGCTGCAGGAGTGGTGGAGGCACCTGATGAGGGAGAAAACCTGTGGCGAGCGGTGCCCGGTAGCTGCTGCCGCTCCGTCAAAGTTACGGAGGTCTTCAGGTACAGGCGTTACGGTGCTTAATGGTGGTCAGAAGTGAATTTCTGGAGCAATTGGTTTAATTTTGGCATTCTCTTCTTTTATGAGGGTGTTTCTTCTAGCCATTGAACTTTGGCCCCCTGAATACCTGTTAAGTGGGTGAATATGAAGGTTTATTTGGAAAGCGGAAAGGGAAGCATACATATAATCTTGCCTGCTGTGATGCTATTGGGACGGCCATCTTTGTTACGAGGAGACATACACTGCGGTCTGGGCTTTCTTCTTCTTTTTTGCTCCATTAAATTTGGGTGGCCTTGCCAATAGGACTGCTCACATTGGCTCTTGTTATGATGGGAAAGCATTTAAAGATCGCTAATGTAATGGCCCATGTTGATTCCAATGTGGGCCTTAAATCTAAATTTCATACAGATCAGATGAAGATTGCTATAGCGGCAGCAAGAGCGAGCACTCTCAAAAATCTCGCTGAAGGTCAGTCCCAATATCTAGCTCCCTAAGCTCAGAAGAGGATATGGTGGATCATGGAGTGGGGGCTAAAGAGGACAGATGAGCTTTGTAAACTTCTCAGCAGGGAAGGTTGGCAGAAGAAGGTGGCTCTGAGGGGAAACCCCTGACTCAAATTGGCCCAGCCAGTAAAGTGGACACTTTCAACAGAGACAGCTGGATAGCAGAAAATACAGGGGAGAGGCCAAATCAAAAAAAAATTTAAGGAATATCCTTTAGTTATGAAGCCCAAAACAACTCCAATGTTAATAGCTACAGCACAAATACAAGAACAAGGATCCACCATTAATTTACAGTCAGGATTGCTCCCAACTGGCCAATCTCTCATTCTCCCACAAAGTATTTAGGATAAAGAAAAAGGGGCTCCTCCTTGACTTTTTGAGCCTCAGAACAATGCCTCTTTGGATTTTCAGCCATGGCCTACAGTCTCTGATTTAGGTAAATCCCCAGAGGGAACAGCATGAGCAGTGATGTACCTAGTTGCCACATCTTTTCGGTCATATCAGCAGCAGATGCATGTCGTCACAAGGAATTTGTCAAACGTTTGTATTTGTTTAAGGCACAGGGTGCTCAAGAAGCTATTGCCCAGCAATCCAAGTTACGAGTATTAGTTCAAGGGAAGTTCCATATGTTCACAAATCTTGATGAAGCTCAGATACTGCTGCAGGATATTACTACTGAAAAGTAGACAATAAGGGACGATTGAGGATGCTCTTTCATAAATGTATTTTAAATCGGTTTGGACTAGAAGGGATGAGGGGAAAGGGGTAGTACACTTAGGGTGCATTACCATGGCACCCAGACTAAGGTCTAACTGAGGGAGGCTGAGGGTTTGGTGGGTAATTCCCCACTTGTCAAGGGTGGGAGGGGGCACTCTGGGTAGTAAGGGTTAGGAGGAGTAAGGGAGTTAGGGGGTGGAGGGCACGTTTAGGAGCAATAATGAAAAAAGAGCAGAATTATAGTAGAAAGAGCTATTGTGAGCAAGGAGAGCAAAAAGTGAAACAAATATATGCATTTATTATGTAGAAGCTTTCATTTCCAAATCTTGATAGTTGGTTTTACCTGTAAGAAATGACGGCTCTTAAAAATAAAATCCGTATAGTCTCGGTAAATGTAAATGGAGTTTCTAACAAACAAAAATACGGCATATTGATTAGATGGTTAACTTCTCTTCCCCCTCAAATTTTATTTCTTCAGGAAACTAATTTAAAAACAAATACACTAAAACTTTTTATACCCAAATATTTTTATCATGCGTACTTTGCCTCAGCTGAGCTGGCAATAAGAGGGATAGTTATTGATTTTGGGCAAGGTATTGACTGGGAGATCGCGCAAGTCCTGGGAGAACCCCAGGGAAGGTGGACTTGGGTTGTTGCTGGGGTTAACGGGATGCTCTATAATTTTGTGTAGTACTATGCCCCAATAGAAGATGACCCCAAAGCTATTATAAAGATCAGTGAGCTGGCTAGAGGGGCAGTGGGTCCCATAATCTTATGTGGGGATTTTCATTTTACGGCCGCACAATCTAAAAATAGAAGGGGTCATAAAACAGAATTGCAACAGGCAGTTGATTTAGCTTTAACACAGAGAAATAGTACTTTGGGACAACATGCTGTAGTAGAGCAGCACTTAACCAAAGCTAAGCAGGAGTTAAGGGAATTTGTCATCCTTGAAGAGATAAATAGCTCACGGTTGTTCCAGCAGTGCCTATATGAGGAAAATCAGATGGTGGGGAAACTACTGGCTTGGTCAAATAGAGTTATGCAGGAGGCCACAGCAATATCAGAATTGGAAGAACCAGGAACTGGAGTTTTGGTAGCCAATAAGGAAAAGATTGCAAAATATGTTTTAGATCATTATCATAAGATCTACGCAATAAAATATATGGCATCAAATGAGGCGATCAGTCAACACTTTTATGGCACTAAGCTACCTCAATTAACAAATATTCAGGTAGAAGAATTAACAGCTGAAATTACAACTGCAGAAATTCAACATGTCCTCACCTCGAAGCCTGGCGGGAAGGCCTGCGGTAACAATGGCCTTCACACTGAGTTTTACAAAGTCTTCTCTGATGAACTACTACAATTCTTGGTTGAGCTTTTCAACTTCGTGAAAGCGGGAGGTGAGGCTCCATCTATTTTTAAAGAATACATTATAGTTAGTTTCGTAAAGAAGGGTAAGAATCCCAAAGATATCAACGCCTACAGGCCAATTAGCCTGTTGAACGTCGATTATAAAATATTGATGAAAATTTGGGTGAATTGGTTCTCTCTAGTAATACAGAAGGTGATCCATAGGAATCAGACAGGATTTGTGGTGGGCATATCAATGTCATCAAACACTGGGTTTTTAGTTGACGCACTTGATTTTTTTAATATCAACCAAACCCCTGCATTAATTATGACGGTCGATGCTGAAAAAGCATTTGAACTTTCAATTGGGATGCTCTTTTTTATATTCTTAGACAAATGGTGTTCCATTATTAATAAATTACATGTTAAGGAACCTATATCAAGGGGCTCAGGCCCAGGGTTTTATAAATTCTTGCCCACCAGGGCTGGTTGATATAAATCGAGGTACTCGGCAGGTGCTATTTACTTTTTTATAGAACCACTTGAGGTTAGGATTAGGAATAACCATGAGATAAAAGCACCAATAAAGGGGATGCCTAAATTAAAACTGTTTGCAGATAATATTATTCTCTATCTTAGAGCTGAAGAGCAGAATATTGAAACAATGCTTGCAGAGTTTGCGCAGTTTGAATCAATTGGGGGCTATAAAATCAATCATGATAAAACTGAAATTATGTTATTTAATTCTGAGTGCCAAATCGTTCCGCGTAATCTTCAAAGACAAGCTTGCTCCCCTGACCCGATTTGATATCTAGGGATTTATGTTACTAACCGCTATGAGGATCTTTTTAAATTGAATTTTGGGACAATGCTTACTAAGATTAGAAATATACTAGATAGATGGACCCTCCTCCCGTTTACATTAATTGGCCGAGTTGCACTCATAAAAATGTCGATTTTACCACTCCTGATTTTTCTTCTTACTATTGTCCCGATTAAATTCAATATGTCATATTTTAAAGAAATAGAGGCAATCTTCCACCAATTTATTTGTAGTAAAAAAGCTTGTAGGGTAAAACTCTCAGTGCTTCTATTAGATATTAGTTAAGGGGGACTGGCACTCCCCCAAGCTCGTACTTACTACGAAGCTTCTTTACTGGATATAATGGCTCATTTGATAGATTATAAGGGTTTTTGGATAGTTTTTTTGGTGGAAAAAATGGTGCAGGAAGCAGGATCTCAGATTCCGTTTTTTATTAAAATGGCCAAGCTTCCGAAGAAAACTAGATGCAATACTTTACAGGAGTATGGGTTTAGACTTCGGTCCTTTTACTCCATGCAGACATATACTTCTGAATATGAATATTTTGAAGCTTTCAGAATGTAAGAGTCTGGGCCTGTATTTTCAGAATAGCCCGATAAAGTACTGGGAAAGTAAGGGTTTTAAGGAACTTGGCCATTTTATAGTATGGGGGAGACTTTTAAATTGGCAGGAGATTCAGCCTAGGTGGAGAGCCCGGTGCAAGCTTCATTCAACTGATAAAAAGATATTGCTCTTCATCTAGTCTCGCCACAGTCTCCATATTTGCTGCCCTTTTCAGAACTAAGCTAAGGGGGGTGGGAAATTGGTAACCAAAGAGAGTTCACTATAGTAACAAGTTTTTTAGGTAGAATTACTCAAGAAACACAGTGCACTTTCTCAGAGTCTGAGTGGCAGATGAGTTTGCATCATGAAAACAAGGCATTAAGAGCAGCTAATTTAAAAAAATCATTTTTATCGTGTTGGATGGCTTACTTTACTCCTAGATCGCTACATAAAATGCACCCAGGAATAGAGGATAGATGCTTCAGATGCCAACAATTGGACCAAGGGGGCTGGTATCATACTTTTCTTACTTGCCCAGTGTTGGCCCATTTCTGGCAGAAAGATTTCTCCGCCCTAAGTGATGGTCTACAGAGGAAATTATAACCAGAGGCGAAAATAGCACTTTTTAAATAGTAAGACAGAGGCAAAACTCCCCAACCTCTAAAGGAGAGGAAGCATTTATAGCAATAACCTCTCTTGTGGCACACTCCCTGATCCTACAGAATATAGCTTTAAGTACTATATTTAATGGAAAATTAATATTTTTGCTGATGTAAAGTTTCTTCCTATAATAATTCTGCTCAGTAAAAAAAAAAAGTGTCCCCAGGTTTGCTGAAAGCTTCAACCAAAGTGGAGTATTTTCATTAAGTTAATTAGTAAGTGCTACCTCATTGAGCAAATGTCTCATGCTTATTCTGCACTACAGCTACACAAAAGACCATGAGGTAATGTTTACAGTGAACTTGTGTGCATATAATTTCAGTAATGTGACTGTTCCGCAAGTGTCGTCATCCAAATGTCTGTGATAACGTGAATCCTTGTCAAGAGAAGATGACCAGGCCTGGGCGTAGTTCGCAGAGTTTTGCTACGTGAAACTCTGTGAAGTTACAAAAAAACTTTGCTAAGTTCCACGAGTGGCGGAGTGCAGTGCGAACTGCAGTTTGTGCCGGTATTCCTGCCGCTTGGGTAGAAATTCTACCTGAGCGACAGCTCGCGCTCGCAAACTTACCATTCGCGATCGCAAACTTACCGTTCGCGATTGCGAGGGGGGAAAAAACCCTGCTGCACATCGTGAAGCAGAGTTTTCTGCACTCCGCGAACTACGCAAAGTGCAGAAAACTCCGCTCTGCGAACGGAGCAAAGTTCACCGCCCAGGCCTAAAGATGATGAGACTACAAAGATGTGAATCTACACCGAACAGGGGTACTTCCTCCTAAGTAAATGAAGTATGTGCTTCTTTGTTTGGAGGACATGTCCTTGCAGTCCCCCACATCAAAAATATGTCACCAAAATTTACTGGAAACACTCTTGGTGGCATTTTGTTAATCTGTCAATCAACGTGGGAAAAGGCCCGAAGACCTCTGCTTAATAGTAAAGAAAACAAGGAGGGAGGCCACGTGGTCCTCTCCCAAGCTGTTTTTGGCCCCTGGAATGCCATCCCCTGGGGCCTGACTGCAATTGAATGGGAGAAGGGGGTCACGTGGCCCGTTCCCAATCTCATTTTGGCCCTGGGGACCCCATCCCCCAGGGCCTAACCACAATTGAATGGGGGAGGGAGGCCACACGGTTGCCATTCCTGGGCCAATTTCATCCCTGGGGACCACATCCCATGGGGCACAGGCACAATTGAATGAGGATGGGGGTCATGAGGCCCCCTCCCTAGGCCAATTTCAGTCCGAGAGACCCATCGCCTGGCGCCCAGCCACAACTGAATGGGGTAGGTTGCTACGTGGCCTTCCTCTCCAGGCCAATTTTGATTCCAGGGACCCCATCTCCCGGCCACAATTCAACAGGGGTGAGGGGCTACACGACTCCTCTCCCCAAGCTGATTTTGACCCTGGGGCCCGGCCATGTCTCCCTGGGTGCCGTGAAGCCCACCCATGGCACACAGTGTACTATGGCACTGCAGGTGAGCCTCAAGGTCCCCGTGGACCAAGTCGGCTCCCCACCTACTGTGGGAGCAGGCATCGATTTTGCAAACAGAGAGCTGCTAAAAAATAGAGCTCCCTTTATGCGAGACCAATCCTTTCATCTCTTTCCCTGCCTACATGTCTGCCAGCAGAAAAATATATTAAAATTTTGATTTTTTCAGTGAATTTGTAAGGTTTTTTTAAATGCCAATTCTAACTATAACATTCCTGAAAAACCAAAGCTAAGCAGGAGTTAAGGGAATTTGTCATCCTTGAAGAGATAAATAGCTCACGGTTGTTCCAGCAGTGCCTATATGAGGAAAATCAGATGGTGGGGAAACTACTGGCTTGGTCAAATAGAGTTATGCAGGAGGCCACAGCAATATCAGAATTGGAAGAACCAGGAACTGGAGTTTTGGTAGCCAATAAGGAAAAGATTGCAAAATATGTTTTAGATCATTATCATAAGATCTACGCAATAAAATATATGGCATCAAATGAGGCGATCAGTCAACACTTTTATGGCACTAAGCTACCTCAATTAACAAATATTCAGGTAGAAGAATTAACAGCTGAAATTACAACTGCAGAAATTCAACATGTCCTCACCTCGAAGCCTGGCGGGAAGGCCTGCGGTAACAATGGCCTTCACACTGAGTTTTACAAAGTCTTCTCTGATGAACTACTACAATTCTTGGTTGAGCTTTTCAACTTCGTGAAAGCGGGAGGTGAGGCTCCATCTATTTTTAAAGAATACATTATAGTTAGTTTCGTAAAGAAGGGTAAGAATCCCAAAGATATCAACGCCTACAGGCCAATTAGCCTGTTGAACGTCGATTATAAAATATTGATGAAAATTTGGGTGAATTGGTTCTCTCTAGTAATACAGAAGGTGATCCATAGGAATCAGACAGGATTTGTGGTGGGCATATCAATGTCATCAAACACTGGGTTTTTAGTTGACGCACTTGATTTTTTTAATATCAACCAAACCCCTGCATTAATTATGACGGTCGATGCTGAAAAAGCATTTGAACTTTCAATTGGGATGCTCTTTTTTATATTCTTAGACAAATGGTGTTCCATTATTAATAAATTACATGTTAAGGAACCTATATCAAGGGGCTCAGGCCCAGGGTTTTATAAATTCTTGCCCACCAGGGCTGGTTGATATAAATCGAGGTACTCGGCAGGTGCTATTTACTTTTTTATAGAACCACTTGAGGTTAGGATTAGGAATAACCATGAGATAAAAGCACCAATAAAGGGGATGCCTAAATTAAAACTGTTTGCAGATAATATTATTCTCTATCTTAGAGCTGAAGAGCAGAATATTGAAACAATGCTTGCAGAGTTTGCGCAGTTTGAATCAATTGGGGGCTATAAAATCAATCATGATAAAACTGAAATTATGTTATTTAATTCTGAGTGCCAAATCGTTCCGCGTAATCTTCAAAGACAAGCTTGCTCCCCTGACCCGATTTGATATCTAGGGATTTATGTTACTAACCGCTATGAGGATCTTTTTAAATTGAATTTTGGGACAATGCTTACTAAGATTAGAAATATACTAGATAGATGGACCCTCCTCCCGTTTACATTAATTGGCCGAGTTGCACTCATAAAAATGTCGATTTTACCACTCCTGATTTTTCTTCTTACTATTGTCCCGATTAAATTCAATATGTCATATTTTAAAGAAATAGAGGCAATCTTCCACCAATTTATTTGTAGTAAAAAAGCTTGTAGGGTAAAACTCTCAGTGCTTCTATTAGATATTAGTTAAGGGGGACTGGCACTCCCCCAAGCTCGTACTTACTACGAAGCTTCTTTACTGGATATAATGGCTCATTTGATAGATTATAAGGGTTTTTGGATAGTTTTTTTGGTGGAAAAAATGGTGCAGGAAGCAGGATCTCAGATTCCGTTTTTTATTAAAATGGCCAAGCTTCCGAAGAAAACTAGATGCAATACTTTACAGGAGTATGGGTTTAGACTTCGGTCCTTTTACTCCATGCAGACATATACTTCTGAATATGAATATTTTGAAGCTTTCAGAATGTAAGAGTCTGGGCCTGTATTTTCAGAATAGCCCGATAAAGTACTGGGAAAGTAAGGGTTTTAAGGAACTTGGCCATTTTATAGTATGGGGGAGACTTTTAAATTGGCAGGAGATTCAGCCTAGGTGGAGAGCCCGGTGCAAGCTTCATTCAACTGATAAAAAGATATTGCTCTTCATCTAGTCTCGCCACAGTCTCCATATTTGCTGCCCTTTTTAGAACTAAGCTAAGGGGGGTGGGAAATTGGTAACCAAAGAGAGTTCACTATAGTAACAAGTTTTTTAGGTAGAATTACTCAAGAAACACAGTGCACTTTCTCAGAGTCTGAGTGGCAGATGAGTTTGCATCATGAAAACAAGGCATTAAGAGCAGCTAATTTAAAAAAATCATTTTTATCGTGTTGGATGGCTTACTTTACTCCTAGATCGCTACATAAAATGCACCCAGGAATAGAGGATAGATGCTTCAGATGCCAACAATTGGACCAAGGGGGCTGGTATCATACTTTTCTTACTTGCCCAGTGTTGGCCCATTTCTGGCAGAAAGATTTCTCCGCCCTAAGTGATGGTCTACAGAGGAAATTATAACCAGAGGCGAAAATAGCACTTTTTAAATAGTAAGACAGAGGCAAAACTCCCCAACCTCTAAAGGAGAGGAAGCATTTATAGCAATAACCTCTCTTGTGGCACACTCCCTGATCCTACAGAATATAGCTTTAAGTACTATATTTAATGGAAAATTAATATTTTTGCTGATGTAAAGTTTCTTCCTATAATAATTCTGCTCAGTAAAAAAAAAAAGTGTCCCCAGGTTTGCTGAAAGCTTCAACCAAAGTGGAGTATTTTCATTAAGTTAATTAGTAAGTGCTACCTCATTGAGCAAATGTCTCATGCTTATTCTGCACTACAGCTACACAAAAGACCATGAGGTAATGTTTACAGTGAACTTGTGTGCATATAATTTCAGTAATGTGACTGTTCCGCAAGTGTCGTCATCCAAATGTCTGTGATAACGTGAATCCTTGTCAAGAGAAGATGACCAGGCCTGGGCGTAGTTCGCAGAGTTTTGCTACGTGAAACTCTGTGAAGTTACAAAAAAACTTTGCTAAGTTCCACGAGTGGCGGAGTGCAGTGCGAACTGCAGTTTGTGCCGGTATTCCTGCCGCTTGGGTAGAAATTCTACCTGAGCGACAGCTCGCGCTCGCAAACTTACCATTCGCGATCGCAAACTTACCGTTCGCGATTGCGAGGGGGGAAAAAACCCTGCTGCACATCGTGAAGCAGAGTTTTCTGCACTCCGCGAACTACGCAAAGTGCAGAAAACTCCGCTCTGCGAACGGAGCAAAGTTCACCGCCCAGGCCTAAAGATGATGAGACTACAAAGATGTGAATCTACACCGAACAGGGGTACTTCCTCCTAAGTAAATGAAGTATGTGCTTCTTTGTTTGGAGGACATGTCCTTGCAGTCCCCCACATCAAAAATATGTCACCAAAATTTACTGGAAACACTCTTGGTGGCATTTTGTTAATCTGTCAATCAACGTGGGAAAAGGCCCGAAGACCTCTGCTTAATAGTAAAGAAAACAGGGAGGGAGGCCACGTGGTCCTCTCCCAAGCTGTTTTTGGCCCCTGGAATGCCATCCCCTGGGGCCTGGCTGCAATTGAATGGGAGAAGGGGGTCACGTGGCCCGTTCCCAATCTCATTTTGGCCCTGGGGACCCCATCCCCCAGGGCCTAACCACAATTGAATGGGGGAGGGAGGCCACACGGTTGCCATTCCTGGGCCAATTTCATCCCTGGGGACCACATCCCATGGGGCACAGGCACAATTGAATGAGGATGGGGGTCATGAGGCCCCCTCCCTAGGCCAATTTCAGTCCGAGAGACCCATCGCCTGGCGCCCAGCCACAACTGAATGGGGTAGGTTGCTACGTGGCCTTCCTCTCCAGGCCAATTTTGATTCCAGGGACCCCATCTCCCGGCCACAATTCAACAGGGGTGAGGGGCTACACGACTCCTCTCCCCAAGCTGATTTTGACCCTGGGGCCCGGCCATGTCTCCCTGGGTGCCGTGAAGCCCACCCATGGCACACAGTGTACTATGGCACTGCAGGTGAGCCTCAAGGTCCCCGTGGACCAAGTCGGCTCCCCACCTACTGTGGGAGCAGGCATCGATTTTGCAAACAGAGAGCTGCTAAAAAATAGAGCTCCCTTTATGCGAGACCAATCCTTTCATCTCTTTCCCTGCCTACATGTCTGCCAGCAGAAAAATATATTAAAATTTTGATTTTTTCAGTGAATTTGTAAGGTTTTTTTAAATGCCAATTCTAACTATAACATTCCTGAAAAAATTGTTTTTTTCACTGAATTTCTAAGGTGTTTTAAATGCTAATTTCTAACTATGCCTACATTGGTAGGACATGTGATGAAAGAGGAAGAAAGGTGCAGAAAGAAAAGCAAGAGAAGTGTAGAAAGAACGTACAGAGGTGCAGAAAGAGGCCTACTTTGACTGTACCTTACAACAGACTCATACAAAGTACTCTAATCACTAATCCTTCTATCAAGATGTCTTAAACCTCACTTTTGTCTTGAAGGTTCACTATTAATTGACTGCTCAGAATGTTAGGCCTACCAAATATAAAACAGCAATCCTAAGCATATCACTGTTGTAAGTCTGACCAAGTTTGTGAAGGTATGCATGCATGTCTCTGCTTTTACCGAGTGACATGTTACATAAGATTAAACATAGAAATACTGGAATACCTGTGTTTCAAACTCTGTACATTTGTGTAAAAAAAGGTGTATGCATTTCTTTCTGATCACAATACTGGGCACATGGGTATTCAATAGCATATTTGAGGGGCTCTATAACACTTATATACATAAGAAATGTCTGCCTGTGCAACCGAATGACAGAGCAGAACTGATAAAATGTGACTACCTGTAGGAGAAGTTACCCGCTTTTTAAGCTACCATCTTCAGATGCATAACACATAAATACATATACGAGTAGACATATACCTCAGTCACGAGAGCACGCAGACCTTTAAACTTGACAGCTTGCACTTCCCATTTGAGAACAGAAAGAGGCAAGAGAAGTTCAGAAAGAAGTAAGAGAGTTGCAGAAACAGGCAAAAGAGGTACAGAAAGAGGAAACAGGGTACAGATAGAGGCAAGAGAGGTGCAGAAAGAGGGAAGAGGGGTGCAGAACGAGGCAAGAGGGGTGCAGAAATTTGCAAGAGAAGTTCAGAAAGAAGCAAGAGCAGTACAGAAAGAACCAACAGAGGTGCAGAAGGAGGCAAGAGGGGTGCAGAATCAGGTAAGGGAAGTGCGGAAAGAAGCAACAGAGGTGCAGAAGGAGACAAGAGAACTGCAGAAAAAGGCAAGAGAGTTGCAGAAACAGGCAAGTGAGGTGCAGAAAAAGGGAACAGGGGTGCAGAAAGAGGCAAGTGAGGTGCAGAAAGAGGGAAGGAGGGTGCAGAAAGAGGCCAGAGGAGTGCAGAAAGATGCAACAGAGGTGCAGAAAGAGGCAAGAGGGGTACAGAAAGAGGCAAGAGAAGTGCAGAAAGAAGCAACAGAGGTGCAGAAAGAGGCAAGAGAGGTGAAGAAAGAGAGAAGAGGGGTGCAGAAAGAGGCAAGAGGGGCACAGAAAAAAGCAAGAGAGGCGCAGAAAGAAGCAACAGAGGTGCAGGAAGAGGTAAGAGGAGTGCAGAAAGAAGCAAGAGAGGTATAGAAAGAAGCAACAGAAGTGCAGAAAGAACCAACAGAGATGCAGACAAAGGCAAGAATGGTGCAGAAAGAGGCAAGTGGTGTGTAGAAATTTGCAAGAGAGGTACAGAAAGAAGCAACAGAGGTGAAGAAGGAGACAAGAGAGGTGCAGAAAGTAGAAGAGATGAGCAGAAAGAGGCAAAAGAAGTGCAGAAAAAAGAAAGGTACAGAAATAAGCAACAGAAATGCAGAAAGAGGCAAGAGAGGCGCAGAAAGAAGTAAGTGGTTTGTACACCATTTGCACCAATTTCATACCCACATTTAGCAATAAGTAACAGGTTTGCAAAGGTCCTTCCACCATGCTTTAACACTTGTCGCTGCATCATGTGTCCCCCCTCCTGAGGTCAATTATGGCCCCGTGGACCCCATTCCCCGGGGCCTGACCAGCCTGGACTATTTTTGGGAGAGGGGCCATGTGTCCCCCCTCCTGAAATCAATTATGGCCCAAGGGAAGTCATCCACAGGGCCTGGCCTTATGTTGGGGACTGCAGGCGAGCCCCAATGCCCCCGCAGTCCCAGCTGGCTCCCCCCTCCTGCAGGAGCTGGCATTGCTTTTGGACAAGGGGAGCTGCTGACATGCATCTCCCCTTGACCAAAAGCAATACTGCTTTACTTTGTGCTCTCGCTTCCCTGAAGCAAAGCAGAGTTTGCAATGACGGTGGTAGCTCCCGCCCTGCCATTGCAAACTGCAAATGTATGGGGTGGGCACCCCGGGATATTGCTGGAGCTGGCCCTGGGGGGTGGCGGTCCCCAGGGCCATCTAGGGCTCCAGGAGAGGGCCACTCGTCCCCCCACCAACAAGTTTAAAGCCCCGGGGAGGTGGTGGTCCCCGGGCCAGGGGTCGGCATTCGACCCCCGCATTATCCTAATTAGTTCCCTGGGGAGGTGATCGTCCCCGTGGCAGTGTGTAGGGGCAGGAGCCCCCCCACACTTATTTATTTAAACTCAAGCCCCGGGGAGGCGGCGGTTCCTGGGGCTTGGGGGGGCCCACGAGGCCTCCTCACCTCAAATATATTGAAGCCCCGGGGAGGTGGCGGTCCCCGGGGCAGCATAGTGGGGCAGGATCCCCCCCAAGCAATTTTTCAATAAAAGCCCACGCACATTATGAGCAAAGCCTCGGGCAAGTGGCAGTCCCTGGGGCTGCAGGGGCCCCCGCGGGCCCCAGCTACATATATTTTATGATTGCCTCCTGTCGTGTAGTTCCTATAAGAAGTATACAGGATCTGCGCGTTTAGACAACATACACTGTAGGATTGGTGTTAGACAAACTCTGATCACCCCAACCGGGTATGTTGGTCCATTTGTTCCAACTAGCTCACAGTGCCACCAGAATCTCCTCTGAACAAGGAGAGAATAGTTCTTGTCAACCATTGAACATGACAACCCTGATCCCTCAGGACCGTGGAAACAATATACTAACTTTTGCTCAGTCACTTGTGTCTGTCCCAGAGAGATACACCAAATAAACAGGCGTTTTCAATAAGTATTTATTGAACAGGTGTTATTCTGTTGTATAATAGATGCGCTGCAACAACCGTTAGACAGTATAAGATATAAATGATTAACAGCACTATGAAGGTAAAAGGATGGTATAGTTCTACCATCTTACTAAAATCATGAATACATTCGAGTACATAAAACACATGATAAAAGATGCGTACTCCTACGATGCCTCCCTAACTAGATGTACCCAAGTGTACCAAGCATGTGTGTAGGTGTTAAGCCAAGAATCCCTCTAGGATTTAGTCAACCACATTACCTGAAGTGAAAGACTATGGGACCTCTTCTTGGTCTCTAGTTGGACACCCCACGAGGGATGTTAGACCACTGTGAGCTGGAGTATCTGCATGCAGGAACCCTCAGCATCTCTGGTCAGTGTGTCGGCCGGGAAGTCTCGGTCTCCTCTGTCTATCTTAGCAAGATGTGATGCATATATACCCATAGGTCTCCCCAGGGGTCCTACCTTGCTGTATTACTGTGTCAGCCTAAGAATGACGTTAGGCATGAACTTTATACATAGATTTTATACAGGAGATGGCAGTCCTGCTGTGCTTCCAAGAATCCTCATGCATAATGTATGAGATTTCGAACTAGGGAAAACCCGCGTTCTGAATGCAGTGTAATATCTAGGTGAAAGGTCAGTAAACCGTGACAAGTGTAATGTTGGGAGAGAATATAGGTGAAGGGTAATGAGTTTACCGAGGCCTATATTATGGTCCCTATATGGAATATAACACCCACTCCTGTTCCGAATACACAACATAGTTAAATTCTAAACGTGTCTCCAGGTGGACTAGATACTTGTATGCAAATAGATAATATATTAGTTTCTTGTTGTGTTAAAAACATTTGTTTTAAAACATTAAAAAGTGTTAAAAAGAAAAATATTAGAAATTGACACTTAAGCTACAGCTCTAATATGTCCATACGTATAGTCCGAACTACTACAAGCATTTTGAAAGCCATACATGCTCAAAAGGAATGTCAATTTTGATATAGAGTTCTAATTTTATGTTTTGTTTTTCAAAAGCTGAATTTTTTCCCAGCACACGACGGGCCAAATGAGTCAAATGTTTATGTGTCCAGGCTGGTAGACGCAACAGTCTCGTTGCTTGCCTCTGCAGTCGATGGTCCCTGTAACACCTCACAGATTATGTCAATTCAGGACAGATGATTTTCCTTACTGTCCTTAGCCGGTGATGGGGCAGCCTGTGCGCCATCCAAGACCTGGGTGTCAAAGGAGGAGCCGGTGTCTGTACCAACAGGAGCTGTTACTACCTGTGGTGGCTCTAGGAATGCTGACATCAACATAGGAATACGCTGGGGACACTGCAGAACATGGGCCGTTATCGGATCCAGTAAAGCATCAACGTACGGTTGTGCACATGATGGGAGTGTCAGACAGAGATCCAACATGCATTATTCTCCGCAAAACAGGCATCGGAGGACAGGTAAGATGCAGTCCATCCAGACTGGTCTAAATGACAGGAACCAAGAAGCACATAGTTCCCTTAGGCGAGGTGTGCCTAGAAGTTGTACCATTGGATCACGGTATTTTCGCTCCAGGATTAATGTTTCCATCTCCTTGGTGACTGGGACCTCCATTGTGTAGCAGAAAAATAACAATCAGGATACCTGCTAATAGAAACAGGAATCAGCGGCAGTCCTCCAAATATGCTACCACATACGAAGTGTATAAAGTTTGGTATAACTCCAAGGACCCTCTGAAAGGTGCTTAGCAGTCCAGAACCTATGGTCTTAGATAGGTGGGCAATGCCTGTCGTATTAGACATGTTAAAGATACGATTCACTATTTCTGAGAAATGGAAAGGGCAATTTGTACATATAATTGACTGTATCTCTGCTGAGGACCTCGCTATTTGAAGATCAAAAGTCTCTCGAGCGGAGCTTAAGGGCACAGACTTCTGTGTAAGAGCAGTGCAGAAAGAACCAACAGAGGTGCAGAAAGAGTTAAGAGGTACAGAAAGAGGAATCAGGGGTGCAGAAAGAGGCAAGAGGGGTATAGGAAGAAGCAAGTGAGGTACAGAAAAAGGCAGCAGAGGTGCAGAAAGAGGCAAAAGAAGTGCAGAAAATAAAGAAAGGTACAGAAAGAAGCAACAGAAATGCAGAAAGAGGCAAGAGAGGCGCAGAAAGAAGCAACAGTGGTTTGCACACCATTATTACTAATTTAATACCCACATTGAGCAATAAGTAACAGGTGACCATTCTGGGTTTGCAAAGGGCCTTCCACCACGCTGTAACACCTGTCGCTGCATTTTTGGTAGCGTTTGAGCAGTTTGAGCTAGAACTAAGGTTTTTTTTGTTCAAATCTGCAGATTATGCAGCAGATGATGGATTATGTGGCAAATGTGGAAAATTGTGCGAAGGTCGGTGCAGCCAAACAGTCTCATAATTCCAGTGGCCATGCTCATACCTCCGACTAGGTCCAGAAGTGCTCCTCAGTTGTTCCTTCTTCTTTTTGTCTCATTGAGTTTATAGTTTAGCTTCTATGGAAATGAGGAAGGCTAAACCTGAGGTTACCACTCCACAACACAGACTACCATACTACATAATTACTCTCCATAACACATAATCCCACTCTACATAATTCCTATACACTAAATACCACATACCTTCTATCCACATCAAAGTCAAAGTCTATCCACATAATTTCACTGCACATCATGCCACATAATTCCACTACACTCAGCCTACATCCACTCCACTCCAAGAAACATTAGTAAAAAAAGCTTTTACATTTACAACGCCTATAGCTCTAACTCTTTCAAATGTGAATCCTATTACATTGCAAATGCTTCTTTAACTAGTAGTCGACCTGTCAGCTGGGTCTATAAAATGCCTGTAAGTGGTAGCCCTTGTACAATTCATGATCTTATTCTAAGCTCAGTGAAAGTATGTCTGATGTCTAGTTCAGATTAGACCAGGACTGGTGTGGTCTAGAGAGGGTTGATGAGAATCTGATACAGTATCACAAAACTTGAGCAGAGACTTAGGGCCTCTTTAGAATGGTGGAAGGACTTCCGTCCGTCCGCCATCCATTTGGAATGGGGACCGCCTGCCTAGATGGTCACGGTCCCACACACCGAATTAGGATGCAACTGCCACCATGGTGGTCGCTATGTCTATTCACTGTCTTGTGGCAGGTGTTGCGGTCTGCAGCACCCGCCGCAGTACAAAAAATTACATGTCACATATCCCTGCACTACGTGGCAGGTACCATGCGGTGCCTGCCACATGGTGCTGGGAAATGGAAGGGGGGACCATAGGTGGCCCCCAGGGCCCATGTCTGAGGCCAGCAGGAAGGTTGCCCAGTACGGGCCCCCAAGTCTGTTTCCATCTGTCTGGTCACAGCGGGTTAACCATCATGGAAAGACATGCAGAAAGGGATATTATTATCCCTACAGCGGTGCATGGCAGGCACTGCTGGCATTCAGTGGATTGTGGGCAGTCCGAAGGGCAGTCGGAATCATTCTGCCAGTCGGAACTGCGGCGATCGGTCTTTCCGACCGCCACTGATCCGACTGCCAATGTAATGCGGCGGCTGACCTTACGAATGGCGGGGGACTACCACCAACGTCCTGGCAATAACGGTCTTCTCACCATCATAATCAGGCCCTAAGATTCTCTATGGGTAGAAATAGAAAAATAAACCAGATGAGGGGGTTACTGTGATTATTTTGCCTTAACTGCAGCCACCCGAGAAAGATCCAAAATTGGAAGAGGCAACAGTAAACACGTTTTCTTGTTTTGATCAGGTGGCCCAGCAATAGAATTCTGCAATGATATAAAAGATGACAAAGTGAGTGTCAAATCCAACCAAAGTCCAGCATCATAACATATCATTGAGGAAAAGTAGGTCGCACACCGCTCGTCACACCAGCAAGTTGCCCCAAAGGACTGTGGGAAATGTAGTGGCGACGGCGGGTACGCCTATGCCACAAAAAGTAAATAGAACAGTATGTGTATGCGTTAGCCATCCCTGGACACGTGTTTCGAGGTAGTTGCCTCTCGTCAGCAGGGAGCAGGTCAGTGTAAAGGGGTGCCGCGTGGACTGCCAAATGTAATTAAAAGCAGGTCAAGTACCTCTCCTGGCGCGCAGGTGCAGACTCAAGGCTCGTCAGCCCGTTGGCTTAAGGAAGCCGTTTAAATTGAGGAAAAGTAGGTCGCACACCGCTCGTCACACCAGCAAGTTGCCCCAAAGGACTGTGGGAAATGTAGTGGCGACGGCGGGTACGCCTATGCCACAAAAAGTAAATAGAACAGTATGTGTATGCGTTAGCCATCCCTGGACACGTGTTTCGAGGTAGTTGCCTCTCGTCAGCAGGGAGCAGGTCAGTGTAAAGGGGTGCCGCGTGGACTGCCAAATGTAATTAAAAGCAGGTCAAGTACCTCTCCTGGCGCGCAGGTGCAGACTCAAGGCTCGTCAGCCCGTTGGCTTAAGGAAGCCGTTTAAATTGAGGAAAAGTAGGTCGCACACCGCTCGTCACACCAGCAAGTTGCCCCAAAGGACTGTGGGAAATGTAGTGGCGACGGCGGGTACGCCTATGCCACAAAAAGTAAATAGAACAGTATGTGTATGCGTTAGCCATCCCTGGACACGTGTTTCGAGGTAGTTGCCTCTCGTCAGCAGGGAGCAGGTCAGTGTAAAGGGGTGCCGCGTGGACTGCCAAATGTAATTAAAAGCAGGTCAAGTACCTCTCCTGGCGCGCAGGTGCAGACTCAAGGCTCGGCAGCCCGTTGGCTTAAGGAAGCCGTTTAAATTGAGGAAAAGTAGGTCGCACACCGCTCGTCACACCAGCAAGTTGCCCCAAAGGACTGTGGGAAATGTAGTGGCGACGGCGGGTACGCCTATGCCACAAAAAGTAAATAGAACAGTATGTGTATGCGTTAGCCATCCCTGGACACGTGTTTCGAGGTAGTTGCCTTTCGTCAGCAGGGAGCAGGTCAGTGTAAAGGGGTGCCGCGTGGACTGCCAAATGTAATTAAAAGCAGGTCAAGTACCTCTCCTGGCGCGCAGGTGCAGACTCAAGGCTCGTCAGCCCGTTGGCTTAAGGAAGCCGTTTAAATTGAGGAAAAGTAGGTCGCACACCGCTCGTCACACCAGCAAGTTGCCCCAAAGGACTGTGGGAAATGTAGTGGCGACGGCGGGTACGCCTATGCCACAAAAAGTAAATAGAACAGTATGTGTATGCGTTAGCCATCCCTGGACACGTGTTTCGAGGTAGTTGCCTCTCGTCAGCAGGGAGCAGGTCAGTGTAAAGGGGTGCCGCGTGGACTGCCAAATGTAATTAAAAGCAGGTCAAGTACCTCTCCTGGCGCGCAGGTGCAGACTCAAGGCTCGTCAGCCCGTTGGCTTAAGGAAGCCATTTAAATTGAGGAAAAGTAGGTCGCACACCGCTCGTCACACCAGCAAGTTGCCCCAAAGGACTGTGGGAAATGTAGTGGCGACGGCGGGTACGCCTATGCCACAAAAAGTAAATAGAACAGTATGTGTATGCGTTAGCCATCCCTGGACACGTGTTTTGAGGTAGTTGCCTCTCGTCAGCAGGGAGCAGGTCAGTGTAAAGGGGTGCCGCGTGGACTGCCAAATGTAATTAAAAGCAGGTCAAGTACCTCTCCTGGCGCGCAGGTGCAGACTCAAGGCTCGTCAGCCCGTTGGCTTAAGGAAGCCGTTTAAATTGAGGAAAAGTAGGTCGCACACCGCTCGTCACACCAGCAAGTTGCCCCAAAGGACTGTGGGAAATGTAGTGGCGACGGCGGGTACGCCTATGCCACAAAAAGTAAATAGAACAGTATGTGTATGCGTTAGCCATCCCTGGACACGTGTTTCGAGGTAGTTGCCTCTCGTCAGCAGGGAGCAGGTCAGTGTAAAGGGGTGCCGCGTGGACTGCCAAATGTAATTAAAAGCAGGTCAAGTACCTCTCCTGGCGCGCAGGTGCAGACTCAAGGCTCGTCAGCCCGTTGGCTTAAGGAAGCCGTTTAAATTGAGGAAAAGTAGGTCGCACACCGCTCGTCACACCAGCAAGTTGCCCCAAAGGACTGTGGGAAATGTAGTGGCGACGGCGGGTACGCCTATGCCACAAAAAGTAAATAGAACAGTATGTGTATGCGTTAGCCATCCCTGGACACGTGTTTCGAGGTAGTTGCCTCTCGTCAGCAGGGAGCAGGTCAGTGTAAAGGGGTGCCGCGTGGACTGCCAAATGTAATTAAAAGCAGGTCAAGTACCTCTCCTGGCGCGCAGGTGCAGACTCAAGGCTCGTCAGCCCGTTGGCTTAAGGAAGCCGTTTAAATTGAGGAAAAGTAGGTCGCACACCGCTCGTCACACCAGCAAGTTGCCCCAAAGGACTGTGGGAAATGTAGTGGCGACGGCGGGTACGCCTATGCCACAAAAAGTAAATAGAACAGTATGTGTATGCGTTAGCCATCCCTGGACACGTGTTTCGAGGTAGTTGCCTCTCGTCAGCAGGGAGCAGGTCAGTGTAAAGGGGTGCCGCGTGGACTGCCAAATGTAATTAAAAGCAGGTCAAGTACCTCTCCTGGCGCGCAGGTGCAGACTCAAGGCTCGTCAGCCCGTTGGCTTAAGGAAGCCGTTTAAATTGAGGAAAAGTAGGTCGCACACCGCTCGTCACACCAGCAAGTTGCCCCAAAGGACTGTGGGAAATGTAGTGGCGACGGCGGGTACGCCTATGCCACAAAAAGTAAATAGAACAGTATGTGTATGCGTTAGCCATCCCTGGACACGTGTTTCGAGGTAGTTGCCTCTCGTCAGCAGGGAGCAGGTCAGTGTAAAGGGGTGCCGCGTGGACTGCCAAATGTAATTAAAAGCAGGTCAAGTACCTCTCCTGGCGCGCAGGTGCAGACTTAAGGCTCGTCAGCCCGTTGGCTTAAGGAAGCCGTTTAAATTGAGGAAAAGTAGGTCGCACACCGCTCGTCACACCAGCAAGTTGCCCCAAAGGACTGTGGGAAATGTAGTGGCGACGGTGGGTACGCCTATGCCACAAAAAGTAAATAGAACAGTATGTGTATGCGTTAGCCATCCCTGGACACGTGTTTCGAGGTAGTTGCCTCTCGTCAGCAGGGAGCAGGTCAGTGTAAAGGGGTGCCGCGTGGACTGCCAAATGTAATTAAAAGCAGGTCAAGTACCTCTCCTGGCGCGCAGGTGCAGACTCAAGGCTCGTCAGCCCGTTGGCTTAAGGGAGCCGTTTAAATTGAGGAAAAGTAGGTCGCACACCGCTCGTCACACCAGCAAGTTGCCCCAAAGGACTGTGGGAAATGTAGTGGCGACGGCGGGTACGCCTATGCCACAAAAAGTAAATAGAACAGTATGTGTATGCGTTAGCCATCCCTGGACACGTGTTTCGAGGTAGTTGCCTCTCGTCAGCAGGGAGCAGGTCAGTGTAAAGGGGTGCCGCGTGGACTGCCAAATGTAATTAAAAGCAGGTCAAGTACCTCTCCTGGCGCGCAGGTGCAGACTCAAGGCTCGTCAGCCCGTTGGCTTAAGGAAGCCGTTTAAATTGAGGAAAAGTAGGTCGCACACCGCTCGTCACACCAGCAAGTTGCCCCAAAGGACTGTGGGAAATGTAGTGGCGACGGCGGGTACGCCTATGCCACAAAAAGTAAATAGAACAGTATGTGTATGCGTTAGCCATCCCTGGACACGTGTTTCGAGGTAGTTGCCTCTCGTCAGCAGGGAGCAGGTCAGTGTAAAGGGGTGCCGCGTGGACTGCCAAATGTAATTAAAAGCAGGTCAAGTACCTCTCCTGGCGCGCAGGTGCAGACTCAAGGCTCGTCAGCCCGTTGGCTTAAGGAAGCCGTTTAAATTGAGGAAAAGTAGGTCGCACACCGCTCGTCACACCAGCAAGTTGCCCCAAAGGACTGTGGGAAATGTAGTGGCGACGGCGGGTACGCCTATGCCACAAAAAGTAAATAGAACAGTATGTGTATGCGTTAGCCATCCCTGGACACGTGTTTCGAGGTAGTTGCCTCTCGTCAGCAGGGAGCAGGTCAGTGTAAAGGGGTGCCGCGTGGACTGCCAAATGTAATTAAAAGCAGGTCAAGTACCTCTCCTGGCGCGCAGGTGCAGACTCAAGGCTCGTCAGCCCGTTGGCTTAAGGAAGCCGTTTAAATTGAGGAAAAGTAGGTCGCACACCGCTCGTCACACCAGCAAGTTGCCCCAAAGGACTGTGGGAAATGTAGTGGCGACGGCGGGTACGCCTATGCCACAAAAAGTAAATAGAACAGTATGTGTATGCGTTAGCCATCCCTGGACACGTGTTTCGAGGTAGTTGCCTCTCGTCAGCAGGGAGCAGGTCAGTGTAAAGGGGTGCCGCGTGGACTGCCAAATGTAATTAAAAGCAGGTCAAGTACCTCTCCTGGCGCGCAGGTGCAGACTCAAGGCTCGTCAGCCCCTTGGCTTAAGGAAGCCGTTTAAATTGAGGAAAAGTAGGTCGCACACCGCTCGTCACACCAGCAAGTTGCCCCAAAGGACTGTGGGAAATGTAGTGGCGACGGCGGGTACGCCTATGCCACAAAAAGTAAATAGAACAGTATGTGTATGCGTTAGCCATCCCTGGACACGTGTTTCGAGGTAGTTGCCTCTCGTCAGCAGGGAGCAGGTCAGTGTAAAGGGGTGCCGCGTGGACTGCCAAATGTAATTAAAAGCAGGTCAAGTACCTCTCCTGGCGCGCAGGTGCAGACTCAAGGCTCGTCAGCCCGTTGGCTTAAGGAAGCCGTTTAAATTGAGGAAAAGTAGGTCGCACACCGCTCGTCACACCAGCAAGTTGCCCCAAAGGACTGTGGGAAATGTAGTGGCGACGGCGGGTACGCCTATGCCACAAAAAGTAAATAGAACAGTATGTGTATGCGTTAGCCATCCCTGGACACGTGTTTCGAGGTAGTTGCCTCTCGTCAGCAGGGAGCAGGTCAGTGTAAAGGGGTGCCGCGTGGACTGCCAAATGTAATTAAAAGCAGGTCAAGTACCTCTCCTGGCGCGCAGGTGCAGACTCAAGGCTCGTCAGCCCGTTGGCTTAAGGAAGCCGTTTAAATTGAGGAAAAGTAGGTCGCACACCGCTCGTCACACCAGCAAGTTGCCCCAAAGGACTGTGGGAAATGTAGTGGCGACGGCGGGTACGCCTATGCCACAAAAAGTAAATAGAACAGTATGTGTATGTGTTAGCCATCCCTGGACACGTGTTTCGAGGTAGTTGCCTCTCGTCAGCAGGGAGCAGGTCAGTGTAAAGGGGTGCCGCGTGGACTGCCAAATGTAATTAAAAGCAGGTCAAGTACCTCTCCTGGCGCGCAGGTGCAGACTCAAGGCTCGTCAGCCCGTTGGCTTAAGGAAGCCGTTTAAATTGAGGAAAAGTAGGTCGCACACCGCTCGTCACACCAGCAAGTTGCCCCAAAGGACTGTGGGAAATGTAGTGGCGACGGCGGGTACGCCTATGCCACAAACAGTAAATAGAACAGTATGTGTATGCGTTAGCCATCCCTGGACACGTGTTTCGAGGTAGTTGCCTCTCGTCAGCAGGGAGCAGGTCAGTGTAAAGGGGTGCCGCGTGGACTGCCAAATGTAATTAAAAGCAGGTCAAGTACCTCTCCTGGCGCGCAGGTGCAGACTCAAGGCTCGTCAGCCCGTTGGCTTAAGGAAGCCGTTTAAATTGAGGAAAAGTAGGTCGCACACCGCTCGTCACACCAGCAAGTTGCCCCAAAGGACTGTGGGAAATGTAGTGGCGACGGCGGGTACGCCTATGCCACAAAAAGTAAATAGAACAGTATGTGTATGCGTTAGCCATCCCTGGACACGTGTTTCGAGGTAGTTGCCTCTCGTCAGCAGGGAGCAGGTCAGTGTAAAGGGGTGCCGCGTGGACTGCCAAATGAAATTAAAAGCAGGTCAAGTACCTCTCCTGGCGCGCAGGTGCAGACTCAAGGCTCGTCAGCCCGTTGGCTTAAGGAAGCCGTTTGAATTGAGGAAAAGTAGGTCGCACACCGCTCGTCACACCAGCAAGTTGCCCCAAAGGACTGTGGGAAATGTAGTGGCGACGGCGGGTACGCCTATGCCACAAAAAGTAAATAGAACAGTATGTGTATGCGTTAGCCATCCCTGGACACGTGTTTCGAGGTAGTTGCCTCTCGTCAGCAGGGAGCAGGTCAGTGTAAAGGGGTGCCGCGTGGACTGCCAAATGTAATTAAAAGCAGGTCAAGTACCTCTCCTGGCGCGCAGGTGCAGACTCAAGGCTCGTCAGCCCGTTGGCTTAAGGAAGCCGTTTAAATTGAGGAAAAGTAGGTCGCACACCGCTCGTCACACCAGCAAGTTGCCCCAAAGGACTGTGGGAAATGTAGTGGCGACGGCGGGTACGCCTATGCCACAAAAAGTAAATAGAACAGTATGTGTATGCGTTAGCCATCCCTGGACACGTGTTTCGAGGTAGTTGCCTCTCGTCAGCAGGGAGCAGGTCAGTGTAAAGGGGTGCCGCGTGGACTGCCAAATGTAATTAAAAGCAGGTCAAGTACCTCTCCTGGCGCGCAGGTGCAGACTCAAGGCTCGTCAGCCCGTTGGCTTAAGGAAGCCGTTTAAATTGAGGAAAAGTAGGTCGCACACCGCTCGTCACACCAGCAAGTTGCCCCAAAGGACTGTGGGAAATGTAGTGGCGACGGCGGGTACGCCTATGCCACAAAAAGTAAATAGAACAGTATGTGTATGCGTTAGCCATCCCTGGACACGTGTTTCGAGGTAGTTGCCTCTCGTCAGCAGGGAGCAGGTCAGTGTAAAGGGCTGCCGCGTGGACTGCCAAATGTAATTAAAAGCAGGTCAAGTACCTCTCCTGGCGCGCAGGTGCAGACTCAAGGCTCGTCAGCCCGTTGGCTTAAGGAAGCCGTTTGAATTGAGGAAAAGTAGGTCGCACACCGCTCGTCACACCAGCAAGTTGCCCCAAAGGACTGTGGGAAATGTAGTGGCGACGGCGGGTACGCCTATGCCACAAAAAGTAAATAGAACAGTATGTGTATGCGTTAGCCATCCCTGGACACGTGTTTCGAGGTAGTTGCCTCTCGTCAGCAGGGAGCAGGTCAGTGTAAAGGGGTGCCGCGTGGACTGCCAAATGTAATTAAAAGCAGGTCAAGTACCTCTCCTGGCGCGCAGGTGCAGACTCAAGGCTCGTCAGCCCGTTGGCTTAAGGAAGCCGTTTAAATTGAGGAAAAGTAGGTCGCACACCGCTCGTCACACCAGCAAGTTGCCCCAAAGGACTGTGGGAAATGTAGTGGCGACGGCGGGTACGCCTATGCCACAAAAAGTAAATAGAACAGTATGTGTATGCGTTAGCCATCCCTGGACACGTGTTTCGAGGTAGTTGCCTCTCGTCAGCAGGGAGCAGGTCAGTGTAAAGGGGTGCCGCGTGGACTGCCAAATGTAATTAAAAGCAGGTCAAGTACCTCTCCTGGCGCGCAGGTGCAGACTCAAGGCTCGTCAGCCCGTTGGCTTAAGGAAGCCGTTTAAATTGAGGAAAAGTAGGTCCAGTAGTAAACCCGCCGTCGCCACTACATTTCCCACAGTCCTTTGGGGCAACTTGCTGGTGTGACGAGCGGTGTGCGACCTACTTTTCCTCCATCATAACATATCATCATAGCATCAGAAAACATTAGTTAAGGCTATCTCCAAAGACAGCCTTAACAGAATTCAAGCAAAGAAAATAGGTCAAATGTGTAATAAAACTAGTTATAAACCTTATAAAGCAGGGGTGGGCAAACAAGAAAGATGACAAATTGAGTGGCAAACCCAAAGCCAAGGTCAGCATCATCTCAGTTCTCCTCATTAAGACCGCCTTGTTTGAAACCAAGCATTCTATATTGTGTAAATAAGAAGAAGAACCAATATGCAATATAACTGAGATATCTTATAAGAAAGGGATGGGTAAAGTATGCGTTTTTTTTAGCTTCACTTCTGCACAAGCAAATAATTTGTCAGCATTAGATTCTATATCTTACATAGATTATAAAAAGAAACGCACACTACCTAGTGTACCAATGCCCATTTCCAGCACCGGGATATTCCTCAGGCAAGATAAAGGTGATAGAGTGGGCACTTTGCATTATTCCCCCCTTTTCCCAGTGATATTTATGGCTGATTACACTTCATCCCCCTTTCCAAGTGTGAGATCTGTTTATGATGGAACTGGATTAGAGCTAGGCCTGTATGAACTTTTATTTATGACTGCGTAATTGGTGCAATTTTGGTAATTTCTAGGCCTGAGGATCATTTTAAGTATGCCAGAGCAATTAAAGTAATTTGGTGTTACTCTTGCAAAGCATAATTTCCATTTTAATGCAATGACACCACGTCGAGTAACCAATTCTCCCATTCAGGGAAAATCATACCATGAGATGCACTGAAGCAACTTGATAGCATGACTGCTCACATTCTTCTTTTTTTGGTTACTACAATTGTGATTTTGTGAATGTGATCAGAATGTTCAGCTGGCTTTCATGTGCAAGTGAGAGGTTTTTAATGAGGGTTTTAATGAGGGTTGTCGCAGGTCAACATTTTGGGTAGATTTTTTACCTTGAAATGCATATTTAGGTAGATATTTTAAAAGAACTGACCATTTGCATATAAACTGGGAGGCTAATGTACATACAGTAGCACCTTCCTCTTCCTGTTATGAAGACTCCTCATTCTTCTTTGTTCAGCCCTTGGTTTCTTTGGCGGGAAAGCATCACTCTCTTTGTCTGCAATCTCTGCTGCATCCACACCTTTGGATTCTCAACTTCTTGGACAGATTCAACTACGTTCAATGCAGTACTTTGAAAAAGTCTGTTGTTTGAGGGAGGGCATACACCAGAATGTTTGTTTATGTTTCTTTTTATCTTTATCAGTGGGTGACCTGGAGTTTGACTGAAGTAGGGGCCCATGTGGGATTAACTTTTTTTAAGGGAAAATATTTGTACTTTTTTATGGTGGCGGCCAGGGGCTAAATATACTTCTGCTCCATTTTCTGGTGTAGTTTTTGTGGAGTTTGTGCTGACTTAGTTCTCATTTTATTGTGATGTTGCTTTACTATCTGCAGCCTAGTGAACGCTGACCTAGGTGTTGCCTGTATTTTTGATGTATGATTTTTACATTCTCACTGCTGTTGGCTGTTGTGCTATATGTTTTTAAACCCCTTTAGGGGGTTGTTGTGGATGACCAGCATTTTTTGTGAGTTTGAGTATGTGTGTCTCATGGTTGGTATATTGTGGTTGGGGACTTTTTAAACTGCAAAACACACTATATGGTATATGGCCCACAAAGGTGAAAAAGTGAACCTATTTCAATAAAGGGGAAGCACATCATGAAGGTCAATGAGTTCACATATTTAGGGGTGACATTTGACTTATGCAGTACTTGGCTACCTTGGATTTCCAACAGATACCCTCACTTTAACCAGTCTTGTGGGGCTCTATTCAACCTTGCAAGGAACATCGGGAGTAAATCCATCCTGCCTTTACCAGAATTCTCTATAGATAAATGTCTGCCAGTTATGACCTTCTGTCCTGCTAAATGGCTGTTACCATGATTGTTCCAAATTACAGCGTGAGGAAAATTGCTTTTGCAGATGATTAATTGGCTTAGCTCCACCTAGCCCTCAATATTTTCTCCATGAGGAACTAGGTCTTAACTACTAGCAGATAATATAAAATTTGCCCCACAATACTTTGGCTGAGTCAAATCAAGAACACCATGAAAGCTCTTGACAGACTAGATCTGTACACATCCCTAGATTGTCAAGGGGGAAGGTGTACGAGTGAAAGACCTATTTATGATATTTTCCACGGCCAACAGAGAAGAAAGGAAATTGAGAAAATCACCTAGAGATATTATGCTATTATCAAAATATGTGATAGTACTGAACCTTACCTGACCCTGGTCACAAGTGTATGGGAAACGACACTCCTAACAAAAAATTGCTTAGGCACAATTAGACGCTACCTTTGCTTTCCCTTGGGTCAGTTTGACTTTGGGTCCATCTTAATTTGCCATGTGTTGAAACCTCCCCCTAAACCCTCATCCATGCTATTGTCTTTTGTAAATACTATGAACCTTTTACACATAGATATTTATTATAGATTCTAAAATGTCATGTATTTCAACAGCACAAACCTGCATTTTATTATTTACACATGTTACCCAATTCAGTTGTCTGCTATTCGGTGGGGTGCTTTTTAAAAATGGTTTATGCTGACGAAACTCAATGACTTTTTAGTTTTTATGTTTCATTGGAATTGTCTTACTTGTGTTTTTTATTCCATGTATTGTATTTGTATTCTTTGACAATGTTATATCTGCTTTTAGGATTATTTGAAAATAATTAAATAAAATGAATAATTTCAAACTGAATATAATTTGCATTTTTGGCAATGCTGATTTAATGGTGGCGAGGAAAGGGCAGGACAGACATATTGAGAAAATAATACTGTTGCAATCCTTTTCCTGAAATGCTACAAGATGTTTTTCGGGGGGGAAGGTTGACCAAGCAGGACAGGAAAACATTCTCCTTTGTTCTCAATGCCTTCTTCTTTACTGGTCTGCTGCAGTGGCCATTTTGTGTAGCCAGCCTGCATGAATGCCACAGGTCACCAGTTTTTCTTTGTGCTTTATGCCTCCTTCTTTACTAGCCATTTTGCATAGCCAGTGTGCTCTTTGCTTGTCATAGGCCACCATTTTGTCTTTGCCTCCTTCTGTGCTGGCCATTCGGTGGTGAGCATTTTGTGTAGCCAGTGTGGACTGTGTTTGTCATATGCCACCATTTCTTTTCTTTGTTCTCTATGCCTTCTTTGCTGGCTTCCATAGAGTCCCAATGGGCCCTGAAGGGGCACCAACAATTAGTAACAGATTGTTTTGATTTTTGCCTGCATGGGGGGCTCAGGAGTGACACTATCAATTTCTTAATTTATTTTTTAATCCATTTTTACCTGCCTCCGACAGGAGTCAAATTGCCCTGAATGGACACCAGCACCTAATTAAAAACATTATTACATTTTTCTCTGCCCCGTTTGCCCCCCCTAGCAATCCAATAACCATGGATGGGCACCAACAATTACCAACAATTACTGAAATATTTTATTCATTTTCTTCCTGCACCTCCTACCTACCATAGCGGTTCCATAACCTGGATGGACACCAGTAATTAAAGAAATATTTCTTCATGTTTTTCCTGCACCCTCTGATTCCCATAGAAGTCTCATATCCCTAGAGGGGCACCAGCAATTATTTTATGTATTTTTTTGATGTTGCCTGCCTCCTCCTGCCTCTCATAGGGGTCCATGGCCCTGGATGGGCTCCAGCAATTAATGAAATAATGTATTCAATGTTTCCCTACACCCACCAAGTCTCATAGGGATCCCATGACTCTTGAGGGACAGAAACTAAGCAGGGAAAGGGAAGGTTCCTGAAAGCCTTTCAGTAAGGAAGGTTGTGATGATGAGCCAATGATCATCAAAGAGGAGAGTGGCAAAGAGAGCAAGGACAGCTCACCTCTATTCAACCTGTTTAGGGTCATGGGTCATGGGTTTCTACCAACATTGCTGAGTCTCTATTTGAAAGACCCTAGAAACCTGGCACCACCACCACCAATATAGCTCCAAAAGTCACAGCACACCTGCCGAAAGGCAAAGAGCACAACCACTAAGCTTTACCTCTAATCCTTATGGCCTGTGTACAATCAAATAGCTATCCTCCCCAGTCAGGGACTTCTTCATGCTTACCCTGATTGAGGATAACACCGCAATATTCTCTGTTCCCCACAAGAAGGTTTGTCTCGGTATGCCAGGTGGGCACTGCGGTAATGGAGGCCAACTGTCCCATCTGAAAAAAGAACATGCAATCATGTGGGAAGAGCACCGAACAGTTGCTGGTGGCGAGAAAGAGAAGCTGCAGCTGAAGTGATAATGGTAATATTATGATCACATTTATTACTCTGCTAAGAGTTTGAGTCACAGCTAACAAGTCCTTGTAAAACGTCCTTTGAAGCCCAGTTGACTTATTGCCTTGCCTAAAATGCATCGGCTCTGCATTGCCAAAAAAGGACCTCACTATGCAAATGATTACACCACAACACAAGTATTATGCCCAAAATTTGCAAACAAGGACTCTAAACGAGGAGTCTTTATGAGTGCTTTTTAACATTTTTTACATCTTTTTCATCAAATACTTGCATATAAGTTGCAACATTCCGTTTGACATATGATGTAAATGTGTTTTATTGAGAGACTCATGGCACTCAAATTCTTTCAAAATAAGGCACAAACTGTCAGGAGCAAAAGGTTCAGACAGGCACCCAAGCAAGACAGACGCCTAATCAGGCCACTGTACACACATCCCCTCTATGGGTGGCTGCGCCGAGTCATTTCCCTGACTCTGGTCTCCTTATGGATGAGTATTCTTTTAGGAACGCGGCCGCGGAATTCCAAGATGGCTGTGCTCGACCGATGCGGAGGTTATCGGTCTAGTCTTTTTACTCGCGAGCGACCGCAGCTGTGATAGCGCCTGCTCACGAGTACTGTTCCGCATGTCAACGGAATTCCTGAGAAAAAAGGCAGTGTTTGAGTAGAGTTCTGCCTTCCTGAGAAGATTTGACGTTATTTTGGGCTCTGGTTTGCTTGAAGCTGGACAGCTAAGTCACCCTTGAGTTATTAGTCCTCATTGTGCAAATTTTCTTTGAAACTGTAAATACCAGTATTACCTAACTATTGGGAGAATTGTTCATTGAAGCAACAGAAGAATTCTCTTACAATAAGGGATATTATTTTGCATTAGACTATTGAATTAAAAGAGAGAACAGTAATATCAATTAGTCAGGAAAGCAATTGGCTAACTGCATTAAGGATTTTGACCATCTTACATTGGAGATATAAATTAATTGGATCTAAAGGCAAAACTGAACAATAGAAAAATACGTAGATATAATTATATATATATAATTGTACTTACCATCATACGTCCTCGACGTCATTGCTGAAATACAAGGAGAGAAAGGTATCAGAACTGTTCAACTATCGACAAGTCTGTTAGGACAAGAACAAGAAAAACTTTTACAGAAGGAAAAAGCCAAACACAAGGTTCAGGTGTAAGAAAGGTAACCAGAGGATTAGAGGGAGGTTGGGAATATTTGTTGACAGAAATTACATACAGTTTGTATTACAGAATTCGACAAGACAGTACAAACACCTAACCAGAATAGAATAAGGCTAGATCAAGAAGTACCGATCAGCACTATCAAGAGAGCTGCTAAACACTGTGTTAAAACAGGTAACATGAGAGTAGTAGTGGAAAATAGTGGGTAGAAAGCTAACTACTGTGATTACATGCTATTATTTGTTACAGGGTTCAACACAAAGAAAATTAGAATCCAGTCTGAAGAAGACGAAGCAGTGCAGTCTCTCTTTCTCATTTCAACTCCCCTTTCCCCCTCTCTCCTATTTGTGAGCATTGAAACTCGCAATTAGGGTAGTCGGGAATTGAGGAATACGCATCGGCTCCTGTGGAAGCTGCAGTTTGGTGTAGGTACTTGACACAAACAAGTTGCAACTAATGAAGCACCGCACAAATAATAATAACAACAATTGGTTACTGCCATCAGAAAGAAAACATTTTATCACCCAAGGACAGTTTTTCTTGTATTATTTTATATGACAGCGGTCCACAATGGTCACTAGGCAAGACTCTTAAATGCTTGCCTTGGATACAAAGTTTTTTTTTCATCGGATTAGAAGCTGTGAATAGTTAATATATAACTCACTTTCAGAGTTTTGCATTGTAAATTGTCCTCCTCTTCTTAGTAAAAATATATATTTTCACTGTACGATATGTCAGAGTCATGCGGGATGAGTTTCACTTAAAATAATAGGATTATTTGGCAACTACTATAAGAAATAGCAATAGATTTATTACCAAGAACAGTTTTTCTCATGCTAGTTTATAAGTCCATGATCCACAGGGGTTACTGGGTAAGACCCCTTGAATATTGATTGTCTCACCTCATCCAACAAGGTGAGGGACCCATTGCTCCTCCCCTTTTCCACTCACAAATGAAGCAGCACCAAGCCTCACAATTTTTTTCATCTCCAGGCTATAGGACCTGTTCTTCCCAGAAATTGATGCACCAGAACCCATCTTGGTCAAAGCCCCCTAGGGTCAACAATAGATCATTGTCCACCACCCCCAAAAGAAGTGAGTCCCCGTTCATAAGTGTTGCTCCTGCATCTAGCAAGCATCACACTTGGGCTCACCACCAAAAGTGTCAGGTAGTAAAGACTCACGTGGCCCATCAATCATTTTTGCAGGGGTCAAAGGGTTAGGTCTGAACCTTCTTAATGTTCATCATGGCTTCATGTATCTGAGGGAGGTACAGGAGAGGCCCTCTTGCACTGTGAGTCAAGGCAGGAGGGAAGGGTTAGCTGAACAATATGGGGAAGCTCCAGCTGGTACGGTGATCAGCTTATTTAAAAGATACTAGGGGACTCAGAGACAATCATGACGCTGCAGTTTCAAGCCATAACACTCAGAGCATAAACACCAAAACATTAGCACATTAAAACCAGAACATTTGTTTGACTCATTAAAAAGTATTTTTTTTAATTGACCAAACAAGCTTACCTCCCCTTCCTCTCAAACTATTGATACTATTGTCATTTATAAAGTAATTTATCATTTTAATGTGTGCAAAATATACATGTGATTGACTAGGTTAAATAACCTCTTATGTTGTTTTTATAAATCCAGCTGTATTAATATCTAGTGTATTCCTCTCTTTGCTTGGTGCTCACACAGTCATAAAGCCATCTCAGACATTTATTAAAAACAAAACATGAGTACAAACCTCTGAGATCCCTATACTACACTACACTTACGACCAATGGCATGTATTTTATATACTCAAAAGAAACTATTGATGGACGGAATGCTGGACAATGCAGACATTCACCCCCAGTCACAAGGATCTGGATTTAATCCATCATTCTTTTGCCCACCACACCACCCCAGTTTGGACCCAGGCGTATGCAAATCAGTCTTGACCCTGTTCCTTGTGGGAACAGTCCAGCCCGAACTGCCAAACCCGGTCCTCCCTGGACCGGAAACAAGCATCCTGGGACCAGTTTCAGGACATCACCCTTCATCAGCCAGGTTAGCTTGAATCCAGTGGTGTAGTGAGCACGGGACCCATGTATGGGCATACCCTTCCCATTTAGGGCGACATCTGCAAAAGAAACAATTGATGGACGGAATTCTGGACAATGCAGACATTCACCCCCAGTCACAAGGATCTGGGTTTAATCCATCATTCTTTTGCTCACCACACCACCCAGTTTGGACCCAGCTATATGCAAATCAGTCTTGACCCTGTTCCTTGTGGGAACAGTCCAGCCCGAACTGCCAAGCCAGGTCCTCCCTGGACCGGAAACAAGCATCCTGGGACTGGTTTCAGGGCATCACCCTTCATCAGCCAGGCTAGCTTGAATCCAGTGGTGTAGTGAGCATGGGACCCAAGTCTGGGCACATCCTTCCCATTTAGGGCGACATGTGCAAAAGAAACCATTGATGGACGGAATGCTGGACAATGCAGGCATTCACCCCCAGTCACAAGGATCTGGGTTCAATCCATCATTCTATTGCTCACCACACCACCCCAGTTTGGACCCAGCCATATGCAAATAAGTCTTGACCCTGTTCCTTGTGGGAACAGTCCAGCCCGAACTGCCAAGCCAGGTCCTCCCTGTACCAGAAACAAGCATCTTGGGACCGGTTTCAAGGCATCACCCTTCATCAGCCGGGCTAGCTTGAATCTAGTGTTGTAGTGAGCACGGGGCCCACGTCTGGGCATACCCTTCCCATTTAGGGTGACATATGCAAAAGAAACAATTGATGGATGGAATGCTGGACAATGCAGACATTCACCCCCAGTGACAAGGATCTGGGTTTAATCCAGCCTGGCAGTTCAGGCTGGACTGTCCCCATTGGGCTCAGAGTCACGACTGATTTGCATATGGCTGGGTCCAAACTGGAAGGGCATGGTGAGCAAAACAATGATGGATTTAGGCCCAGATCTCTGTACTGGGGTGAATGTATAACATAGTTCTGCATTCTTTCCATCAATTGTTCTTTTTGCATTTGTCACCCCGAGAGGGACGGGTAAGCCCAGACGTGGGTCTCGTGCTCTCCATGCAACTGGAGTCTAGCTATCTTGGCTGATGAGGGCTGAAAGCCCGAAACCAGTCCTAGGATGCTTGTTTCCAGTTCAGGGAGGACCTGACCTGGCAGTTCGGGCTTGACTGTTCCCATTGGGCGCAGGGTCAAGACTGATTTGCATATGGCTGGGTCCAAACTGGAATGGCATGGTGAACAAGAAAACTATGGATTTAGGCCCAGATCTCTGTACTGGGGTGAATGTATGACATTGTTCTGCATTCTGTCCATCAATTGTTATTTTTGCATTTGTCACCCCGAGTGGGACAGGTATGCGTGGGTCCCGTGCTTTCCATGCCACCGGAGTCAAGCTATCCTGGCTGATGAGAGCTGAAAGCCCAAAACCGGTCCTAGGATGCTTGTTTACAGTCCAGGAAGGACCTGGCCTGGCAGTTCGGGCTGGACTGTTTCCATTGGGCGCAGGGTCAAGACTGATTTGCATATGGCTGGGTCCAAACTGGAATGGTATGGTGAGCAAAAAACGATGGATTTAGGCCCAGATCTCTGTACTGGGGTGAATGTATGACACTGTTCTGCATTCTGTCCATCAATTGTTCTTTTTGCATTTGTCACCCCGAGTGAGACGGGTATGTCCAGACGTGGGTCCCGTGCTCTCCGTGCCACTGGAGTCAAGCTATCCTGGCTGATGAGGGCTGAAAGCCCAAAACCAGTCCTAGGATGCTTGTTTGCAGTCCAGGGAGGACCTGGCCTGGCAGTTCGGGCTGGACTGTTCCCATTGGGCGCAGGGTCAAGACTGATTTGCATATGGCTGGGTCCAACCTGGAATGGCATGGTGAGCAAAATAGCGAGTGGGGTCCCACTCACAAAAGGGACAGGACACCAAACTGATACTAAGGGGCATATGCATCAACCAAACTAATACCGATTCCTTAATAGCGAAAAATAAGGAATCGCCATTAAGGAATCGGTAATTGGCATGCATCAACAGATTCGGTGAAATTTAGCGATTCCTTAAAAATCGCTAAATTTACCGATTCCTTAATAGCGGGGCACGCAAACGGCCTCACTAGCAAATAGCGAGTTCGGTAATACCGATTTGGCTAATAGCGAGTTCGGTAATACCGAATTAGCTATTACCGAATCGGTAATAGCGAAATCGCAAATTGCCGCGTCGCTCCGGGAACAGGCTGATGACATCACAAACCAGGAAATACTGCTGCCCCACCCACATAGCCTCGACAGAGGAGCAGACAGGAGCTGGAAAGAAGGACAGGCTGTGCAGAGTGAGGCCACACAGATTCTGCCATTCACATCACACATCCATCATGTCGCAGGAAGTGCCATCCAGCGCAGAATCTGCACGCAAGCGCAAGAAGAAGTTTTCGGACAGGGAGCTGGAGTACCTCATCGAGGGAGTGTCCAGCAAACACGACCGCCTCTTTGGCAAGCTGTCCCTCAAGGTGCCTGAGACCGAGAAGCGGCGCATCTGGCAGCGCATCCGTGAGAGGGTCAATGCGGTTGGCGTCACTAGCCGCAGCATCGACGACCTTAAAAAACGGTGGTATGACCTGCGGAAGCGCGCAAAAGAGAGGATTGCTGAGAGGCTCCGGGAGGCAAGAAGGACTGGAGGCGGAACAACCACTGCACCATCCAACACAGCCCTGGAGGACCTTGTGGAAGGGACGATAGAGCGGGAAGCCGTCGTGGGGGTGATCCAGATGGACACGTCCGGCGCAGCCACAAGTGCCCAAGGTAAGATGCATGCCTGTGCCACACCCAGCATAGCGTAAATCCATACCCATGCCCCAGCCCAATCTCACTGTGTCTGCAGCTCTGGCACAGACAGCTCCACACATGACACTACTGCATCTTGGGAGTTGTAGTCTAGTCAGCCCAGAGTGCAGGTACAGGCGTAAATCCTCTGAGCACACACCACATATTTTGTACATGGCTGTAGACTGTTCATTTGTTGGACCACAGAGGGACATTAATGGGTACAACACTATGTAGGTGTAATCATCCCACTAATCATGCACTGTTTCACACACAGATGCATCACCTGGGGACTCTGACGACAGCGACCAGCTGATCATTTCTGAGACACCCGTGGAGTCAGACCAGGAGACTGCGCAGGATGCGCACGCACCGCCAACACCTGCCACCCCACCAGCACCACCTCCACCAGCGCCACAATCAACGGCACCAGCACCAGTGCCACAAGCCAAGGCACCAGCACCTGCGCCACAAGCCAAGGCACCAGCACCTGCGCCACAAGCAACGGCACCAGCAAGACAGCCTGTAGCTAGTACAGCCACAATACCGCAGAGGCACAGGCACCAAGTTGCGCCCTTGCAGGAGATGGCAACCCCCCCCCCCGCAATTGGCACCCACGCAGCGCACATCCACACCACCTGCTGCACCACCTGGAGTTTCAAGACACGCACGGCGTCACAGGGCCCGTCGCAGTTCCGTCTCCTCAGCAGACCAGGATGTCCCAACAACCTCTGCAATCGAGGAGAGGATGCTGCGTACACAGAACCTGCAGGGAAGACATGTGGCTAGCATCAGCTGCAATATCGTGCGCCTAGCGAGGGAGATGCGCGCCATGACTGCAGCAGTCACCGACATGGGCTCCGCGGTCAGGGACATGGGCACGGCGGTCAGGGACCAGACCACTGCGGTTGCTGATGGCAATGCTCAGCTCAGGGAGGAGGTACGTGAGCTCACCCGTGCCATCAGGGAGGGCCATGAGTCCCAGAGGAGGAGTAACCGGCAGCTAATGTTGCGTTCTGCCGCCGCTACCAAGGCCATACAACGGCACAGCAACTGCACCGCTGTGTTGGCACGCCGCACAGTCTCCCTGCAGGTGGACCTTGGGCACTTCTGCGGTGATGTGGCCAAGTCACTGGGACACATCACCACTGCTGTGGAACAACTTCAGAGCAGCACATGCAGTGCTGCAGCATTGGGAGGGGATGACACCAGTGAGGCTGCCTCCAGTGTCAGCAGCGTGTCACTGGCAGAGGCCAGCACCAGGCGCCGAAGTTCGCGTGCCTCCACGGGGACAGGCCGTGGTGAGGCTTTGGATGCACCTGAGCGGAGGCTTGGTGTACGTGGCAAGCGCCACAAGAAATTTGGGCATGCTGCAGGTCCATGGTGGAGCAACCATGGCCATCCAATTATTGTGTTTGCACAGGCCTGACTTTAAGGAACCTTTTATTTACATTTATGCAATCGGAGCATGATTCACAATGCTAGTTCTGTTGCACAATCCTCAGTGCTACTGTGCATTAAACAGTTGCACCCAACACCAACTTGTAATGTCTCATTTTACCCAGGGTCAAAAATGATTTTGCATTATGTCTGTCCGCCTCCTATGGCCCTCTGCTGTGTTTGGGATGTGTGCCGGTCGTCGTTGGGCGGGTGGTTGGTCAGCCTGGGGGTCGTCATCCCTGTCCACCTCCATGGGTATCCCCCTTCTGGTGGCAATGTTGTGCAGCATTGCACATACAGCAATTATTCGACAGCATGTGTCTGGTTGGTATAGCATGGCGCCGCCAGTCTTGTGGAGGATACGGAAGCGGCTCTTGAGAATCCCAAAAGTCCGCTCTATCACATTCCTCGTGCTGATGTGTGCAGCGTTGTAGCGATGTTCCTGCGGGGTTGCTGGATTTAGGTATGGGGTGAGTATGTATTCCCGCAGTGCGTAAGCACTGTCACCTAGAAGATAGAAGCATAGACTTAGCATTGGTGATGTACATACATGTGTGGTGTTGGTGTGGGGAAGCGTAGTTCTACGTACCTAACAGGAGTCCCTCTCCAAATTCTCCATTGAGTAGTCGCCTGTGCATTCCACTGTTGCGGAAGATGTATGAGTCGTGTGTGCTCCCTGGGAATTGTGCCACTAGGTCCGTTATGATGTTGTTGGCATCGCACACAACCTGCACGTTGATCGAGTGGTATGACTTGCGGTTCCTGAAAAGGTACTCATTTGCTGACGGAGGACATATGGGGATATGCGTGCAGTCGATGCATCCAATCACATGTGGAAATTGTGCCACCTGGTAGAATGCCTGTTTGGTGCGGTCCAACTGCTGTGGGGTTGTGGGGAAGCTGATGTGTGTGTGGAGCATTGTCAGCATGGCATCTAGGAATTTCTTGAAGAAGCGTGACAGTGCGCTTTGCGAAACACCTCCGGCAACCGCAATTACCCCCTGGAAACTCCCTGAGGCCAGTAGGTGCAGGCTGCATAGGACCTGAACGTGCGCAGGGATAGCATTTGTCCTGTGTGTCTGGTGCTGCAGTAATGGTTCCAGGTCTGCAATCAGGCGCATGATCATAGCGCGATTGAGGCGATACTTCTGGTACACCTCGTCCTCATTCTGGCCGAGCAAGGTTATGCGCAGTCTGAACACTCGCTCCTGGACCCTTCTCCTGCGCTGTCCTGCTGCATTGATCCGCATCCTCCTTGCAAGCACGTAGAGGGCAGCCATTTTGTGGGAGCCAACAGGGTCTCCTGGGCCACATTTAAGGGTTTAGTGATTGCCTCAATCATTTGCACATGTAGGAAGATTTTGAATTTTTTTTTTTTTTTTTTTGTAACTTTACCTCCAGGTTTTGATTCCCCTTATTTTGCTCTGGCAAAATAGCGATTTTTGGGATTTTCGTTATTAGCGAGTTTTGTTGCATTGGGGTGCGATTCGTTATTTGCTATTGGCAATTTCCGGGAGCTAATAGTGATTTCGGTAATTGCGAATTCGGTATTTAGCGATTCGGTAAATTAGCATTTTGGGTATTAGCAATTCGGTATGTTCGAGGTTATTTATTTAGCGATTCGTTATTTGCTCGGGTTTTGGGTTGATGCATTGGGATTGGGTATTTTTCACACAATACCGGGAGCTATTAACGAATCGGTATTTTACCGACTGGATTTTGGCTTGATGCATAAGGGTGTATGTCTTTTAAAGATTCCCTTTGGGATACCTCAAGAGCATGCCACAACATTCACTCAACACATTCAAAGCCAACCAGTCTCCAAGATAGTATAGCAGTAGCCAAAGAACCAATGTAGAAATGTTTATTCGATAGATCTATACAATAGTGAAAAACAATTTGCAATTTAGCAAAAGAGCGCTGTTTAGAATGTTAAAAATACAAGTTTCTTGCAAGATTTTTTCAATTTAATAAAACACAATATAAAACAACGTGTAAAGAAAGTGTGCATCAATATATACAACTCCAAAGACAACAATCAGAAATAATTCAACATTTGATCACATAGCTGGTTTAAACAATATTTTGTGCAGACCAAGAAGCTTCTTCTTCTATATTGTGTTTTTTTTTATTGAAAAAATCTTGCAAGGAACTTGTCTTTTTAACATTGTAAACAGCGCTCTTTTGCTAAATTGCAAATTGTTTTTAACTATTGTATAGATCTATCGAATAAACATTTCTACTTTGGTCCTTTGGCTACTGCTATACTATCTTGGGGGCATATTATCAAGAAACGGCGTTAAAATTATCGCTGCTTTAGCGGCAGAAAACTGCAGCTAAAGCGGCGATAATGGGCTTGATAATATGCCCTTGAGAATTCCCATAGAAGCCCATGTTCTGGTGTGAACATGGGCTTCTATTGGAATTCTCTGCGGCATATTATCAAGCCCATTATCGCCCCTTTAGTGGCAGTTTACTGCCACTAAAGCGGCGATAATTTTAACGCCGTGCTTGATAATATGCCCCACAGAGACTAGTTGGCTCTGAATGTGGTGAGTGAATATTGTGGCATGCTCTTGAGGTATCCCAAAGGGAATCTTTTTCAGACCTGGGGTGAATGTATGACATTGCTCTGCATTCTGTCCATCAATTGTTGTTTTTTATTTTATATACTATCACAAACAAGTGCCTTTAACAAGATATTTGAAGATTTCTAAATATAAACTAAAACAGCAGTGTACAGCTTCTTAAAGCAACTTTTATATTCTTTTGTGTCTTATTGTATGACCATTACGAACGAATGTTATTTTTTTTTATTTTCTGTATTGGTCGGACATTCACGGTTTTTCACTGACAGGTAGATCGGCATGAATATTTGATGTGTACACAAAAACATACATTACAAATCGTATATTTATCGGTATATCTTATATACTTTCCACAGATTGAACCTTAGCTATAGCTGGAAAGGAGAATGAAGTGTTGCCTTTGCCTTGGCTAACTAGCCTACTACCAACTTCTTACGATTTGTTCGGTGTTTCCAGGTTCAAAGGAGGGTAGCTTGGGTGTCCATCTCTGGATTGTTCATGCCATACAAAATTCATAAATGGGTGCATGTGCATGAGTCTAGATTTGAATCATGCACTTTTTTAAAGATCCTTTAGCGTCAGAGTCAAGGCATCTGATGGGCCACACTCATCATCTTGTCTTGATGGGCCTTCTCAAATGATCAGGGTCTGGGATCCTCTAGTAACTACTCCCATGTTCTCCACCTACATTCTGACTCTGACTCTAACTTTTTCTGTGTTGATCGTCCCATGTTCCTCCACTGAAGCACCCCTTAGCTGGTCTAACTCCCCCCAAACCACCACCTTCTCCCAACTTTCCACCTTTTTTTAGTATCTTCTACCTGGCTTAGTTCCCATCCTGAATGTTAATCTACACCTAATCCAATCCTCTCTTCCTCCTACATCCATTTATCCTGTTTTTTTGTAATACAAGCCCTCCCTTTTCCAATCTATCTGCCCATAGTTGAAACCTATGGATCAAAATATTACCCGGTGAGGCCAACCTCCATGCTGCCCGCTTCTGTTCTTCCACAGCCACAGAGAAGGGTGCACTCATGTACAAACACTTCCTCCCACCGACTACCTTAAGAATCAGTCACGTCCACCAATCTTTTGATATTTTATCGATTTCATATACCCAAATGTGCCTGTGGTAACCAACAAAAAAGCATTTATGAGTGGAGGAAGTAGTATTCCCGTAGCATTATTTAACATACTCTTATCTGTTTTTCTGAATCTGCCCGAAATGTTCAACTCCCTTTCAGTAAATGTCCAAACAGGGCGCAGTCCTTTTTTGTACAATATGCATATGAATATTCCCTGAATATTTTTATTTTTTCCATTTTCGACCTTCTGGGGCCAATTCACAAATGCATGCAGAAGTACATAATAGAGCCCCACAGGAGTACCACTTTATGCATTCCACAATTCCTTGATGAATGGGCCTAAAGATGCAGCCCTGCTGTTTCTTATCTCTAATGTTCTAGTTTGCACCTATCTGGTTCACAGGAAGTAGGTTGGGTCCTCACCAAGGTCGAGTGCTGCCTTCTCTGGGGACTATAACACAGGGTAGACGAGGACTGAGTGGGAAAAAAAAGTCCCATATCTTATTCCACACAAATGTATGCAGAGGTCCATGAAACCATATTGAAGAACATATTAAAACACAGAGAAATGTGTGCATCCAAAGAAAGTGAAATATTCCCTAATCCACCTTTAGAGCATACTTTATAAATCATGAGGACAGGGGTGGCGCCTTCTGGCACGGCAGAAGTTCAATCAAGCGCCTTGATCGGATGGTCCGCACGTGCTCACTGGCCCATGATTTCATGCACAGAAACAATGCATGCCTACGGAAAGCAAGCACACAGATATTCCGTTCTGTGATCTGGTCCGTATGACATTGATATTGTGAAAGGCTGAAGAGTCCTGTTCTCACTTTTCATAATCCCTCCTCACACAAACCAGACAATTGTATGAGCCCATTCTCTGCCTCGGCCTGTCTGCTGTTTTTCATCCAGTTCACTGTCATGTGCTCTTCCTGGGCAGGCCGGGATCAAAGGAAGGCCCGAGTAGAAGTGGTTATTGTAAGGGCCTGAAACCCTATATCTCTGAACACAAGACAGAAAATGGGAAGAGGATGCTGGCAGCGCTCGGGCATTCTCTGGCTCTGGTGGCCGGGCGGCGGGGAGAGCAGGTGGGGGCCGCCGAGCCCCCACAGGGGGGCTCATTAAAGACTAACACAGTGCCTATTATTGGATCGGCTCGCATCAGGTGGAGAGGCGCGGAGCAAGCTGAGCCCGTGCTGACACCTGAGGCAGCCAGGGAGGCGCTGACCTTGGCGCTCGGCTGCCAAGGTTATCCGCCGCTCCTCTGCAGGATGTATTCTTGGGGAGGTCAGGAACATCCACACCAATAGGGCAGGGGATACTCCGGGCAGATACAGATCACTGTGAAAATAACCTGCGCGCTGACAGGACGGTCTGTGCGCTTGTAATTGCTGGGGTAGGTCAGATATACACTGCATGTCACTGGAGCACCTGACAATGTGCGCATTATTCACAGATTCAGTGGCTTGCTCCTGGGTCCATGCGTGCTGTATAGGAAATGATAAGTACGTGTCTGTGTGCACACGTGTGTGTGTCTCTGTGTGTGTATTTAGGTTTGTGTATCTATAAGGGAAGGAAAGAGAGGGGAAAGGGAGATAGATATATCAAGCCAATTCACAAGGCTTTTTGTATGAGTAGTGTCTTATCTCTGGTTCAGATGTGAGTTGCACCTGATTACCAAGGCCTCAATCACAAAGCTTTATGAATCAGACCCAATTTGTGTGGGGTGAGAGGGTGCATGTGTATGCCTGTGAATATACTTATGTGATTGAGTGTGCCTGTGAGAGCATATGTATTATAACACTTTTGTGTGTGTTTTCCCTAAGTCTGCGTGAAAAATGTAGATGTGTGTGTGTGTGTGTGTGTCTCTGAGACTATAAGAGAGAGCGAGGTGTAAAAGAGCCAAAGAAAAGGAGAGAATAATAGAAAACCGAAAACAAATAAAGTAGCCGAAACAAAAGAAATACATACTTGTAGGGAAACAAAGTGTCTGGATTTATGTCTGTGAGTAGCAGGGGCACCTGGCATGGCTCGCGGGTGTGGGGGTCACGGGGGTGTCACTGTGGTGTTGTGGGAGGGATTGCGGGGGTGTCACGCAGGGGTGGGGGGAAGCGGGGTTTAGAAATAAATAAATAAAACACTGGTCCTGCGTCTTCTGTGCTCCTGCTCTCCTGAGTCCGCTTCCAGGAACAGGAAGCAGGCAGCCAGGCTCCTTTCCCTAAGCTAATCACAATGCTGCAGTTCAGTGTTGTGATTGGTCTGAGCGCCGTAATGCAGCCTCCATGGAGAACGGGAAAGTGCGCATTAATGCTTTGGGCGGCTCAAGATGGCCGACCAAACAGCCATTGCACACTTGAGTGGGCAAAAGACTCCGCCCCTGCCCTGCTACATGAGCAGAGCAGCCCCATCCACCCTTCCACCCGCAAAGGTAACATAACATGATAATAACTGAAAGTTACTATCATGTTATGTTTCCTCTTCTCGCACTGCTTGAAAGCAGTGGGGCGACGCTCCTCCACCATAGCAGAGGAGCCACCACTGGTGAGTAGACTTGTTTGTTTGAGTATGTGTGCATGCTGTTTACCTTCTGTGATCCTGAGCATTTGAGAGACAATTGGGGCATATTCACAAACCGCACTTAGTAGTACATTTAGCAGTACTCCAATAGTACTACTTGTGTACTAAAACTTGTATTCACAAACTTATATGAGAGTATCTCTGCCACTCCTATCTTTTGTATGCATAGGGCTCCACCCTGGTTTCAGAGGTCTCTATACACGTAGGTATATGTTTTGGTAGTTAACATGGGAAGAACATGGGGAGCGGCTGGAAAGTGGGGAATACATATTACTAAATTGTAGAGGGTTACAGAGGGGTAAGAGGAGGCTTAGGGGGTAAGGAGGGGTTTAGGGAGCGATATGCAAATACAGACACACACCCCAAAACAGTACGACTATTGGTAGTCTCAAACTACACTAATAACTTTACTACAGCCTAAAATAACCCAAAACAATCACAAATGTACTCCAGCTCATTCTTGAAGTAAGTCCTGCACCACACATGGTGACTCACAGGCACTGGATCACACTTCTGTGGAAAACAATGATGGCAAGGACTTAAAAGAAGACCCCATAGGAAATAATGTTAAGCAAAATAATGTATTTAGTGTAAGTGTATACCCAATTCTTCGTCAATGTTGTGTCCCCCTGATGCCAGGGGTGGAAACAAGGTATTGAAACTCAGGAAGAGAGAGTCAAGATACATCATTGACCTAGGAACCAAATATCCAGGGGGACACAACATTGACGAAGAATTGGGTATACACTTACATGAGGCTTAGGCCAGGGTGTTTACCTTTATTGTCATCATGTTTGCTGATATTTAATCTCCACTTGTGTACTAGTTCATCATTGTCACATGTTGGGTACAGTTTTCTACAATTTTCTAGATGACACCCTAGCCCCATGCTAGTCGTTTCATTTTGCGTTCATTTTAATTGCATTTATTCGTTATGCTAATTAGTGTATATGCATTTGACTTTGTAATTCATCTCATTTTATTCATTTACTCATCTAATTCATGACTCTGTTCTTCGCTAGCTTCACAGGAGGGAAGCAAGGGACCCATTGGATTAAACCGTCAATTACCTGTTGGGTTCCCTACCCTTTTATTCATGATGCATTCACTTCTCGCTCCACGTATCACAGATAAGAGATAGATCTTTTTCACTTATGCCACTTTTATTATTATTTGCAATTTTATTAATTTCAAGTATACACTGTTGTGACGACATCTGCCTATGTCACACATCTGTGTGATATAGGAAATATTGTTCATTTTTGAGAGAACCGTACCTGGCTTTTCTCCTAATCAGGGACCAGGTCATTAACCCACTTGTGTAGCAATAGATTCTTTCAGGGACTTTCATGACAGACTGTTTTTTTCCTTTCGTAGTGATTCCCACCTGGCAACTTGACACTTGTCTATTTCTTGCCCATGTGCGATCAGTCTATCTGGGGATTTGTAGCAAGGTGACACACCCATGTATGCTATTTCCGAGCACAACATAATGAGTTAAATTAGTGCGTCCATTACGAACAATTGTTGTTGCATTTGGCATGGCATCTTGTCATTTACCATTTCACATTGTACCTACATGTGTCACAGTCAATTGGTTGGTAGATATCCAGTGTGTACCTAACTCAGAAACATGAGAGAGAACTGTACCATGTTGTCTTACTGCAATCTGCTTTGCAATATGCAAGTCAAAAGAACAGTGGTGGCTAGGGGAGCCCGATGTCGCACAATCACCTGTAGCATAAGGTATTCAAAAGTTATCAGAAAGTTCACAACTGCCCACCTCAAATAATGGTTCGCCACCAACTAGAACCACAAATAATTGAATAGCACACAATTAATTTAAGAGGCAAGGAGAACAGAAGAACAGGTAGTTGCTGAACTATGCTTAAAATGGCCACTGAGACTCCATTTCGTGTTGCCATGTTCTCGGCAACCTGGTGAAGGATTGCTTTCTATGTCCCTGTTAGAACTTGCTTAACCCTCCTCGCTCCTTGCGGTTGAGCCGATTCCAGAAGCTGCTTGTGTACCTCGCCCAACCCCCGGTTGTGCCAGAGACTTAGCCACATCCTGTCCACTGTTGGTAACTCAGCCTCTTACACCAACAGCTGTACTCCGTGACCATGCCATCTGGGCACTGAAGTAAGAGGCTGTGTACATTGTGCAATCAGAGACAGACGCTCTCTGGCCACGATTACGCCACTTAAGACTGATGAGGAACTTGTTGGATGTGTAAAGGGTGTGGCTAGTGCTATAATTATGTGTGCGCTACGGAGTGAAGCAGCAGTCTCCATAGAATTGCCTTTGTACCATTCTGTGACCCTGTCCTTAGCTCAAGCTAATAAGCAAATTTACTTTCCTCCACAGCTAAGTTGTCCTGGTCTCTTTGGTAATGCATAAAGTAAACAAGGTGAACCCGTAGATTCTAGGTGTCCCCTGCACCGCTGGCTTTGACCCTCCAGTCGGGAGGGGTCTCCAAAAGCCGGTTCTACAATTAGTGCCCAAACGTGGGGCTTCTTCGGTGGTCGTCATCGAGCCTGGTGGTCATGAGGGGTCCGTGATCGAATTCCAAGGGAGGCGCGCCGCTACATCGGCTGAAAATTGTCCTTGTGGGCCCGAGGTCTCCGATTGCATGAGTCCTCCCTCCTAGGGGCTAGCCGACTGCGGCCCCGACTGACGCCCCAGTTCAAGTTCCTAATTTTTGGAGATCGAGACCTTTGTGACACTTGCCGTGCGAGGAAAGATTATCGGTCAGGTAAGAGTGGGAGTGACCCACTTCTTTGGTGAATTGTATTTGGTTTTGGGTATTGTTAGACTTTTTCAATAGCCGAAGCCAAGGGTAAGTACAGTCATATGCTGTAACTAATCAATTGTACCCTTTGATGTATGGAACCAGGATACGCGTCTAGAGATGCCTGGATTTAGTAAATTTCAGAAATGGTGTTGTTGTTGTTGTGCACAGGACTCCGCATTGGAGGAATCTTGTTCGATTCCTCCCTTGGGGACCCCTAATCATGAAGTCTATGTTAAACATGGTATTGGCCCGATTGTGTTTTCCTCACTCTCACACAAGTATACAAAGGGTAATGCTGAGTTACAATGGCCAATGCATGGTAGTTTTGAACGTCCTGTATTAGACAATCTGGAGGAGAAATTGTTTCAAAGAAAAGTTAGACCTGCGCTGTTTGATTCCTTTCGGGTTTGGCGCAAGGAGTCCAAGCAGAAGGAAATCAAACTCAAAAAGAGCGAAGCTAAAACAATGCATATGAGTGTGATTCAGAAGGCCCAGAATCATGATGATCAGAAAATAGAAGAGGGTATAGTGATACATGATAGATTACATCGAATGCAGACAGACGGATGTTACGTTACCAAGAAGGTCCCCGACAAGGAGGATGACCCTCTTATGTCCACCATGGTGGACACCCCTCCACCTTATGCTCCCACCATGTATCTGGCCCTTGATCCCGCACAATTGGCCCTCACTGCTGCTCCAGTTGTTGCCCCTGCCCATGCCCTGGTTTGTCTGATTCCTCAGCCACTTGTTCCCAATGCCCCAACTGTTCAGGACACTGTACCGGTGCAGGTCCACCCTTCCCCTTCCCTTGTTGCTCCTTCCACTGGTCCCGTGCCTGTCCAACCCAATGTGCCTTTAACTCCCGTCACAACTAATCCGTTTCTTGTTGACAGTCATTCGACACCTTCCCCCAGTGCAGGGCTATTAGCAAATGCTTGGTCAGTGGTCCGTGATTATATCCCTTATGTAACTCCGCATAGACCACCCACTCCCAGATGACGTACTTTGCGCAGACAGATAGGCAATACACAGGAACATCTCGCTTTGAGTCAACAGGCTCGCATTTGAATGGGGAATGGCACAATGTACACCGATCAAGATATATGGATGACCATGGATCAGTGGACGTGCATCCAACAGATTGACACTTTTTGTGATATGTGTGACATACTGACCCAAATGTGGGAAAATTTTGTAGAATCAAGTCCACCCCTGCGTCTGTCTGACCTCCACAATAAAGTTGCGAAAAGGGACATTCAGGGACCCGCACCATTCTGCGATCTGGTCACGTTAGTAGCCCTTAGGGACTCTTTACCTGATGTCATGCTGAATAAGGGTTTTCCAATGAGGGAGTTACAGCTTGTTTGGAGGTACCGCGTTGCTGGCGTGGGTGACCAACCTGACATACCGGCGGGTTTTAGGCGAATGTGGGTCTATGTCCCTTGGAAAAGGTCTGATGTCCTCCAGCTTAAAAGCCAATTGCCTGACCCGTGTAAAAATCCAGCGGGTTATTACAAGGAATTGACTCAGACCCTCCAGTCTTGCATAATGACTGTAGCAGATATTGATATGTAAATGGGACAAGTAGTACAGACTGAAGTATGGTCTAAACTACGTCATAATGATCAGGCAGAATTTGGCCACACTTGGCAACAACTTGGGGAGGCCGACAGAGCCCGAACTGGCAGTGAGAAACCTGATTCCATGATCTTGGCCCTTCCGGCCCAGATACTTACCGCCATGAAAAAGATGTTGACACCTCACCGTATTAATTGGGATAAATTAGATTCTTGCAGGCAAAAGAAAGATGAAAGTGTCTCAGACTTTTTCACATGATTTGAAACTACGTTCACCGACTATAGTGGACAGGATATGACTTCAGAGGGGGGACAGCGACTGTTTGTGGATAAATTTGTGTCCAATTTGTTACCAGAACTTGGGACTAAGCTCAAAATGTCGGAAAGTGCCTGCCCCATTTCCACCCCATCTGGAATTTTGACAATGACACAGTATTATGAGAATAGGGAGAATGAAGAGCGAGAAAAAACACAGATAAGAAGACTAAAGATCTAAAAACAAAGGTATTACTCCAACAGGCATACCCGACCCAGACCCAAAAGAGGGCTGCCCCGAAGTTTCAACAAGTTGCTCAGAAAAATGCCCCGTGACTCCTCACCCACCGCTGGGATCCAAACAGTGCGCTTATTGTCGCCAGGAGGGTCATTGGCACGATGAGTATCCCTTGTTGGTCCAGAACCACTCTGCTCCTGCTGACCGCTTCACAGGGCAACGGCCCCAGAGATGACATACTTAGAACACAGTCACAGGACAGGCACCCCCTCATGCACAAGAATATATTTGATGCAGCCAATTATGAAGATCACAATTATTTTACAGAGGATTTTAAGCCCGAAGAAGGGACGGGGTTTCTGTCCCACTAGGATTGCCAAGGACAAGGAAAGGGACCCGTGCCTATTCCTGTTGACCAGAAGAGACCGTATGTTCACGTTACAACACTGGGTTCTACGGAACCATTCTTGGTCGACACTGGTGCAACCAAAAGTTCTATTGCTAGGTCTAAAGTCCCTGGGGCCCCCTTGTCTGGCGCAAATAACGTTTCTGTGGGGTTTTCTGGTACCCCAGTGTTTAATCCCGTCTCACAACCACTGGAACTAACGATGGGACCCTACACGGTTGATTCCCCTTTGGTTTTGACTTCCACATGTGGCGAAAATTTGTTGGGTTTAGATCTATTGAAAAGATTACATGCCACCATATACTGTTCTCCTGATGGTGTCTACATCACTATGGGACCCCTACCACACACCCAGTATATTTAGCCTCCTCAGATCCCCTTCCCCAGGAACTTCAAAATGTCCCTCCCACCCTTTGGGCCCAAGGTGATACTGATGTAGGCCTTTTGTCCATACCCCCCTTTTCTGTTACCCTAAAGGAAAATGCTCACCTTCCCCGACTTCCCCAATACAAAATACCCAAAGAAGGGGAGAGGGCATTACTCCAGATCATTTCTGAACTTGTTGACAAGGGCGTTGTTGAAGAGACAAGAGGCAATGTGTGTCACAGCCAAATTTTGCCTTTCCTCAAACGCACCGACCCTTCCAAGCCCCCTGTTTATCGTTTTGTCATTGATTTACGCAAAATAAATAAAATAGTAGTTCCCCAGTTTCCTGTGGTCCCAGATATCACTGCCTTACTCACTATGGTCCCCCCGTCATCATGTTTCTTTTCTGTCATTGATTTGAAGAATGCCTTCTTTAGTTTACCTGTTGATGAACAGAGTAGGGATCTTTTCAGATTCTCATTGGCAGGTCGTAGTTTCTGGTTCTGTAGAGCTCCACAAGGATATACAGAGAGCTCTTCCATTTATAGTCAGGCCCTCAAGGGCCAACTTGATTCCCTGTCCCTACCTCAAGGTACCACATTACTCAGTACGTTGATGATTTGCTCATAGCAGCAGACACGAGGCATTATGTAAAGAAGCTACAATGAAATTGCTCCTGCATTTGGCACAGTTCAATCACAAAGTTTCCCTCTCCAAGCTCCAATATTGTCGGCATGAGGTTACCCATTTAAGTCATCTCCTGTCGAAGGAGGGACGCCCCCTCACCCCTGAACGAATACAGACTATCAGCAAAATGCCCCCACCAAAAACACAGAAAGAGGTCCGTGCTTTCATTGGTATCACCTCCTACTGCCACCAATGGATACCCAATTTTTCTCTACTCATTAAACCTTTGTCGGCCCTCACACTTAAAGATGTTCCCCACCTGCTTCCTTGGACAAATGAGTGTCAGCGTGCATTTGAAGAACTGAAAACCACCTTGTGTTCGGCCCCGGTGCTAGGCACCCCTAGTTATCAGAAGCCCTTCACTCTTTTCATACATGAGCATGATGGTTGCGCATTGTCAGTGTTAACACAGCGCTTCGGTGACAGACAACGCCCCTGTGCATATTTTTCTGCAGGTCTAGATCCCGTGGCACGCGCGTTGCCCAGTTGCTTGAGAGCAGAAGCCGCAGCTGCCATATCCATTCGCCAATCTGCTGGTCTGGTGCTTGATACTACACTTACAGTTATGGTTCCTCACGCAGTTGATACTTTATTGAATAGGACAAAAACTCAACACCTTACTAGTGCACGTTTGTCCGGATATGAGTTGACTCTCTTAGCCAGTCATATCACCATCCGCCGCTGCACTACACTGAATCCAGCAACATTGTTACCCTTTGTTAATGGTAACACTAGTTCTGATCCACATGATTGTGTCCTCCGGACGGAGGAAGAGACTAAAAGCCGTGTAGACTTGACTGACACACCCCTCACTGATCCTGATGGTACCGTGTATGTGGATGGTTCTTGTTTCAAATATCCTGATGGAAGCATAACTGCCGCCTATGCTATCACCACGTTACAGACAGTGGTGGAGAGTGAGAGGATACCTTACCAATCAGCAAAGGCCGCTGAGTTAGTCGCGCTGATAAGAGCATGTGAATTGAGTGCGGGGTGGCCGTCAACATCTACACCGACAGCCAGTATGCTTTCGGAGTGGCCCATAATTTTGGGCGACTGTGGGCTGAGAGGGGATTTTTAACTTCTCACGGTACTAAGATACAACATGGTCAACTGGTCAGCAGACTGTTAGAAGCATTGACCCTTCCTTCCAAGATAGCTGTGGTTAAATGTAGCGATCACAAGAAAGTAACAGATGACATAGGAAGAGGTAATGCATTTTCTGACCAGACTGCAAAGGAAACAGCAAAAAATGTCTCCACCCGTATGTATGTAGCTGGCCCCTCAAATTGGGTACCGGAGGGAGGGTTGCATGAAGACACTCTTGAAAATGTGAAGGAAATACAGGCGGAGGCAACTAGAGAGGAAAAGGCTCTCTGGGAAGAGCAAACAGGCATATTAGATGAGAATGGCTGTTGGACGGATCTGTCTGAACAACAGCGGTGGTTGTTATAAGATGCCTATGTTTTGCCAGTGGTCACTATGGCGCATGACCCAGCTCATATTAGTGCAAAAGGTATTTGCAAATTGCTAGCTCCGGTATGGCAAAATAAGCACATCCCAAAATATGCTGAGAGGCTAGTCAGGAATTCCATGATTTGTTTGATGCATAACCCAGGTAAGGGCACACCAACACCTGCTGGGAATTTTGCACCCCCATCTTGCCCCTTCGAGGTGTTCTAAATAGATTATATTCAGATGGAAAGATGCAACAACCTCCGATATGTCCTGGTGGTTGTGTGTGCCTTTAGTAAGTGGAATGAGGCATACCCCCTTAAGGACAACACTGCTATCAGCACTGCTAAGATCCTGTTGAAGGAATTCTTTCCCAGATTCGGAATGCCCAGAATTATCTGGAGCGACAACAGAAGTCACTTTACAGGAGAAATAATGAAGAAAGTGTGTGTAGGATGGGGATCACACAGAAGTTCCATGCCGCCAATCACCCCCGGTCAGCGGGTCTGGTTGAACGCCACAATGGGACATTGAAATTGAAATTGGCTAAAATACAGGCTGACACAGGCCTGTCTTGGCCGGAACGCCCTGCCCCTTGCCCTTTTATCCACTAGAGCCACGGCGCATTCCCGACTGTCACCTTATGAAATAGTGTTTGGTCGACCAGCTAATGTTTGGGGAGTGCCCCGCCCAAAGAAATATTCTGATATCGAATACCCATTGTTGATTGATTACTTACATGAATTGACCACTAACCTGCATCTTATTCATCGTCAGGTACAGGACATCCTGCCACCCAAACCCGAGGGCCCTGGCCACACCATCCAGCCAGGTCTGCATCCGCAAATTCCAGAGGACCAAGAACCTGGAGCAGATGTGGAAAGCGCCCCAGCAAGTGTTGTTGGCTACCAGGTCTGCAGTGAAAGTGGCAGGAAGAACAAATTGGGTACACACGACACACTGCAAATAAGTGCCTCTGCCACTGCCATACGACCAGTGGGTCAAGGAGGGCCTGGGAGATGACGAATGTGAACAAGTCCCACGCTTTGTACCCTTCAGTGATGCTAACGTTGCCTGGGCTTCATCTGAGCAAGAGGACGACGACATCCTGCAAGCTGCTGTTCCTCCAAGTTTGAGGCTGCGGGACACTCAACAGCCGGAACCGTTGTTTCCTGATCAAACAACGCCCGGATCCACCAGGTACAACCTTCGACCCAGAAAAAAGGACTGAAGAGACAAAGGTCTCTGCCCTCTACCTCACCTGGCCTGATGCTCGCTGCAGGGCTGTGATATTTGCCGGCGGATATATCCGACCGGTACCGGTGCAGCGGACCATTGTGTGTCAATAGGACTGCTGGAATCACTGTCCGGTGAAGCAACCAACAATCACAGGCAGCAACTAGGGAAGACCGGGTGAGGCATGACGGTGACAAAAATGAACGCTGAAAGCTTAAAGGACAGGAAAATGAAGAAGAGAAAGTACACAAAGATAATACATGGCCGGTACATGATCTGTCTACTTGTACTCATAATTATTTTACTTGTACAGGCCTGCCTCGGGTGGATAACACACGCTGCCCTTGCAGCACTTTAATCTCCTACCTCTACAGAACCGCCTCATCAGCATGTCATTGCCCCCCACACGTGCAAACAAGAAGGGCAGAATTTTATAACAATACTTTCATTCAGATGTTACACCAGCACCAGCACCAGCTTGTGGTGAATACAATGAACTGTTGGGTATGTGGGTTGCTGCCCCATACTGCGGGCACAGGGATGCCCCTGATTCCTGCTCCCTTTTCTCGAGCCGATTCAGACTACGGATGGTTTACGGTATTCTTTGATGCCTTCTATTCAGGTAAACCATCTACGCGATCCCCAGGGAAAAACAGTAGCATTCACCCACATTTTGGCTACAGAGTGGCCAAATATGAATAGGACTTCACCCGAAAAGGATGAATATGAGAACAACCACGGGTCTTTCTATCCACTGAGCCTCACCGGCAGTGGAGGGAGACGACGGCTGCCGCCCCTCAGGGACCTCCTTGTCTATCCACATTCTGGACGATACTGCATCGAGAGCAGTGGAAAAGTAAGGGTGGGGAGAGTGACTGCACCTACACGCTCCAGCTTAATGGCTCGACTCGCACAGCTCTGGTGGCTTCGCTCAATACCTATTTTGTGTGCAGGAGCAAGGCCTACACCTGGCTGCCCAAGTCATGGCTGACACCTGTTATATCGCTTGGTTGCTTCCCCCATCATACTCAGCCGATGCAACACACCACATCCAGAAGAGAGGTGTAAATTACACTGAAGACACAGCTGGCCAATAATTTGGAGACTTTGCTAAAGGGTTCCTCCCCTTTTGGGGCCCTATGGTCAATAGTCGCAATATTCGACACCTTACAAGAGTGGTAGAGGCCACCATCAACGTGACTGCCGGTGCTCTCAGTAACATCACTGCTGAACTTCAAGCGGACCGCCTCTTGACTTTGCAGAACCGGATGGTTCTTGACATAATCCTAGCGGACCATGGAGGAGTCTATAAATTGATCAGAACTAGGGGTGGGCGGAATTTGCGAAAGTGACGTTCACAAATTATCGCGAAAATGTTAAAAATCTCCGCAAACACGCGGAAATATCGCGAAGATGCGGAAGTTTTTTTCCCGCCCGTTCACGGTATTTTCTGCGTGGTCGCGGCTCGCCAACTTACCCATGCGGTTGCTCGCGGGCACGGCCATCTTGTTTTCACTCTTCTCGCGGTGCATGATCGCGAGAAGAAAGACGTGATTGCGCGACCAATGACATTACTGCGGGCGCGAACTGTCGCAAGACAGCGCAAATGGCTCCCAACAATCCAACATCTCGTGGAGAACGCGACCGGATCAGGAAAACTTGTCGGCGAACGCGGGGATTCAGGTAAGGCGATTGCGCACGCGCGAGAATGTATTATTTTACAGCGCGAGCAAGAAACAAATTATCGCTAAGCTGCAGAATGCGGAAATTTTGACATTTTCACGCTCTCCGCGGAAAGCGAAAATGTCAAATTACCGCAATTTCCGCGAGCGGAACGGAAATTTAGCCCAGGCCTAATCAGAACCAGCTGCTGTGTATATATACCTGTTAAGGGAGGAGTTGGCCTAATAGCTAGGGCGCTCGACCTCGGAGCTGGGGGAACTGGGTTTGAGTCTCGTTAATGACGCTGAACATCCTGTGATTCTGGGCAAATCACTTAATCTCCCCGTGCCTAACAAAAATGAATGTGTGTCCTCATGTAACATAACTGGCGCTATATAAAGCGCTCTGATACCTGATTGGATTTGGGTCAAGTTTTCGCTATATAAAACTCTGCAAAAAAATTTAAAAAATGCACCAACAATTTATCCAGCAATCCAGAAGCTCCATAAGATTGTTTCCGACATCCATCAGGATGAGGGTTCATGGTCCCTAACTGGTTGGTTTTGGGGTCAAGTCTCTCAGTGGGGATGGAAGATATTGATTTTCATTGCCATCATTGCAGCCGCATTCTTTTCTTGCTGCTTCTGTGTTCAATGTATGCCGGCGATATGTGGCCTCTGTGCCACCTCTTTAACACCCAAGCCAGTAAATTCACATCACCAGAATGCCATGATGATGCTTGAGAAGGAGGTCCAGAATATGATGGACATTGACCTAGGTGATGACTGAAAGTTGCCTCTTCATGGCAAAAGGAGGGACTGTTGAACTATGCTTAAAATGGCCACTGAGACTCCATTTCGTGTTGCCATGTTCTCGGCAACCTGGTGAAGGATTGCTTTCTATGTCCCTGTTAGAACTTGCTTAACCCTCCTCGCTCCTTGCGGTTGAGCCGATTCCAGAAGCTGCTTGTGTACCTCGCCCCCCCCGGTTGTGCCAGAGACTTAGCCACATCCTGTCCACTGTTGGTAACTCAGCCTCTTACACCAATAGCTGTACTCCGTGACCACACCATCTGGGCGCTGAAGCAAGAGGCTGTGTACATTGTGCAATCAGAGACAGACGCTCTCTGGCCACGATTACGCCACTTAAGACTGATGAGGAACTTGTTGGATGTGTAAAGGGTGTGACTAGTGCTATAATTATGTGTGCGCTGCGGATTGAAGCAGCAGTCTCCGTAGAATTGTCTTTGTACCATTCTGGGACCCTGTCCTTAGCTCGAGCTAATAAAGTAATTTACTTTCCTCCACAGCTAAGTTGTCCTGGTCTCTTTGGTAATTCATAAAGTAAGGAAGGTGAACCCGTAGATTCTAGGTGTCCCCTGCACCGCTGGCTTTGACCCTCCAGTCGGGAGGGGTCTCCAAAAGCCAGTTCTACATAGTGGAGGCACTGTTGCCAAGCAAACACAGACGAGCCGAGAGGTTGTCTTTGAGGTATGTTTCTTTTATTTCATATCATTTGTTGGATTTTGCAAGACCGCCAATACAGCCAACGCGTTTCAAAAGCACGTGATCTCGGCGAGCGCACCCTTATGGCCCAGCCCCCTGGACCCCCACCACACCCCCATAGTCCGGTCCAGTAGCCCGATTGGCTACTGACCGGAGGAAGTACTTCCGGATCACCAGTGACACGTATCCGGCCGGAGCAGGGAGCAATAGGGGTGGAGCCAGGGGGGGGCTATTTAGGCCCTGGGTCCACTTCCACACTTCCTCTTTTTCCCGCTCTTGACCCCAGGATCATTGGAGCAAATCGATCTCCGGGGACTTCTGAATCACGGTTGGTGGCGGTGTCTTGCGTCTTCGGGTTAAGCGGTCTCCGTAGAATTCAGGATTGCGGTCGGCTGTGAAGTCCTGCAGCGTGGTAGCAGTGTGGTAGCGGGCTATCGTAGAAGTGTCTTGGGTATCGCAGATTCGGAGGTGAGGTGTCGGGGGCTGAGGGGAGCGCTGAGCAGCCGTTGGGGCACTGTGTGCGGCCATAGGTGAGTGTACTAAGGGCCCTTAGCCCCGGCTGGACCCCGGTGGCTGCACGGTGTCTCCCGTTTTAGTTAGTGCATTTGTTCTGGGTAATCGTTTCGATTAGACGCCCCCTCTTGAGGGTGCGATAAGTGTGGGGGCGAGTTGTTTGGGCGGGAGCGCGGTGGTATCTTTTGCGCGCTTTTTGTATCTCTTGGAATAGCATAGCATAGTGCGTAAGCATTGGCAGGATTAATGGTTCAGTCCTGGTAATTCATTCTATCTGTTGGATGTGCGTGTCCCAACTTTAGCACTGTGTTTTCAGTCGCGCGTCGGTAAATCCGTTTTTTTAGCTCTATCGTTCGCGGGTCATTGCACCTGGTATTAGAATAGCGTGTCACGCGTCTGGCATTCCGGTTGGCTCGAGTGTTAGCAGGGTCACTGCACCTGGTGGGGGAATAGCAGGTCCCGCGGTAACACCGCAGAAATTTTTCGCACCCCCCTTTAGAGGCAATTCAAGCGGCTTCATTGTATGAGCGCGTGAGTGTTATCATAATTAAGCGTTCAATGCCCGGTGTTGCAGTGTAGCTGTGCCGTTATTTGCGGGCCACGGCAGTAGCGCTATTATATTTTGCGCATCTTCTGTTCAGTTAGTAGCGTGTTGTGGGGAGCTGGGGCAGCGGGTCATACGTGCACGGAGGCTAGCAATTTAATTTCTGAGTTCTGGTTTTGCTGCATCTGTGTATAGAGACAGCATTACTTTGCCCATTGTTGTCCCGTGCTGTTATTAACGTGGGTGAGCTCAGTTAAACGCGCGGGCGGCATCGGTGTATAGAAGCAGCATTACTTTGCTCATGGTTCCCGTGCGGTTATTAATGCCAAGAGTGGGGGGTCACAAATTGTTACGGGAGCTGGTCATAAAGCGCAGAATGCCACCTAAGCACAACCAGAAGAGAAAGGAAGGCGAGTCAGAAATAGCACAGCTCTTGAAGCTAGTGTTAGCAAAATTGGGCAGAGATGACGACAGTGAAGAGGAACACGGGGTGAGGCTCCGATGTCAGATAGTGAGGAGGTCTCTGAGCCAGTAGCTGGGGTTCACCCTCGTAGAACTATAGTCCCGCCAAAGGCGACATTTCCTCCGCTAGTAAAGAAGCCCAGGATGAGTAAGAAAGGAAGGGGGAGCAGGGAACCAGATAAACAACCTCCTGCACCTGCTCCCCCTGTAACGCCCCTGCAGCCGGTATTCCCTCTGCCTAGTGGCCCCCCAGCACCAATCCCCAACTTGCCAGAACCAGTGCTTCCATTGCCTCCAGGGCCCCCAGCGCCAGTGCCTATTGTTCCCATACCCATTGTACCTTCAGTACCAGTGCCCAACCTGGCCCCTCTACCTCCTCCCGATGTACCCCCGCAGCCAGTCAGTGGGCTACCAGTAGAGGGACGGGATGAGGTGGGCACAATATTGGCCAAGATTAGAGGGGTTTTGAAGGCCTTGACGCCAGCCCCCAATTCCCCAATCCCCATAGTACCTGAGGTGGTGCCAGGGGTAGTGCCAATACCGCAGGGGGAGGACACCGAGTGAGGTAGTTCCCACCACCCCAGGACAACCGGGAGCAGCAGCGGAGGGAGGGCAAGCTGCCACAGCTAGTATATTGGCTACAGTGGCAACTCTTTTGGCACAATTAGGTGCACCCGCAGTAGGGAACCTGATTGGCAGCGCGACGGTAGCGCCATGGGCTTCACCAGCGGGCACAGGTGGTGTGCTCGGCGAGTTAAGTAAACAGGTGGCCCTTTTGGGCAAAGTGCAGGAAAAGGATGTGAACATGCCCCTCCAGGCGGCGGGTCAAGCGGCCCCCGCTCTACCAGTGATGACAGGGTCCGCTGCAGGTAAGGCAGTGGAGCACTCAGGCAAAGACGAAGAGGTAGATAGCTGGTCTAAAGCAATTGGTGGTCATGATTCTGTGTTATCCAAGCGTGGTAAGTTGGCAGCACTTGTTACGCTGGACACAAGAGAGAAGATTTGGAAGGGGGAATGTGTTGATATATTCTCCTTAATTAGGCCAAAGAGGAGAGAGGTGGAGTCTAGAGAGAAGGACGGGAAAGAAGGTTCCTTCAGATATAGGAAACCAAGGGTGGAAGAATCAATCACTAACTGGTTGTTTGGTTTCAATGTTTTTTCCATAGTAGTGTTGGAAAAGAAGCCGGATTTAGCAATACCCCTGATATGCTATGCAAATAAGATTTTAAAGGCACAGACAATGTATGGAGGGGTAGTCTGGCTGAATTACGATAGGGACTTTAGGTGAGCCAAGGTAGATGACCCTGACATGGGCTGGGACCAAACAGAGGTTAATGTATGGTTAGAGAGCGTCAATAACAAAGCGCCCATGAAACAGCCCTTTTGGACTTCCCAAGGGGGCGCAGGGGAGAAAAAAGGAACGTGTTGGGCATTTAACTGAAAAACGTGTACCTGGCCCACCGGGGCATGTAAGTTCAAACACGCATGTGCATACTGTGGCCACCCTTCCCATCCCGAGTTTAAGTGTATTAAGAAGTCCAAAGAAAAAGGGAGGGAGTCTAAACCACCACCTCAACAGTAGGTTACCCACACCAGTGGATATAGGGAGGCTGATTTTCTGGCTGAATCAGTACCCTGACAGGAAGGCAGCCAAGACGTTGTATGAAGGGTTCTCCACAGGCTTCCGCATTCCAGCCCGTTTTTTCAATAATCTATTGTCTGCACGCATGCACCCTACAGTGGTGTCACAGAAGGTCGACAAGGAAAAGGTCCTAGGGTGGATGGCTAGCCCGTTCACTGCTTCCCCTTTGCCAGGATTTGTGTGTTCACCTCTGGGCGTGGCTCCTAATAAGGAGCCAGGCCAGTTCAGGATGATTCATAACTTATCAACGCCAAGGGAGGCATCGGTGAAGGATGCCATAGATCCGTCCCTGTGCTCGGTGACATATTCTTCCTTTGACACGGCACTTCAGAGGCTGCGCGACTTAGGGCCCAACGCCTTCATGGCAAAGACTGACATTGAGTCAGCTTTCCGGCTCTTGCCGGTGCACCCAGAGGATTATCATTTGCTAGGTTTTCAGCTGAATTACCAATTTTATTATGACAGGTGTATGCCAATGGGTTGTGCAGTGTCATGCAAATACTTTGAGATGTTCAGCTCTATGCTTCAATGGTTGTTTGTCTTCATAACAGGGCACAGGGACATAGTACACTACTTAGATGACTTTATGATCATGGGCCCTCCACCATCAGGAAAATGTGGCCAGGCCTTGAGCAAGTTAGTAGCTATGTTGGAAGAGCTGGGGGTACCCTTGGCCCCCGGTAAGACGGTGGGTCCGGCTACTAGTATGTCTTTCTTGGGCATTGAGATAGACACAGTTGTGGGGGAATGCAGGTTGCCAATGGACAAGGTACAGGCTTTCTCGCAAGCAATAGATTCTGCTCTGGCTGGTCCCAAAGTCACGCTGCATCAGCTTCAGGTTTTAGTGGGCCAGCTGAATTTTGCCTTAAGGATCATGCCGATGGGATGCCCCTTCTCAAGGTCAATCGCACGGACAATGGTGGGGTTGACTCAAAAGCTTCATCACGTGCGACTGCAGGCAGATGTGAGGGAGGACCTGAGGGTATGGCGTAGATTCCTGAGTGACTTCAATGGTAATGTAATCTGGCCAGAGCCGACAATATCCAGCACGGACTTGGGCTTGCTCACCGACTCAGCAGGTAGCGTTGGTTTTGGAGCAGTGTTGGGGCCCCACTGGTGCAGGGGCGATTGGCCGGCATCCTGGCATGAGAGCGGCTTGACCAGGAACATAGCCTTTTTGGAACTGTTTCCAATTATAGTGGCAGTTGACATTTGGGCTGGATTCTTTAAGAACAAATCAGTAATTTTTTGATCAGACAACATGGCATTGGTAGAAGCCATCAATAGGCAGGGAGCTACTTGTAAACATGTTTTGAAGCTGTTAAAACATTTAGTTTTGGCTTGCTTAAAGCTCAATCTGCTTTTCAAAGTGGCACATATTCCAGGTGTAGAGAATCAGGCTGCTGATGCTTTGTCTCGCTCCAAGTTGCAGGATTTCCGAAGGTATCACCCTCAGGCAGAGGATCAGATGACTGTGTTCCCGACATCTCTGTGGAGGATTGGAGCCTCGGCCTAGCAGGGCTGGTGGGAGCTTCATTGAGCGAACGCACTAGAAGAACTTACCAACAACAGTTCAAAGCATACAGGATATTTGCTAAGCGTGCAGGCCAGGTGCCCCTTTTTTTCACAGGGGCGCTCTGCAAATTTTTACTAGGTCTAAAAGATCAGGGCAGGCCAGCATCTTACGCTAGGGCGCACATGACGGCGATAGGCTTCTTTGCCAAATTAGCGGGGCAACGCGACCCCGGCGCAGCTTTTGTAGTGAGGAAAGTGCTGTCGGGTTCGGCTAGGCTAGAAGGGGTCAAAACAGATAGGAGAAGGCCATTGGATGTGAAAACCCTGGGTGACATTCTGGGGGGGCTACAGTCAGTATGCTCCTCTCATTAAGAGCGTTACAACAAACAAATGATGGACAGAATGCTGACAATGCATACATTCTCCCCCAGTCAAGAGATCTGGGTTAAATCCATCGTTCTTTTGCCCACTACACCACCCCAGTTTAGACATGGCCATATGCAAATCAGTCTTGACCCTGTGCCTCATGGGAACAGTCCAGCCCGAACTGCCAAGCCATGTCTTCCCTGGACCGGAATCAAGCATCCTAGGACCGGTTTCTGGCTATCAGCCGTCATCAGCCAGGATAGCTTGACTCCAGTGGCGTAGTGAGCTTTTCGCCCTAAGTGGGATGGGTATTCCCAGACGTGGGACCCGTGCTCACTACGCCACTGGAGTCAAGCTATCCTGGCTGATGACGGCTGATAGCCAGAAACCGGTCCTAGGATGCTTGATTCCGGTCCAGGGAAGACATGGCTTGGCAGTTCGGGCTGGACTGTTCCCATGAGGCACAGGGTCAAGACTGATTTGCATATAGCCATGTCTAAACTGGGGTGGCGTAGTGGGCAAAAGAACGATGGATTTAACCCAGATCTCTTGACTGGGGGAGAATGTCTGCATTGTCAGCATTCCGTCCATCATTTGTTTGTTGTAACGCTTTTCGCCCTAAGTGGGATGGGTATTCCCAGACGTGGGACCCGTGCTCACTACGCCACTGGAGTCAAGCTATCCTGGCTGATGACGGCTGATAGCCAGAAACCGGTCCTAGGATGCTTGATTCCGGTCCAGGGAAGACATGGCTTGGCAGTTCGGGCTGGACTGTTCCCATGAGGCACAGGGTCAAGACTGATTTGCATATAGCCATGTCTAAACTTGGGTGGCGTAGTGGGCAAAAGAACGATGGATTTAACCCAGATCTCTTGACTGGGGGAGAATGTCTGCATTGTCAGCATTCCGTCCATCATTTGTTTGTTGTAACGCCTCTCATTAAGAGAGCATCTTATTTGGGGCTGCATTTACCTTAGCCTTTTATGGGGCGTTTCGACTGGGGGAATTGGTGGGGACCTCCAAACTAGATCATGCGGGGGGCTCCAGTGGCAGGACACAATTTAGTCCAAGGGGGCCTGGTGGTGGCTCTGAGGAAATCCAAAACAGATCCGTTGGGGAGGGGGGTCATGATTCGCTTGTGCCCCGCGCCTGGGGAGGATATTTGCCGGGTAGCCAGGATGAAAATATACTTGGCGATTCGTCCATCAGGGGGTGGACAGGCCCTGTTCATACATGAACAAGGCGACTGCTTGTCGCAGTACCAATTCAGGGCCGTGTTTAGGTGGGCACTGGTGTGTCTGGGTCTAGATGCTAGAGGGTATTCGTCACACTCATTCAGAAATGGGCACCGGCTTACCGGTCAAAAAGGTGGGGCGCTGGTCATCGGCCTGTTTTAAGCGCTATGTGCGGCCCGAATTACTGTAGGTCAACGGACCGATATATTGTTATGACCATGCTGACGTTTCCATTTCTCTTCCTGCTACTAGTATGTCCTCTACGGCAGAAGTAAGTGTTGAAACCATCGGGTTTAAAGAGAACGACGTTCCTATGGCGTGGCGTCGGCGGCCTACGAATTCGGCAGCTGCGGCAGCTGATTGAAGAGACGAGGGCACACGAGGGACATCAGTCCCCGGATTTGGTTATCCTGCATTTGGGAAGCAACGACATGGTGGAGTTGGGACGCATGGCAGTCAGGGAAACCTTATTGACCGAATTCGCCTGGCTAGGGAGAGCATTTCCTCATGCTCGGATTGCATGGTCTTGTATGATACCTCACCGGACATGGGCCGCCGGAGTCAATCTCGAGCTTAGAACGTGTCGGTGAGGCGCCTCAACGGTGAATTGGCCAAGTTATGCTCAGGCCTGGGCCGCTTGTGTCATATTCCACATAGACTAATCACAGGGGATCTGATGTTTCACCAAGACAGCGTGCATTTGTCAGACATTGGCACAGACGTGTGAATCAAGGGGATCTGGTCTTTTGTTCAGAACTTGTTTGCAGGTGGGGAGGGTGAAGGACCTGTGGGCCCTGGTCACCCTAGTGGCGGAAAAAAGGCCACAGAACATTGATTTTCAGGGTTAACGGGAGGCCTGCTTACATGTTCCCGAGGCCAGCACTGAGGGGAGAGACGGTAAGCTCTCCGCAGGGAGAATGGGGACACCGGCTGGGGAGGCAAGGGCACCAGGTCGCACGAGCCTCCTTGGCAGCCTGGTGGTAGAGGGGTGGGCCCCCGGAAATTACGGACAAGGACCGAGGGCTGGGGGCTCACCGCTCAAGGACACAGGTGGTTTGCGCCTTGCATGGTTCTCAGATAGGGGATGCGAGCCAGAGGGCCCCTTAGTGCTGGAGTAAGTTGATATTACTTAACCAGTGGTTATGATCAGTGATAATACTTGTAAATATTAAAAGTGTGAATATTGAATTTTAAATGTGAATTTTATAAATGCTTTTGTCATGTTTATGAATGTTTTTTTATGGTTATTAAACATGGCCATTTTACCAACACTCTTGGACTGGCTAGTTTGATTGTGGGATTGCATGAGGTTGGGGCGGGGGACATCCTGGGGGGTCCGGGCTCTATCGCCCGTTTCTGGGCTTCTTCATCGCATGCAAAAAGTAAAAACTACTTGAAATTAAGTTTCAATTTCAAGCAACTTTATTACTGTTAAAGGCCCAAAAGGCTGTGTTAGAAAGTTAAAACTTGCATCCCATTATGTATAAGAGATCTGAATATTTCAAAATGAGGAGCTGTAGCTTTGTGGAAGTAATTCATCAACATCAAGATATTCTGCCGTGGTACTACTGATATTGGCAGAAAGCAAAGCTATGATGGCACGTTTTGAGATCAGGGGTTATCCCAAGTGGGTTCTGCGTAAAGCCAAAGAAAGGGCAGAGGGGGTGACTAGAACCCAAACAATCCCTACCACCATCATTGAACCTGATGACATTACAGAGAATGAAACTTGAATTATTATGACATTTAGTTCAGACTCCGGTAATATCAAGAAGATTCTGAGCAAGAAATGGGATATTCTTAAAAACGATAACATCATAGGAGCAACTCTTCCTGACAGACCCAGTATTACCTATAGAAGAGGCAGGTACCTCAGGGATCTCCTGGTACATAGTGACATCACTATACAACCTAATAAAAACGAACATGGGCTACGTGGTTTTTTCCCTTGTGGCCGCTGCAAAGCATGCAGGAACAGTAAATTTTGTAAAAAGGTCACATATAACAGCATCAGTAAGGATATAGTTCAGTTCCTCACATGCAGTACCACGTTTGCTATCCATGCGATTGAATGCCCCTGTGGTCTTTGGTATATTGGCAGTACGACATGCATGGCCAAAAAACTTATCTTAGAACACAGCAGGGCCATAGCTAACAATGATGAAAAATATCCTGTGGCACGACATTTCTATAATGAACATTTCTCCAATCCTGCCCTTCTGAGCTTTTTGATTTTAGAACAGGTTGACAGGAACCCCAGGGGGGGATATAGAACTCTGAAACTTAGACAGAGAGAATCTAAACTGATTATAGAATTTCAAACCAAACAACCGGGAGGTTTAAACTGTGATGAGGAACTAGCAATCCATCTAAGGGTTGATTAACATTCTGGTACCACTTGTTTGACTCCCCTTAATACAATCATGTTCCCTGTTGTTGTAGATCAGTCTAGTCCACTCTTGTCCTTTCTCTTTTACTGCTCCTTTTTCCTTTCAAGAAAGATAACTAAGCATCACTGCATTTTAATATTGTCTAATGTTTTTTATGATATGTTATTAATATTATGCTTTTGTTGTTTCTTTCAGGAGGAAAGGAAGGGGCCCACTCACTGATATCCATCTTCACGGGCATCCTACCCTTTTCCCCTCAGTTTTGCACTACTGTGAGGATACGTCGGCAACTTTGCGTTGGGCAGCGTTTGTCAATTTATATACAATACTGTGGGCAGACTTGTAATTTTGTATTTGTACTTTCTGTTGCTTCAATTGGGCACTGGCCCTGGAACGACTTTTAATACATGTATACAATGCTCGTTTAGCTCTGCAATCGTGACATTAGGCATAGATATGAGCTCAATAACATACTATGAATTTTCATGTGAGTTACCCTTCTCACCTTTCCTTCTTAGTTGCTGCATCGATGTCATGAATGAATTTATTAGACATTGGCTAGCACTGCGCACTGAGTATGTGAGCTCTATTTTAGATTTCCCCCCTTTTTTCATTTTTTATCTACTCTCTTTTCCCTTTGGTATTTTAACTGGGAACTCGACTTTCAGGCACTTGTCCTTCATAGGTGGATTTACCTGTGATAAAGCATCAAGAAGGCTAATCATGCAGACCATTTCGCATGACATGTGATTTCATGTATTAACAATTATGTATTTTAATAGCAATGTTGATATGCTATTAGTAGATATGATAAACTGGTTGGATTGCATTTGAACATCGGATCGATAACGTTATTATAATTGTTTTATCTGGAATGTAATAGAATGCAGCACTTCCGGTGTAGTCGGCGTTTTATATTTTAAATCAGGGTATAATACATAAGTCGTAATTTGTAAACAACTTGGGGGAAATGACAAGTATCCATGAGGATGGTTTTCATTTGATCATTACACAAAAAGGAAAGTGCTTATTGCTTATCGTCCTTGTTGCCTATTCCAAGAGTTCTGCCACAACACTTGAACTTACTACTGTCCGTCTTTTATGTTGCCAGTAGAATGTATGCCTTATATGCAGTTAATGTTTTTGTCCACATTTCACGTGATCAAGGCTTCACTGCAAGCCGAAACGCGTTGTGGTGAAATAAACACCTTGTGGATGCTTTGATAGTGGTGGAGTCCGTTTGTTGCTGAGAGCGCGCTGACTTGGTGCTTTGTGGATTAAATTACCAGCGTGCTCCGCCGGTGTGCGCGCCACTACCTCATGGGTCCCCGGTAGTTAAGCGGAGCAAGGGCGGATGCCCGAAACGCGTCAGATTGGTGAAACTCGGCTCTAAATAAAATAAAATAACTGTGCCTTACTTTGGATTTGCGTGGCTTCCATTCTTCATGGATACGGATCTCTGTGGAGATGCAGTTGTGGAATATATATATATATATATATATATATATATATATAAAATTATATATATATTTATTAAAATTCAAAAAACGTTTTAAACTTGTTATAACTTTTAATACAAATGTCAATTACATACATTTAATTAAAACAAATAGATTTAAAAAAAATACGAAATAATAATTATATATAAAAATGATAGCGAGGATAGGTTTTTAAAAATAGTTGTAATAATTTTATTATAAATGTCATTAATATATTTTATTTATATCATTTTTTTATTAGATTTTTAAGCTGATAAGTTAAATGTGCTGGAACATTTTTTTTTTAGTTCTAGGTGAATAATTTTTTTAAGTTCATTTAATTTTTACTATACTTTAAAATAATTTTAATATTTATTTTATTATTATTAAACTTTATTATTTTTCCCAAATGTTTACTATATGGAAATTTCCACCTCGCTGGCAGAGACTTCACCTACATGTGAAAAGGTACTTATAGTAATTTTACACCCTGATATCCGGTTCTAGCATGCTCCTATCCTAGTTTGAAGGGAGCAAGGACATATAAATCTGCACCAAGCATTAAATAAAACACTGAGAAGTGAATGATATCAAAAAATTGTAAAGTTACAACAAGATGCAGTGGCAGGTCTGTACATCGGTAAACCTACACATGTGTGTGTGTGTGTTTTATTGTGTTTGTGTGAAGCTGATTGTATGTGTGAACATGTATGTGCAGGTGGTGTATTTGAATTTTTGCGTATATGCATGTTTAAGGGTGTGAGTATGTCAATATAAGCGTTCTTGTGTTTGTGTACGACTGTGTGTGTAGAGAAATGTGTTAGTATGTTAGAGTATGTTTAAATGTGTGTTTGTGTGTGTGCGAGTATACTCTGCAACAGGATTTGTTGCTGCCACTTTCCCTAAAAAAGATGATGATAAAAGATCTTTATGAAGTGCACATGGTTTCTAAGCATAGCTGTCAAGTCACCGTCATTTGGCGGCTGTCACTCACTTCATTCATATTTGGTCTCCTGACAAACAAAATGCCTACACAGACTTTAACAGGGACACATTCTTTTCAAATCTTCATCACCCTCCTCCAAAGCTATTCATTCTCCATTGCGTGTAAGGCATCACCCACTTTAAACATCTCTCCTTCTTTGGAGAGTAAAGAAATTGACAGCTAGTTCTAGGGAGCATCGTTCAGAAATATCCGTGATTGTAACAGTAGTTCATTCCTGATTCATCCATCGGGGTGTGACTGCACCAGTGCTAGTCAGCGAGAAAGTGGGCCCACCAACAGAATGCATAACGTTAAGCAGGTCCGGTGGCAGATGCACCTGTGCTGACACTGCCGTCCCTGCTCCCTAACATGACCTTTAATTCCTGTCATCTCCCTGTACCTGACTGTTCTCTGCACAAGGAAAGGGTCATCTGACGAAAACACACAAGGACCGCTCGATCCTCTGACACACACTAGGGGCATCGCTACCACTCGGTAGGGCTGCAAAATACATATACTCGCTCTCCATTCGTCCTGCTCCCCCCTCTGTAGGCCCCCGCCCTCAGCACACTTACATGTTCTGTTTTATCCGCTCTGAACACAATACGTTTTCCTGTCTAGACTCTGTTTCCCTGTCGTGGCTGCATTTAAAGGCGAGAAAGCAGCACGCGGGGCGGTGTTAGGTTTAACCATTTGCTGCCGGCAGGCGCCCTTGTCACTTGAGAGGAGCGACTTGTTTACTGGAAAGCTACACCTTCAAAATGTCGAACATTCAGAGAAAAGACTACAGACGTGCAGCAGCCTGCCTTGTGTACCCCTGGCAGCAGGGCTCTTGCAGTGACGGGTCATGGATTTCCAGGAACATGTCCTCAGAGTGACACGCTCCCTTGGGCACGGGCACACCCCCATCTACACGTCATAACTTTATCGTTTTCTTTGCAGAGAGTCCCGAAGCGCTTCCTAGAACCCCGCCCGACAATCAAACCACGTTACCGAAAAATTGGTTCTATATTTCAGAGGGCCTGTTGGATAAAGTGAGAAACGTGTTCTCTGGAGAAATCACTGGAACACGCAGCGCGTGCATGTACGACACGCATCTCTTCATAATGTATGTTTGCTATCGATCTGTCTGTCTGTCGATCTCTCTGGCTGTGTGGCTTGATGATTGAGTGTCTGTCCATCCCTCCTTCTGTCCGTTCTTCTCTCTTGCACTTTCTCTATTTTCTCTGAAACGTCACGTTATCTCCACTCGTCGGGGGATAGGGAAGGTTACGTATTCTCGTTTCCCTCCACATGTGTTTACATTACATATGTTCACCATCCAGCGCTAACATTCAATAACCCTAAATTCAGACCCTTCACTAACAGAGGAACCTACCTATTCGCTTATGTCTTATTATTATGGGGTTATTTTTATGGGGATGACCCTCAATGAACAAAACAAAGGCAACTCCAATGAGCATAGTGGATAAAACACTAAAAGGGACTTACCATCGTATGCACCCCAAATCTCACTCACTTAAACGGAAAGCACCCCTTAAATCCTACGATGTTAGAAGAGCACTTCGGCATGGGCATTTCCTCCTAGGATAAATCCCAAAGCAAACCCCAAACATTCCCTTCGCACAATAAATCACCAACCACCACTTACTTGTTAGCAAAAAAGGCCACTTTATTAAGACAGGTGCCAAATCATAACTTTTTGCAATGCAATAACTTTCCACAGTTTGTCCTCGAATCACCCCAAACCTAACCCCCAATGTAAAAGCCCTACCCCTAAACAGAATCCCGACCCCTGTGTGCATTTTCCCCTACTTCTCATTTCCTGATCACGTGACTGCTCCCCCCCTCCCCCGTTGGAGGATAGGCTAACCCGCTCAAGGCTGCCCACCCCCCCAGCAAAAACCCCGCCTACCCAGGGCACTGTACAGCCTGAAAAACAAAACACAAGAAAAAACCTGTCTTACCGTGGCAAAAGGAAAAAGAAAATCGGTGTCATGCCAACACCAGGAAAAATTGATGAAGAAAACCATGCTAATAAACCAGAGGGTGGGTGGGTGGGACAAAAGAGAGTAAACCAGCCCCTCCTCCCCGCTCCCGAGGGCCCAGTGATTTTCCCGCCGCTGTCTTCCCCTACTTATCAACTTCGGCGCGCCTCGCGCCCCTAATTAACCCTCTACCCTGGCACCTGGGTGGCCGCTCCATTGTGCGAAGCCACCCAGGGGGAGACCTGGCTCGCGCCCTGCACCCCCTGGGTCCCCCCTCGCACAATAAATCACCAACCACCACTTACTTGTTAGCAAAAAAGGCCACTTTATTAAGACAGGTGCCAAATCATAACTTTTTGCAATGCAATAACTTTCCACAGTTTGTCCTCGAATCACCCCAAACCTAACCCCCAATGTAAAAGCCCTACCCCTAAACAGAATCCCGACCCCTGTGTGCATTTTCCCCTACTTCTCATTTCCTGATCACGTGACTGCTCCCCCCCTCCCCCGTTGGAGGATAGGCTAACCCGCTCAAGGCTGCCCACCCCCCCAGCAAAAACCCCGCCACCCAGGAAAACCCACAGAGTTTTCCTGCCCCACCCCGCAACTTAGTGGTCGTGCGCAAACCCATTTCAAGCGCACCATATTTGTTCCTTCCAGATTTTTGCAATCAAATCCCGCAACTCCAGCAGGTAATATGCTTGCCCCATTGTAGATAAATGTACCCCATCCTCTCGAAACATATACCCTTCCGTGCATTTAATGTTGGGGTGAGCTAGGACATGCACCCCATGACCCTCACAAAAATGTCTCATAGTGCGATTAACCTTTCGTCTCGCTTTTTCCATTGCTGCATGATGCCGTGCTCCTCTCCAGTGCAACCTTGTAATGAACTCCGTCCAGATCAACTGGGTGCTCTCCCAGGTAGCCCGGAGGACTTCCAAATCCTGTTTCATCAACTTTATTAATGACAGGCCTGACAAATCAACGAGGTCATTTTCACCCAAATGAAGAATGAGCAAATGTGGCGGTCCCCTTCCAGAGCACATCGTGGCCAGCAGCGGAAACAAACCCCCCCAACGCATTCCCCCTTTTCCTTTCCATACCACCTCGTGGTTGGCACTGCACAGTCCAAGGGAACGCCCACACATCTGCTGTTCGGCATAGATTGCAGCCCATTTAACGAAGGAGTGTCCTACTATCCATGTCGATTTTTTCAAACTTACGGGCCCCGGAGCCAGACCTAGACAGAAAAACAATGATTAACCAAAGAAAAACTAGAACCTATGCAGAGACTTTCCGCACATATTTCTCACAACATTTGGACTTCCACCTCCCAATACGGCGTATGTCTGCCCAGGACCACCCCAACCTGGCCGCCTCTGTAGCCGCCCCGATCCGGAAAGAGTGTGTCCCAAAACATAAAGGGTTTTCCCCTAAAAGAAGAAGTACTTTTCTCATGACCGCTAGCAACTGAGCCACTAAAAGAGGCTGCCCCGAGGCGTGGCAAAACACAAGCCCCATGGCCAAACCACTAGAAATCTTGAAACTTTCCCATTCCCCTACCGGGCAGCACAAACCATCCTCACTACGGTTTAAGAAAACCCATTTACCCCTGCCCAGCTGATCCGTCTTTGACATTCTCAACCACAGGCTCAACCTGTGCCCCTCAAGAAATACCTCATCCCTGCGGATACCTGTCCTATTACGCAGCCCAAGCAGTTCAGAGGCTCTGAAAGCCCCAAAAAACAACCATAAGAAACATAATCTAAACAGCCTGCACTCAGACTCATCGTAGCATACCAAAGGTAACTGCCCCAGCATTCCCTGCAGCAAATCAAAAGTTATCGCCCTTCGTAACTGTTTTGTCCCCGCCTGCACCCTGCTTAAACCTTTGAGAACCCTTTTCACCAACACCCCCTGAACCAAATCCCTCCCCCACCACAATTGCCCGTAAAAAGAAACCCCCGCCAACTTGCCAGAGATGGTAGTATGCGAGAGGCCTTTGTCAATCAAGTGTAACACAAAACCTAGCACCAACTGAGCATCGGTCCAACTCCCCCTCTTCTCAGCACACATGTTACCATAGCTCAAGAACTCTCTCCACGCCTGCTGATAACTCCGTCGTGTAGAAGCCGCTATGGAATTTTCCACAAAAGCGGCAAGTCTCAATCCCCCCACTCCCAGACACACTGCGGGATTGGCGTCTTGTTGTGTTCCGCCCCAGGAGCCAGCCTGCGAAACCTCTCCCACTGTAAACGAGACAGAGAGTCTGCTATACTGTTATGCACCCCCGGGATATGACGCGCCTTAAACACAACATTGAGCTGTAAACATTTGAGCATAAAAGCGCGCAGCAAGCGTAAAACTCTCAAATCCCTGGCTTTCTGCTGGTTAATCAACTGAACCACCGTTAAATTGTCAACGTGGAAAAGCACGGAACGATTCTGAAACTCATCGCCCCAGACATATAGAGCAACCAAAAGTGGAAAAAACTCAAGAAAAGCAATACTGCGCCCTTGTGACAACCAATGCCGTGGCCAACTCTCAGCGCACCAGCGGCCCTCCCAGAATACACCAAATCCATGCGCGCCAGATGCATCCGAGTAGATCTGCACTTGCCAAATCATGTCTTCGTCCGCAAAAAACAAAGACACCCCATTAAACTCTGCTAGAAATGTCAACCATATAGCCAGATCAGCCCTCGTAGCCGCTGAAATACGCACTCTGTGGTGAGGAAGAAAAGCCCCAGACATAGCCATGCCCAACCTCCTGCAAAATGTCCTCCCAGCCCGGACCACCCTGCATGCAAAGTTTAGATAACCCAACAGCTTCTGCACCTTCCTGAGCTCCAACTTGCGCTCGTCAATCACAGATGACAAAAATGCAGTGATTTCTTGAACTTTCTCCGCTGGTAACCTTGCTACCATTGCAATGGTGTCTATTTCAATACCCAGAAAAACCATCGTCGTGTTGGGACCCTCTGTCTTATCCGGGGCCAATGGCACACCCAGCTCCTGCGCCAGCGTCTGAAAAGCCCACAGAGCTCCCTGGCACTGACCTGTACCTTGAACTCCAATGAAAAGAAAATCATCTAAATAATGACAAATGAGGGCATGTCCAGTAACCTGGGTGAAGCGCCACTGCAGAAATGAGCTGAAAAGCTCAAAGAGGGCACAAGAGATAGAGCAGCCCATAGGAAGCATTCGATCTACATAAAAGGCTCCCTGCATCTGCATCCCCAAAAGTTCAAAATCAGAAGGATGAATGGGTAACAGCCTAAAAGCAGATTGGATATCACTCTTGGCCAATTGCGCCTCCCTCCCTGCCGATCTAACCAAACGCAAGGCATCATCCACCGAAGCGTATGACACACAGGCATCGTCGGGCGAGATGAAATCATTAATGGATGCGCCCTCAGGCCATGACAGGTGGTGTATCATACGGAATTCCCCAGCTTTCTTTTTAGGGACCACCCCCAGTGGAGATACAATCAAATTGGGCATTGGACAGTTGGAAAAAGGACCAACAACTCTTCCGGCTTCTACTTCACCCTGCAACTTCAGCTGAACCACATGTGGCAACTCCTTAGCTGACTTCAAATTATCAGACCACCTACCCAGTCTAGGCCCCTGGTAACCTATCTTGAACCCTTCCTTGAAACCCCAAAAAAGCCTACTGGCGGCCTCAACATCAGGGTACTCCTGCAACCATTGCCCCAGAACCTCCACTTTAACCGGAGTAGGACCCCTTTCCTGTAAACTGGACAGCATTGCCCCTTCCCTTCTGTCCCCTCCCCATGTCACTGAACTTCTGGCCAGCGAAGCATTGCGTGAGGGGATGCCGTCCACCACACTGGGAACACTCATGTTTATATCGGCAAAACTGCCTATTGCAGAAACCCCTGTTGAAATTCCAACAGGCTCCAAAAATAGGGGTCTGACCTCTGCCACCAAACCCCGCCCCAGGCTGGGCGGGACGAGCGGGAAAGGGCCGATAGGATATAGGTAAACCACTAGCCGTGTGCGTAGTAGCAGGCGGCTGAGAAGACGCCATCCATTGAAGCCACAGCTCGGAATCCACATCACCCCAAGGTCTGTCCTGAGACACACTTAAACGGGCTCTAAACTCCTCATCATAAGACAGCCACGCAAAACCCCCAAAGTAACTCTGAGCCTTCCGAATAATATCCATGTATTTGAAAATCGCTACCGCCCTATCTGGGTATTTTTCACAATATACACTGGCATATATCAGGAAAGCAGACGACCAGTTCTCAATATTCTTAGGCACCCTGGGACGCCTCGCCAGTTCCCACTCCTCCTCCTTGGAGCCCTCCTTTGCCTGAATGTCACGGTGCAACAGTTTAAAAACATCCACAAACTCATGTCTCCAAATCCTGTTTTTAGTCTTGTCAGATAGATGTGAGCCCAATGGCATGGCAATCCCCATATACGGCAATTTCTTGTGGATATTTTTATCTTCCTCCACCACCTCCGGGACCCCTTTACCTTTCTCCAGAAAAGGCTGAGACCCAGGGACGGGGGCAACCCCCCCCTTCCCCACACCCAAGGAGGAACCTTGCTGCTCAGACACTGTCTTGCCCCCCAAAGCATCTCCCCCAGTCCCAATAGACCTGGTCGCTTTTGGTGGTTGACCCCCTTGTTGCCAAACCGACCACCACCCCGTAGTACCTGAAGGCAAAGGAGCTGGTCGAAGCGTGTTGACGGGCCATGCTGCTTGCGTGCGACTGGTATCCTCCAGAGCCTGGTCCGTTGCATTGTCCGCACTAGACGTCTGCAAAAAACTAAGCACATTTGGTTGCCCCACAAAACCCCTCTTCCCCCTCACAGGCTGCGCCTGGTGTGCCCCACAAGCCCCATCCCCGTCCCGCAATTCCCCTTCCTCCAATTCATCACTGTCCAAATTCAAAGGACCCAAGACACCAAAATCACCAGCAGGTGCCCCATTGTCCCCCGTCCCCTCCAGAAAACCCCCTCTGCCAAACCCCAAACGTTGCTGAACAGTCCCTCTAGTGGAGGGGTGCCCTCGCTGGGAAGGGCAATCCGCTCCAGATCGCCCCCCCTCAGTAGGCCCCCCAGACAGAGCCACAGCGTGCTCCATCCGCCTCGTGCGCTTGCCGGCCGCAAACCGTGAGGCTAAAACCGGCATATCTTCCTGTAAGCCGCTCAAACCAAGACGTTCCTTTCCAATCGACTGAACCCCCTGACCCTCCAAACTGCCACCCCTCCCAACCCCCGAAGCCGCAGCCCCTTGCACCCAGATCCACTGACCATCACGTGGCGCCGGTAACCCTCTAGCGGGAAACCCCTCTAAGTTGGAAAACTGTGCTGCGCGCCCTAACGTGGAGCTCGGGCCCTGAAAAGCTGCCTGGCCAGAAGAGTCACCAGTACTAACAAGGGGGGAAGCGCCAATTAGCGCAGGAGAACTGGCAGACGATGACGCAAAAACCGGCCCCTCCGGCGCACTCTGCCGCCCCAACGCGCTGTCACTCACTTGAACTGGACCCGTCACCCCTGTGCCCATGGCCCCAGACACCCTCCTGGGTGTCACCACCACTGTACTCCTCCTTAAGGGGCAGTCGGTAGGCACCTCCGGGGGAAAAACAACAGGCAGGGATGTCGCAGGGCTCAACAGAAATGTCTGCCCATTCAATTGCACCAACTGTGAGCTGTTATGCCACGATAAATCAACTGACCCTATAACTGGGGTGGTGGCGTGCCTCTGAACCGGCCCGGGGACCTGTAAAACCTCCATACACTTCCCCCGCCCCTCACTCCTGGCACGTCCAGCTGGACCACCGGCCCTGCAACCGGCTCTCCTCCCACGCAGCCCGGCCTTCGAGAGGGACCGCCCCCTCCTTCCTCCCACTGCTGTCCGCCTGGGGCCCACAACCAGCCGTGCAGGAGCACATACCTGCGCCTCTTCCGCCGCCTCCTCCGACGGGCCTGCCTGCGCCTCCAGGTCCCCGCACTGGGCCGATTCCGGCGCCCCCACCGGATACATCGCGACCTCCTCCATCGCGTCGGGCCCCGGGGATAGACAGGCCGCCACCGCTCGAGCGACGCCCCTCCTGGCCTTACGGGGTGCGAGGTCCAAACCCACCCATGCCTGGCCAGCCACGCCAGGCTTCAAGAGGTCACTCCTGCCGGCTTCGTGTAGCACCCGTAACGCCTCCCGCACCGCCTCCTGTGACGCCATGACGCCTACGCAAAGCTACGGGAATCGCGAGGCAACAAAAGAGAGTAAACCAGCCCCTCCTCCCCGCTCCCGAGGGCCCAGTGATTTTCCCGCCGCTGTCTTCCCCTACTTATCAACTTCGGCGCGCCTCGCGCCCCTAATTAACCCTCTACCCTGGCACCTGGGTGGCCGCTCCATTGTGCGAAGCCACCCAGGGGGAGACCTGGCTCGCGCCCTGCACCCCCTGGGTCCCCCCTTCACCATTCAGCCCCAGCGCCCCCTACAAAGTTTCTCTCAGACCTCAGTTCCTTGCGATTCTAGACACCTCTTGTCAGAGCAAGAGTGGCACAGAACTGACCCGGAAGTAAACTCGTGGGTTAAAGTAACACATCATTGAGACACCATCATTCAGAACAGCTGATAGAAGAGAGGGCAGTTGAGGAAAACACCGTCCAACCTACAATGTCAGCTGGAATGATCAGCAGGCACATCCGAAGCCAGTCTGGAATGAAACCCTCAAAAAATAAAATCACTGGCAGGCATTCCTAGCCAGTGCATGTAGTTTCAGGCACGACCAAACTGAGCACTCGAAAAGACTCCAGGGGACTCTGGATTCCCTCCAAATAAGTTCTTAGGTAAGCCTAAACGTTGGATAAAGGGACAAAAAAAAGTAGTGGAACAACTCCTTCCCTGTATATTCTATGCAGGCCAAATATGTCAGGATCACAGAGCACTCTGACCTTAAATCTTCTCTCACTTACTACAGGCAAGTAACTACCACGGACTACCCCATAAAGCAACCTGCCTCCAGAAAATGCAACCAGTATGGAGGGAAGCGGTGCTTGCTGACACTCACAAATAATATCCGTGTCGAATGAAAAGTAAAACTTCCCAGAGCACCGCCTGAGGTGGGCTAAACTACCTCCCTTACCCTACAACCAGGATAACATAAGGTGTATTTGCAATGTGCATGTTCATCCATGGGCATCCTGGCACTGAATAACAGATGTTTATTGTCACCCCACTCAATGGTACTCATTCTATCCACTTCAGGAGGATGAATGGCTGAGTGAACCCACCCTGATGTGAACCTGTGACCATGAGGTCGAACACAGGCCCCTACAGTGGACACATTAGTCCATGCATTAGTCCACTAAGCCACCAGAATCGGCATAGCTTCCTCGCTCAAATCAGCCCTAGTTACCCAGTTAGTCTGAAATTTGTCTGAAAACAAAAGAATGTCGAATGGACTCCATAAGGAAATGGAAGCGGTGACTGTCGACATTTGTTAAACCACAGGCAATCAAGACCTTTGTGTTGTTGAAACAAAGGAAAAACTTGCCAAGCTCGCATTGGTGTGAACAAACTCAGACAGGACTGGTTGCAGTCACTGGGACAGGACATACTCAGACATTACTGGACAGACTCATTTAGGACAGGTTACACTCACTGGGACAGGACATGCTCAGACAGAACTGGTCAGACTCAGTTAGGACTAGCAACACTCACTGAGAAAGGTCATAATCAGACACTGGCCAGACTCAGATATGACTGAGTGCACTCATTGGGACAGGCCATACTCAGACAGAACTGGCCAAACTCAGACAGGACTGACTACACTCACTGGGCCAGGCCATACTCAGGACTGACCTGACTACACTCACTGGGACAGGACATGCTCAGGCAGAACTGACCATACTCAGACAGGTCTGACTACACTCACTGGGACATGACATGCTCAGACAGAACAGGACAGACTCAGACAGGACTGACTACACTCACTGGGACAGGCCATACTCAGACAGAACTGGCCAGACTCAGATAGGACTGACTGCACTCATTGGGACAGGCCATTCTCAGACAGAACTGGCCAGACTCAGATAGGACTGGGTGCACTAATTGGGACAGGCCCTACTCAGACAGAACTGGCCAGACTCAGATAGGACTGACTGCACTCATTGGGACAGGCCATTCTCAGACAGAACTGGCCAGACTCAGATAGGACTGGGTGCACTCACTGGGACAGGCCATTCTCATACAGAACTGGCCAGACTCAGAAAGGACTGGGTTCACTCACTGGGACAGGCTATACTCAGACAGAACTACCCATACTCAGATAGAACAGGCTACACTCACTGGGACAGGCCATGATCAGGACTGAGTACACTCACTGGGACAGGACGTGGTCAGATAGAACTGTCCATACTCAGACAGGACTGGCTACACTCACTGGGACAGGCCCTACTTACTTGGATTGATCAGAATGTGATAGGTCTGGCTACACTCACTGGGACAGGCCCTACTTACTTGGATTGATCAGAATGTGATAGGTCTGGCTACACTCACTGGAACTGGTCATACTCAGACAGAAATGACCATACTCAGATAGGACTGATCGTACTCCCAAAGGACTGGCCATGTCACTGGACATGGGCACCCTCAGATGGCGCTGATAACACTCAGGAACGCCCTACCTTAGATGAGACTTCTCGCGCATAGAACGAATTGCCCATTCTTAGGTAGGGCCCCTGAGACTGGGCACAGCCAAAAGGACTGCCCTCAATCGTATGTGAATTACCTCTCCCAGGCGGGAGCGACTTCACTCACATAGACTGGCCTCGCTCAGATGGGACAGCACTCCATGCCGTCCAGAAGACTACAGCGCCAAGGGATGAGTGCTTTAGTAACTCACGTGTTGCACTGGAGTCACGATCCCACTCTCGAGACTAACCCTCCCTTCCCTGAATAAAAGAGATGAATAATCCTTTGAGAATCAAGTTATCGCTTTCCCCCAGTTCCAAATATACCAGAATCCTAGAGTGCCTAGAAGTCACACACTAGCCGCATTTGCAGTCTATATACACGTATTTGGTATTTATTTTTTTGTTCTGGGTGTTTGTCTCTTCTCTGACGGGTTTCTTCGTGTCCTTTGCTGGTTCTTGCCTATGACGCACACAGCCACCGTTTCACAGCTTAAAGTGCTTGCATGGTGGTGGGGTCTCTGTCATCTCACAGGCGAGGGGGGTTTTATGCACGTACTGTATTATTGTCAGAGTCCATCCTAAGGCGCGATAAGGATCAGAAGATACAATTAATTTAGAAAACATTACAAAAATGTCAACTCGTGAACGACACACTGTAGCCGTCCCACCTTCTTTTGGGTTTGAAAGGTGTTGATGTAGATTAAGTGTCTGTCTTTAGAGTGTGGCACTTCTGAAATTATCTATGTATGAGAGACATTTACTGTCTTCTTCCAAACCCAGACAAAATTAAATAAAATGGGAATGCGCACTGTAAATTTCTCTTTATAAAAAAGAAAGGTGTAGAATAGTCTTTCATTGGTGTAAAATGCGATTTAGATATTTGAGAATCAGGCAGGTATTGCTCTGACACTTTACTCGGGAAATAAGAAAGAAAGAAAGAAAGAAAGAAAGAAAGAAAGAAAGAAAGAAAGAAAGAAAGAAAGAAAGAAAGAAAGAAAGACAACTAAAGCAAGTTAAGAAAAGGAAAACGGAAAGAAAATGGAAAGAAAGAAAAAATGACAAAAAGGAAAATAAATAGATAAAAACCAGGCTAAGACTTTTTAAATTAAACGCGCAACATACATAAAAATGAAGAATAAATGTAAGATCGATAGGTGGACAAAAAACAATAAAAACAGAAATACATGCAATCCGCCTGAAAGACAACGAATGAGAAATGCTATCGTAATATAGGAATTATGAGAAATATAAACATGAATTTCAAGAACGAATGAAAATACAATGCAGAGGGGAAGGGCTCACATAAGCACAGAAAGTGTGTCTAAGGCACGAAATATTGCAAAACGAAAGAAAGAAAACGGCTTAGAGGCAGTGGAGGAAAAGTTGACTACATTGCTTCTGTGGCGTTCACGACAGCTGTAGTCTGGGTGCAGTGAGGGGGTCGTTTCCTGGGGGCTCCGGGGCTGCCCCTTCCTTAGCGATGATGCAGGGAGAGGGTGTTCCCCTAATCGGTAGATACTGGCGCTGTAATATGTGCTGGGGTACTCATCTGCCCGCCCCCCACCCCCCTCCCCGCAAAATACAAGGATTAGAGGGGTGGGCGGCTCCACCCCCCCCCCCCCCCCCCCCCCTCGTCAACACACACTAGCACACATGGCACTAAACAATCAGGGTAACAGAGCAACCGCGAGCCTCATGACATAATCAATAGATTTACACCCCATCCTGAAATAAAATTAAAAAGCTGGTGGTCTTCCCGGTGACTGTGCACGAAGCCCTGGCGGTGACATGATAGCCCGCCTCCTCACCTCGTGCCAGGCACAGACCTGCGTCGGCTGCTCGGATCTCCACAGGCAGCCCTGGCCCCAGGGACTGGCAGTAAACACCTCCAAGGGCTCGTGCGCGGATTCACCTGGTTAACCAAGACCGCGAGCGCTTTTAGCCAGAAACCCACATATTTATTTATATCAACCGATTTTATAAATAAAAAAAAAATACCAGGGAAAATCCGAAATACTTGGTTTATTCTTAAAACATACATTAACATATAACAATATTACTTCATAGGCACGCAAAAAAACGTATGTTGCATAAAAATCAGAGAGGAGTACTGCTTAATATACTGAACGTATCATTTTATGTGCGTGTCAGCTATATATGACTGCTTAGTTATTAAAAGTACTTTACCACTTACACACACCCACACCAACTCCCAAACACTCACACAGTATATATACAGATGCACACAGTGTAATATGTTATTCATTTGAATTGTAGTAGTAACTACTTTCAAGTCCATTTTCAGGTCCATGGTAATACACCCGAATTTGACCTTTGCACTGTAGCAATAAATGTGTGAATGAATGTGCGGTTATTAGTACAGTTGTTCTTAATACAACGGGCTGCAGCCGGGTGCTGCTCACTTATCTCTCTGGCTGCTGTTTTGAAATGCCAGTGTGGGTATTTTCTCAGTTTCCGTCGTGCGTGCGCGCGCGTCAGATCCTACCTACAGCCTCTCCCTCGGGGCTAAAAAGAGACTCGCTTGTTGGAGCTCATTCTGCTGAAATGTGAGACGGGCACTTGATTTAGTATTTGTGCAAGGGGTTGCACAAACCAGGTTTGCTGTGTGTTGTATCCCCCCTTCTTTCAGGAGTTTGGGGTGTCCTGCAGAGCCAGTTATTTGTCTGCATCCCTAAGGAGATAATGAGCGCTGGCGGTATTAAAGGGGACACCCCGTGCTCCGGCATCTCGTGACCCCAGAATGCACGTCCCGCATCCATTGATCCCCCCCTTTATGAGATAATGCAATTACAAACATCAATAAGGAGCTGCGAGGGGAATCATTATGTGGTGACAGTGATAAATGACTGTGCAGAAATAGCACGCCTCTCCTCGCACAATCCGGCAGCCCAGGGGCTTTTGGGGCTGAGCAGTCACCAAGGAAACAGATGACATCCAGCATGGCACCAAAGGGAAAGCCAAATGAACAGTCGTTCGCGTTTTTTCACCCTTTCTCTTCCTGTTTCACTGCTTTTTACAGCGAGTTTGTGTTGGTGTCTGTGAGCAGCTGCCGTCATAGTAGGCGCATTTTAGATGAGGCAAGTGAGGGCTGCACAGAGGCGCCGACGTCTCGTGCAAACATTTGCTCATTGGATGTGTGCGCCACAGAGAGGAAAGCCTGTGTCAAAAGACGCGCTGGGAGCTTCAAGGCGCTATTTCCAGTTGCAACATAGGCGCTGAGGTGTTCATAGTTTCTGATCTGTGACGTTGTCATGTTGTCAGGGGGAAACAAAACTTTGTACATCTTGCTAAGAAAGGCTCGCCGTTCCATGGTACTTCATATTGTCATAATCATATACTTCATATCTCGAAGAAATGTGCCCAGTTCTTCAATTGAGCTGGTTTATTTCACCATAAACAACTACCTTCCTCTTTCTGAGGCAGAATCTGCCCCAAGGACCCTCAAACGTTGGCATGTACTGGAGGGTAACAAGTTCAAATGAGCGCCTGCAGCAGGCCACGCAGATCGGGGGTAGGGACCTCCGCTTTAGAACTTAGAGGGAAGCGCATTTTTACAACGGCACTAAAATAATGATGACATTTTATGACATGGGACACTTGGACAAGAGTTCAGAAGGCTGGCTCTGGGTTCACCTCGGCGCCCCATGTGTGTAACTCTGAGGAAGTGGAGGCTGGCACTGAAGTCTTCAGTATAGGTAGCGAGAAAGTGTCCCCAGACTAGCGCCTTGAACATAAATACCGACCTCAAAGTGCACCGCGGGCCGAAGGCCGCACCCCACTGCTGTGACTGAAAAGCTGTAGATGCAGGACTGCAAAAATGGCGCGCCTTGGAATGAGTAGGAAGCCGTGAGGTGAAAAGGCGCTACGGAGGGGGGCGAAATGGAGGTGGGGGCGTGCTCTGCTCGCCCCCTGCTAGCAGTGCATGCCTTGAGCATATACAGGTCTGTGCACCCCCAAAAAAGAGCGGCCTAGCATTCACTGCACACAACAGAAACACGCAATGAGCTAGAGCGCTTGACGTGTTATGACGTATGCCTGGCCGTTTGTCTGAAGGATGGATGTGTGTCTGCCCGCTGAAGCAGTGCGTGTAGCGATTGACACTAGACGACTTGTTCCTTTCAGTGTGTGTGTTGTTCCTAAACTCATGTGAGGGACTTGGAGCCTTTAGAACGGAATGTTCAGTGAGTGAAATAGAACTGAAGGTTATCTTGGAAACACATGCCCCAGGCTCCCCACCACTCGCACAAAAAGCTCTACGCCCTGTTGTCCAGTAAAATAATGTATTACCCACTTAAACAAGCTGCCACAGGCTCGTGCTATTTCTCGCGCCTAATGTGTCCACGCCCCCATTCTATGCTATGTTTTAACTACGGCTGCAACTCTTTCGGCTCTTTGGTGAGCCGCCATTTTTTTTTTACCGCGAGCAATGCTGCATGCTAGGTTCACAAACACAGAGAATCTTTTACAAACGCTGTATTATAGGCGAGGCTCTCTAGTTACTATCAATACACCCAGGCATACTCTCTTACACTCACTCTGCACTTACCTTCTCACATACCTCCATTGTCCCACCCATACCCAGGCTCGCACTTAGACACTCACCTCTCACGAAGTCCAACTCCTAAATGCACACTCTCACTGATTCCCTCTCACACACACGCCACTGTGGCTAAAGTACAGCACAGATGTGTAACCCAGTTTTACATAGCACATTGCCTTATTGTATGGCGCGGTAAAGACTTTTCTCGATTCTAGGGGACACGTCACAGGCACTTGAGGTGAAATAGGGATCCGTATTTTCCATAAACTCCTGCAACCCAAGTTTCCAGAGAATTCAACAAGCGACCTTGTAGTTCTTCAAAGATTGTCGCTATAAATGACGTGTGCATATTTGCATGTTGGGGTGGTTGGGTGTGTGTGTGTGTGTGTGGGGGGGGGGTTGTGCAAGATGCCTCTGGAAAATGATTGATCTTTCCTCTCTGTTTAATGCTCTAAACACGGACAAGTGTAGACGACGCCGCTAACATCAGGCCGACGTGAGATTGCAGAATGCACCAGATTTGAGCGGCCCCTGAACAAGGTGGATGGACATGGGCCTTAGGAATTGCCCTAAAAACAGAAACCTTGTGCATGGATTAGAGTTAGGGAAATCTTCGTAGGTGGCACAACAGAGGCTTAACGTGTATCTTGTATGCGCCCTCTAATTCAGCCACAAATCAGCTTCACGGCTTAAAGGCGTTCGGTACCCACAAGGATGCTCACTACACCCAAGGGCACGCGGTACACCCGAGGAAGCTCGGTACACCTAAAGGGCACTGGGTACATACAAGGATGCTAATTACACCCAAGGGCGCTCTGTACACATAAGGATGCTCACTACACCCAAGGCCACTCTGTACATACAAGGGTGCTCACTACACCCAAGGACACTCTGCACATACAAGGATACTTACTACACCCAAGGGCGCTCTGTACATACAAGGATACTTACTACACCCAAGGGCGCTCTGTACACATAAGGATGCTCACTACACCCAAGGCCACTCTGTACATACAAGGATACTTACTACACCCAAGGGCGCTCTGTACATACAAGGATACTTACTACACCCAAGGGCGCTCTGTACACATAAGGATGCTCACTACACCCAAGGCCACTCTGTACATACAAGGATACTTACTACACCCAAGGGCGCTCGGTACATACAAGGATGCTCACTACACCCAAGGGCACGCGGTACACCCGAGGAAGTTCGGTACACCTAAAGGGCACTGGGTACATACAAGGATGCTAATTACACCCAAGGGCGCTCTGTACACACAAGAATGTTCACTACACCCAAGGCTACTCTGTACATACAAGGATGCTTACTACACCCAAGGGCGCTTGGTAAATACAAGGATGCTCATTACACCCAAGGGCGCTCTGTACACATAAGGATGCTCACTACACCCAAGGGTGCGCTGTACATACAAGGATGCTCACTACACCCAAGGCCACTCTGTACATACAAGGATACTTACTACACCCAAGGGCGCTCTGTACACACAAGAATGTTCACTACACCCAACGGCACTCTGTACATACAAGGATGCTCACTACACCCAAGGGCGCTCTGTACACACAAGAATGTTCACTACACCCAACGGCACTCTGTACATACAAGGATGCTCACTACACCCAAGGGCGCTCGGTATATCAAAGGATGCTCAGTACAACCAAGGGCGCTCAGTACACACAAGGTTACTCTGAACATACAAGAATGTTCACTACAACCAAGGACACTCAGTACATACAAGGATGCTCACTACACCCATGGGCGCTCGGTACCATCAAAGGATGCTCAGTATAACCAAGGGTGCTAGGTACATACAAGTATCACTACACACGAGGACACTCTGTACATACAAGGGTGCTCACTACACCCAAGGACACACTGTGCATACAAGGATGCTCACTACACCCAAGGACAATCTGTGCATACAAGGATGCTCACTACACCCAACAGCGCTCAGTACATCAAAGGATGCTCAGAACAACCAAGGGCGCTCGGTACATACAAGGATGCTCACTACACACGAGGACACTCTGTACATACAAGCTCACTACACCCAAGGACACTCTGTGCATACAAGGTTGCTCACTACACCCATGGGCACTCTGTACATACATGGATGCTCAGTACACCCAACGGCGCACGGTACATACAAGGATGTTCACTGCACACAAGGACACTCTGTAAATACAAAGATGCTCACTACACACAAGGACACTCTGTACATACAAGGATGGTCACTACACCCAACGGCACTCTTTACATACAAGGATGCTCACTACACCCAAGGACACTCTGTACATACAAGGATGCTCACTACACCCAAGGGCGCTCTGTACATACAAGGATGCTCACTACACCCAAGGACAATCTGTGCATACAAGGATGCTCACTACACCCAACAGCGCTCAGTACATCAAAGGATGCTCAGAACAACCAAGGGCGCTCGGTACATACAAGGATGCTCACTACACACGAGGACACTCTGTACATACAAGCTCACTACACCCAAGGACACTCTGTGCATACAAGGTTGCTCACTACACCCATGGGCACTCTGTACATACATGGATGCTCAGTACACCCAACGGCGCACGGTACATACAAGGATGTTCACTGCACACAAGGACACTCTGTAAATACAAAGATGCTCACTACACCCAAGGACACTCTGTACATACAAGGATGGTCACTACACCCAACGGCACTCTGTACATACAAGGATGCTCACTACACCCAAGGGTGCGCTGTACATCAAAGGATGCTCAGTACAACCAAGGGCGCTCGGTACATACCAGGATGCTCACTAACACCCAAGGGCGCTCGGTACATCAAAGATGCTCAGTACAACCAAGGGCGCTCTGCACACCCAAGGAAGCTCAGCACACCTAAGGGGACTCGGTACATTCAAGGATGGACTCTGCACTCCAAAGATTTCTCAGTACAGCTGTGGGCTCTCAGTACACCTGGCTAAGGCCAGCAAAGGCGCTCAACGCCAGGAGACCCTCAGCTGGGCTTAATTTGTAATAAAAGAAAATGTGTTTTTCCCCCCTAAGACCATCCCTCTGGCACTGCCAGGTGCTGGGGTTGCGATTTCCGAATACCAAGGCTGCCTAATCTTGGCCAACCCCGTGCCCCTTTCGTCCACCGCTCTATACCACGGCATATCTCTTTATCTCACTCTTGGGTTCTTTTTTTTTCCTTCTTAACACCCTTGTCACTATTCTCCTGTTTTTCTGTACCTCATTATTTCTACCTTGTCTGCATTTTTCTCTCCTTTCTGGGTCAAAATAAGTCCCGGGTCTCAAAAGTCAGTGCCTGTGCCCACCCACTTCTACCACGGGCACACAGAAGCCACTGGTGCCCAGTATCGGGTGGCACGCACACCGCAACACCCTCTGCTCTCCATAGAAAGCACACGAGTGTGAAGCCCGAAGAGGCACTGGGGTCCACGTATCCGCGACGTTCCCTCCTCTCACACACAGGTGTCACTGTGTGCAATGACTGGGTGCGTTTTAGTTAAACCTTAGTTAAAACCTTCGCCAGCAATTCGGAGTGAAATATTTTTTGTTCTCAAATTTTCAATGGTCACCTTAACCAAATGACAGTAAACTATTACTCTCATTCTATTAGTCTCATGTTTGCAGATAGATAACAGCTAACTTACCGCCCATAAATCTACCACAAATCCAATGTCCAGCCCTTTCTCAGGTACATACATTTTGTTTCAGTTTCGTAAAATAGGAAGGGAGCTATTGCGACACAATATCGCCAAAAGGGGTTCACAGATTCGTGAATGCAGCCGTCCCTCGCCCTGTTGACATTTCCAGCAGCTAAAGTTGATTTATTTCTACTTCACGAAACTTTAGAAACCGCTGGCGTGCGGTGCCAGATTCAAGTCCACCCCTTCCAAATTGCATGTATTTTCATATCGTTAGCACAATGCGAACTAAATGTATGTTACAGAAAAAACATCGGCGTGTGTAGATGTACTGCCGCAGCATTTCAGCAAAAGGAACAACAAGTTGTTTATGAGAATACTTCAAAACGTCACTGCAAATTCATCCACAGGTCTGGCGATTCCAGTCAATCCATATTCAAGTTTAACATTATAACTTGCTTCAAGATCAGCGTTTTCCTCCACATTACTTTTACGAGAGAATTCGTCCAGCGGCTGAAGCATTTTCCGTACAAACGCTTGCAGCTTATTCTATAGGTAACTCTGTTTTCATACTGGCTAATATGGCACAAGGGGCGGGGGGGGGGGGGGGTAGCGGGCTTTGGAGGATCGTGCCTAAATTGGTCTTTTAACGCTGCCTCCCTCACTAGTAGTCAGGGTTCAGGTTCTCGGTCTTCGGTGCAGTGTGTTTCCTTGGGTAATCGATAGATGGCGCTGGAGCCCATGCTTGTACCTCAGGCTGTGTGTCGGCGGATGAGGAGGGAGGATGGGCTGGAAAGGAGGCAGGCCGTTAAGGGAACGGGAAGAGCGCTTCCGAGGGAGTAGAGGCAGCAGGGAGGGAGGGCCTAAGGCACACACTATTCTCTTTACTTTCAAGTCAATCTGGCCGTAGCTGACTACGCGAGTTCAAATGAGGGGCATCGCGGGTCCGTCTCCTGAGAGCCCCTTGCTGAGTGAAAACCAGAGAGATAGCTTAAAACACAGCAGCAGGAAAAGTGCAGTTTTCAAGAAGCTGCAAACGAGGGGTTGCTTCTTCGAACTGGAGCCTCGTGGCAGCCAGGCAGGTTTGGCGAGGTTTTTTTTTATCCCTTGAACGTTTCACTGGAACACGTTTGCTGCTATCGCGTGAGAGTTCTTCAAACAAGGCCAAGAAACGACACCCATGAAAAGTAAAGGGCTCGTCGTCCGTGTGGGGAAGCAGGACAGACTCTCGAAACCGGATGACGAGCATGAATGATTATGTTTTGCAGGGCCCCTTCGAATTTTGCCGGGAGTTGCTTTTCAGCACTATAGAGAAGGTTGCATTTGAACTTGGTGAGAGAGATTTGCACACGTTACATAACTCCCATTTTGTGAATACGCGAGAGAGATATTTAAGCGACAAATGGTGGGATAGGGAAAATGTGTATGAGTCTATAGTCAAAGGTAAAAGACGACTGTCCGCTAAGATTTTTTGGCAAAACCAATGAAGTTTCTCTCTAAAGGGAGTGGGGCGGGCGAATATGCTTTGCGGACAGATATATGTTCCATAGGAAACGCATCTGTCTGTAGCCTAGGCAGGGGACAGGGAACTGGTGACAGCAAGTCTGTATTCGGCTTCCAAGGGATCGCTCCCCTGGTCCCTACGGATGAACTGCCCTCTAACTGCTGCCAAAACGTTTCCCTCCTTCCCTGCGTGGGCTTTGAACGTGTGTAGCTAGGAAACGACGAGCAGCCCGGGAAGAGGGAATTCCAGTCTTGTAAAACGTCCTCAGCCGGGCCATTCACAGAGTGCAATAAAGCGTGAGGGGGAACTAATCCCCCCATTTAAATGTTTGTGGCAATTTTATCTAAATGAATTTTAATGCTAAACGGGGATAAGTCTCCATTTGTAGCCCGTTTACTCCTTGTCCCTGTTCTTCTGAAGTAGCCCAAAGAACAATTACTGTAATAGAAAAAGTGCTCCCTGGTGCACAGTTATTTGGAACTCTAAGAACCCCTTGTAAAGTGCAATAGTACGCAGCATAGCACGTTTTAACTTCTCTGGAGGACGTGACGCAAAATAGTATCTCTTCTCGAGAAAGCTTCAAATGCAGTGGACGGTATGTCTATGCTCTTTAAGTTGTACCATGAGCATAGGTCTCTATCCTGTTTAATTAATAACGCCCACTATAAGAGCGCTTCACGGGTGTGGATTCTTCAAAATTCCAGGGGTAGCAGAAGTGAGATCATACACTCTTTCACCTTAATGATGTAGCATGAAGTAATGCCACATGACCTTAACCATCACGAAATCCCAATAATTGTGCATACTCTTACTGTTATGCACTCGTTCACTCTCTTTTGCTTGCACTTACTCTGACTCACCTACATTCACTCACTCACTCACTCACTCACTCACTCACTCACTCACTCACTCACTCACTCACTCACTCACTCACTCACTCACTCACTCACACACTCACACACTCACACACCAGACACAAACACACACACACACACACTATTACACATACTAACATACATGCTCACACATACATACACTCTCTCACCCAAACTGTCTCACCCACATGAACACACATTACATATATGGAAAATCATTATATATTACTTACCTAAGATGCCAGTGCAGGTCCTATTTCAGATCCTGCTGCTCCACTTTTAATTGCATTAATAGTGAATAATAGATTAGTATTCACTATTAATGTAATAAAAATGAGCAAAAAATTAGGGTTCAGCCTGGCGCTGGTAATGCAAGTCAGACTTGTGTTTTTGGCACTCATTTTACCACACTCTGAGGCTAGGGGTCTCAAAGGCAGTGTCAGGGGTCACAAGTGCAACCCCTAAATGATGCCGGATCACACCATGGTAGGCAATCTGCCCCTTCTAAAATATTTGTTACTTAAAAGAAAATTATTATTCTTGGTCGATAGACCCATACATAAATATATATATATATATTACAGAGTGGCAGTAGCCGCTCTGTAGTTATAGTTAGAGTGACCAGAGATAGGGATATTTTGCTTCTAATACCTTTGCATCCATTTGACAAATGTCTGTGAAACTTTGCAAACCTGCTGCCCCCATTTCATTCTTGGAGTCCGTAAAGTTTTGTGACCTTTTGTCGAGGGAGTGCAAAGAAAAACAGGAGGGTGCCAAAACCGGTGTAAAATCCAATGCATTTCATATAGTCTTTTGAATTTCGCATAGAGCGAAAACGGGGAGTTGGATTTTGACAAAAATTGGAAGGATTATATATTATGGTGCTCAGATGATTCTATGGGGATACTGTATGCAATTATGGTAAGTATTTTATAAGTTTTAAGTGTTTTTAATTTAGCTATATCTGTGGCTCGTGGTAGTACCACGATACTCCTGAGGAGTATAGCGATGACAAGTCGTTAGCTGATTTGCTAATGACTTCCTTTATAAAAGCGAAAGGCAGCCATCTTGTTTTCAGCTCAAGTTTTCCTGTGTTTTTCATTACGCCATTTAATGTAGGTAAGTATTAGTTTTTGTTTTCCCATACCTATTACCATGTTAGTAAACTGATAATTGGCACTGAAAAATATTTATGTTTAAATATATATTTAAAAAAATCTGGAATACAGCGGTAATGAACAAAAATGGAAAAACACTATGACACTGTATTTTAATAATATAATGTGGGAAAGAGTTGTTTCAATTTTGTACATATTTGAATATGCTCATAAAAGAGTAATGCGGAAATTGCTAAAAATTACTTCAATACTTAAAAAAAAAAACATGTCACCCTACAGTGGTATTAAAAAATGTAGAAAATTTATTAAAAAAAATGTTAAACTTGGAAAACATTTTGGGGGGTGTTAGAAGGTGGTTCTGACACCATGGGCCGCCCGGATTTTTCGCTTTTTGAGCACCTTATTGTGGAGCTTTTACTGTGGGGGAGCCTCATAAGTTGGGACTCACCCACAGTGAACTCAGGATGGAAGAGACATGCCAGGGAAAGTCAGTGTGTTTTACTGTGTTTTCACTTCCTTATTCCCCTATGGGAATGTGGAGCCAGGGGCTAGTTTAACTTTAATTAGGCCTACAGGTTCCAGACACGCACTTAAGTCCACTGTAGCATATGTGAAAAGAAGTATTCTGCAGAGTCCAAAGTCATATTTGTACTGCATTTGGGTCATCCAGAACTGTCATATTCCTCTGAGCCAGCCAGGACCAGACCCAGGCTGAGGGCTGACCTCAGTTGGATGGATTGATAGCCTTTCTTCCACGAGCTAGGGCCTCCTCTCCACGAAAGGAAGATGGGAGGGGCTGCAGGCCAATGCATCAACTGCTGTCGCTGGGTGCCAGGCACCAGGCTGCCCCAAGGAAGGAAGGTAGCGTGGAAGGAGTTGGGTTTCAGAGGCCATGTGGCCAGAGACACTGGACGACGCCATTTTGCACAAACACAGAGGCTGGACAAGAAGGAGGGAGCAGGGGCAGGAAAAGTGATGTGTCGCTGTTTGATAGGGCCAGCAGGCACTTCCTGTCAGCCCCCTACTCAACTTTTAAAAAGTGCTTGCACAGGAAGAGAAGCTCTCTCTGGGGTGTGGTCGGCAGAGGCAGAAGGTGCTGGAGCCTGGCGCAATGGGCAGTTGGAAGGAGAGACCCCCTGACTGCCCCCAGGACCCTAACAGCACCAGAAGGAAAGCCCAGGACCGGTGCGCAGGAGCAGTGGCCCCAGCGCAGGGAGAAGAGGGGCCCAGGGCCAGGCGAACGGCTGGCGCAGGGAGCCAGTGAAGACCGTTCCCTGTAGAATGCACCCCCTTGCAGACCCGGAGGAGGAAGGAGAGTGCGCCCAGTGGCTGGGGGGCGCCACCAGGAGCAAGAGGACGCGAAAATGGAGAAGATCGGCCCCCTGGGGGCTGAGATATGCCCCCCAGAAGGTACACGACCTTTGACCTTTGATGGGACCGACGACGAAGCACGTGGGGCTCCGCCGCCGGTCTGGCAACTGCCCCCGGGGTGGGTCAGGTCCCGGGGGCTGCCCCCCAAGGAAGAAAAGTCGAGGTGCGCCGTCGCACACCCGGGGAAAGTACCCCCGCGGGGGGCCAGGTGCCCACCCTGGCCCCCGCCGAAAACGGAGGATGGGGAGCGCCGGCGCGCTCCCCACGAAGGTGACCGGAAGCAGAGGGCCAGGAGCCCACCCTGGCCCCCACCGATGCTGGGTGTGGCGGAGCACCGTTGCGCCCCCCGAAGGTGTTCGGGGGCCCGGGACCCCATCCCCGGGCCCCGAGTGTGGAGGAGGGGGGGGGAGAGTGCCGTTGCACTCCCTCCGAAGACCCGCTCGGTTGTGCTGGCTGCGTGTCTGCCCGCTGGAGCGGGCAGACGAGAAGAGTCGTGCCGGCTCCCGCGGCAGCACGCGAGGGTGCTGGCCGGGCGGGGAGCCGGCGGGGGCAGCCGGGGGTGGGCTCCCCAGGCTGCCCTCCATCGTGGAGGCAGGCGAGGGTCCCGGGTGGGACCGGGACCCAGAGAAGGAGAGCGGAGGCGCGAGGGGCCCGGGTGGGACCGGGCCCCCGAAATCAGAAGTAGCGGCCGGGGGTGGGCTCCCCGAGTCGCCTAGCAGCGCCTGGGGGTCCGGGTGGGACCGGGCCCCCCAACCAAGGGAGAAGAAGTGGCGAAGCCGCCAGCATCGCCAGCGCGGCTCTCCCCGGCACAGCGGGAGAGCCGCTCATCTATTATTCACCTGAAGGAGCTCTAAGCGCCCCATAATGCCTTGCAAGGCCTGGGGAGAACATAGTTTTTGGCGCCGGGTGGCCCCCAGAGGAGGGGGTCACCCTCATGCGTGAAAGACAGTGCATGGGGGCTGCAGGAGCACCGCAGCCTCCCCCAGCCTAACGGAGAACCGTCCCCCCATAAGTTTCATGGGGCATCTGAAGGAATAACCCCTCAAGGGCGCAGCCAGCATCTATACTCTTCTGGGCTGGAACTTATGTTCTGCAGCTGAGGGTGTACTACGAAGGGCATCCCCTGGAGGTGAAGTGGTGTAACTGCACCGAAATGCATTTACTAATAGTTATTTCTTTCAGAGGGACTGAAGTTCATTTGTTTAACGTGATGTTTCATCTGTGATGCCTTTAGAGGCTGTAATTGCAAAGCATTCAAATGAGCAACTAAGGTAATGAGTACTGTCATTCTAAAGTGTGCGTAGACATGGATTCTTGCTGCTGCGCTTAGGTGAAGACCCCCGACTGCTAGCCCTTAAGATATAGAGGTGCATACTTTATGGTCAGTAGGAGATGCTCAGTCAGGGTCATGTGTCACCAAGGCAGGTTTACCCCTTTTTAATGCTGGTTGAGGTAATGGGGTGGGTCGCCACTGGGATGGTGCCAGTGCGCAGGGCCCTCGCTCCAGGTTATGTTCAACTAACTGCATTGGGGGCAAGTTGATGTGCATACATGGGAGTGGTGGTACTAGACCCCACCCCCCCTGCGGGAGGGGTGGAGTTGTTATGCAATGTCACAAAGTAATTCCAACAGCTTATGTATATTTGTAAATTGGTGCATGGTATTGAGTAGTGTGTGTGTTTAATAAATGTACTCTTACTTTTATAAAGCAAAGTACAGACTGGACAATCAATTATTGAGTGTTATTTTTGTGCACCAGCAAATGGCGATTACTAGCCCACACCACCTCCCTTGAGTAAGCCTCAGACTGCTCTGCAACGCTACCCTCTGAGAGTCAGGCGCTACAATTGGGTGTTTGGTTCCCAGTGAAGGACAAATGTAGTCATGTTATTTGTGCAGGCCTCACAGATGCTGCCTCATTTTCCAACAGGGGGGTACAGCAATGCTCCTGTAGTTTAAAAATGTGTAAATATAATGGTATAACTATTTTGCTCTACCTATTACAGCGTTACTACAGTGGTAATAGGGAAAAAATACCAAACCTAATACTTTCCTTCATGGGAAGACGTAACACACAACAATGGGAAAGTGTATCTAAATACAACATGTCTGCTTTTAACTTTTATAAAGGCAATGAATAGCTAATCAGCTAATGACTTGTGATAACTATGTACTGTCGGACTACCGTGAAATACACCGCATTTCACAAAAATAGAGCAACAACAAAAATTACTAGCTTTCAATACATTAAAACGTATAAAATAATTTCATAACTTACCTGCACTACACAAAATAAACATGTGGGCACAATAATATGTAATCCTGCTAAATGTAAACAAAATACGACTTCGTGCAACACACATTTTAAAAGTACATATTAAATATATTAGATTAACACGTGTTTTGTGAGCCCCCTTTTTTCTTTACACCCCCTTCAGCCGACCCCACAAATATTTTGGCTTGGGAGACGTGGACAAAGGGTTTCCTGCCAGGGGAGGTGCGTGCACCACCCCAGACAGGATTTTGTGTATTGGTCAGGTAGGGCTTGAATGGAATCAGACATGCCTGAGGCTCACAAGGAGCCTCGGTGCATATGCCAGTTCAAACCGGTCCTGGGGCACACCAGCCCCGGACCTGGGGCGAGCTGGACAAAGGATTGGGGGTGTAACCACCCCCCTTCCTGGTCCCACCCTTAGGGAGGGACCTAGCAGGTAGTCCGGCCCCTAGAATCCGCTTAAAGGTAGGAGCTGTGTCCTAAGACTTCAGACATCCTGCAATCAACTTAACCACAAGAAGAAGACGGGAACTTCGACGCTCTGCTGCGCAGAGGACCGAAGGAAATCTCCCCTATGGTCAGGGAGTGACCATCTTGCTAACGCAAGCACCAACCAGCTACTCGACGTCTGCTTTGCCGCCGCCTCCTGCCGGAGCCCGAGCCCAGAGCCCGACAAGACCTGGACCTCCAGACCTGTCACCGCCCGATCCACAGTCCCTGCAAAGAAGGAACCCGTGGAGGCACCGAGACACGTGGAGCCAGCCATCTTGAAAGACCCACAACAAGCTGAAAGCGCGACAACAGAGACTCCCTCCAAGTTGTGCTTTGGGTCCTGAGAAGCCCAACATCCGAGCAGCATCTGCACCAAAGGTGAGCCCTCCAGCATCTCCACGATCTGCGTGGGGCCCCTCTGCACTTTGCAACTCGACGCGCCTGCCCGGTCCCTGGCCCGTTGGCTAGTGGCCAATTTGGCGACGAACCTTGAAATCTACGATGCTGGTCTGGTTGCTCCAGACTGGCCCCTGCTTCCCTGCAAAGGAGCAGCCCCTCTGACCTTGCTGGTCAGAGTAATCAGCTTTCTTCATCATTCTTCACGACTTCTGCTTTTGCCAAGGCTTGTTTGCTTCCTTCGAGTCGCCGACACCGCCGACAGCGAGAGCCTGCGTGGGACAGCTCGTGAACCGACTCCTGGACGTCGTCGACCTTCAGGGACCACGTGGCTGCGGAGACAAGCTACCCCTCATCACCTGTTTGCACCCGACATCGCCTGGTACCTACCTGGTGCCACGCTGGTCACTGGCTAGTGACTGTGAACACTGCCCCTCTGCTTTCAGGTCTTCTACAACTCCGATCCACCCTTGGATCCACCGCATCTCTTCTGGACCGACCGCCTGCAGCATCTTTGTCATCAGGCTCCATTGAACAGATAGACGAAACCCGACGCACTTCGAGACCTATGCACCCGCTTCCTGTGGGTGAGGTAAAGCTGGCACTCCGGTGCCCAAGTGTAGAGAAACATCTCTAGTGTCTGTGTTTTAAGTCTTAAAGTTCGTAGTCCATCCAGAAGACCCTTCTAGCAGTAACTTTTGAACTTTTACGCACCCATTGAAAACCTATGGGAGCCCACGTGTAACTTTCCTCACTGCACACGCGACCCGTGGACCTCCTGGTCACTAACTGAAGTTAGCTCCTTGTAGGCCCAGTGATTCTAGAGGCCCTAGGCCTTTTCCCTTTCCTGTTCGTGGTACTTATACCACTATTTTAGTATATGGTTTGAGTGGCCACCAGGGCCCATCCATATAAAGTGCAACTTCTGTATATTGTAATACTTTCTTGTTTAACGATTTGTGCTCCTGTGCTCATAAAGAGTCTAGGGGATACTTTGAATAATAAATACATATATATTTTGAATATATATCTGTGTGGTGTCTTTTCATTGGTATAAAAGGGGGTTATATATGGTAAAGCAGCCTGCTTAACACGCTTTAACGAGTTTAGCCTCAAAGACTGCTTAGCCTACGCTACCACTAGTGCAGCTAGTCCGAAAAGGTTGACTTACAGCCACACCATAAGGGTTGCTTGGCATGGTACAAGGTGGTCATTTTAACTAGTGAACATCATATACCAGGCCAACTTCTCACATTGGTGAGCAGCGGTTGGATTTGAGCTTGCTGTGTTTTACCATTGTAATCTCTTGTTTACCAATTGAAAGATCACATAGATACCTGTAGGTACATATAAAACAAGATTAGATATACTTAAGTTCTACTGAACTTAGTTGTTGTAGAGCAAAGGGAGTAGCACACCCTGACTACAACTACTAGATAGGTTTAGTAGGAAAACCCAAGTGTAGGTAGTTGCAACACATCCACCCACACTTAAGAGCAATGGCTGGGGCAGAGGGGTCCACTGTACCCATCTCTGTCGAGAGTGACCCCCAGAGGGCACCAACCATCTTTGCTACCCTAAACCAAAATGAGCTCAGGCAGTTGGCAAATATCAGGGGCCTTAAACAGCCCAGGAACCCTACCTCTGCTGAACTCATAGAACTCTTACAAGCTGATGAAGATCAGAGAGCTCTCAAGAAAGCCTCCCAGTTAGACCCCTTAGGGACAGGAACAGGAGGCCCTCCTTCTGAAGATGCCACTGAAGTACCCCTTTCCCACAGTCGACCCTTAGTTGAGAATCTGACTACAGACGATGAGAATCAGCATAGGGACAGGGATGACAAAGGGGGTGAATCTGACAGTAGTAGTAGTTCGGATGGGAGAGATAGCCCAGTGCCAGACCTGGCTCAGCTAACTTAAGGCTACTGGGGACTGATAATGGGTTCACCCTATTGGATCTCCCTAGTGGACTTAACCAGGGGTTTGGGAGACAGAGGAATCACTCAGGTGACTCTAATGCCTCTCATGCCTCTAGAGGCTCTCAAGGTCACTCCAGAAGAAGGATGACCAGCCCTCAGAGGAGGGAGCATGAGGCCAGAATGAAGGAAGCTCAGCTGAGGATCAGGAGACAGGAGCTAGAAGTAGCCCTGATGGAAGAAAAACTGAACAAGGCTAGGCAACCTAGAGAGAGTGGGTCTATACCCACTGGTGGCAGCATTGTCCCTAAGGACAAAGATAGGGTCTTTGACAATAGGAACCTGTCCAAGGCTGTGCCCCCCTACAAAAGTGGGGATGATATCCACAAGTGGATGACTGCTCTTGAGAGAGCCTGCAAAGTGCAGCAGGTTCCTGAAGACCAGTGGGCAGCAATCTTATGGCTCTCCTTTGAAGGTAGAGGCAGAGATAGACTCCTCACTGTTAGGGAGGAGGATGTCAGAAACTACAGAGCCATGAAGAGTGTCCTGGTTGATGGGTTAGGCTTAACCACTGAACAGTACAGGTTAATGTTCAGAGATACCCAGAAGGCACAGACTCAGGACTGGTCTGAATATGTTGAATGTGCCACTAAGGCTTTGGAGGGTTGGTTGCTGGGAAGTAAGGTTTCAGATTATACAGGATTGTACAATTTGATGATGAGAGAACAGATTTTAAGTAACTGTCAAAACCAGCTCCTCCATCAACACCTGGTAGACTCAGATTTGACCTCTCCCCAAGAATTGGGAAAGAGGGCAGATAAATGGGTCAGGACCGGGATCAGGCCTAAAAATCAGGGTGGTGACCAAAAGAAAGATACCACCAAACCTCAAGAGAAGGGTGGGGATAAAACAAAAGAGAAATCTTCCTCAGGGCCCCAAAACTCCACACAGGGTGGTGGGTCCCAAGCTCCCTCCTCTACCACAGGTAAAAAGCCTTACTGCCATGAATGTAAAATTCCTGGGCATTGGAAAACTGACAGCAGTTGCCCAAGGGCTAAAAACAAAACTGTTCCTCCAATTACTCCTGTCACACCACCTATTACTGTCAGCAGTAATCCCCCAGGTGGTGGGAGTGTCCCCAGAAATTTGGGTGGGTTTACTTGGGGAACACAGGGGGACCCTGGCTTAGCCAATTCCCCTACAGCAACTACTCTTGTCTGTGATGGTGGCATGGGGTTTGCCAACTTCACTGCCTGTCCCAACACTTTGGGTAGGTACAGACAGGAGCCCCACATCAATGGTACAAAAGCTGAGGCCTACAGAGACACTGGAGCTAGCATCACCATGGTGGCCCATTGGCTAGTTCCCTCTGAGCAGCTTTCGCCTGGTTTCTCCTACCAGGTAACTAACATTGATGGCAAACAGAACAGTCATCCCATGGCAGAGGTATGTCTCAGCTGGGGAGGTGTCACTGCCCCTAAAAGGGTGGCAGTGTCCCCAACCTTGCCTGTAGACTGCTTACTGGGGAATGACTTAGAACTCTCAGCTTGGGCTGGAGTTGAACAAGACACCCATTCTAAAATGGTAGGCCTTTCACAAAAGGGTAGTGGGGTTGTGCCATTCACAACCCCTGTCCAAATAGATTTCCTCCCTGGAAAGGTTGGAAGGGCAGTGGTAGCCACAGCCCAGGCACAGACAGACTTCCCTGTAGAGACTGGCAGAGCTGTGACAGTCACAGCTCAAACACAAACTGAGTGCCCCCCTGAAAAGGTTGGCAAGGCTGTAATGGTCTCAGCCTATACTCAGACTGACATAGGTGTAGTGAAGCCTGAAACTATGGACCACTCCACACAAACAGGGAGTAGTGGGGAGGAAGAAAAGTCTCCCTCTCCCCAGACATTAGGAAAAGGTCAGCCTCCTCAGGGATCTGACCTCACCCCTTGTGAAGGAACTGCCCCAGAGGTAGCCAGGCCTGGCCTGGCAGAGCCTCTGATGTCAGTGGCCCCTTCCAAGGTGGGACCCAGTCTGGTGCAGGTAGCCTGCCTCTCTCTACCCTGCCTCAGTCAGCCCAGGGCTGCAGAGGTCAGGGAGGCCAGTGGACCCCAAGAGGGCCCCTGTCCACAAGAACCCCCCCCATCAAAAGAATGAGGATTGCCTGACTAGTAGGGGTGGGCGACAATTTCCGTTCCGCTCCCGGAAATTGCGACAATTCGACATTTCCGCGTTCCGACCGGAACGCGGAAATGCCGAATTGTCGCAATTTCCGGGAGGGAACGGAAATTGTTGCCTGGCCAACCACAACAGGAAGCACTTACAGATATAAATAAAGCAGGGGCCCAAGTGGAAGCTCAAATTCAGTAACGCTTTATCAGCACAAAACATTAGGGAGCTAGGTCGAGGCTGGGCAGGTGTGCTTTTCCCCCAGGTCGTCGTCACTTACCCGATCCGTGATTCCGACTCGAGCGCAATCCCCACGTAGTCTCCAGGAGGTTCAGTCTCCTCATCTGCTGCTCTGCTCGGTCTCTGGCCCATAAACAGAAGGCATGTGAACTGCATGGAAGCCCCGCCCCACACACCAGCGGTGGGCAACGTCTTCCGCCCTTTCCCCCACTGATGGACAGCTGACTCGAGGGACCCCAGGAACGTCGGCGCCGTGTCAACGTTACAGACACACATGGTTACTGTAACGGCAGCGGCAAGCCGGAAGCACCAATTTCCGCGATCACGGAAATATCGCGTGATCGCGGAAATTGCGGGCATTCTCGCGAGAATTGGCGGAAGTGCCTTCCGCCAATTCCGCCCACCCCTACTGACTAGTAGCCCTAGCCAGGTGATGGGTAAAAACATTCCTGAGGGATTTCCTGTACTGGTAGTTAGGGACCTCCCCCAGAGGGATTCTGTTGGGCACAGACAAACATGGGACCTTAGGGCCCCAAACCTGACCTCTCCCTCCAGTAAGCCCACAAAAGGGTCCCAGCCTCCAGCTTTAGGTAGTCAGAGGCTGACCCTGAGAGCACACTGCAACTCAGTGAAAGAAAGAAAGGCATCCATGGTGGAGGATGATTGGAGGAAGCTGAGGCCTCACTTTGAGGACACTCACTTCAGTACTCCATCTCAACACCAGCCTTTTACTTTGCCAAGACACACCAAAGGTAGAGATTCCCTATGGTGGAGACCCTCTGATACCCTTAGGGTGAGGGATTGCTTAGTGGACCATGAGACAGGGGGTAACCATGCCAGTGCTGGTTCTTCCTTATATGGCCACTTAGGCAATATAGGCTTACTTGGTCAAGGTCAGCCTTATCTCCCTTCGTTTGGGGGGGGGGGGTTGTGTAGGAAGGTGGATATCTGACTATGGTTACCCCCAAATTTGTGCCCAGTGTCTAGCTGGTTTTTCGACTTAGTAGGCCTGAGATCCTGCCATTCAGGGTCTCAGCCCATCTGCTCTCTCTTTAAAATGGACTCCATGTACCCTAGGTACATAACCCATTGGAACTAGATCACCATGTGAGCCCCTGTACCAGTGTACACTAGGGACCCAGGGCATTGGTGTATCTAAGGCCTACCAGGGGCTGAAGCATGTATTGTGCCACCCCTGGCCTGGCCTAACAATTTGACACAACTGGCTGATCACTCAGCTGGGGTAAGTTGGTGTAACCACCTCTTACTTAGGTGTGGTATACCTATACCTAACCTTAAATGGAACACCTGTTAACCTATCAGCCACTCCTATGGCAGGCCTTAACAATCCTGAAGGCAGAGTGCTTGGTTTCATGTGAGATGGTGCTCTGGCATGAGCTGAGCCTGTCTGCAGTGGTCGGAACAACTTCCTTCTACCGTTTCCTGATATAGCCATACCATATACTCTTAAGTGCATTATGAACCTCGCGGTTAAATGCTATCTTTGGTTTGGCTTTATTAAAACATGTCGAGTAAGGTGTCATACGAATTGGAATACTAACCCCTTGCCAATTCTGGTGACGGGGTTAGCATTCCACCCTTCTAGAGGGACACAGCATGTACAGTACCTGAAACCCGGGTAAAATCAGACAAAGCCTCAGCTCCACAAAATGGATGCTGCCACAACAGACATAAGTCTGCCCTCCTGCTGCTGGGAGTCCTTCCAGCTTGGGAGACGTGGACAAAGGGTTTCCTGCCAGGGGAGGTGCGTGCACCACCCCAGACAGGATTTTGTGTATTGGTCAGGTAGGGCTTGAATGGAATCAGACATGCCTGAGGCTCACAAGGAGCCTCGGTGCATATGCCAGTTCAAACCGGTCCTGGGGCACACCAGCCCCGGACCTGGGGCGAGCTGGACAAAGGATTGGGGGTGTAACCACCCCCCTTCCTGGTCCCACCCTTAGGGAGGGACCTAGCAGGTAGTCCGGCCCCTAGAATCCGCTTAAAGGTAGGAGCTGTGTCCTAAGACTTCAGACATCCTGGAATCAACTTAACCACAAGAAGAAGACGGGAACTTCGACGCTCTGCTACACAGAGGACCGAAGGAAATCTCCTATGGTCAGGGTCAGTGAGTGACCATCTTGCTAACGCAAGCACCAACCAGCTACTCGACGTCTGCTTTGCCGCCGCCTCCTGCTGGAGCCCGAGTCCAGAGCCCGACAAGACCTGGACCTCCAGACCTCTCACCGCCCGATCCACAGTCCCTGCAAAGAAGGAACCCGTGGAGGCACCGAGACACGTGGAGCCAGCCATCTTGAAAGACCCACGACAAGCTGAAAGTGCGACAACAGAGGCTCCCTCCAAGTTGTGCTTTGGGTCTTGAGAAGCCCAACCTCCGAGCAGCATCTGCACCAAAGGTGAGCCCTCCAGCATCTCCACGATCTGCGTGGGGCCCCTCTGCACTTTGCAACTCGACGCGCCTGCCCGGTCCCTGGCCCGTTGGCTAGTGGCCAATTTGGCGACGAACCTTGAAATCTACGACACTGGTCTGGTTGCTCCAGACTGGCCCCTGCTTCCCTCCAAAGGAGCAGCCCCTCTGACCTTGCTGGTCAGAGTAATCAGCTTTCTTCATTCTTCACTACTTCTGCTTTTGCCAAGGCTTGTTTGCTTCCTTCGAGTCGCCGACAGTGAGAGCATGCGTGGGACAGCTCGTGAACCGACTCCTGGACATCGTCGACCTTCAGGGACCACGTGGCTGCGGAGACAAGCTACCCCTCATCACCTGTTTGCACCCGACATCGCCTGGTACCTACCTGGTGCCCCGCTGGTCACTGGCTAGTGACTGTGAACACTGTCCCCTCTGCTTTCAGATCTTCTACAACTCCGATCCACCCTTGGATCCACCGCATCTCTTCTGGACCGACCGCCTGCAGCATCTTTGTCATCAGGCTCCATTGAACAGATAGACGAAACCCGACGCACTTCGAGACCTATGCACCCGCTTCCTGTGGGTGAGGTAAAGCTGGCACTCTGGTGCCCAAGTGTAGAGAAACATCTCTAGTGTCTGTGTTTTAAGTCTTAAAGTTCGTAGTCCATCCAGAAGACCCTTCTAGCAGTAACTTTTGAACTTTTACGCACCCATTGAAAACCTATGGGAGCCCGCGTGTAACTTTCCTCACTGCACACGCGACCCGTGGACCTCCTGGTCACTAACTGAAGTTAGCTCCTTGTAGGCCCAGCGATTCTAGAGGCCCTAGGCCTTTTCCCTTTCCTGTTCGTGGTACTTATACCACTATTTTAGTATATGGTTTGAGTGGCCACCAGGGCCCATCCATATAAAGTGCAACTTCTGTATATTGTAATACTTTCTTGTTTAACGATTTGTGCTCCTGTGCTCATAAAGAGTCTAGGGGATACTTTGAATAATAAATACATATATATTTTGAATATATATCTGTGTGGTGTCCTTTCATTGGTATAAAAGGGGGTTACATATGGTAAAACAGCCTGCTTAACACGCTTTAACGAGTTTAGCCTCAAAGACTGCTTAGCCTACGCTACCACTAGGGCAGCTAGTCCGAAAAGGTTGACTTACAACCACACCATAAGGGTTGCTTGGCATGGTACAAGGTGGTCACTTTAACTAGTGAACATCATATACCAGGCCAACTTCTCACAGACCTCAAATAAGGATGACTAATCAATAATATTTCGAGAATCTAGTCTTATTATTCAAAAAGCACCAGTGCGTATGACAAAGAATGTGAATATCGATGTACCGAACAGCTATCAAACTGTTCCGCGGTCAGATAACCTAATAGAGATACTCTTTGGAGACTTCTCCTTTTACTCTATTCCCACAATACTCAAGTAGCGGTGTATTGGAGGCATAATAGATACCGATCAAGAATCATACGCACTGGCGCTTTTTGAATAATAAGACTAGATTCTCGAAATATCATTGATTAGTCATCCTTATTTGAGGTCTTTTTGAATATTCCAGATACCTGTAGTAAGCCCTGACGAAGTTCCCAAGGCACAAGGGAACGAAACGCGTTGGCTGTGTGCCTGTCTTTTAAGCAAGACTACAAATAAAAGAAGAAAACTATTTCTACTACAAGTGTTGGCTTTGTATGACTCGTGATAGAGTGCACCTTCCTTCTTTTGTGAATTGCAGCCTATAACTGGAGGGAAAACAGGAAAATTATTACATGGAAATAGTTATGTGCATGTTATCATTTCCCAAGAGGTTGTTTTCCTTAACCCTCAGTGTGGTATAATAAAAAGTGCAACTACCCCAATACAGCGTGGATAGTATGCTTGAATGCACTTTTTTGAGGCATCATGATACTCTTATCTAGATGCGCTCAGGCAGTCTCAATGCTCTTTGATTTATCCAGCTTGTTGCTGCCAAAGATATAGCTATACACCGCTGTATCTTGCTAACTGTGCCGGAATGGTGAATTTAAAAGGGGTGGTGAATATAAAATGAAGTGGTGAAATTAAAAAGGGGAAGACGCCCTTCTTTTGGTCGAGTTCTAATAACTCTTCATAGGTGGTACATAAGTCATGCACTGTGTGTGTGTGCCCTTTCTATAAATACATGGCTGGTGGGTAGACTCAAAGAGTCACCTCAGGTGCCTCTTTTCAAAGCGGACACTGTTTGTTGCCTCATAAAAAATTACCACGTTTGAGGAACATAAGTGAAGTGGTAGGCCCATTTCTCGCAAAATGCAATGCACATGTTTTAGTTCACAGCATTATATATCGTTGTGCCTACACCATCTTAGTGTAGTACGTGGTTATTATTATTGGTCATTGTGTTATTTGTTATGTGATGGCTGGCATTCGTGCTTTAATACAAAATGTTACTAAGCAGTTGTTGGTGCTCATGCATGCACACATTCTCTTTTTTCGAGTTGTGATCAGTTGAGCATCTGAGTGGGGAGCGCAGGTTAAAAGGACTTGTGTTGAAGTAATAGGAAAAAAGGAGAAAGAAAACAGTAAACTACCTCTCCATGGAGTTTGAATTGGCCCATGGAATGTGGGTAGATCTGGAAGTTCCTGTCTTACCTACTGGTAAAGTCATGTTTATAAACCACAGGCCGACACAATGCAGCAATTATCTACTACATATAATTAACCTCTAAAAAGTAAAATCACCCCTTGTTTTGGTTCCACGTACTTGGTTCAAACCGGCTGGCACATGTATCTATCACTTCTCTCCCGTCCCAAATGTTAATTACTTCTCGGCGTGACTGTGTGTAGGAAAGTAGGATCTGCTTCTCATGGTTACCCCCCCCCCTCCCCTTTTTGCTGGATTTTACACTGTTTTTGACTAATCTGACTGGGATCCTGCTAATCAGGACCCCGTCTATCTGCTTTATCCCTAAAATGTTATATCCTGTACTTAGGTACACTCCAGATTGGATACTGGGGTACCCTTGTCAGTCCCTAGTATATGGTACACATATACCCAGGGCATAGGTACCCCAGAGGCCACCCATGGGCTGAAGCATGTATTATGCCAGTGCAGCCTGTGTAAGCTGGTGCTTGCACCACTTACGAAAGATATAGGTTTACTATATCTATAGGTCACTACACTCAGTCACCCCTCTAGCAGGCCTTGACAATCCTGAAGGCAGGGTGCTGGGTTTTATATGAGAGGGTGCATGAGCAGAACACCCCTGCAGCCTCCTCAGACCATTCTCCTGGGTTGTCGGTGACGCAGCCAGACATATAGGTTTAGGTGCATTATATGCTCACGTAAAATGCTATCTCGAGGTATGATTCCACCCTTCTGAAGTGAGCTTTATGTGTCTTCCCGGTACCAGCCTTCTCAACCCGGACAGCACAAAATGGTTGCTGCCGACCAGAGACACATTTCTGCCCTCCTGCTGCTGAGCCAAGCTCGAGCAGGGGAAGGCAGCACAATAGGCATCCTGTCACAGGGAAGTGTGACCACCTCCCAAACAGGATTTAGTTTATTGGGGCTGGGTGGGTGCACTTCCAAAGTGCCTGAAAGTCTGCATGAGGGGCACATTTGGTGTCCCTGTGCATAGTCCAGTTCAAACCAGTCCTGGGAGCCGTTGGTCCTGCTCTGGCACGAAACTGGACAAAGGACATGGGAGTATCCTCCCCACTGTCCTGACCCTCCCCTGGGAGGGTCCCCTGAATCTGTTCAACCCTCTCCCATGGGTACAAAAGGGCTTAACTGGCTGTAGGACCCTAAATTCAACGTGGACAAGATTCTGAACAAGAAACCACTGACCTTCTACTGTGTGGACACTGGACTATGCTGGCCTTCGACTGGGCCTGACTTCGTCTCCCTCTCCGTCCAAAGTATTGTCTGTGCCCATCCATTATGCAGGCTCCATGCAGGACCTGTGGAGCATCAAGGACAATGGAAGTTATCTCCCTTGGGGTGAATGAGTCACTCCCCTGCATTTGCAGGCATTGTAATGCAACTGACTGGTCTGCTGATCCTGAGGTCCTGAGGACTCCGAAGGCTCCAACAGCACAGGAGGTGGGTTCCTACCTTCCTTGAGGTCGAGCTGTCCTCTCACCAAGTGTGAGACCAGTATCCCTCGTGGGGACTGCATAACCCAAACCCCTGTGCACTGCGTAGTTTTGCATGTGCATATGCTTGTTGGTGTTTTCCGAACAAGTACATTGGGCTGTGAATAGCCCCAACCTCTGGGCACATTTCCACCAAAGAACTTCAGCCTCCTCACACTGAGTGTTCCGTGGGCTGTTGCTTTGTAAATCGGATCAAGGTCCCCTTGTGACTCCTGTGCCTCCAGCCTATGGCTCCTCTCAACTAAAACAGAACAGTTAAAGCTGAACCATCATGTATTAGTGAAATATATGTACTAACATCCCAGTGAAAAATTAATTAAATCACATTTATTTCCACTAGGAGATGTACAATACAGCATAAGAGGCACCACTACTGGGAAGTTTTAACCCATACAACATTGAACCTGGTAGGTGTATGGATCCCTTTATATGAAATTTGGAACTGTAAATATGACACGAAAAGGTTCAGTTTAACTGAGATGATGTTTTAACTCTATTTAAACTGGCAGGAAGCCATTGCACCTGCATGCAGTAATACAAAACGGTACGTAAGTAAATGAAATCTAGAAACTTTCATAGCCAAAACGAGTAGGAAAACACACTAAAACCAGTCATATTGTTATCTTTACAGGAAAAAAAATTCCTACCCGAATTATGTCCAGTCCTGATGAAGACCTTAACGCAAACAGAGTTTCTGGTCCCACCACCATAAGGTCGAAACGCGTTGGTATTTACTACACAGCAGTTCGGAGCCAACTAGGAAAAGAATATACCGATCTCTCTCGGACTGTTGAGCATTAGTAGCTGTGCTCTTCTATACTAGTTCTTGAGAATAGTCTCTGACCCTGTATAGGACTACACAAATAGATAGTCCTGAGGACTAAGAATAACAAGGTCCCAGTAGATTGTGTTTATAAAACAGTAGGACATGAAAGGGAACATGTAATTTAGCTGGTGAATCAAACATCCAAAAATTACCATAAGACTAATTGAGAACATGCCTGTTTAGTGTGTGATGTAAAAGAAACATTACATGTATAGTATTTGTCAATCGATGAGTTTATCCATTTATAACCAGTTTAGAGTTTGTCCAGGGAGTGATACACATGTGTATATGTTTTGTATATAAATGTTTTATGTGTTGTGAAAAATATTAGAGATGTGTAAATATATTCGATGAAGGGATCCTCAATTTGAAAATAAGGTTTGAAGAAAAAGAAAAATTAAGATTTGAAGCCCAGAGTCAATAAAAAGGACTAGTGTGGCGAAAAGAAACATTGTGATTAATGGTGTCAGAGGTATTTTGATTGTTAAAACATTAATATATTGATTCTGGCCTCTGAACTCCTGAATTGAATCATTCCCCTGTGTTATAGGTTTAAGATTAGGGTAGTCACCAGGCCTACGAGGGAATAGATCGGATTATTCCCCATCGAGATTTAATATCTCTTGTTACCAGTATATACGTATCCCAGTAGCGTACTTGTTACTTTGAATTTCCCCTCATCCAGATATAATATAGAATCACCTCTGCTCCAAAGAACTTTACGTACCCAAATAGAGTAAATTAAACGCAATACGGACAGTATACATTTTATCAATGTCTGAACCCAAAACACTCCGCATGAGAGAAGAAGACATCGAGGAACTTCTTAAGCGTCCATCCACCCTCAATCCAGGCAATACTTCCATCAATCCTGGTCAACAATCGGACTTGGAAAAAATAACACGTCTAAAGAAAAAACAAATCCGTACAGCCATCCACGGTGAAGTATTACTTGAACATTTACGGGCGGGTACAATTCCAGCAGGCCTCCAAGTAAACCAGCATTGGCATAGCCAATAGGTCTCGCTTTTGGGACCTTATAAGTATTTAGTTATGCAGCACAATATCCTTGGTGCATCAACATCAACTGTTGAATGGCTAAACACTGATAACGTCCCAAAGGCGAGACCTATTGGCTATGCCAATGCTTGGTTTTTTTTTACTGCAGTTGGCTTTTAAACATTTTTTTGTCAGGACTTTTTTTTTCAATTGTGATTACCTGACAGAATTGTGGAACTGAAAGAAGGTCAGTCAACCTCAGCAAATGACCTTCCACTGCGCTGCAGCACGTCGCTGGGTTTTTAGGAACTTTGGTCAGTTTAAACTAGAAACTTGTTTGTTAAAATGTGCAGGTTTTGCTTTAGATGATGGATTATGTGGCAAATGGAGCGAGTCCATAACTATACGGAAAACGTCAGGGCTGCAGACTCGCATAATTTCAGTGGACCTGCTGCTAGCCAAATGCCTAAAGAAGGTAAGTATGCTCAAATAAGTTCACCATGATGTGATTGGAGCACCCTTTAGACTTCTCGCACAACTCGGACACACTTTCCACATAAACCTCCTTATAAACCCACACTCTACTTCCCCTTTGCAACAAACGAAGTAGCCTCATGGCTGACCACGTCTTGGATATGAAGTGATAAAGAAAATGTACTATACAGTGCAAATGTTGTCCCCTATTGTATAGTAGGGTTATATAGAGCTTACCACCTGTAGCGAGTTGCTGAAGCAGTATGGACTGGTAGCACACCCCCTGCATGTACGATGTGTTAGTGATTAGATCATTCATAATGTCAGTTTGTCATGCTTGCTACCAGATTTAACATGTGGCGTGGCCTGAGGTGGCAAAGAGAATAGCACCACCTGTGCAGCAGGGTAGCCAAGAGTTCTGTCAGTGGTCAGCAGTCCACCAGTGACCCGGGGTCCCTGGGTCAGCCAGGCCTGCAACCTCTCTTCAAAAACAAATGGAAGCAGAGGGAAGTGTGCAGTAGCATCGCCTGGCTTATGCAGTCTGGGGGCACCACCAGGCACACAACCGAGCCTTGATATACCGTGAACTGGCCTAAAGCTGCGCGAAGCCAACACAGCAGGCTTTGCCTTGTTGTAAATGAATAACCCGGACATTAATTAATGTTATCCCTCTGCACCCCTTACCAGAGCGCAGTTAGAGAAAGGCCCACTGTGTTCATCACGTGCCCTCTTATAGTATATATAATGGCAGGGTAGGTACCCTCTGTGTGAAGACTGCCCACCTCGTCAAATCGTACATTTCTAAAGTGCCCATGATCATACCCCTTGCCCCTGCACTATCTTAAATTTTACCCCCCCCCCCACTGGACAGGTCAGTGCCTTTAATGGTTCTCTTCATGAGCCTGCCTGTTAATGAAGACAAGAAGCCAGTGAGCGCGAGCTGGGTATTGTTCTCCATTTTTTCCTTCTTTTTTTTAGACAAATTGCATTGAGCTGGTTTTGAGCGGGCTGTGTCTCTCCTGGTCAAACAATCAAACAATCCGAAATTATGAGGCCGTTGGGCTCAGAGCAGTTTGTTTTGTTAATTGCGCCTGTTAAGCCTAATTACCGAGCAGGATGGGGCTGGGGTGGAGGGAGGGGAAAACTCCCTTTTAGAGCAAACTTTAAAATTCTGGGAGCACTCTCCGGGGCTTCAGATGCGGAAAAGGGTGCCCGTGTGTGAGAGGGGTACGGAGGGCCCTGGGATGAACAGCCTGGAGCCAGGGAGTCTGCTGGAGGGGACAGACCTGAGGTATGGATGGTGAGTCGATGGATGACTGTATAAATGGATTCATTGAGGGGTGGGTATGTGTCTGGGGAGAGACAGACGGACAGACAAAGTGAGGTGACTAGGTGATTTTCTCTGGATAGGCTTGGCTAGAAGAATGCATGGATGTATTGATTTATTGGTTTTGGATGGTGAATGGATGATGAATTATTGGATGGGTGATGGTTAGCGGTTGGATTAGGGTGAGTTTTCAGATGATTGATGTATTGATTGGATTGAGGGATTAATGAGTGGGTGTGTGGATGGGTGAATGAATGGATTGATGAATGGAACTAATTGAGGTGGATAGATGAGTGGATTGGGTCCGGGTACATCCATGCATGTGGAGGGTGGCTGCTGATGGATGGGTGGCGGGTAGTGGATGCATTTGAGTGGGTTGGTATGATGGGTGTGTGGATGGATTGTAGGGAGGATGGATGACATGGACAGATGAATGGGTGTGTGGATGGGTGGACCGATGCAATAGTGGACGGACTGTTCAGAGCAATCTATACGTTCTAAGTGTCCTGGGGGTTTTAATGTGATATTGCAATCCTGCTGTCGTCGTGTCATTCATTCTAAAGCAAACACTGCAACGTCTGTAAATAATGGACTTTATGTAAGGACCGAGTGTTGACATCTTACGTATATCGTGTGGGGCTTCTGAAAAGGGTCATTTCCAGTCCCACTGTAATCAACGGTCGTGGACACGCACCTGTAAAAAGAGGCGGAGCAGGGCACGCCGGCATGTGCCAGGGCACGGTGGGCGCGTGGCTGCAAGTGGAGTGTCAATAAGTCTGCACCAGCTGTGAGGTCCTGAGAGCTGCCTCCTTGAGAGTTCAAGAATTCAACACACACAAGTGCATGAAGGGGAGGCCTGGATGCCTGTGCTCCCCTGCCCCCCCCCTTGATATTAAACATGTCTAACCACATTTAAGAGGCAATTGACGTATATAAGAACAGACCACCCCATACTGTGAAATTATAAAATGCATAAGAACCCCAGTTGTTTCCAGTGATGAAGTGGACGTAGGCGCGTCACGCCGAGAGTCCTGCAGTTTATTGCGCACACGGTTGTAAAAGTGAATGCTGCAGACATTCCATGTCATTTTGACATCAGTCATATTCCCAAAATTAAACCACCGGGAAATGGATCGCGCGGTTTCATTTATTTAATGTTTCTTTACTGGCGCGTAGCGCTTCTTGTCTCTGCGTGGCAGTGTTTTGGCACAAGTCATGATAAACTGAAGCGGACAAATCATTAATCAGTGTGTACATGCTGTTGGTTGTGGCAGTGTTTGCTGGTCTGCATGTCTGGTCTTCCCTGGTGGTCTCCTAGTACAGTGACAGTGTGTGCTCTTGCACTGGTGATGCTGTGCACAATACACCAACACTCTGGGGGCAGGTCTGGCATGTTGTCCCATTTGCGGGGTGTGAATGGAGTCTGGGGTCGGCCACAGCTCCCGTGGGGGCTTTGGTAATTCGCCCTGGTCGCTGCTGGCTGATGATGCGCTGGCTGGTGGTCTCTAGTCACAGCCCTCCCTCTCAATAGTTGACAAATGGTGTGAGGGTGACACGGTGCATCAGCGGCTTCCAGCTGAGCAGTGCCATCGCGCTCCCCGCAAAAGTGTGTCAGGGGTGTGGGGAAGGCAAACGAACAATCTGCCCCACACCACAGCGACGGATGGGAGCTTCTCTGCTTCCACCCCGTGCGTAAAGCGTCTTGCTCATTTATGGGGCTGGTTTTATAGCTTCTCATAGCCACTTCATGGTGCTGACTGCCAAATCTTCGTTTTCTCTTATCTTGCTGTGGATCGTGCATGTGGCTGGTACGTTCATCGTGCGAAGTAGAGTGTGTAAAGTAAAAAAACACAAGCGTGTGCGTCGCGCTGAAAGAGGAGGAGGCAGCAGGGGGATGGGAGAGAGGAGGGGGCCTGCGCCTGTTTCCCTAGCGGGAGCACGCAGGAACCATATGTTAATTACAAACATATGGTGTCAAAGCTCGCTCCCGCAAGGATTTCACCAAACGTGCACATGTTGCCATTCAAAGCAATGGAATGCGTGCACGTTTTTGGCAGTAAAACAGAATCGATAGCTAAAGGTCTTTTCCTATGCAGCGCAAGCGAGCTGCTAGGCGAGACCTAAAAATGTTCCTGTCATAATGTTCGAGGGAGTTTTTTTTAAGGGTCAAGAGGGCAGGGGGCTGAGCACAGGGCTCAGGGAACCTTCACCGTATGATCGAGGGAGTGAGTTTGGGACAAAAGGGGCACCATAATTTGAGCCGGGGTGTCTGGGAACGCTCGCTCTAAAAATGAAGGAAACAGATATGTGAGCCATGGAAACTGAGGCTGAAAGTTTAACAGTTTTATTAAGATGATGCAACTTCAAGGAACTTCAAGAAAAAGGCATAAAAATACAAAATACAGATATAGTGACCTCGCATCAATCAGAAGGCATTGAACTCGTTTGGAGAGAGACACTTCAGAAAACCTCAAAGACTCATTTATAAATGTTTTATGAAAAACATAAGTTAAATCAAGGAAAATGTTCTCGGAATGCAAAACACACTTGATCTAAAGACTGAGAATACTCCTGTATCTACCTAAAAGTAACAGCCTTGCAAGTGTAATATAAGCTTTAAATTGTCAATAAGAAAACACCAATTTAGAGACAAAATTGCATAGAAAAATAGCATACATAGCATATACAGCAAATATATTGGCAAGTTAAATTGTATCTTAAATACAAAAAACAAGAGCTCTTGGGGAGCACCCACACCCGCCTGCCATCTACTAACAGTCGGGTGTGGTAGTCCGCCGAGGACTGTGTGAGCTCCCTTTTTATACATTTTAAGGCTATGAGAAGCGCCTACAGTAACGTCATCTCATGCCACTTCTACCTACGTCACTTAGTGCATGGTTTGCACATTTTATCAGACGTGTCGTGTCTATCCTACTAAATGCGGAACGTAGACTAGGTGAAAGGTTATATTCTCAGGCCAAGCGCTCGTCGTAAATTGCATAGGGTAGGCAGAAAATATGTAATGCAAAGGAATAAAATATACATATATGGATATGTGTCTTGGTTATTCATCACCCTAGCTTGATGCGGCTGCGGTGGGAACTTCTCTATTTTCATGTACAGACCCAGGATGTGATGTGCTATATGTTGACAGAATAGAGAGACAGTGAACTCTGCGCCAGTGAACTTTGCACACGGGTAGGGTGGGGGCTCTTTAGTTTGGAGCATGAGGCCTCGCTGAGAGGGTGATTCTTGGCCAGACAAGCCTAGAGCCTGCTGTTCAGTAAAATGGGTGCAGTACTCGTATTAACTTAACAAAAGGCCTACAGATCTGGCTGGCAGGGCCTACGTAGGGTTTCATGCTTTGCTGAGTGACAAGGATGGCCCAGGGTATTTGTTATATAGTAACACAGGACCCTCCAGTCAATTTAACACGGCCTGCAAATTAGGCTGGCAGGGCAAGGACAAGGGTCTTATACCTCAGGTGTGGACAGAACAGGCCTGGGGTACCCTATGATATAAAATAGACCCTCTCTCATTATTCATCGATCAGCCTGAATATCTGGACAGCTTTAGTCATATAGGAACGAAATGTTCAAGAGACTGGATGTTCCATTCAACTAAAACTGCTGAATGGTTAAGCCTGAAAGAACTTGAACTTATCAAGGAATTAGAAGAAGCACTTTTGAGTAATGCAGCTGTGGAGAATGCTCAAGCACTTCTAGCAAAAGTGGAGAAAGAAAACAAGATCTTCAGAAAGAATACAGAAGATGCAAAAAGATCAAAACTGCAGAAAGATATCATTGGGTTCTCAGAAAATAGACCTATCCATACTTAGATATAGAGTATTATAAAAAACCACAAAATACAGGAGCCCTAAGAACCTACGGAGGAAGAAGCAGGAGACATTTTCTTACCTTTTCCGACGCATCGTCCCTTTCGGACAGCTCCAGTGACGCAGAACCTTCAACCAGTACCAGAAGCAACCAACTGAGACAATTTGACCAACCGGCACCTTTTTTAGACAGAGGAAACGGCAGACCCAGGGGTCGATCGCGAGCCAACAGATGGTACAATCCCCAACCCAACCTGTATCAAGGGGAAATAACAACGAGAAGGTATGTCTACCTCTGGTAATGGGAGATAAGGATCCCATCTATAATCCGTCAAATCACGTCCTATCTATAAATCAGATTAAAGTATTACAAAAAGGCCTCTCATTTATACCGACTGTGAAACCAGACTTGAGTCAAGCAAAACTTGAAATCATACAACTATTCCGCAAAATGCGACTTAAGTTTTCTTTCAAGACCATTTAGATATGACACCACGGAACTATTCAGGCCTAAAAATTCCTTCCACATTTATTTCGAACACGACCAATATGCTTATTGTATTGCTGACATTTGAAAAAAATTTAATAAGAGATCTGGATATACTCAATAAAAAGAAAACTTTCACTAAATGGAATCTACCCAAAAACAAAAAGCTGGCTTTAGATCAATTGATGCAAAATAAAAACCTTATAATTAAGCCCGCAGATAAAGGCGGAGGAATCGTGATATTGCCACGAGACAAGTATGAATCTGAGGAATCACGACGAATATCCATTGAAAGATATTATCGAAAAACTGATGAAGACAGGAATAAAAAGATAACTGATGACTCTAATAACCACTGCAGAGGTAGAAGGATGGCTATCTAAAAAGGAAGCACAATTTCTAATAAATGAGAATCCTAGGACACCAATTATGTACGTCCTTCCTAATATTCATAAAGATCTAAACAACCCCCCGGGAAGACCTATAATTTCGGGGGTGAATTCCTTACTAGAACGACCAGCCAAATATGTTGACACCTTTTTGAAACTTTTAGTGTGCAACACTGTAAGCTACATAAGAGACACCATGCAAGCTATAACCTTACTGGAAGACCAACCGTTTGAGGAAATATTGGTAACACTAGATATAGTGAGCCTCTACTCCAATATTCCACAAGAAGCGGCACATGAAGCACTTCAAGTCTTTCTGGAAAAACGTGTCCGCCCCCATAATGTGCCTACCAACTTTCTACTACAACTGGCAGAGATATGTCTAAAATACAATTTCTTTACCTTCAATGACATCCAATTCCTACAAGTTATGGGGACTGCGATGGAGTGTCCTTTTGCCCCAGAGATGGCCATAATGTTTATGGCATTACTTGAAGACAAGTGGATATACAACAACAATCCGTACGATGGACACATCAAAATATGGTGTTGATACATCGACGATGTGTTCATGCTATGGAGAGGAAAGGAAGAAGAACTCAACGCGTTTGTAATTTGGTTGAGCAATAGGAATTCAGATATCCAGTTCACCCTAAGTGCTAGTAAGATAGAAATGAATTTCCTGGACCTCATGATCAATCATGAAGATGGGCACCTCTACACCACCCTCTACACGAAGAAGACCGATAGGAATACATTCCTGCACTTCTCTAGCTTTCATCAGCGCAACCTCCGGGAGAACTTACCACTAAATCAGTTCCTCAGGATAAGGAGAAATTATACCAAGAAGGAAGACTACTTCGAAAATGCAGCAGAACTCACAAAAAAACTTTTAGTGAGGAACTATCCAAAAAAACTCCTAAAGAGGACTATGAAAAGGGCATGGTATACCCCCCGAGATTCCCTGTTTACTCCGCGACAGAAGAAAGAGAGTATGCCCCTTGTCTGTGTGACAACATTTTCTGGCTTAACCAACGAGGTACAAAAAATTGTCAGAAAAAGCTGGAATACGGTGAAAGGTCTCACACCGTTAACACAGACACCAATATTTGCTCTTAAGAAGAACAACAGTATAAAGGACAAACTCGTACGTGCAAACACCGCAATAAAAAAACAGGATACTTCCTTAAGAACAATGCTGTCTTTACCACCAATTAAAGGACACAGGAAATGCGGTAACTGCGTGTCTTGCGAAAGCACCATGGAAGGAACAAAATTTGTATACGGCAATTTAAGTATATAAAGCATGATGACTTCACAAATTGTAATACTCACAATGTTATTCTTTGTAAACTTTTAAACATTACAGCCCCGTGGGTATCTTTCATTCAATTCTCCTAGTGTATTCATTCACTGAGCGAAATTCCAAGTGAAATCAAATGGTACATCAAATCGGCAATTGGTCGCTATAAATTCAAACTTTATTGTTCATCACGTGAGAGAACAACAGTAAAGACACGCAAAAGAAATGGACAAATAATAAAAAACATGCCGTAGTAGGAAGTCCTGGAATGGAGCCCTGTCCAATCAAATCAGTTTCACTATCAGCGTCACAGAGTACCAAGGCAACGGAAACGTATGCATCACAGACGCAAGTACATCACACGCAATTTTTACAAAGTCAGGAAACAAGGAACCGATTACAAGCCGAGGATCCTGTTCATCCGGTGACCTCCGAAAGCGTATGGAGAAGAACATCCACACAAACAAAGGAGCATGAAGACCCGTCTCCTGAAAAAAGGTACGAGTAGACACGAGCAGAAGCATGTCTCCTTACTAATCTGCACTTTAAGACCGAAAGTTGCAGAGATTACCGCTACTTGACCATATGGGGTAACAGACATTACAACATTCCGTTAAAGTACCAAAAACATTAAATCGAGTATGATAATATTCGGCATGAAAAATGGCCATCAACTAAAACAGAACAGTTAAAGCTGAACCGTCATGTATTAGTGAAATATATGTACTAACATCCCAGTGAAAAATTCAGTAAATTGCATTTATTTCCACTAGGAGATGTACAATACAGCATAAGAGGCACCACTACCGGGAAGTTTTAACCCATACAACAGTGAACCTGGTAGGTGTATAGACCCCTCTATACGAAATTTGGAACTGTAAATATGACATGAAAAGGTTCCGTTTAACTGAGATGATGTTTTAACTCTATTTAAACAGGCAGGAAGCCATTGCACCTGCATGCAGTAATACAAAACGGTACGTAAGTAAATGAAACCTAGAAACTTTCGCAGCCAAAACGAGTAGGAAAACACACTGAAACCAGTCATATTGTTATCTGTACAGGAAAAAAGATGTCCTACCCTAATTATGTCCAGCCCTGATGAAGACCTTAACGCAAACAGAGTTTCTGGACCCACCACCATAAGGTCGAAACGCGTTGGTATTTACTACACAGCGGTTCGGAGCCAACTAGGAAAAGAATATACCGATCTCTCTCGGACTGTTGAGCATTAGTAGCTTTGCTCTTCTATACTAGTTCTTGAGAATAGTCTCTGACCCTGTATAGGACCACACAAATAGATAGTCCTGAGGACTATAAATAACAAAGTCCCAGTAGATTGGGTTTATAAAACAGCAGGACATGAAAGAGAACATGTAATTTAGCTGGTAAATCAAACATCCAAAAATTACCATAAGTCTAATTGAGAACATGCCTGTTTAGTGTGTGATATAAAAGAAACATTACATGTATAGTATTTGTAAATCGATGAGTTTATCCATGTATAACCAGTTTAGAGTTTGTCCAGTGAGTGATACAAATGTGTATATGTTTTGTATATAAATGTTTTATGTGTTGTGAAAAATATTGGAGATGTGTAAATATATTCGATGAAGAGATCCTCAATTTGAAAATAAGGTTTGAAGAAAAAGAAAATTAAGATTTGAAGCCCAGAGTCAATAAAAAGGACTAGTGTGGCAAAAAGAAAGATTGTGATTGATGGTGTCAGAGGTATTTTGATTGTTAAAACGTCCTCTTGAGGATCAACACTGCTTTTCCTGGGCTCTCCTGGTTGCTCCAAGCCTGCCCTGACTCCCCTTGCCATGGTGAGTGCCATGGTCCTTGCTGGGCCAGACCGTAACCTTCCTTGACCTTCTTTGTGGGTTGCCGGTGCCAAGGCTTGTTGGTGTTCCCGCTGGACACGGACCCCTCAGCACTCAACATTCTTTGTGGGACAGCTCGTATTCGGCTCCTGGTCATCCTTAACGTCTCCTGGTCCCTGCAACTATAGAGTCACGGTCTCCCTCAACACACCTAAAGCACCCGACATCCGTGGGCATTCGTCCACCGAGGCCCTGGTCACTGTGCTTTATAAATCTGCTCGAAGTCCCCTCATGACTCCTGTGCCTCCGGCCTGTGGCTCCCCCTCACGGCTCCTGTGCCTCCGGCCTGTGGGTCCTCTAGAGGGTCGACACTGCTTTTCCTGGGCTCCCCTGGTTGCTCCAGGCATGCCCTGACTCCCCTTGCTGTGGTGAGTCCCCTGGTCCTAGCTGGGCCAGACTGTAACCTTCCTTGACCTTCTTCGAGGGTTGCTGCTGCCAAGGCTTGTTGGTGCTCCCGCTGGACACCGACCCCTCAGCACTCGACATCCTTTATGGGACAGTTTGTATCCGGCTCCTGGTTGTCCTCGACATCTCCTGGTCCCTGCAGCTGTAGAGTCAAGGTCTCCTTCAACGCACCTGAAGCAACTGACATTGGTGGGCATTTGTCTACCGAGTCCCTGGTCACTCCTGAGTGACCCAGGCTCTGTCCCCTCTGCTTTCAGGTACTCTTCGACAAGAATCTACCTTTGGATTCCAACTGACACTTTTTCTTCTTTCCTGCAGTGGCCTTTCCTTGAAGTCCTCCATTGAGATCTGTTGAAATGGAAATAGTTTTGGTCGATTTCCCTATGCATTTGTACGATTTAAGTTAGCATTTGCACCACCATTTTGTATTCAGTCGCCATTTTGTACCATGATCTAAACTTACTTTTGTCTCACTCTGTCTGCCTCAGAATAAAGATTGGTTTTGTTTAAAGTGGGGGCAGATGTTAAGGGTATGAGAGTAAACTTGCGAGACCGTCTCGGGAGGCCGATTTAGTTAAACAAGGTAGATTAAATAAAAATTTAAATTACAGGGATTTTTTGCCACTTCAGTCACTTGTGAGACGTAGAGCGAGATTTAGCACCACTAGCAGACAGATAGTAGGTTTTGTGCTAGGTATAACTAAGAGGAGGTGCGTATTCATGTAGGACTCCACTTGTGGTTTTTATTTCAGAGCCAGAGACATTTTAAAGGCTCCTCATCAGGAAAAAAACGCACATAATACGGTCTCTTATGTGGCCCATAAAGAGTAGAGGATATTCACTCTGGAGACTGTAAAATATGGTTCTAAAACAAGGTATGTACAAGCACTTAAATAATGAAATAACTGGTCTAGAACAAAGGTATAAGTATTACTAAAACCATAAACTTTATTCATGCAGTGGATAACTAGACCAATGCGGGTGCAAGGACCACGAGATTAAGGCTAGCCCATCGCTGTGTATTATACGCTTGTTCCCGCAAAAATTTGACAAAGTAAGTCCTGAGGAACAATCCCCAATACAGGTTAATCCAAATAATAAGGGGCAGTATAACAGAATAAACTAAATGAAACAAAGAAAATAGATTAAATTGTTTTTCCGTGTGTTCTCAAACTAGGAATTGAGATACGGGGACGTTTTTACAAGAAGCAGCACAGTCCGTGTGATCCTAAGGCTGACTGGGTTTATATCACCTCAAGTAAGTTACATTATACATTATACATTATATCTCTTACAGAACTAAGAAAAGCAGATGAGGTCGTATGGAATGTTTCAAAGATTTATGTTGTGAGTGGTGTGGGTTCATTGTATTGGCATAAAAATCTACATCCAGTATATAGGTATATATGTACATGTGGTATTTATTGAAGGAAATGTAATTTAGAGATGGTTGTTAATTACATGAAGACATTGCGGTCATATTTTAATTTATTTATTTATGTTCATAGATTTTTAAAAGAACGGGATTCATTATACCACAGTCTTGAAAAAGAAGGTGTTATGTGAACATACCTTCGAAACGCGCCAACGCTATTATTGTAGCCACAAATCTATGTGTTTGAACATTACCTTAGATGTATATGACGTGTAAGGCATCAAGGTGTATGGGGTAAAAAAAATGTTTTTTTAATTGTGGCAATCAATGACAAAGATTGTTGTCTGTTTATAAACTCTCGTGCAAAATATATTTGTTTGTATTTTTCTGTATTTTTAACCTCTTCAGTGCCCATTACGAGATAGTCTCGTCATGGAGCACGGTTGCGCTGTGCCCATGACGAGACTATCTCGTCATGAACCCCACCCACTAGTGCAACGCCCGGCACAGGAGGGGGAAAGGGCGTGGCACTGAAGGGGTTAACTAGGACCGATTCGTTTTTATATTGATTGTACTGCAATTGTCTTATTGTGATTTTCTTGATAAAATTGTTCTTTTTATTATGTAAGGTTTTTAAAAATCATAGTAGTTTAATAAATTTCAGTCATTACTCTATCCACCACAGGTTTTTGTGCCAATACTTAGTAGACTCATGGTATGGATGTTGTCGGTATGATTGAATCCAAATGTATGTGATATGAAGTAGAAGTGTGAACTATAAGTTCAGAGATAAAAAATATTTTTCCCAGAGGATTATTTTTGCAAAAAATGATACACTACTTACCCTGGTTCCTAGTGAGTAGGGTTTACTTTGTCTCCTTTTCTAGACTTACAAACAGACACTGGATGAGCCTTAAGGAGCCACTAGGATGAACGTTGGTCCAATCAGATGTGGGGGAGGAGGAGAAAAGGATGGTGGCTAATCAGGCTTCTCAGTGGGCCCAAAATCCCTTTTTTGATTTGGATGACGTATGGAGTGTGATGAAAGATTATGAGCCGTTTGTGCAACAGCATGCTCTTAAGCATATGTCAGCTACATTGATTGGTCTTTGGGAGCAGTGTTTTAAGGATGCTGCCCCTCGAATTCTGTATGACATTAAGGATAATGTATACATAGCTGATATGGCCCCGGCTCAAGTTTATGGTAAAGTTGCGACGATGATTGCTTATCGACGGAGGCTGCTTGAGGAGAGCCCCACTCCGGTATCCCAGTTCCCGATGCGAGAGGTCCACCCCATATATCACCCTGAAATACCGGAGTTACGGAATCAACTGAATGAAGTTGTTAGACCAGGTGTAGCCGCTCATTTTCAGGAGCAGTGGGTCTATACTCCTTGGAAAAGAAGTGAGGTCCTGACACTTAAGACTCAGTTACCAGACCCTAGGAAAAATCCTACTGCATATTATAAGGAATCGACAGAGACCGCTTCATCGACAGTAATAACGCTAGTGGATATTGAGATGTTCTTTGGTTTGTTGGTGCCAGTTGATATTTGGCAACAAGTGCATACGCAGAACCACATTGTGGAACTGGGTGGTACTTGGGACAAGATTAAAGCATAGGACAAGGAGAGGAAGCCTGGTGAGAAGCATACGGCCAATATACTAGCTTTGCCCAGGTGAATTATTACCTATATGCACTCTCTTATTCCACCAAGAAGGGTAGATTGATACAAGTTAATGGCATGTCGTCAGAAGACAGATGAAAGTGTGTCTAATTTGTTTTACTTGGTTTGAAGGTTTGTTCTTGGATTTTAGCGGGCAGGACTTGTAGGTGGAAGGGAGTGTCCGATTGTTTGTTAACAGATTTGTTACGAACTTGCTTCCTGACATCGTGACTCAGTTGCAGGGTTTGGAGAGCACTTGGACTACGTCCTCCCCTTCAGTGATATTAAGTATGGCACAGTATTATGAACACAGGGAAAATGAGGAGAAGGAGAGGGTGCAGAAGAAGAACAAGAAGTTGAAGACGAAGGTGTTGTTACAGCAGGTATCTAGGGGAAATGGTAGAGGACCTGATGGTGGTCCGGCTTGGCAGCTTCCCCATACTAGCCAGAACACTGTGCCTGTAGGACCAAATCAGTGTGCGTATTGCAAAGAGGAGGGGCACTGGCGTAGCGAGTGCCCAGTTTAGTTACGGCCCCTAGAGGATGGTATTGTCGTAAACGTGGTCGTGGAGCAAGTGACTAAGACTGGCTTCAGGATGCTGAGACATCGCAGGGTCGTTCTGACAAGAACTATTTTGCTGATCCTTGAGGTAGACGGTATTATCATGATGACTATGATCTGGATGAGGTGACAAGGATGTCTCACAGCTAGGACAGCCAGGGACAGGGTGAGAGACCAGTCCAGATACCTGTAGATCAGTGCGGTCCTTATGTTACCGTAGATTTGTAAGGCTCAGTCAAGAAATTCTTGGTGGATACAGGTGCAATGAATAGCTCTGTTTCTCGTTCGCTGGTCCCCGGGTCAGCTCTGGCCAAAATAATGTTTAGGTAGGCTTTTCTGGTGTGCCTGTTGTGAGCCCCATTTCCAAACCTCTTGCCTTGACTATCGGTCCTTTGACTGTGGATTCGCCATTTTTGTTGACATCTAATTGGGGAGAAAATTTGATGGGCTTGAATTTATTAAAGAAGTCGCATTCTACAATTTTTTGTTCCCCGGAAGGTGTTTACATGACGATGGGCCCGAACGTAGTCAGTACTAAACAATGTCTGTCCAAAGATGCATCCTTCCCTGCTGAATTTAAGGATGTGCCGCCCATGTTGTGGGCTACTGGTGACACGGATGTAGGATTCTTACAGATACCCCCAGTTTCTATTAAGATTAAAGACAATGCAGTATTGCCTCGTATTCCCCAGTACAAAATAACGCAAGCAGGGGAGTGAGCTCTGTTGCTGATTATACAGGACCTGAATAAGTTGGGAGTTGTTGAAGTGACAACTGCTAATGTGTGTAATAGCCCCATTCTTCCCGTTCTTGAAAGGGTACTCTAGGGTTCCTCCGAATACCACCCTGATGTTTATCGTTTTGTGATTGATTTGCGCGAAGATTGCAGTTCCTCAGTTCCCAGTGCTCCCCGACATTACTGCCCTCCTGGCGATGATTCCTTCCTCTGCAAAGTTCTTTTCTGTCATTGACCTGAAAAACGCATTCTTTAGTATTCCGATCCATCCAGACAGTAGGCACTTGTTTGGTTTTACACTAGCTGGCAGAAGCTTTAGATTCTGTCGAGCTCCTCAGGGCTATACCGAGTGTCCCAGTATATATAGCGAAGTCTTGAAAGCCCAATTGGACTCCCTCATGCTTCCCTCAGGTAATGTATTCCTCAAGTATGTGGACAACCTTCTCATCACTTCTGACACTGAAGAAGATTTTAAAAAGAGTAAAGTTCAATTGTTGCTGCATTTGGCACACCACAGACATAAAGTGTCCATTTCTAAATTTCAATTTTGTCGACAGGAGGTCACCTATTTAGGTCACCTACTGTCGAAGGAGGGTAGGAGACTGACCCCTGAGCGTATCAGTGCCATTGTTAAAATGCCTTTCCCTAAAACTCAGACGGAGGTATGCGCTTTTATTGGCGTTACTTCTTATTCTCGGCAATGGATTCCTAACTATTCGTTACTAGCAAAGCCTCTCCTCACGCTAACCACTAAAGATGTGCATGAACCCTTGCCCTGGACGCCTGAATATCAGCACTCTTTTGAGCAATTAAAAGTTGCGCTTTGCTCTGTGCATGTGCTTGGTATGCCTGATTATGCAAAGCCTTTTGTGTTGTACATACACGAGGCGGCCGGTTGTGTGCTTTCTGTCTTAACACAGGTCTTTGGAGGTAAGCAGCGGCCCTGTGCTTATTTCTCAGCTGTGCTTGACCCTGTCGCAAGAGACCTCTGGAGCTGTCTAAGAGCGATCGCGGCTGTGGCTGTCTCTATCTGACAATCGGCGGGGCTCATACTTGATACTGATCTCACATGCTGTGGATGTACTTCTGAATAAGACAAAGACGCAGCACCTCACCAGTGCTTGTCTGACTGGTTATGAGTTAACTCTTTTTGCACCACACGTCACGATTGAAAGATGTGCCACCCTGAACCCAGCCACGTTACTACCCCTCCCCTCTGAAAACGAGGAAATTGACATACAAGATTGCATTTTTTTGGACTGAGGAAGAGACGAAGAAGCGGGTAGACCTACTGATGTTCCCTTTTCTGCCCCCCAAGGGGAGCTATGTGTTGATGGCTCTTGTTTCAAATTACCGGATAGCACCACAACTGCTGCATATGCAATAATGGCACTGCATACGGCAGTTGAGACATCACAAGTTCCCTATCAGTCAGCCCAAGCTGCAGAGCTTGTTGCCCTTATACGAGCTTGTGAGTTGACTGAGGGACTGGCTGTCAATATCTATACTGACAGCCAGTATGCTTTCGGAGTCGCCAATAATTTTGGATGGCTCTCTGCAGAGAAAGGGTTTCTCACTTCCCATGGGATAAAGATCCCGCATGGCCCTTTGATACCTGGGCTTTCATCAGCTTTGACACTCCCCAAGAAATTAGCGATAGTAAAGTGCAGCACAGACAAGGCAATTACTGAATACGTGGGTAGGGGAAATGCATTTGCAGATCAGATAGCGAAGGAGACAGCTTGAACGAAGATGAAAAAGATGTTTGTAGCAGGTCCCGCTAGGTGGGTGCCCGAGGTTACTATGTTTGAGGATACGCTGGACAATGTGAAGGAGATTCAGAGTGAAGCAACGATTGAAGAGTTAGCAGTATGGCAGGAAAGCATTGCATGTTTGGATGAGGATGGGTGTTGGACGGATAAGTCAGGGAAAAAGAGATGGATGTTACCAGATGCATATGTCCTCCCTGTAGTCACTCTGGCACACGGGCCAGCCCACATCTGTGCAAAAGGCATTTGTAAATTCTTAGACCCTGTGTGGCAGAATGACAACATTCCCAAGACCGCTGCTCATTTGGTCAAATACTGTATGGTATGCATGATGTATAATCCTGGAAAAGGTACCCCTACACCCGCTGGTAATATTGCACCTCCCACTTTCCCTTTTGAGGGCCTCCAGATGGATTTCATCAAAATGGAGCAAGTCAACAATTTGAAATATGTGTTAGTGGTTGTTTGTGCATTCAGTAAATGGGTTGAAGCGCACCCCACTAAAGAAAACACAGCCGTGGCAACTGCGAAAGCACTCCTAATGGAGTTCTTCCATCGTGTCAGATTGCCCCGTTTGATTTGTAGTGATAAGGGCAGCCATTTTAATTCGAAGGTCATCCATTTAGTGTCTGAAGGTCTACATATCAAACAGAAATTTCATGCTGCACACCACCCCCAGTCAGCAGGTTTGGTTTGGAAGGACAATGGTACTCTCAAACTGAAATTGGCAAAACTACAGGAGAGCACAGGGTTGCAGTGGTCAGATGCTTTACCATAAGCCCTTTTGTCTACAATAGCTACGGCTCACACTAGGACAGGATTGTCACCATATGAGGTCATGTTTGGACACCCGGCAATTGTCTGGTGTCCTGCGTCCTTGTTGGTTCTCCAAAATTGAATACCCTTTTCTGGTGGATTATCTGTATGAGTTAACTAAAAGTTTGTTTGCGTTCTAGTCACCAACAGATACATGAAGCCCTCCCGCCAGAACCTGAGGGGCCAGGACATGATATACGGCTTGAAGATGTTGTATTGATACGCCACTTTCAGAGGAAAGGAAGTTTGGAGCCCAGGTGGAAGGGGCCAGTGCAGGTGCTCCTTGCCACGTGCACTGCCATGAAGGTCACAGGCTGAAAGAACTGGATCCATAGTCAACACTGCGGCAAATTGCCTCTGCCCTTACCCTACGACCAATGGGTACTTGATGGAGTTGGCGACTTAGAGTGTGAGCAGGTGCCCTGCTTCATTCCCTTCTCGGATGCCGGGTTGACGTGGGCCGAAAAGGAGGATGAGAATGATGCAGTGTTGAATGCGGCATTGCCTCCTGAGGTCAGGACCATCCAGGAGACCAATTCTACTGGCCCATCTGTGCTTGAGCCCCAGTCCATTGACCCCTCTGTGTCTGAGCCCCTTTTTACTGACCCTTCTGTGCCTGGAGTATCTAGCTACATTTTGTGCTTCGACGGAGGAACAGTGCACCAAAGGAGAAGTTAGATTAGTAGGGATGGACTGTAAGAAATAGGGTGTTCCTTGCCTGTTGTACCAATGGTAGTTTAGGGAGAGGTAAATTGGTGCATTGTTCAGACATTGGACAGGATAAATTGAACGTGCTCCCCTGGAGGGGGGTACCTTATCCTGAGCGATGTGGGATTTCTTCAAAGAGCTGGGATTGCCTAGCTCCACCGCTGGTGTTCAACAGCACCAACGTTGATGAACAATAGGAGTCTACCAGTGAGGCTCAGAAGGACACATGGAACATTTGCCCCCTTCTTGTTTTCTCGCCATCAGCTCCATTGCTTTTCCTTTCCTCTGATTACAATGTATCCATTTGGTCGCCCAATTATTGAGGAGAAACAGCCATTTGCAGCACCGCGTTTAGGGTGGGATGAGTCTGGTTGGTCCAATTGGTCCATAAAGAGTAAAATAGTTTTCGTGGTGATTGTTCTGATTTTCCTGATAGCGGTACTTGGAATAGTATGGTTCCTCGAGGAGAAATGCCCGTGCACTCCCTGATAGATACAACGCCTGTTGCCCCTGAACACATGTTTGTTACTTTGGCCCCTCTTATGGGTGAACACAGAAAGACATATGTAGATAATGTATTTTTACAAATGCTCCACCAGGCTCATGATACGTCTAATGTTACTAATTGCTGGATCTGTGGAGTACTCCCTTCAGTTACACATAAGAGTGACAGTCTGTTATTGTTGCCATTGTCCTATCTGGGAAGCTGCGAGGGGTGGTTTGAACTTTTTATTATGGTATTCATTATCATTCTTCTACTATGAATATGACATCTGCTGATTATCACACAGTGTTAGAATATATCAGTTTCCACAAGGGTTTACTCCAGGAGAACAAGGGACCCCGATACATTGTCCCCAACAGCTTCTATGAACGTATATGAGAGAGAGAAAAATGTAACATGGCTTTGAAATGAAATTTTGGATTTCCAGGTGTTCAATGTCACTGAATATTTCTGCTCCTTTCAAATATGCAATATTACTTAGGATGAGACGATTTCGGTGTCAGTAGATAACACAAAAGCTGGTTTCTGTGTTTGAGGACTTGGGAAGGTAAACGTGGGAGAGAGTAATTGCAATTATACATATACGTTGAACACGAGCAGTAGCCCACCTTTGCTCCCACCGCATAATGTCTACTCTGTTTGTGGATCTCAAGCTTATGTTTGGCTTCCTAGGGGATGGTCAGGTATATGTTACCTCTCTTCCCTCCTTCCCCCAGTGTACACAGCACTGCCCAATTACCATCCCCCTTCTTCAATTACCATAAGGACCATCGATTGCAGCGTAGGAGTACCCATCTGTCCTGAATTAGAAGGGTTATTAACACAGAAGACATAGATCAGACAGGCACCACTCTCCAGCAGTACACAGATGCTATAAAGGGTATTAAACCCTTTTTGGGCCCTATGTCCAATAACCTTAACATTCGTCGGCTCACCAGAGTTGTGGAAGGGGTCAATAATACCACAGCAGGGATTTTGACCAATATTACAGCTGAGCTGCAGGCTACGAGGCTTGTTCCTCTACAAAACCGGATGGTGTTAGACTTCATCCTTGCTGACTGGGGAGGGGTCTGTCACGTCATTGACAGTAGCTGTTGTGTATACATCCCAGACCATGCCCCTAATGTATACCTGCCATCCAGAAATTACATAAGCTCGCATCTGACATCCACCAAGAGAATGGTACTTGGACTCTTTCTGGATGGTTCTGGGGTTTATTCATTGGAGGATCCTTATCTTCCTAGTTGCAATTGCTGGGATAATTTTCACCTGTTGCTTGTGCATACATTGCCTTCCTGCTTGCTGTGCTTATTGTGTAAAAATACTGTCGCCTAAGCTGAAAGTCCCAGTGCATAACACTAAGGCATCGGCCATGATGGTGCAGGATATCCAAGATCTAATGTCAATCGACAAAGGTATTTTTGAATATTGATAATATATGAATAGATCTGTAGTATTAGCCTTTATGTAATGCAAAGAGGTATTTGCTTTTAGACAGTAGCAAAACTTGTTAGCAAATGCTAAAAGGAGGGTCTGTTGGAATGGAAATTGATTTGGTCGATTTCCCTATGCATTTGTACACTTTAAGTTAGGATTTGCGGCACCATTTTGTATTCAGACGCCATTTTGTACCATGATCCAAACTAACTTTTGTCTCACTCTGTCTGCCTCAGCAGAAAGCAGCCTCGATATTTTCAGTATTTCTCCAAGGTTGAGCTTCATTGTGCTAATGAATAGACTGTTTTGTTATTACATACCTTTCGCATTAGATAGGCCTGTTACCACACTTAGAGAGACAGGCACGGGCAGAGTAACCTTGAAGCTGAGATAGCATGTACCCGGACCCTGGATTAGAGCTCATCCTTCTGTATCTCCTTTGTTAACCAGCTACTAACTGGAAAATTCCAGTCTGAGCATGTCTTTAGGGGTACTGGAAATGTATATCTTGTATTACCATGTTGGCGGGGGTCAGTCCCTCTGCAGCAATCTAAGGAGGCTGGTCAGACCGGACTCCACTTGAGCGCATTACTAATAAATAACTTTGGTTTGTATTCTCTGCTGTCAGACCGACTCTTCATTTGGTTTGGAAGGCTGAGAGGCGGTCGTGAGTGACCCCGGTGACCCTAGTCGGGTCACTTCCTTCAGATCAACGGCGGTTTCCGACACCACTTCAGCCCTTTGCACCCAGCTTCCTTGGGATAGGTAACTCTGGTACTACGGTATCCACGGGTGGGGTGGCTCTTCAACCTCCTATGATCCAAAGGGCTTCCTCGTAATCCACTGGGAAGGATCCTTAAACTTTAAAACTGCAACTGCGACCCTCCCATTGAATTGTTTGAAGCACGCGGTCTTGTTCTCACACTGAACCCGTCCTCCGTGGGGCCGCTACTTACTCACCTTGGGTGGTTCCTTGAGGTCCCAGCGATTCTACAACCTCTAGACACTGTCTTGACTCGAGTCGTGGTTCTTATACCACTATTTTAGTATATGGTTTGGTCTCCCCTGGGAGCCCACTTTGTATTAGTGCTACTTACAATTGTTTCTGTGCAACAGTATTGTGTGCTTTGTTTTTATCTGTGTGTAGCAGATACCGTGAGGTATAGAGAGTGTGTTATAATAATAAATACATATTTTTTATAACTAATGTGTGATTCGCCTTTCATTTAACCAATACAATAAGGTTGCATTCTGGTAAAACAAGCTGCTTAACATTACTTCAAGACTAAGCCTGAAGGCTGCTCTTCACAGCTACCACTTGGATAACTTTCTAAGGCCATCTTTGACCTCTTAAATGGCCTCTCAAATGGGTTGTCTGGACTGGTGTAAGGTGCCCACTTTAATTAGTAGACATCATATACCAGGCCAACTTCTCATAGTGGTGTGCAGCGGTTGGGATTCAAACCTGCATTGTTTTACCAGATGAATCTTTGTATTGATTAACTGAAAACCACTAAGTACTATGTACATATAATACTAGCTTAGAATAAGTAAGTTCTACTGAACTTAGGGTTGGGTAAGTCAGGGGTTCAGCACACCCTTTCTCCAACCTCAGAGATTTTAGTTCCCACTGGGTTCGGTAGGTGCAACACCTCAGCACACTCAGTATGTCTTCTAAAGGAGATGCCAGTGGCTCTCTGCGCTCTAGATACAGTGAGTTTTCATTCCATGAATTGAAAGCTCTGTGTGCCTCTAGAAAGCTGAAGACAGGGAGAAGTGCCAACACTCAACGTCTAATAGAGACATTACTTCTTGATAACCTTAGGAAGACCCTGGGTCAGATGAACAGGAGAGAGTGGTTGAGACAGGGAATGAGGACAGGTCAGGAGGTGACACCTTTTATGACCTAGACTCAAACCCTGGCCAGGAAGAACAAGATGGTTCCCACCAGGACAACTCAGATCTTCAGGGACATGTTGGAGAAGTCAAAGAAGGCCCCCTCTTCATCCCTCCTGGAAAAGTGGAAAGTTTACCGAGGAGATCTAGATATCCCTCTGAAGAGTCTAATCACTCAGGACAGTCTGTAGGGACCTCTGTATCTAGCAAGAGGGACCACTCTTATGATAGGGAGTACCAATTTCTGGAACTTGAGAAAGCTAAGCTTAGGCTCAGGCACCAACTATTTGCCTTGGACAAAGAGTCCCTAGAAGTCCAGAGAGCTAGAAAAATATTGGGACTAGAGTCCCATGGTGGTAGCAACAGTGTCCCTAGAGTTAAGGAATATTCTTTTGAGAATAGGAACCTGAGCAAGATTGTCCTTCCCTACCGTTTTGGGGATAACATTCATAAATGGATAACTGCTTTGGAGAGGGCCTGTAAAGTTCAGAGGGTCCTTCTAGAGCAGTGGGCAGCTATCTTGTGACTCTCCTTTGCTGACAAAGGTAGAGATAAGCTTCTCACTGTTAGAGAAGAGGATGCTGACAATTATTCAGTCCTGAAGAGTGCTCTCATTGATGGCGTTGGCTTAACCACTGAACAGTACATGATTAAGTTCAGAGACACCCAGAAGATACAAAATCAGGACTGGGTAGACTTTATGGATAGTGCCATTAAGGCTTTGAAAGGCTGGCTGCTTGGCAGCAAAGTGAATGATTTCAGGGGATTGTACAATTTGATTTTGAAGGAGCAAATCCTTAATAATTGCCAAAATCAGTTGGTCACCTGGTGACTCTGATCCGACGTCTCCCCAAGAATTGGGAAAGAAAGCAGTTAAGTGGATCTGAACCAGGGGGAAGCAGAAAAAACAGAACAATGGTGGTGACCAAAAGAAAACAGATTCTAAAACTCCAGATAAGGGTGGGGATAACAGTATAGATCAAAAGTCTTCATCAGGGTCCCAAAAACCTGCATCTGGGAGGGAGTCACAATCCAACAAAGGTAAAGGCAAAAAGAAACCTTGGTGTTACTTGTGTAAGGAAAAGACCCATTGGACAAAAGATGCCAATTGTCCAAAGGCAAAGGAAACTACTACAATCACCACTGCCCCTAAGGCAACTTCTCCCCCAAGTACAGTTACAAGTGGTGGTACAGGGAACAGGGGATTAGTAGGGTTAACCGTGGTCTCTGAGATGTGTTTTGGCCTAGTCAGGACTCCAGCTCAGGCTGTGTTAGTCTGTGATGGTGGCATAGATATCGCCACCTTACCTGTTACTCCCAGTAACCTGGGCAAGTACAGACAACAGCTTTTAATAAATGGAGTAGAGGCAATGGCATACAGGGACACAGGGGCCATTGTCACAATGGTGACAGAGAAACCTGTGTCTCCTGGACAAATCATACTTGGTGAAATGTATCAAGTGACCATTGCAAACAATGTCAGGACTAACCATTCCTTGGCAGTTGTTAATTTCAGCTGGGGAGGGATAACCGGCCCTAAGAAGGTTGTGGTTAGCTCAGTTCTACCAGTAGATTGTTTATTGGGCAATGCCTGGGCTGATTTAAAATTTAGGACTCATGCAGCAATGCTGGGCATCACTGTAAATGTGTATGCTGTGACCAAGTCACAGGCCAAACTGGCTAACAGTGAACAGGCCTTGGATCCTGGAACAATGGACCAAGGGCCTTCCAAGAGAAGGAGTAGGAGGGATAAGGTTGTGTCTCCCCTCCAGACTCGGTGTGAGGATCAATCTCTTGAGGGAGATGATCTCAGTCCCTGTGAAGTAACTGTCTCAGATGAACTGGAACCTGATCAGGTTGAGTTCTTGGGGACAGGGGGCCCATCCACCACAGACTTGAGTTTGGAGCAGCAAACCTGCCCCTCTTTTGAACCCTTCAGACAGCAAGCTGCTACTGAGGCTGCTGGGAGTGTCAGTGGATCTCACAAGATCTATTGGGATGAGGGACTCCTATACTCACAGGGTAAGCCTGGCGCCACCAGGAGGTTGGTCATGTCTCAGAAGTTTAGGGGCTTCCTACTCACCCTTGCACATGATATCCCCTTAGCAGGACACCTAGGCCAAAGTAAGACCTAGGTCAGGCTTGTCCCTTACTTTCACTGGCCTCACATGTCAGAGGACACAAGGGGGTTTTGTCGCTTCTGTACCACCTGTCACGCCAGTGGTAAGGCAGATGATACCACAAAGGCCCCCCTCATACCACTACCTGTGTTGGGGGTTCCCTTTCAGAGGATTGAGATTGACTTAATTGGTCCCATGAACCCTCCAATAGCATCTGGGCACAGTTCAATCAATCAATCAATCAGTGACATTTATAGAGCGCGCATCTCACCTGTGAGGGTCTCAAGGCGCTGAAGGGGGGGGGGGTGCTGCTACTGCTCAAATAGCCAGGTCTTGAGGTGTTTCCTGAAGGTGAGATGGTCTTGGGTCAGTCGTAGGTGTGCGGGGAGGGAGTTCCATGTCTTGGCTGCCAGGTAGGAGAACGATCTTCCTCCGGTGGTGGTTCTGCGGATCCGTGGGACGGTGGCGAGGGCGAGGCTGGTGGAGCTGAGCTGGCGGGTGGGGGTGTAGAATGAGAGGCAGTTGTTGAGGTATTCGGGGCCCATGTTGTGGAGCGCTTTGTGTGCATGGGTGAGCAGCCTGAACGTGATCCTCTTGTTGACGGGGAGCCAGTGCAGGTTTCTCAGGTGGGCAGATATGTGGCTGTGGCGAGGGATGTCGAGGATGAGTTGTGAGGAGGCGTTCTGTATGCGCTGAAGACGTTTCTGAAGTTTGGCTGTGGTTCCTGCGTATAGGGCGTTCCCGTAGTCCAGTCAGCTGGTGACGAGGGCCTGGGTGACCGTCTTTCTGGTTTCGGTGGGGATCCACCGGAAGATCTTTCGGAGCATGCGCAGGGTGTTGAAACATGAGGATGAGACTGCGTTGACTTGCTTGGTCATCGTGAGGGAGGAGTCCAGGATGAATCCCAGGTTGCGTGCGTGGTCCGTGGGTGTCGGTGCGGTGCCCAGCGCCGTGGGCCACTAGGAGTCGTCCCAGGTGGATGGGGATTGTCTGAGGATGAGGACCTCCGTTTTGTCCGAGTTGAGCTTCAGACGACTGTGCTTCATCCATTCTACGACATCTTTCATTCCATCCTGGAGGTTGGTTTTGGTGGTGGATGGGTCTTTGGTGAGGGAGAGTATCAGTTGGGTGTCGTCGGCGTAGGAGATGATGTTGATGTTGTGTTTGCGTGCGATGGTGGCGAGGGGGCTCATGTAGATATTGAAGAGGGTTGGGCTGGGTGAGGAGCCTTGGGGTACGCTGCAGATGATCTTGGTGGCCGCGGAGCGGAAGGGAGGGAGGCGGACTCTCTGGGTTCTGTCGGAGAGGAACGATGTGATCCAGTCCAGGGCCTTTCCTTGGATCCCAGTGTTGTAGAGGCAGGTTATTAGGGTGCGGTGGCAGATGGCATCAAAGGCTGCCGAGAGGTCCAGGAGGATGAGAGCGACTGTCTCTCCATTGTCCATCAGGGTCCTGATATCATCGGTGGCTGCGATGAGGGCAGTCTCGGTGCTGTGTATGGCTCGAAATCCGGCCTGGGATGGGTCGAACGAGTTGTTTGCTTCGAGGAATGCAGTCAGCTGTTTATTGACAGTCTTCTCAATGACTTTAGCCGGGAAGGGGAGAAGAGAGATGGGGCGGGAGTTCTTGAGGTCTTTGGGGTCCGCTGTGGGTTTCTTCAGAAGGGCGTTGATTTCTGCATGTTTCCAGCTTTCAGGGAAGGTGGCTGACGTGAAGGAGCTGTTTATGACGTTCCGAAGGTGGGGTGCGATGATGGTGTCGGCTTTGTTGAAGATATGATGAGGGCATGGGTCGGAGGGGGAGCCAGAGTGGATGGTGTTCATGACGTGGGTGGTGTCTTCAGTGCTGATGGGGGTCCATGCGCTGAGGGTGGTGGTGGGGGTCATTGGTTTGGTGGCTGGAGGCGGAGTCTGGGGTCCGAAACGGTGTGATGTTGTTGTTGCTGGGGTTGGAGAGCTCTTTGACGATGCTGAAAAGTTCCTTGCTGTTGTGGGTGTTGTTGTCCAGACGCTCTTTGAACGATGTCCTTTTGGTGGTGCGGATCATCTGGTGGTATTCGCGGGTGGCGCTCTTGAGGGCTGTCATGTTTTTTGATGTCCGTTTGTGGCACCAAGCTTTTTCGAGGGTTCGGCATGATTTCTTTGCGACTTTGAGGGCGTCTGTGAACCATGAGGTTTTTCTGTTGCCAGTCTTGCCTGGGGGTTTCTTCAGTGGAGCGAGGTCGTCGGCGCAGTTGGTGATCCACTGTGCGAGATTGTGTGCTGCGTCGTTGGTGTCAGGGGTGTTGACAGGTGGGTTCTGGCTCAGCGATGTGGTCAGCTGGTCTGTGGTGACTTTGCTCCAGCATCTGCGGGTGATCTGTAGCGTGTGGTGGTGGGATGTAGTCTTCTTGAAGGTGAAGTGGATGCAGCTGTGGTCGGTCCAGTGTAGTCCGGTGGAGTGGCTGAAGGAGACGTGGTTGCTGGCGGAGAAGATGGGGTCGAGCGTGTGGCCCGCGAGGTGGGTGGGCGTGTCCACCAGTTGCTTGAGTCTGAGGTTGGCGAGGTTGTCGAGCAGGGTTGTGGTGTTGTTGTCGTTGTTTTTCTCCAGGTGGAAGTTTAGGTCCCCTAGGAGGATGTACTCTGGTGAGGCTAGGGCGTGCGGGCTGATGAAGTCGACAGTGGTTTCGCTGAATTGTGTCCGTGGGCCCGGGGGTCTGTAGTTGAGCGTTCCTCTGAGGGTGGTCTGGGGGTCGGTGTCGTCGGCGTTGGTCGTGACGCTGATGGTGTTCCTGTAGATGATGGCGATTCCTTCTCCAGTTTTGTTGACGCGGTCCTTCTGGGTGATTTTGTAGCCGTCCGGGATGGCTATGGCGATGTCGGGGGCCGAGGAGGCGTTCATCCAGGTTTCTGTGAGGAAGGCGATGTCTGGTGCTGTTGTATCAAGGAGTTCCCAGAGTTCGACGGCGTGTTTGTGGAAGGAGCAGGTGTTGAGGAGGATGCACTTGAGGTGGTTGTTATTATTGTTGCTGTGTTCGGTGGGCGGGGTGCAGGTTCGGAGTCAGGTGAATTTGCAGGCTTGGCAGGTGAAGGGTCCGTGGGTGCGCTTCGGGGTGGCTCGGTGACAGGCGGAAGGTCGTCCGGTGTTGAGTGCGATGAGGGTGGCGGTGTCGTATCTCAGTCGGGTGCCTTTCAGTAACACCCAGTCAAACCACCCGTTGTACCCATTAAGTGGACACAGGTGAAAGTTTACCTGTGAAGAACAAAATCTACAGGCAGCCTGACCATGTCAGAGATTGCATCAGGACAGAGGTCCAAAAGATGCTGGAATTTGGAGTGATTGAGCCCTCAGATAGCCCTTGGGCTAGCCCAGTAGTGCTGGTATCTAAACCTCACACCCAGCATTTTCAACCCCTAGTGGGCATTATCAATTTATTGTAATGCCCTTTGGTTTGAAGAATGCACCTGCCACATTCTAAAAGTTGGTGAACAAAGTCCTCACAGGCCTGGAAACCTATAGTGCAGCATATCTAGATGATATAGCTGTATTTAGCTCCACCTGGGAGGATCACCTGGTCCACCTAAAGAATGTTTTGGAGGCTCTGCAAAAGGCAGGCCTCACTATCAAGGCCACTAAGTGCCAGATAGCGCAGAGCAAGGTTGTGTACCTGGGCCACTTTGTGGGTGGAGGCCAGGTTCAACCATTACAGAGCAAAATCCAGACCACCATGGACTGAGTTGCTCCAACTACCCAGACTCAGGTCAGAGCTTTCTTAGGCCTGACTGGGTATTACAGGAGATTTGTTAAATGATATTGGTCTATAGTGACTCCCTTAAATGATCTCACATCAAAAAGAGTGCCCAAGAATGTTCAGTGGACAGTTAGCTGTCAGAAGGCATTTGATGATCTCAAGCAGGCCATGTGCACTGCTCCCATTCTGCAGAGTCCTGACTACTCCAAGCAATTTATTGTCCAAACAGATGCATCTGAGATTGGGGTAGGGGCTGTGTTGCCACAATGTAATGCAGAGGGTCAGGATCAACCAGTAGCTTTTATCAACAGAAGGTTGACCACCAGAGAGAAAAGTTGGTCAGCTATAGAGAGGGAAACCTTTTGCTGTGGTCTGGGCCCTGAAGAAGCTGAGGCCATACCTGTTTGGGGCTGTTGCTTTATAAATCTGCTCGAAGTCCCCTCATGACTCCTGTGCCTCCGGCCTGTGGCTCCCCCTCACGGCTCCTGTGCCTCCGGCCTGTGGGTCCTCTAGAGGGTCGACACTGCTTTTCCTGGGCTCCCCTGGTTGCTCCAGGCATGCCCTGACTCCCCTTGCTGTGGTGAGTCCCCTGGTCCTAGCTGGGCCAGACTGTAACCTTCCTTGACCTTCTTCGAGGGTTGCTGCTGCCAAGGCTTGTTGGTGCTCCCGCTGGACACCGACCCCTCAGCACTCGACATCCTTTATGGGACAGCTTGTATCCGGCTCCTGGTTGTCCTCGACATCTCCTGGTCCCTGCAGCTGTAGAGTCAAGGTCTCCTTCAACGCACCTGAAGCAACTGACATTGGTGGGCATTTGTCTACCGAGTCCCTGGTCACTCCTGAGTGACCCAGGCTCTGTCCCCTCTGCTTTTAGGTACTCTTGGACAATAATCCACCTTTGGATTCCAACGGACACTTTTTCTTCTTTCCCATGGTGGCCTTTCCTTGAAGTCCTCCATTGAGATCGACTGCGGTTTCCGACACCACTTCAGCCCTATGCACCCAGCTTCCCTGGGATAGGTAACTATGGTACTACAATATACATGGGTGGGGTGGCTGTTCAACCTCCTATGATCCAAAGGGCTTCCTCGTAGTCCACTGGGAAGGGTCCTTAAACTTTAAAACTGCAACCGCGACTCTCCCTTTGAATTGTATGCAGCACGCGGTCGTGTTCTCACACTGCACCCATCCTCTGTGGGGTCCCTACTTACTCACCTTGGATGGTTCCTTGGGGCTCAGCACTTCTACAAACTTTAGACACTGTCTTGACTTGAGTCGTGGGTATAATATCACTATTTTAGAATATGGTTTGGTCTCCCCCGGGAGCCCACTGCGCTGAAGTACTGGGAATTTCAAGCCCAGCGGTGCAGGGGAACACACCCTATGACTTCGGGTTCTTCCTGTTTCAGACCTACAGAAACACAGAGCCTTCTGGGTGAAGTCAAAGATCAGTTTATTTGCTGCAGACCAATTACAGGTATCCTAGAAGTACAACAGCGTGTATGTTCTCAGGAGACTGCTAAAAATCACAGAAACGGGCTTCTCCTTAAATACAAAATATCCTGCTTCAGGCATACATTCCTAGTTTTATGGCATGGTCATTTGGATGTATACATTTCAAACGAAAAGGCAGAGTCATGATGACCATCCCACATTCCAGTTAAGCCAGCCCGCAATTATTTACCCAGCAAGGCTCAGATCCCACATCAGATATCGATAGGCCCCAATAAACATGAGCATCTCCTGTTTGGAAAACAAGCCATAAAGCAGGAACAGTCAGGTGAGAAAGAGATTAGCTGGAGGCTCGTGTTTAATGTAAAGGCGTTATGGTGTGTCAAGCCCTGATGCTAATCACAGGTGGCCAGAGGACGGGGAACTCGTGAGACCGGACTGACCTGGGGCATCGGAGCCAAGCTGCCCAGGTCACAGAAAAGTCAAAGAAAGGCACATGTGCTCTAAAAGGCCCGTATTTGCTTCATGCTATGTAGCCTATGTGAGGGCAACCATAAGATGGCCACCGCTCTAAAATGGGACCCACGTAGTGATGTATAATAACATATACACAGTGCATTCATAGCTAAAACGTTACACAAAGCACTTGTACATACCGCATTAACCATTCGCGGTTCACTAATACCGGGATAGACAGGGGTAGGGCCCTGCCTCCTACGCGGTCCCAAATTCTAAAGTACGACAGACCCTCCTTTTGCCCTTACATAGGCAATAACTATACTCATTTCAATCCGAGTCTAGGTCAATATTCACGAAGTCATGGAGATGTTGCTGTAGCATCATCCTATTACTTAGCTCGTCCCTCGATACAGGTTTCCTTACACATAATGTAGCACAGAGGCCACATATCGCAGGAGCACACTGTATGCACAGACAGAACAAGAAAAGGATGGCTAAGATCATTCCAATGACCATCAGAACTTTCCAACCCCAGGCAGATATCAATTCCCAGAACCACCCCACCAGTGACCAATCTCCTTTATCCACGTGTGTGGACTCAGATATTTTATGTAGTTTGGAGATGGCTTGATAAACTGTTGGAGCGTTATCTGGTATGAAAATGCAACAACTAGATTGGATAACCTTACATACCCCACCGCGGTCTGCAAGTATGACGTCTAGAACCATGCGGTTCTGCAAAGTCATGAGGCGATCCGCTTGGAGCTCAGCTGTCAAATTACCAAGGGCACCAGCCGTAACATTAACAGTGGATTCAACCACACGAGTCAGTTGTCTCAGGTTCCTACAATTGAGCATAGGTCCCCAAAACGGCAGGAAACCCAAAAAGAAATCTCCCGCTTCCTGACCGGCAGTATCCTCCTTACTAATCACGCCTCTCACAACTCTGGTCTTGTGATAGTCGGAGGCGGCAGTAAATGTTGGCGGTAGCAGATTTGCAATATAACATGTGCCCGAAAAATCAGGGGGCAACCATGTATATGCTCGGTCATTGCAGATAAAATATGTACCCTTGGCAGCCAAAAACGCAGGGGAAAACTGTGACGGAAAAGTGTACGTTTCAGTACAGTCACTTCTCCCCAGTTGAGCTCTAGGATTCTGACCATTACCTTGCAAACAGAACCGACCTATGTGGGGTACGACCCAGATTGGGGATGAGATTTTTCGCTGTCTTTCACCCAGACTAATACTATACCCCGTCGCGTTCCACCCTACATAAGCTCTCAACTCTTCTTTGGGAATAGATGAGTATGCGTCGATATCTCTGCTCATATCGGCAACTCCTTTCATTAAAGCTTTGTTATTGGTGCTAGGTCTGATGGAACGCGGTTGTCGCGGGGAGTAGGCATCTAATGCAAAGAGAAACATGGTCTGGAATGCCCATGACGATCCATTGTAACTAAACGGCAGCACTAGATAGGAAATACCCTTATTAATGGTATGTGGCATTAAACCACACACCCAGCAATTGGTTGTATTCATGACTAGTTGGTGCTGGTGCAGGAGCTGAATAAACAAGTTATTCACAAACTCTGATCGTCTAGCTTGTTCGTGTTCAGGCAGAGGGTGAAAAGAGTGTGAGGAGACAGTAGGAGGAGGTATAGGCTGTACAGTGGGTGCAATGTGCTCTTGAGAGGAGAAGAATACAAATCCTACAGTAAACACTACCATACTACATAATACAAACAGGCATAAAAATACAAAACGTTTGCTCTTCATTATTTTACACATTCTTGCTTTAAAGTTCATTTCCTCAGCGGGTCTCTCCATCTTGAAAAACTCCATCCTCTAATCGTGCCGCTCGCGGCGGGTGAGTATCTTCTGCTAAGGAGTATGCCTGTCAGTCCAGGGAACGCCCTAGACCAACCAGAACCGTTCACCTAACGTCTTCGGCCTGTACCCCAAAGTCTTGGCACCGCGACCCTGCGGCTGAACCCGGATGGTGGTTCGAAAAACAAAAATCAAGAAAGTCCTTCAGATGGGAGAGCTCTGGTTATCAAAAAATAAAAAGGTAAAAGAAAAAGAATATTTACTTGTCCATAGGCCTTGGTCTTAGATTATAATGAAAACGGCCAGGTACTGTCTGATCTTGAAACAAGAGTTCAGGCCCTGTAGTGTCCAATCGAATTGACGGTGGCACAGCTTCTTGCAAAATATCGTCACTCTGTTGTGCTGAAGTTGTGCCTTTTATGCGTGCATCACTGAACGGCACAAAACGAGGTACAGCGTCTGTTTCAGAGTCTGCGATACCCTCCTGGACCCACTGGTCATACGGCAGAGGCAAAGGGATCCTTTTCACGTGGGCGCCGTGGATCCAGTTCTTCTTCCCCTTTACTCGAACAGCTGATCTTGTAGACAGAAGTACAAGATGAGGGCCGATCCAACGAGGCTCATTGTTGCTTTTGCGCTGGAAATTTTTTACCAAAACCCACGTGCCAGGGTCAATAGGGTGTCCTGGAGCCTCAGAGGCCTGGGGAAGAGTATCGTGCACCTGTTGGTGTAAAACACGTAATTTAGCCGTCAATTCATACAAGTAATCAAGCAGTACTGGATGTTCGATTTCACTGAATTTTGTCGGTCTTGGCACACCCCATACATTGGCCGGGCGGCCAAAAACGACCTCGTAGGGACTAAGTCCCACTCGTGAATGCACGGTCATTCTGGTGGACAGGAGTGCCAGAGGCAGAGCGTCAGGCCATTTAAGACCTGAGCTCGCCTGGATTTTGGCCAGTTTGAGTTTTAGAGCGCCATTGTAGCGTTCTACTAATCCAGCTGATTGTGGGTGATTTGCAGCGTGGAATTTCTGTTTTATCCCTACTCCCTCACACACATTCCTCATCACTTGACCCACAAACTCACTCCCATTATCACTCCACACCATTCTTGGCATTCCAAACCTAGGGAAAAATTCCTTCACAAGGGCTTTGGCTGTGGATAGAGCAGTGTTGTCATTTAGGGGATAGGCCTCTATCCATTTTGAAAAAGCGCAGACAACCACCAACACATATTTCAGGTTGTTGCACCTTTCCATGTGGATAAAATCTAGCTGCAAAACTTCAAATGGATATGATGGAGGCGCAAAATGACCAGCTGGAGTTGGGGTTCCCCTACCAGGGTTGTATTTCAAGCATACCATACAATTCTTGACCACATTCTCTGCACACTTGGGAATTCCAGCATTCTGCCATACTGGAGCCAACAACTTACAGATTCCTTTCATACTGATATGTGCCATTCCATGTGCCATCGTAACCACTGGAAGCACATATGCATCAGGTAACAACCATCGCCTATGTTCTGACAGATCAATCCAACAACCATTCTCATCCAACTTACCCATACTTTCTCTCCACTTGCTCAACTCTTTCTCTGTGGCTTCAGCTTGAAGGGACTTTACACTCTCTATTGTGTTTTCACACATTCCAACATCACCAGCCCATCTTGCAGGGCCTTCAACATACATTCGAGTCTTCACATCTTTTGCTGTTTCTTTCGCGGTTTCATCAGCAAACGCATTACCACGACCAACATCATCAGTGATTTTCTTGTGCGCACTGCATTTCATAATCGCAACTTGTAAGGGTAGGGTCAGTGACTCAAGGAGATCATTCACCAACTTGCCATTCTGAATCTTAGCTCCATGCGAAGTCAGGAACCCACGTTCTTTCCATAATCGCCCAAAACTATGAGCCACGCCAAAGGCGTACTGGCTATCCATATATATGTTCACTTTCATTCCTTCAGACAACACGCATGCTCTTGTAAGGGCAATCAGTTCTGCTGCTTGAGCCGAATTCTGTGGCACACGCGCAGTTTCCACAATCGTGTGCAAAGTCGTGATAGCATATGCAGCAGTCGTATCACCATTCGGAAGCTTAAAACACGAACCATCCACCCATAAGGTACCATCACACTCAGTCAGGGGAGTATCTTTAAGATCTACTCTCCCTTTCGTCTCTTCTTCGGTTCTGAACAGACAATCATGTTGCTCAATCTCATCTAGGTCTGCTGGAATTGGTAATAGTGTAGCTGGATTCAACGTGTTGCATCTCTTTATGTGTATATGGTTTGCTAACAGTGTTAGCTCATATCCGGATAATCGCGCACTAGTTAAGTGTTGTGTCTTGGTCCTGTTTAACAATGTGTCCACAGCATGTGGAACCATGACAATCAATGTATTATCCATTACTAGGCCAGCAGACTGTCGAATAGACATAGCTGCGGCGGCTGTGGCTCTCAGACAACTTGGCAATGCCCTCGCTACCGGGTCCAAGGTTGACGAAAAATATGCGCATGGACGCGGTCTATCGCCAAAAGGCTGTGTTAACACTGATAATGCGCAACAATCTTTTTCATGAACATACAATGTAAAAGGCTTGCTGTAGTCAGGGGTACCCAACACAGGAGCTGAACACAATGCATTGCGCAATTCCACAAAACTTTTCTGACACTCTTCAGACCATGGGATAGGATTCGGTGTGTCTTTGCATGTTAATGCTAACAAAGGTTTTGCCAACAAGGAAAAATTAGGAATCCAATGCCTCCAGTATGAAGTAATGCCCAAGAAAGCACGCACTTCTCTCTGTGTTCTTGGCACACTCAACTGTGTAATGGCTTGAATTCTTTCTGGGGTCAGTTTCCTTCCCTTCTTAGATAAGAGATGACCTAAGTAGGTCACTTCTTGTCGACAATATTGCAGCTTTGAGAGAGACACTTTGTGATGAAAGGCAGACAAATGACGCAACAATGACAAGGTACCGTTTTTGCAAATCTTTTCAGTATCCGCGGCGATTAGTAAATCGTCGACGTACTGAATAAGGATAGCGCCACTAGGTAAAACAAGTGCATCAAGCTGCGCTTTTAAAGCCTGACTGTATATTGATGGACTCTCACAGTAGCCCTGGGGAGCGCGTTTAAAGCGGAAGCTGCGACCTCCTAAACTAAAGCCAAAAATGTCTCTGCTCTCATCTGCAATTGGGATGCTAAAGAAAGCATTCTTTAGATCGATCACTGAGAACCATGCCGCGGAGGCTGGAATCATAGTTAACAAGGCAGTTATATCAGGGACAACTGGAAACTGTGGTACAACAATCTTATTAACCTCTCTTAGATCAATCACAAATCTGTAAACAGGTGGCTGTGAAGGGTCCGTTCGTTTTAAGACAGGTAAAACAGGACTATTGCAAACGTTGCCCCTTGTCTCTTCAATTACACCCTTTTTAATCAAATCACTGACAATTGCTAACAATGCTTTCTGACCTTCATTGGAGATCTTGTACTGGGGAATACGTGACAATCTGACATTGGCTTTTAAAGTGACCACATATGGCGGTATTTCCAAAAGACCCACATCATTGGGACCAGTAGCCCAAAGGACATCCGGAAGGGATGACAATTCAGGTGGCATTGCATTTTTAGACAAATACATTGGGGAAATCACTTTCTTGTCTAATGTAAGTTGTACTCCTGAGGGAGAACAATATAGCGTCGCATGCAATCTTTTTAGCAAATCTAATTCTAGCAGATTTTCACCACATCCTGTCGTTAGGATGAGGGGTGCTTTTAGCTCACAAGGTCCAACAGAAAGTGACATAGGACTAGAAATCGGATTCCTAACTGGGGCGCCAGAAAAACCTACTGAAACATTCATTTCGCCAGACAAAGGCGCGCCAGGGAGTTTTGAATGCATAATTGAACTCTTTGCAGCACCAGTATCCAGCAGAAAGGGTTCCGTTACATTTGCTGTAGTTACTTTAACATAAGGTCCGCTCTGATCCACTGGCACTGAAACAACTCCCTCTCTCTGTCTACGGCTGTCCTAGTAATCATTATCTTCTACATTGTCGTCTTCTGCATAATAATCATTATTGTAGTACTGAGCTGTATTACCAGTCGCGTTGGCTTGCTGATCAAAGCTATTTATGGTATTTTGAGTAGGGGTGGGCGGAATTTGCGGAATTAACCTTCGCAAATTATCGCGAGAATGTTTAAAATTATCGCAAACAAGCAGAAATATCGCGAAGATGCGGAAGTTTTTTTCCGGCATGTTCGCGCGATTTTCTGCATGGTTGCGGGTCGCCAACTTACCCATGTGGCTGCTTGCGGGCGCGGCCATCTTGTTTTGAGTTGTTCTCGCGGTGCATGATCGCGAGAAGAAAGACGTGATCGCGCGACGCATGACGTCACTGCGGGCGCGAACTGTCGCGAGACAGCGCAAATGGCTAAAAACAATACAACATCTCATGGAGAACGCGACCGGATCAAGAAAACTTGTCGGCGAACGCAGGGATTCAGGTAAGGCGATCGCGCGCGCGCGAGAATGTATCATTTTACAGCGCGAGCAAGAAACAAATTATCGCCAAGCTGCGGAAACCGGAATTTTTGACATTTTCGCGCTCTCCGCGGAACGCAAAAATGTCAAATTATCGCAATTTCCGCGAACGGAACGAAATTTTTGCCCAGGCCTAATTTTGAGGCGGGAGAGGACGCGCGTTCTGGAGAACATTTCCACACCCTCTGCCTCTAGGAGCTTGCTGACCACCTCTACCTCTTGCGCCATACGCATTACTGTTACGCTGCATTAATTTAGGGCAACTATATTTAAAATGACCTTCCTCTTTGCAATATGAACATTGGTTGGGACCTACAGGGATTCGTGGTTGATAATACCCATTCATTTGCTGACTATTCTGAAATTGTTGGGGTTGCTGATAGATACCTTGTGTTTGCCTATAATTACTCTGTCCTCCATGTGGTGGATAAGCCTGCTGCAAGAGGACCTTTGTTTTTAGTTCTTTCGTTTTCTTATCTGTTCTATCCTTCTCATCTTTGTCTCTATTCTCATAATACTGTGCAGTAGCCAGTATTTGCGCTGAAGAGGAAACAGCCCAGGAAATTTCTGAGTCTTTTAATTTTTTACACAACTCGGGAAGTAGATTCTGCACAAATTTATCAACAAATAACCGTTTGCCACCTTCAGTGCTCATGTCTTGACCACTGTGGTCAATAAACGTTTCTTCAAACCTGGTGAAGAAATCAGACACTGTCTCATCTTTCTTCTGCTTACATGCGGATAGTTTATCCCAATTTACGCGCATCACAGGCATTATAGTTTTCATGTAGGTAATAATTCGACCAGGGAGTTCTGCTACTAAAGGGTCAGGTTTCGCGCCACCAACTTGGCCAGCATCTGCAGCAATGATATTAGCCCATGTGTTACCCAATTCTGCAGCGTGATCTACATTACGAATGGATCCCCATAAAGGCTGTGGAACAACATTCCCAAACAACATGTCTATGTCAGCCAGATTCATTACACATGATTCTGCAGTTTGTGATAACTCCTTATAATAACCTGTAGGGTTTTTACGGGGGTCAGGCAATGTCTGCTTAAGCGCTAACACCTCAGATCTCTTCCATGGGACATGCACCCAAACACGCTGAAAATGAGCTGGAGCAGCAACAATATTTCTAGCGGCATCAGCCGCAACGGCTTCCTTCCATACCGGAGGGACTTCTCTCATAGGGTATTGTCGCGCTTTTCCCTTCTTCCCCACAGGGAATTCCTGTTCGAACAATGATTGCTGACAATCCCCATTTCTGAGGGACAGTAAAGTTGCAACTGCTTTATCTACATTGGGACCCACAATTGTACCTTTTTCAAAATCAAATCGCACTCGACACAATTCCTGTGGGTTTGGGTTTGCACCATTATCCTCCAATTCCTCACAGAGGAATTCACACATTTTATCAAAGACATACCTCTGTTTTTGGGCATCCCATTGGTGAAAAACGTTAACAACTGATTCCTCATCATAGAGTGAAGGGAAACCAATCCACCTACGCGCCAGATGATCTAACACCTCTTTCTCGTTGGGACCAGGCAGCTGACTGCGCAATTGCTTACGCTGTAAGGCAGGAGTCGCACTAGATGACCCAAAGAGAGGCGACATTAGACTAGTAACTACATTAGCTAGTCATTGTCGTGCTGAAGGAGAGGTTGAGGTGAAAACGGGGGGATAGACAGAGGGAAGAAAAACAGATTCAGATACAGGTACCTGGGTAGTGTAAGAAGGAGCGCCAGGGGAAGCCGCTGGCGTGCTAGGCAAAGTCGCAGGAAGCGCGGGGGTAACAGGTAGCAAAACTGGCGGCCCTTGAGAGGGCTGCACTGCAGGGATAGGAGCCAGCTGAGGAGGGGCTGGCGGCTGTGGGAAGGCTTGCGGCATATTTACTGGAGGCTGCACATTTACAAGCTGTGGAGGTGCGGTGGCATTTTGCGCATACGGGGGTGGCGAACTTAACAAATGGGACATTAGGGAATCTTTCTCTTTCTCTTTTGTCTCATCTTGCACAAGGGGTGACAAAACAGGGTAACATTTATCAATCCCTAGTTTGCGCTGTCTATGTAACTGTTCCTTCATTTGTTCCTCCTCATTATCTTTAAATTGCACAGCTGCTTGCATCACTGACATACCTCTTTCTCTCTTATTCCTCTTTGTTAGCTTAATTTCCTTCTGTTTGGCTTCCTTTCGCCATAGGCGGAAAGAATGAAACATCGCCGGCCGGGCTTTCTTTTTAAACAATTTAACTTCCAAATTATCTAAGATATCTGTATCGAAACTACCATTTTGGGGCCATTTTAAAACACCGTCCTTTCTGGTGTATCGGATCCATACTTCATTATATGCAATGGGGCCCACGCCATGTTTTACATAAAGCTCATAAGTTGGAGTACCAATTGGAGGAACCGGACATGAATCCTCTAACTGGAAATCCCTTCTACAACTTAAACAAAACCAATTACCAATTACACTAGCACCAGGCATCTTCGCTCACTAGTCTAGTTCCCAACTTCAAAGGATTATCGATTACGATAGTCTCGTGAATACACAAGTCCTCTGGCTTTGGGGTTTGCAAACTCCAAATCAAAATAATCCCGAAGGATACCAAATTCAAACTGGGAGACGCTCCACTTATACTTAACTGAATATCGATGATCAAAGCGTCACCAGAAGACTCTCTCGATTGTTTCGCTCTACCAAAATCGTCAAGGGTCCAAAACAGGGCGATTAATCAGGGCAGCAGTCCTTCGTAGCCGTCGGGACGCGGAGAACCTCGCAGAAAAGACTTTCGGACCACGTCGACATGCAGGGGTCGATGAAGTGGCGGCCTTCCTCCAGAATTTCCACACGAAGCTCCTCACGAACCTCTGGCTTGGACCGGTACTTCTGAAATCGCCCAACGTTGGGCGCCAACTGAAGTACTGGGAATTTCAAGCCCAGCGGTGCAGGGGAACACACCCTATGACTTCGGGTTCTTCCTGTTTCAGACCTACAGAAACACAGAGTCTTCTGGGTGAAGTCAAAGATCAGTTTATTGGCTGCAGACCAATTACAGGTATCCTAGAAGTACAACAGCGTGTATGTTCTCAGGAGACTGCTAAAAATCACAGAAACGGGCTTCTCCTTAAATACAAAATATCCTGCTTCAGGCATACATTCCTAGTTTTATGGCATGGTCATTTGGATGTATACATTTCAAACGAAAAGGCAGAGTCATGATGACCATCCCACATTCCAGTTAAGCCAGCCCGCAATTATTTACCCAGCAAGGCTCAGATCCCACATCAGATATCGATAGGCCCCAATAAACATGAGCATCTCCTGTTTGGAAAACAAGCCATAAAGCAGGAACAGTCAGGTGAGAAAGAGATTAGCTGGAGGCTCGTGTTTAATGTAAAGGCTTTATGGTGTGTCAAGCCCTGATGCTAATCACAGGTGGCCAGAGGACGGGGAACTCGTGAGACCGGACTGACCTGGGGCAGTGGAGCCAAGCTGCCCAGGTCACAGAAAAGTCAAAGAAAGGCACATGTGCTCTAAAAGGCCCGTATTTGCTTCATGCTATGTAGCCTATGTGAGGGCAACCATAAGATGGCCACCGCTCTAAAATGGGACCCACGTAGTGATGTATAATAACATATACACAGTGCATTCATAGCTAAAACGTTACACAAAGCACTTGTACATACCTCATTAACCATTCGCGGTTCACTAATACCGGGATAGACAGGGGTAGGGCCCTGCCTCCTACGCGGTCTCAAATTCTAAAGTACGACAGAGCATTAGTGCTAATTAGGATTGTTTCTGTGCTACAGAATTGTGTGATTTGTGTTTAGCTGTGTGTAGCAGATACTGTGAGGTATTTAGTGTGTGTTATAATAATAAATATATATTTTTATAACTACTGTGTAATTCTCCTTTCTTTTAACCAATACAATAAGGTTGCATTCTGGTAAAACAAGCTGCTTACCATTCCTTCAAGACTAAGCAGGGAGGCTGCTCTTCACAACTACCACTTGGATAGCTTTGTAAGGTTATCTTTGACCTCTTAACTGTAACGTCTATGGAACCTTCAGTTTTGTAGTGTATTTCTAGGGCTTTTAAATGCTATTTCCTAACTATAACCTCCCTGTAACCTTTGTTTTTTTTAAGGAAATTTCTATGGTGTTGTGATATTAATTTCTAACTATAACCTGTAACCTTTGGGTCTGTGAATGGGTGTCTGAGTGGCTGTGGATGTGTGAGTGGGTATGAGAATGGCTGTATGACTCTGTGAGTGGGTATGTGAGTGGCTGCATGGTTCAGTGAGTGTGTGTGTGAGTGACTGTATGGGCTTGCGAGGGGGTGTGTAAGTGATTTTGTGTGTGTGTGAGTGTCAGTAAATGTCTATGTTTTTTAAAATTGATTTCTAACTATAATGTCCCTGTAACCTTTGGGTCTATAAATGGTGATGTGAGTGATTATATGGGTGTGTGAGTGGGTGTGAGAGGGGATGTTTGGGTGTCAGAGTAGCTGCATGGGTTGGTAAGTGGAAGTGTGAGTGTCTGTATGGGTCTGTGAGTGGATGTGTGAGTGGCTGTGTGTGTGAGTGGGTGTGTGAGTGACTGTATGGGTCTGTGGATGGGTGTGTGAGTCATTGTGTGGGTCTGAAAGTGAGTATGTGAGTGTCTGTATGGGTGTGTAAGTGGGTATAAGAGTGGCTGAATGGGTTTATGAATAGGTATGTGAGTGGCTGTATGCGTCTGGGAATGGGTGTGTGAGTGTTTCTGTGGGTGTGTGTGAAATTATGTCAGTGTTTGAGAAGGTTTGTGAGTGACTGTATGGGTCTGTGACTGGGTTTTTGAGTGACTATGGGTCTTTGAGTGGGTGTGTGAGTGGTTTTGTGGGTGTGTGAATGGTTTTGAGAGTGCATGAGTGGGTGTGTGAGTGTCTGCATGGGTCTATAAGTGGAGGTGTGGATGATTATGTGGGTCTGTAAGTTGATTTGCGAGTGGCTGTATGTGTGTGAATGGGTTGGAGAATGGCTGTATGAGTCTCTGAGTGGATGTGTGAGTGGCAGTATGAGTCTCTGAGTGGGTGTTTGAGTAGCTGTATGGGTCACTGAGTGGGTGTGTGAGTGGCTGTATTGTTCTGTGAGTGGGTGTGTGAGTGCCTATATGTGTATATTAAGAGGGTATATTAGTGGTAGTGTGGGGTACAATAGAGGGTGTGTAAGTTGGTCTGAGTGGGTGTATTTTTTTAATTAGGCTCTGGGCCCGCAGGTCCATCGCTTATCCACACTTAGGGCCATGCAGAGCTGCACAGTGGATCTATGGATTCATGCACATGGAAAAAATAATTTTGGGCAATTTCTTGCCCATGTGGGGTCCCTCAGCAACGCTTCTATCACGCCCATGGGGTCTGGGTACCTCTACCTTGGCCCCTTTTTATCAGTTTACACTTTCATTTTGAGGCCCTGGGACTGCGTCCTGGTAGATAAAATGGCAGCCACAACTTTCCTGTCAGCATGTGGCCAGCCAATCACAGCATTGCTGTTGGTGCGTGGATCCTCGATGCATTCACGTCCATAGATATGCAATTTTTTTCTGTAATAATTCCAAAACTACTGAAGAGATTTACACCAGATTTACAAAAAGGGCTCTTACTAGACTAAGAACTAATTTCCTGCCAAATTTGGTGTAATTGGGCTGTAGTTGTGTCTGAAATCCCATGGGAATTGGCATGGGGAAAATGTGCTTTGGAACCCCACTTTTTGTCGGCCTCCACTTGACGAATCATGAAACTTTTCAGACAGCAGCTGAACTGAGTGGTAAACTTGTTTTGAAAATGTCATGATGATTCGTCAAACAGCTCCAAAGTTAGTAGCAAAACAAAAAATGCTGTGTCTATGGAAACTAGGTCCTAACTATAAGTACCTAATGGTGGTTGCGGGGTCGTGGGAGACCTGAATACAATAAATTGGCCTTATTCCTACCTGCCATGTGTACATGCCTCTTCTTGGTTGGAGTAGGATGGATCTTGGAATATATATATATATTACCTACAGGCAGTCGCCAGTAGGTAGTTCTAGTTAGGACCTATTTTCCATAGGAAATCCGCAACATTCTATTTGGAATAACGTTGGCCCCGATTGACGAATCTTTGCAAACTTTTCCAAACTTTTGGCCAGCTCTGGTCCGCTCCTATCCTGAAAATTTCACGGTGATTCGTCAAGCGGGGCCGAAAAAAAAGGGGGGACCCAAAATGCGTTTTCCCCATGCATTTTCCCATAGGACCTGTTGACGCAGCTACAGCCCGAACTGCTGAATGGAATTACACCAAATTTGGCCAAGAGGTAGTCCTCAGTTCAAACTCATGCCTTTTGCTTAAATGGTGTAAATCCGTTCAGTAGTTCCTGAGAAAATTAGAGTTAAAAAGATAGATATATCTGGGCGGAGCCTAACCACACATCTCATCGTGAGATCTGATTGGCTGTCAGTACTTCATCCAGGAAGTGTTGGCAGCCATCTTGGGACCAATATACATGATAGCACCTCATTAAAAAGCATTGCAGTTAATAGCTGGTTTTGAGACTTTAGTTACATTATAAATCATTTGTTGATGGTACCATACTCATTTTAGGAATTGTGCTGTGTTCTAAGGTGATTTTACCATGTGAAAAAGCCTTCTGCTGTGATATCATGAATCATGTTTGAGAGAAAACTATTTTCTCATGCTTTTCCCACAGAGCTTTGGAAGGTGATCTATAAGCTAAACTGAGAGCATATTTTCTGTAAATTAACATTATCTTTCTCAGTCATGTGAGAATGAAGTCTGACATTCTCAGTAAAACATGTACATCCAACAAGGGCAGAGACTATCAGTTGATTCCTTTGTGTTCTACTGCAGCTTCCCAGAGTGTTCTAAAGAACAACTAGAGCGCTAACAGTCCTACTTATGACAAATGTATTGCACACCTGAAGCCATTTTGATTGGAATAAAGTGGTAATTCTTAAAACATTTTATTTAAAAAGGAACAAAATGAGGGGGTTCATTTAGCCATAGAAAGTATGATTAGTGCTGCAGAAATAAAAATTAGGGCACATTTTGAGTGACTTCTCATATCCTCTTCTATTTCATTAAAAAATTCTGACATGCAGACTGAAACATGCACTTTCAATACCAGCAGCAGACTTCCCTGGTGAGAAGTAGCTTTACTACAGTGATCTAATAAGCAACTAGAGTGCTAACATTCTGAATTTATGGCAAGTGTGTGACACATCTGAATGCCTTCTTGATGGAATCAAAGTAAAAAACTGAAAGTATTTCCTACTGAGGAGACTGTAGTAAATGAGGAAATTAGGAAACTTCATAACAAATAAGTCTCCCAAAATGGCCACCAGAGACAAAAGAGCCCAAATGTAGCACAAATATCACCCAGATGTAGCCCAAGTATAGCCCAATGACAGAATGTCCCAGAGTGTTCTAACTAACAACTAGAGCGCTAACAGTCTTACTTATGACAAAAGTATGGCACACCTGAAGCCATCTTAATTGGAATAAAGTGGTAACACTTAAAACATCTAATTTACAAAGGAACAAAATGAGGGGGTTCATTTTGCCATAGAAATTATGATTAGTGCTGCAGAAAGATAAATTAGGGCACATTTTGCCTTCTCAAATCCTCTTCTATTTCATTAAAAAATTCTGACATGCAGACTGAAACATGCACTTTGAATACCACCAGCAGACTTCCCTGGTGAGCAGTAGCTTTACTACTATGATCTAATGAGCATCTACAGTGCTAACATTCAGAATTTATGGCAAATGTGTGACACATCTGAATGCCTTCTTGATGGAATCAAAGTAAAAAACTGAAAGTATTTCCTACTGAGGAGACTACAGTAAATGAGGAAATTAGGAAACTTCAAAACAAATAAATCTCCCAAGATGGCCACCAGAGACAAAAGAGCCCAAATGTAGCCCAAATATCACCCAGATGTAGCCCAAGTATAGCCCAATGACAGAATGTCCCAGATTGTTCTAACGAACAACTAGAGCGCTTACTGTCTTACTTATGACAAAAGTATGGCACACCTCAAGCCATCTTGATTGGAATAAACTGGTAACACTTAAAACATTTAATTTAAAAAGGAACACAATGAGGGGGTTAATTTTGCCATAGAAATTATGATTAGTGCTGAAGAAAGAAAAATTAGGGCACATTTTGAGTGACTTCTCAAATCCTCTTCTATTTCATTAAAAAATTCTGATATGCAGACTGAAACATGAACTTTTAATAGCAGCAGCAGACTTCCGTGGTGAGCAGAAGCTTTACTACAGTGTTCTAGTGAGCAACTAGAGTGCTAACATTCAGAATTTATGGCAAATGTGTGACATATCTGAATACCTTCTTGATGAAATCAAAGTAAAAAACTGAAAGCATTTCCTACTGAGGAGACTGCAGTAAATGAGGAAATTAGGAAACTTCATAACAAATAAATCTCCCAAGATGGCCACCAGAGACAAAAGAGCCCAAATGCAGCACAAATATCACCCAGATGTAGCCCACAAATAGCCCAATGACAGAAGTGTGCAAAACACGTATTTGTTGTGTATTTGCAGTTTTATATAGTGCAGAATTGTCAGGTATTGGAGTGCTTTACATGAGCATTGGTTACATCACACAAGATTACATTCATTTTGGTTGTAGACATGGGGAGATTAAGGGATTTGACCAGAATCACAGAATGTTGAGCTGAAGCAGAAACTACAGCCTGGTTCCCCAGTTGCAAAGTCTGCAGCTCTGGAAGTAACACCACATCCTCTCCCCTAAGTGCAACATTTAATCAAGTGGTCAACTGGATAAAAAAACATAAAGATTACAAATAATTTAAAAGTTCTTTGTCGCTATTTGAAAACTCAGAAAATATGTCCTCATTTTAGTTTTTTAGAGCACTAACCATAATTTTGATGCAAATAAGACCCTCTCATATATGTAATTTCTAAAGGAAATGCTCTAGGTATTAGTTTTGATTACATCAAGATGACCTCAGGCGTTCCACACTTTTGTAATAAATATAGAATGTTAGCAGTCTAGTTGTTCATTGGGATACTGTTGAGAGGCAGAGGCCAGGGGCACGGACTCTGAAAATTGAAGGCAGGTAAGAGAGTGCAGAGGCAACAATTTGACCACACTGGGCAGGCAGGAAAGGCAGTGGCAGCACAACAGACTATGGAGGGCAGTGGAAAGGGGGGCAGGGGCCACAAACCAACAATACAGGACTGGCAAGAGAGGCTGTGGCAATATAATAGACCATTGTGGGCAGAAGGATGAGGCAGTGGTAGTACAACCATACATGCCAACAGACCAGTTTCAGCCAGGAAACGTTCAATTTTTTTAAGCTCAAATGCGCTTTATTTGATCTGTCTCCTGTCTACAATCTCCTCTTTCTCAATGTAACTCAAAGGGGAAAATCAATACCCCAGTTTCTTTTCAAAACCTCCCTCTTACCAAGTTCAAAATGTTCACAAGTATGGCACATTGCATCATGGTAGGCAGGAGGAATTGGTTTAGGGACATGGACTCGAATAACAGAGGACAGGAGGGACATGGAGAGGTGCACCAAAGTGACCCTACAGGGCAGGCATCATGGTTTGCAGCAGCACAATACACCACACAGGGCATGCGGGACGGGAGTGCAGCACAACAATCCATAGAAAGCAATAGGGAGGGGACAGGACCATGCACATGGACAACAGAGAACAGAGGGGAAAGCGGCAATGGTAGCTAGCTGACCATAATGGACAGACAGGAGAGAAAGCTGCAGCATAGCACACCATAAAGGGCAGGAGGGACGGATAAGGGGCATTACAATGGAACAGACAAGCCAGGAGGGAGGGAATAGGGGTCTGTACATGGAAACAGAGGGCTGGGGGCAAGGGGGCAGGGCAGGAGCAGCAAGATGACCGTGGAGGTCAGGCAGGATGGGCACTAGAAACAAGACACACCATGGAGAGCAACAGTGAGACTATGATGGCATACACACAGACCATGGAGGGAAGGTGGGAGGGGGTCAGGGGCAGCTAGCTGACCACACAGGGAAGGTGGGAGGGGCCATGGCAGCACAGAAGACCATGCATGGCAAGCGGGAAGGTTAGTGGCAGCACAATGGCTATGATGGGTAAGAACGAGGGGGCAGGGGCATGCACAAAGGACCATGGAGGATAGAAGGGAGGGTCAGGACCTGGGCACGGACAAGAGAGTTCAGGGGAAGGGGCCTCACAACAGACCGCGTGGGGCAGGCAGGAGGAGCAGTTGCAGCACAACAGACCAGGGAGGGCAGAAGGGTGGGGCAGTAAAATGGACCATGGAGGACAGGAGGAAGGGGATAGGGGCATGGCATGTGGACAGGCAGGGTGGAGGTGGCAGGGACAGGTTACAGTCATCTGACAATGCTAGGCAGGTGGGAGGGGAGTGGCAGCTCAACAGAACACTCAGAATAGATAGGAGTGGCAGGTCCATGGAACATGGTGGGCGAAAAGGATGGAGCAGGGGCATGCACAAAGACATTGGAGGGCAGAGGGAAGGAGAATAGGGGCAGCAAGCTAAGCACAGAGGCTAAGCAGGAGGTCAATGATGGGCCATAGAATTGGGCACTGGAGGGCAGGAGGAGTGGACTGGCACATCATGCTAAATGGAGGGCAGTGGCAGCACATCAGACCATGCATGGCAGGAGGGAGGAGGCTAGTTCATGGATTCAGACAACAGAGGATAGGGAGGAGGTGGATGGGGCAGCAAGCTAACTGTTCAGAGAAGGTGGGTATTAGGAACTGTATTGTTTTTAAAATGTGTGTCTGTGCGAACTACTTAAAATATGAACAAGTATGCAGCATAATCTCACTTTTATTCAGGAAGAAGAGGACGTTTGTGACTGTGACTCCGGGCTCACTTGGCAGAAACACCCCCTGACCCTCCACCCCCCATCGCAAAATGCAATGCGTGTGAAAAGGGTAGGTGGACGCAGTGTTATATAGAACATAGTCCTGAGAGCACGATTGAAAATGAAAACTAGATATGGTATATGGTATAAACTATGCACCAAAAAGTGTGATATAAGATGAACCGGGCATGAAATATAATATGCAATACATTGTGCGCAATGACAGATTCATTGGAGAGTGCGGACACTAGCGCGTGGTATGCGATATGCGCCTTGGAGTGTAATATGCACAGGGCAGTGTTGTGTAACCTAACTAGTCTCTAAAGTTGTAATATAAAATATGTGCTGGGGAGTGTAACGTTACATATGCACTGTGACAAAGATATGGATCCCAGATTGTAATATGTATGGCATAGCGCTGTGCGTTATAACATAGGCATCGAGGAAGGCATGTTAGATGGGGCAATATAACCTGTGCGAAGTCAAGTGTGGCATGACATATTCACGGGGTGGTGTTACAGTGCACATGGGCTAGAGAGTGTCATAGCATATGCACTAGCTGGTGGAATACAACACAGAGGTGTGTGGCACTCGGCGGGCACTGGTGGGTGTAACACAGCATTGGGCTCAGCCAGGAGCACGCTGTGACTCTCAAGTGAGGTTCGTCTCCTTTCCAGAGTGTAAAATAAAAAGTATTACACGTCCGGCGGTGGATGTGTGTTTTATTAACCATGAGGGGGGTTTCCTGCATTGTTTGGTCGAATTTTTGTCGAATCCCCTTTGAATGGCTTGGTGTGCCAGTGTATTAAATGTGCCCATCAATAGCTACCCATGTTTGTATAAATAAACGACAAGGGTGTCTACTTGGACAGTACCCACTGTCGGGGGTGCCGGGATTAGGCTCGGTAGGGCGTAAGACACGTCAGAGCTTCACTAGCGGTGTAAATACATTCCACGCGGATTCATTGTATGCATACTCGCCTTTTAATGAATATCACGCAAATCGTCATGGTGATAGGTACATACGGTTTGTCCAGCATGTCCTAGGTTTTTCTATAAATATATATTTTTTTAAAATAATAAAAAACAAAAGCTGGCCCTGGGGGATGGGGTCCCCGGGGCCATAAGTGGCCTGAAGAGGGGGGCAACGCAGCCCCCCTGCTAAAGAATAAACATTTTTTTAAAAGGCCATGACCCGGGGGATCGGGTCCCCGGGGCCGATAAAGGCCCCTTTTCAAATTAAATTTTTTCAACAAAAAAAATTAGGGTGCAGGCCCTGGGGGATGGGGTCCCCAGGGTCAATAAATTAGAAAAAGAAGGGGGGCCACACAGCCCTCCTTCTTAAAAAAATAAAATAAATAAAAGACCGGCATCGCGCCAGAGGCCACGCCTCCTCCTTGCAGCACTCTGCAAACGCGCCCCCTGGCCAGTTGTAAGTTGGGGAATTAATTCCCCTTCAATACTGAGGGTCCCTGAGTGCCAACTAGCCCAACAGGTATCTCCAGTATGCGCCAGGGAGCTGCGTTGCAGACAGGTGTTCTTAGGCCACGCCCCTTTTTACACCGCTATGCAACGCAGCTCTGTGGTGCTTACTGGAGGTACCTAGTGGGCTAGTTTGACCCTAGGGAACCTTAGGATTCAAGGGGACTTAATATCTCAACTTAGAATGGCTACAGAGTGCGTTTACACAGTGGTGAAGGGAGGGGCCTGAGGTGAGGTGTGCAAACATGCCCTGTGGCGCGTTTTAAGTTGGGGACATAATTCCCTTTCAATCCTGAGGGACCCTGGGGGCCAACTAGCCCACCAGGTGATTCCAGTAAGCGCCACTGCTCTGCGTTGCAGAGAGATGGTGCAGGCCGTGCCCTTTTTTACACCTCTCTGCAATGGCGCTTACTGGACATACCTAGTGGGCTATTTTGCCCCTAGGGACCCTCAGGATTCAAGGGGACTTAATCTCCCAACTAAAAACGGCCACAGGGCGTGTTTACACAGTGGGGAAGGGAGGGGACGGGGCTTGAGGTGACGCGTGCAAACACGCCCTATGGCGCGTTTTAAGTTGGGGAAATAATTCCCCTTCAATCTTGAGGGACCCAGGGGGCCAACTAGCCCACCAGGTGCTTCCAGCAAGCGCCACTACGCTGTGTTGCAGAGAGGTGGTCTAGGCCGTGGCCCTTTTTGCACCTCTCTGCAACGCAGCTCTGTGGCGCTTACTTAAGGTACCTAGTGGTCTAGTTGGACCCTAGGGACCCTCAGGATCAAGAAGACTTAATCTCCCATTTTAAAACGGACACAGGGCGTGTTTACACAGTGGGGAAGGGAGGGGACGGGGCCTGAGGTGACATGTGCAAACATGCCCTGTGGCGCGTTTTAAGAGGTAGTTTTAATCCCCTGCCCTATTATATACTAGGGGCTTACAGAGGAGGTCATGCTAATCACAGGGGGACCCCAACGCATAGTGTTCCCTAGTGTATGTAGGTGTTTTGACTGTATTCTGAGTGTCTTTTAACATAGCACTGACTCTAGGACTGGTTAGTCAGACTCAGTTACCACCAGCATCCATCTGAAAAAGTTGAGGGTACAGGATGATTTTGCAACAAGGCTTCTTTCTGCTCTTCTGTTTGTTCTGTCTGCACGTTATCCTTCTTCCTGCAATTTTCTCCGTCTTTGAGGACTTCAGTTGCTTCTTTCTGCATTTCTTTTTTTTTCTTTCTGTGCATTTTTTCTTCTTTCTTCACATGTCCTATCGCTGTAGGCATAGTTAGAAATTAGCATTTAAAAAACCTTTGAAATTTACTGAAAAAAACAGAGGTTGCAGGCGCGTTATAGTTAGGAATTAGTATTTAAAAAACCTTAGAAATTCTCTGAAAAAAGCATAGGTTTCAGGGGCGTTATAGTTAGCTGGACTTTTCACTCGTACAAAACCATTGAAATTCCCCCGTTATAGTTAGTTCAGCTAATTATAACTCGCGCGCCCGCAATGCACTGCTGATGACCTCACATATTACATCACTCATGACATGGTCAGTGACATCACTCATGACATCACTGATGACATCTCAAATGACATCACTGATGACATCATCCTTGTGATAGAGTGGCAGACCTCCTATCCCCTAACATAACCTTTGATACACACATTCAAAAATAGAAACAAACATTTTAAAAACAATTGACATACCAAAACCAGTTACAACAACCTATTCAGTAATTCTAAGATCCACATATACATCCACTCATTCACCAACAGTCCTATACAGTCACTCATACATGTACTCACTCATCATATGTACTCATACACCTATACATCCTGTTACACAACCCCACTCATACATAGAGTTACTCACACATAGTCACTCATGCTAATAAAGAATCAAACATCCATTTACTTGCATATACAGTTATATACACACCACCACACTTACTTCTACAGAAACTTACACATACTTAGTCTTTTAAACAATCACTTATAGAAACACATACTTATTCATACAGGAACTCTTCCAATCTCTCACTCTCACATATACTCACTTATATATACCAATAGTCACATATACTAGTTTAAACATATGTAGTTACTCATAAAGACACTATTGAGACAGTCATTCACTCACTAACACACCCATGCACACACTCATCCACCCATACAGTCCTGCACACATGCTGTCTTCAACACATACAAACAGTGAGTCACTGATTCATGCATCTATGCACTACGTAATACCCCCCACCGAACCATACAGACACTCAGACACTCATACTGATACTCAAAAAACCAACTAATAACCTATATAGACACTCATGAAGCTACTCACCAACCCATGCAGCCACTTATACACAAAGTGAGAGACTGATACAGATATTTACATATTTAAACATTACTCACTAAGCCATGTATTCACTAAGAAACACTTAATCAGTCAGTTATACAATCAATTTTTCAAAAACAAATCATCCATTTAGACACTTATATACCCATTTATTCTTCCATCGACCTTGAGATATACATCTATAAAACATATGTAATGTTCAGAAAAACACACATTCACTGGATGATGTCATCAGTGATGTCATCAGTGATGTCATTTGAGATGTCATCAGTGATGTCATGAGTGATGTCACTGACCATGTCATGAGTGATGTAATATGTGACGTCATCAGCAGTGCATTGCGGGCTCACGAGTTAGTTAGTTGAACTAACTATAACGGGGGAATTTCAATGGTTTTGTACGAGTGAAAAGTCCAGCTAACTATAACGGCCCTGAAACCTATGGTTTTTTCAGTGAATTTCTAAGGTTTTTTTAATTGCTAAATCCTAACTATAACATGCCTGAAACCTATGGTTTTGTTAGTGAATATATATATATATATATATATATATATATATATATATATATATATATATATATATATATATATATATATATATATATATATATATATATATATATATATATATATATATATATATATATATATATATATATATATATATATATATATATTCACTTAAAAAACCATAGGTTTCACACATGTTATAGTTAGCTGGACATTTCACTCATAAAAAACCAATGAAATTCCCCCGTTATAGTTACTGCAGGCAACTATAACTCACGCGACCGTAATCCTCTGCTGATGCTAATACTGTATTTAGACACTTATTTACCCATGTCTTCTTCCATTAATCTTTAGCTATACATATATTACAAATATTTATTTTTCAGAAAGACACATATGTCATCAGTGATGTAATATCTGACGTCATCAGCAGAGGATTGCGGTCGCGTGAGTTATAGTTGCCTACAGTAACTATAACGGGGGAATTTCATTGGTTTTTTATGAGTGAAATGTCCAGCTAACTATAACATGTGTGAAACCTATGGTTTTTTAAGTGAATTTGCAAGGTTTTTTAAATGCTAATTCCTAACTATAACGTGTGTGAAACCTATGGTTTTTTCAGTGAATTTGTACGTTTTTTTAAATGCTAATTTATTTATGTATTATTTTTTTTATATATTTATTTTACAATAAACTACGTATTAAAAATTATTATTATTTTTTTTTTTGGTTTTCACCCTGCGAATTATTTTTTTTTTTTTGTAAAAAAAAATTTTTTTTTTGTGTTTTTCAGGGTGCGCGCACTGTGCGCGCACCCCCGCGATTTTTTTTTAAAAAAAAATATTTTTTTGCCTTCGGGGCCCTTCAGGGACCCCCTGACAAAGGCTAGGGGGTCAGGAACTCTCTACCCTGCCCCCTTTTCACGTTCGCCACCTTCCTTTTTCACTCTCGCACTGAAAACAAACAAAATGGCGGCCGACACTTCCTGATTTCGACCGATTCGAACGTTGACTAACATGTAACCACCAATCAGAATTACGCTCGCGCACGTTAGGGTGCTCGCACGGTGCGCGCACCCTGCGCGCATATAGATATATATATGCTTTTAAATGCTATTTTCTCCGGAAATACTGAACAGATTTAAACCAGACCTGCAAAAGGCACTTCCTTGACCTTATGGCTACCTCTCTGCCAAATTTCAAGTAATTCTGTTCAGCCGTTCGGGCTGTAGCTGTGTCTAAAGGTCCTATGGAAAAATGCATGGGAAAAACGCGTTTTGGGTCCCCCCTTTTATCTCAGCCCCCGCTTGACGAATCCCCCCGAGACTTTCAGGGTAGGAGCGGAGCGGAGCGCCCCACCTATTTTGAAAAATTCGCGAGGATTCGTCGACCGGCGCCAAAGTTATTCAAAATAGAATGTTGCGGATTTCCTATGGAAACGTGGTCCTAACTATAACTACCTATTGGCGACCGCCAGTAGGTAATATATATATATATATATATATATATATATATATATATCATTTCACGATCCCGATAAAGTTCGAAGGCTGTCGGGTAGGGCGGTCCGTGCAGGGGTAATCGGCAGCCCCAATTATGAAACACCAAACGACTTCCAATATGAAATCACACGGACACCCAGGAGATTTGCAGTTCAGATTGATTTATTAACTGCAAACACAACGCGTTTCAGCTTTCGCCTTGTTCACGCTCATGGCGAAGTTTTTTGAGTAAAGTTAAATACACTTCAAAGTCTTTAAACACAAAAGACAGACTGCTTACTTCAGCAGTATTGAAACTTATTACGATAGTGGCGGCCATTTTAACAGTGTCAAGGTGATAAATGAACCAACTGTGTAAAATATGCATGATGTCATTCCACGCTCATCAAAAACAGAATTTTCTTGACATAATTCAAATCTTAAGCAAATATAATAATGATATAATGCCCAGGTGGGCAAAATAACAAAGATAAATGCTAGAGCTTAAGAAGGCTTAACCACATGATTCAAAATATCAATAATGTGAGGACCTATAGACATTTATTGGCAGTCAATATCAACAGGAGGTATATAATCCCTCCTCTAAAAATCATGAAAATATGCCAAAGTCAGTGCATCAAACAATCTAGGCGCACAAAAAGGTCCTTGCTAAGAGATTTATAGTGTTGTAAGACATATAACACGTCGTACAAAACAGCTCTAACAGTAAGCCCAAGTGGGCCAATAAACAGCAATTTATGAACCAAATAAAGCCGAAAAATGGAATACCAAAATACTTGATTTAATCAATGGTCTGTTCAAGCCTGTAGTGCCACTACCTGAAAAATACAATAAAATGTGTTTAAGTATAAAATCACAAGTGACAACAGCTAACACTCAATATAGCATACATGCAAAAATTCTCACATATCAAGTGTGTAAATGCACTGACAATTCTTCGCTTGAATTCAGACCCTTTGGGAGCATAGTTTCGAGGTCAAGAATATATCTTGATTCCAGTTGTCTCAACTGGAGTAACTTGTTACCTCCTCGTACATTGTCATATATCGCATCAATTACAACCATCTTCAATAGCCTCTCATTTTGCTGATGTTAATTAAAGAAATGCCTAGCCACTGGATATTGCCTATTGTTATGTCGTATAACCCTGACATGCTCAAGTACTCTTTTTTTGGCACGATGGATTGTGCTACCAATGTATGCTTTATTACATGGGCATATCAGAGCATATACACAATAGGTTGTGTTACAAGTAAGGGCTTTTTTGATTTTAATTTCCTTACTCATGCTAGAAAAATGTACCATCGTGCAGTCAGAACTATATTTACATGCCTTACAATTTTTACAGCACCTAAAACCTGGACGGCCGCCCACTCTTGGTTTAGCAGATTCAGTTACCATATTCGGACTCATTTCATCCCTTAGTGTTTTGCTCTTTTTAAATCTAACTTGTGGATGACTGTTCAAATATTTCTGCAGATTGCTGTCAGTCAGCAGTACATGCCAATATTTGTCCAAGATCTGTCTCACCTCCTGTGCTTGTCCTGAAAAAGTTGTAATAAACCGTAAATTTTCTGAATCCGGTGCACGTTGAGTAGGATGTAATAAATCATTACGTGACACCCCTTCTACTCTCCTGCATGCCTCACTAATAGTTTTTTGTTGGTAGCCCCTATTTTTAAAGCGTTGTATCATTTTTGCTTTTTCTTTTAGGAAGCTGTCTTCGGTATTGCAATTACGCTTGGCACGCAATAGTTCACCATACGGAATGCTATAAACTAGCTTTCGAGGATGTGCACTAGAAGCATTGAGAATGCTATTACCAGCAGTCTTTTTGCGGTATAATTGTGTATGTATTGAATGTTCTTCAATTTGTACAACAATGTCAAGGAACTCAACAGATGTTTTGCTAATATTCTCTGTGAAGATCAAACTAAACGGATTGTTATTTAGCTTATTTACAAATGAGATAGCCAAATCAGCATCACCATTCCAGATAAAGAAAATGTCATCAATATATCGGAGCCACAGGACACAGTTGGAAAATTCGGCCAATTGAAAGGCCACCTGCTCCTCCCACCAGCCCATGAATAAATTAGCATAGCTGGGGGCGAAGCAGGTGCCCATGGCCGTGCCCTGTGACTGCCGATAGATGACATCATCAAAAAGGAAAAAATTATTTGTCAGACAGAACTCGATCATGTCTAAAATCATTTGTGAATGATTAAGCAAAGAAATAGATCGAGTCTTCAGGAAATGTTTCACAGCACCCAAACCAAGCTGATGTTCTATGCTGGTATATAGGCTGCCTACATCCAGAGTAACCAAGGTGTATTGAGGTTCCCAGTAAATCCCATCAATGCTTGTTAAGAAATGGGTTGTATCCCGCAGATATGCAGGCAAACTGACCACAAATGGACGTAAATAGTGATCAATAAATCGGGATGTGTTTTCCAACAGGGAGCCAATCGATGAAACTATAGGTCTCCCTGGAGGATTAACTGGGTCCTTGTGTATTTTCGGGAGTAGATATAAGACCGGGATTTTCGGGTGAGGACATTTAAGATAGTTATATTCCTCCCATTCCAATAGTCCCTTCTCTCTCCACTCCACCAAATATTCTCCATACTTGCGGTTAGATTGTAAAATTGAATTTTTATCAGAAATGGAGTAACATAATCGATCCTCCAACTGCCTGTAACCCTCCTGCAAATATGCCGTTTTCTCCAGGATAACGACATTACCACCCCTATCCGAATGTCGGATAACGATGGTATTGTCCATCCTAAGGTTATTCAGTGCTGTAATCTGTTCCTTTGTTAGATTCTTACTAGCAGCTGGGGTTTTGGTGTACCTCAATTTTTTCAAGTCACTTAGAACGCCCCTCTTGAATACCTCAATCGCATCACATTCGATATTGGGTAAGAAAACCGATTTCGGCTTAAAATGACTGCCTGGGTTAACATTAGGATCAATGGAAAAATCTTCCAAGTTCACATTCAAATTCACACCATCAGTATCTACCTCAGACATAGATGATAATGCATGTAAAATCTCTATATCATCAGTATCAAGATTACATAAGGGTGTTCCAGCTTGAATCAATTCACATTTGTTATATTTAGTGTCAAACCATTTCTTAAGTTTCAATTTGCGAGAGAAATAAAACAAGTCTATCCTAGTTTGTACAAAGTTAAAATTGGAAGTTGGGCAAAAAGACAAACCTAGGCCAAGAAGTTCCTCCTCATCACGAGATAGTTGACGTTTGGACAGGTTCATGACAGTCATGGTTGTACTTTCTTGCCCCTTGTCACCATTCCCATCGGGCTTCCTGTTTCTTTTCTTGCTCCTCTGTTTGGCCTGTTTGTTCCTCTTGTTTTTCCTCTGTTGCCGCGTCCTCTCCCTCTCTGCACAGATTGCTCCTGATATTGTTCTGTCCGTCCCTGATTCATAGCCTGGAATTGGGCTAAAAAATTACTTGACTTTTTTTGAGGAACTGAACCAGCACTGCTCATAGCTCCTGATGTGGGTACATCAGACAAACTGCCATCAGAGACATCACTTTCAACTATATCCACAGCCGATGTTACAGTAGCCAATGGTAAAGATACACTTCCATCCTTTAAAAATAAATGATCGTATTTTTTATGGAAGGTTAGGGTACGACCTGATAGATAATCCTTGTAGTCCCTTAGGAACTTACGTTGTTTCTTGGCCGTGATTTCTTCTTCTAGCTTATCCATCCGTGCTAGCAGGGATTTCATAAAGCCCTCCAAGACATCTTTGGCCACCAAATTCTCCAGTTCAGCATACACCTGGTCAATCTCAGACAATAGTTTGCTACGATCTTTTAATGCAAACTTCACAAGAATCCGCATCATTGTAATAGAGCAAGCGGATGAGTTGTTAGACCATTCCTCTAACATCTCCGGATCCGGATCCTCATAAGTAGGTATAGTGAAAATTCGCAGCCCTCGTGCTACGTCGATGTATCTCTGTAGGGACTCTGCTTCCCACCATTTGGAAAGTTCTTTTTTGTGTAGTTTTTCTAGATGGGTATATAGTTGCTGTATCTTAATTTCCTCGTTGATGTTTGTCCCTGAGTTGGTTGCATCATCATTAACAATGCCTTGTGCAAAAAAGAGCTTGTTTGCTGTCAACTTGCGCTTCGCCTCTAAAGCTGCAGCCATAGCAATCCAAGTTAGTCTTCAAATCCCCAGTGCCGTAAAACTGAAACTAATCCGTCACAGTGATATACGGCTCCCTTCTCGCCTTAAACTTCCTCAGCCTGTGCACCGGTAAAAATAAAATCCGGACCGGACTCAATACCGACCGCTGGAATGGTTCGAGTCAGCCGACACCGAAACACACCCCGCAGCGTGAGGAGTCAGGATCCGAATAACAGCAAAGCAGGTATTTCCCAGATGATAACTAAAATACGCTGCTGAGCCACAGTTACTCACCGCTTGCACTTCGTCTCAACGTATTTTGTAATCAAGCGCTGTGCTCAGAGTTCCAAGCTCGGAGCTCCTGACGATAATGGGCGAGTTCCGCTTCCAATTGTTATCGCATCATAGCGCGATTCAATGGGAGTAAAGTATGTATACTCCTTAAAGTCCCAGGCTTGAGGCAGCTGAGGGTAGATGGCGAGGTCAGCCTCCGTTCAGTAATCCACCATTTCACGATCCCGATAAAGTTTGAAGGCTGTCTGGTAGGGCGGTCCGTGCAGGGGTAATCGGCAGCCCCAATTATGAAACACCAAACGACTTCCAATATGAAATCACACGGACACCCAGGAGATTTGCAGTTCAGATTGATTTATTAACTGCAAACACAATGCGTTTCAGCTTTCGCCTTGTTCACGCTCATGGCGAAGTTTTTTGAGTAAAGTTAAATACACTTCAAAGTCTTTAAACTCAAAAGACAGACTGCTTACTTCAGCAGTATTGGAACTTATTCTGATAGTGGCGGCCATTTTAACAGTGTCAAGGTGATAAATGAACCAACTGTGTAAAATATGCATGATGTCATTCCACGCTCGTCAAAAACTGAATTTTCTTGACATAATTCAAATCTTAAGCAAATATAATAATGATATAATGCCCAGGTGGGCAAAATAACAAAGATAAATGCTAGAGCTTAAGAAGGCTTAACCACATGATTCAAAATATCAATAATGTGAGGACCTATAGACATTTATTGGCAGTCAATATCAACAGGAGGTATATAATCCCTCCTCTAAAAATCATGAAAATATGCCAAAGTCAGTGCATCAAACAATCTAGGTGCACAAAAAGGTCCTTGCTAAGAGATTTATAGCGTTGTAAGACATATAACACGTCGTACAAAACAGCTCCGATATATTGATGACATTTTCTTTATCTGGAATGGTGATGCTGATTCGGCTATCTCATTTGTAAATACGCTTAATGACAATCCGTTTAATTTGATCTTCACAGAGAATATTAGCAAAACATCTGTTGAGTTCCTTGACATTGTTGTACAAATTGAAGAACATTCAATACATACACAATTATACCGCAAAAAGACTGCTGGTGATAGCATTCTCAATGCTTCTAGTGCACATCCTCGAAAGCTAGTTTATAGCATTCCGTATGGTGAACTATTGCGTGCCAAGCGTAATTGCAGTGCAGAAGACAGCTTCCTAAAAGAAAAAGCAAAAATGATACAACGCTTTAAAAATAGGGGCTACCAACAAAAAACTATTAGTGAGGCTTGCAGGAGAGTAGAAGGGGTGTCACATAATGATTTATTACATCCTACTCAACGTGCACCGGATTCAGAAAATTTACGGTTTATTACAACTTTTTCAGGACAAGCACAGGAGGTGAGACAGATCTTGGACAAATATTGGCATGTACTGCTGACTGACAGCAATCTGCAGAAATATTTGAACAGTCATCCACAAGTTAGATTTAAAAAGAGCAAAACACTAAGGGATGAACTGAGTCCGAATATGGTAACTGAATCTGCTAAACCAAGAGTGGGCGGCCGTCCAGGTTTTAGATGCTGTAAAAATTGTAAGGCATGTAAATATAGTTCTGACTGCACGATGGTACATTTTTCTAGCATGAGTAAGGAAATTAAAATCAAAAAAGCCCTTACTTGTAACACAACCTATTGTGTATACGCTCTGATATGCCCATGTAATAAAGCATACATTGGTAGCACAATCCATCGTGCCAAAAAAAGAGTACTTGAGCATGTCAGGGCTATACGACATAACAATAGGCAATATCCAGTGGCTAGGCATTTCTTTAATCAACATCAGCAAAATGAGAGGCTATTGAAGATGGTTGTAATTGATGCGATGTATGACAATGTACGAGGAGGTAACAAGTTACTCCAGTTGAGACAACTGGAATCAAGATATATTGTTGACCTCAAAACTATGTTCCCAAAGGGTCTGAATTCAAGCGAAGAATTGTTAGTGCATTTACACACTTGATATGTGAGAATTTTTGCATGTATGCTATATTGAGTGTTAGCTGTTGTCACTTGTGATTTTATACTTAAACACATTTTATTGTATTTTTCAGGTAGTGGCACTACAGGCTTGAACAGACCACTGATTAAATCAAGTATTTTGTTATTCCATTTTTCGGCTGTATTTGGTTCATAAATTGCTGTTTATTGGCCCACTTGGGCTTACTGTTAGAGCTGTTTTGTACGACGTGTTATATGTCTTACAACGCTACAAATCTCTTAGCAAGGACCTTTTTGTGCGCCCAGATTGTTTGATGCACTGACTTTGGCATATTTTCATGATTTTTAGAGGAGGGATTATATACCTCCTGTTTATATTGACTGCCAATAAATGTCTATAGGTCCTCACATTATTGATATTTTGAATCATGTGGTTAAGCCTTCTTAAGCTCTAGCATTTATCTTTGTTATTTTGCCCACCTGGGCATTATATCATTATTATATTTGCTTAAGATTTGAATTATGTCAAGAAAATTCTGTTTTTGACGAGCGTGGAATGACATCATGCATATTTTACACAGTTGGTTCATTTATCACCTTGACACTGTTAAAATGGCCGCCACTATCGTAATAAGTTTCAATACTGCTGAAGTAAGCAGTCTGTCTTTTGTGTTTAAAGACTTTGAAGTGTATTTAACTTTACTCAAAATACTTCGCCATGAGCGTGAACAAGGCGAAAGCTGAAACGCGTTGTGTTAGCAGTTAATAAATCAATCTGAACTGCAAATCTCCTGGGTGTCCGTGTGATTTCATATTGGAAGTCGTTTGGTGTTTCATATATATATATATATATATATATATATATATAATCCAATGCTCTCTCCCAAATTGGAAAAAAGCGCGACACAGCTCCGGGGATAAAGATGGCTTTATTGCTGTTTAAGGCGCAAGGAAAATGAAGTCTATGAAACGCTTGGGCAGACGCGTTTCAGCCGTCCAATTGGCTTCATCAGTGCCGGTTCCATGGGCTTCTTGATCTTCCAGAGAGTCAAGCGATGTTCTGTTAATAACGGGACCACTCCCAGTCAGGTGGTCTCTCGCTCCTCCTCCACCTAACAAGTTGTAATTGGCCTTGCGCTCACCCATCTGGCAGGTGCATGCTGGTTAAGGAAGTCCGTTAAGGAGGCCATATTCAGTAATAGGCCTTCCTGACACCATGTGATGCCCCAATTTGCATTGGATACAGTTCCCAAAGACAGCCACCATTGCCTGGAAATATTTAGCCATTTCTATTATCCCCTTATATATATATATATATATATATATAGATAGATAGATAGATAGATAGATAGATAGATAGATAGATAGATAGATAGATAGATAGATAGATAGATAGATAGATAGATAGATAGATAGATAGATAGATAGATAGATATAGATATATATGTTTATCAAAGAAATCAAAGATTAAAGTAACCTTATAGTTTATTGTTTTACAGTTTACATAGTGGTGGGTAACTAATATATTGTTTTTCTACCGAAGATTGCACAGCCTGTGTCCAGCTATTCGGTATAAGAGTTTAAAAAGCACATGTGCTCCAACTGTATAAGTATTGCAAGCAGCCTTAAGTTATTGGACAGAATCATCTCAGCATGACAATTTCTACTTAACATAGAAGACTGTGTGTACCAAGTACTAACCTATGTACATGTGTTCTTCAGAAGATGGGCTATCTGTAAAATTTTCGACACAGTATGAAGGCTGTAGGTAGTATGATCTTTAGCACCGACAGACCATGGTTATTTTAAGTGAATAGCCGCTCTTTGAACACATTTTGCATAGAGTGTACACTGTTCTTTGTAAATACTTTTTAATGCTATATTTCAATGTCTGCAAACAGTGTAGTACAGAATAAACTCTCTCCATAGTTTAAACAGTGTTAAAAGTCCCCACCTTTCTACTCATACCCACTTTGTTTCCCAATAAAGGTTCAGTGACTGTCAGGGATTTGATACAGGTGAACACTGTCCATAGAAGGGCATTAGTTAAGTAACAGGTCTTGAGTATCTGGAGTAACTTGGTTTCCCCTGAACAGTTGTACACAGATTGAACGCTGTCTGTACTATAGGTTATCATTTTATGTGTGGTTCATAGTTAACATGAACTCGGCTACCCATGAAGTGTAAGGTACAGTGCCAATGTTGCAAAAAACACAAGCTTGCTTTACCTATGGGGGTAGTATATATGATAGTAGTAAAGACGCTTCTTATTCTTCAGATCTATTTTGCACCTACTTTCATAGCTGTAATGGTATACCGGTTTATAGAGCAATGTGTACAAAAGAAGCTTTGATGATGTCATCAGTAATGCCATCAGTGATGTCGTTTGAGATGTCATCAGTGAGGGCATAAATTATGTCATAGAACATGTCGTGTAATGTAATATGTGACATCACAAGCAGTGCAAGGTGGGGGCGCAAGTTATAGTTAGTGCTGCTAATTATAACTGGTGAATGTCTGTTGTTTTATTTAGTTCAAAATATTAATGTTGTCACTGAAAAATTCATATAACTATAATATTACATTTATTCATTGGATTTTTCAGTGGATTTCTAAGGTTTTATTTACAAAACGAAAGCAGATATTTTTATTACACCTAACTATAACCTTTTTCAGTGAATTTCTAGGTTTTTTAGAAAGTTATCTTATTGCGCTTTAAACTATTTTGGCTGCTGCGAGGTGAACGACCTTATACTCCACATACCGCCACTGTGAGGGGAACGGCTTTTGGGTGCTGAGAATATACTGCATATTACGCCGCTGTGAGGGGAACGGCTTCTGGCTGCTGTAAACTACATCCCCCACAAGGCCCTGCATAGCGCCGAGAATCAGCGTCACCAGAGGGCGTCAGAAGCCCTCTTAACCAGCGCGGGGCATACGCAGTGCAGGACGCGCGTGGGCGTGCCCGGGCGCTGCCCAGGCGAAGCCCGGGCCAAGGGCAGGCCCGTCGGCACCCGAAGGAGTCCGGGCTGGGCCACTCCTTCAATAACTCCAGATGGGTAAGCGCAAACATCTGGGTAACTCTGACAAGGGGGGCTTAAAAGCTATAATACCCAGATAGTCACCGTCTATAATTTCTTATCTGACTTCGGCTGTGGGTGCCCTGAACAATGAAATAGCAAATGCGGAAAAGCAGCTAGGTTTGGACACAAGTGAAGTCCCTAGGGAAGGGATCGAGGCAACAGCATTCTTGGCATCTGCCCCCGTACCCCTGGACCCGGTGGTTTTGAATAATGCCCCCAAGTCAAAGAGTGTTGCTTCACCTCATGTCTTGGCTGGTATAGATGACATGGTTAGCCCCCAGAGTATTTATACTTTACCATGTGAAAAATCAGAAAGGGCACCAGTGGAGGGGTCTATAGGAGTAAAACGCTCTTACAAAAAAACTATAAAGCGCTCTAAGGGTCCTAAGGACAGCACCTCTAAGCCCTTCCAGGAAATTGATGAATCTATTCAACAGACTTTGCGGTCCCTTATTGAGGATATTTTTAGCGCAAGATTTGAACTAATGTTGACTACTATCGCTAAGAACATTATTGATACCATGAACTCTTGTGTGGCTGATTTAAAAAAGAAATGTGAACGTTTAGACACTATCATAGATTCTCATTTGAGAGAAAAATCGTGCCCCACGGAAGACAATATTGATGTGTTTCCAGCAGCAACTGGTTTAACCATTAGAGGGAACAACCAACTGAGTGACTTGCTGCCATCCTAGGGGAGGAGCGGTATTTTGCATCCAGGGGATAGGTCGGATGTCCCTCTTATTCTGAGTCAAAGGGATTCTAATGTTGCCCCCTGTACTGTCACTACGCATTCTAGAGGGCCGCCCATAGCCTTGAGGGGGAACTCTGATTTGTATAAGAATCCCATATCTTATAACAACAATAGGATTGATCTCCCTCCAGAAGCTACTTCTTTGGTTGCTGTTCTTGTTGGGGTTCCTTCCCTAGATCATCCGGAAAAAGAGTCAACAAATGGTTTGATGCGTAAAACAAAAAACTGGTGTAATCACTATTGTTCTGGCCCCTCTAAGATTTCAGATCATATTATTATGGCTAGATGGGTGTCCTGGGTGGGTAACCATCCCAAACAAATTTTTGGTGACTGTATAATAGTCAATTTTAATAAACCTGATATAGCGGACAGATAGTTCTGGGATGCTACTGACCTAAACGGGGACGGCATAAGGGCTGTCCCGTTGGGTTATTTTTATCCACTAACAAGTACAGGTTATCTCTATAACAGGTCAAAGGCCAACAATACTTCCCATCCACTGCTGCACCTGTCCAGACCTTTAAGCATTGTCTCTAGCCCTGCAAGTTTGTGTGGGGTTGGTGCTTTGTCTCCTGACATCATGGGTGTGCGGTTAGGACCTCAGGAGGAGGGTCTACCACTGTCAAATAGATTCTATCCATTAAGCCAGCTGGAGTCAAATGATTAACTTCTGGTGAAAGAGGTTAGTTTATCTGCACCTAGCCCCAATGATTTGGAGGGCATTGACATCGGGAGTGAGAATTGTTTATCCGATATGCCCCACATCAATTATGCTCGAGAAGTCACTAGCGATGTAAATTTAACTAACTGTAAAATTATTAGCTGGAATATTGCGGGAATAAGAAGAATGTATAAAAACATTTGACATAATCGCTTTTCAGGAAACTTGGGATAGGGGGGATAATTTTTGGTTGGATGGTTTTAGCTCTTATTTTCTATCAGTTCGAGCTGCTCCAGCAGGAAGAGCAAAGGTGGTCTTATGTTACTTCTGTACCTGAATGTAAGGGGTTCTATAAAAAGGATTGACATAGACTCCTTTAACTGCCTGGCAGTAGAAATATGTTCCCCAAACTATCCCAAGATACTTCTTGTGAATTTTTATAACTCGAGGGAAAATGAGTATAGGAACCAACATTTGAATATTCTGAAACTTTTTTTAGAAAATTACAGGGTAATGCAAACCACTCTGTATTATGTGGTGCGTATGGGTGATTTTAATATACATCCTTGCTGTTCGCATTGCTGTATTGAAGATGATCTTGGGTATAATTTTGCAACGACCCCCCACTTTGAACGTTCAGAGCGGGGGGAGGGCTTAGAGTCTCTCTTGTCTGAAGCTGACCTTTTTGAACCTGGTTTTGCTAACATCCTTGAGCGGTGCCCTACGTTTAAATCTATAGCTAGAGATACCATTATTGATTACATTTTTTTGTCTCCTATGCTATTAGGTAAAGTAGTTTTCTATAATGCCAGGGAATCGCCTTTTAGCGATCACAAACCTGTCATTCTGGAACTAGATAAAAACTGCGGCCTACTAGCACTTGGTAGTAGGCACCTTGCTCCCAGTACTGTGATCACTTGTGATCAGGGGAGAAGGCTCAGATGGTCTAAAGTTATGCTGGACATTTTCTTTACAGATTTGTGCGAGAAATGCAAAGGGAATATTTTAATATGTGTTGACCCCTTGAGCACGCAGGATTCTATTTTTAGAGCCTATGAGGGTATTTGCAATCAAATAGCTAGTGATTTAACAGTCAATTTTAATCACAGAGCGTCACGTGGTTTAAAATGGTTTGATGATAAACGCTCACGTCCTCACCGATTTTAAATCTAGCATTGAAAAGTTCATCATGTGATAAGGTCTTAATTGCTGACTTGCGGAAACAGTATAAGACGGCTATTAACAGCCGGAAAGCAGAGATTAAGGCTGAAGCATGGCATGCGCTGTTATCAGTAGAAGTACTCAAGGATAGTTCGAAATTTTTGGGAATTATTAATACCCCCTTTTTTTCTGGCATGGATAATGAGATCCAGGAATGTAACATCACAGAGACTCAATGGTAGTTGTACTTTAAGGCAATTTATGCCCCTTTAGAGACTCAGGACTTGTTTTCTAGATCACCTCCTACTCGAGTCCTAGCCCCACTTGTGTTTCTTGAAGAGGAAGTGGAGAAAGCAATTAGGGAGACTATCAGTGATAAGGCCCCTGGCCCTGACTCTGTTCCTGCAGATTTTTACAAAAATGAACCTAAATTCTGGGCAAAGATTATGGCTAATGTTTTTAATGCCTCTGGCACCTTAGGGTTTCCTGTATCCTGGTCTCGATCGATTATTATTCCGATATTTAAAAAGGGCCAGAGAGGGGACCCATGATGCTATAGACCAATATCCCTGATTGATTCGTCTGTGAAGATTTTAGGAAAAGTAATTTTAACAAAAATTTTGGATTGGGCCTCCGAGAAGAATATTATTTCTGTTTTACAATATGGGTTCAGAAAAGGTAGATGCACTATCGATCAGTGTCTTAATTTGTCTTTACTAATTAGTAAATATACCGTGGCAAAAGAAGGCTGTTTAAGGATGGCATTTATGGACCTATCCTCAGCGTTTGACCTGGTTAACAGGTCAAAGCTGTGGAACATTTTAATGGATAAACGTCTTGACCCATCTTTAGTGTATTTCCTGGCAGATCTTCATCAAGATCTTACTGCCTTGGTCAGGATCTCACAGGATGGTAAATGCACAAGTTCATTCAAATCAGCCCGAGGAGTCCGCCAGGGGTGTATTCTGGCACCTGTACTTTTTACTTTGTACATTAATGACTTAGACAAATCCCTTTTAACGGCGTCTTTGGATATCCCGCGTGTAGGAGACTGTCCTATTCCGGTTCTCCTATACGCGGATGACGCTGTCCTTTTAGCACGTACGGCGGTAGGTCTCCAACGGCTCCTAGAAGCCTTTGGGGCCCACATGCAGTCGCTGGACTTGGTAGTAAATAATGGTAAGTCCCACATTTTGTCATCTGGTCGCAGAGCGAGAAAAAAACATTATTTTTATTGCAATGGGTTGGAAGTGACCTCGGTCTCTTTGTTCACCTACCTAGGGGTTGTCTTTGATGAGAGGTTTTCTTGGATACCCCAACAGAAAACTAAAAAGAATTCTATTACTCGATCTACCCTAGGACTAATGGGGTTTGCAAAGCGTCTGGGGGCCAGACCGATTGAGAGCATACTGAAAATATATAGTGCAAAGTGTGTGGCAATTGCGGCCTATGGTTCCTCTATATGGGGCTTTAAAGAACAGCCTGATATCCAAATAGTTGAAAATAAATTTTTACGCTGTCTCTTATCAGTTCCACAATCTACTCCAGTCTTTTCGATACATCAGGAACTGGGGATCGGTTATATCTCTGATATTTTGAGCTTAGCTCCGTTGCTCTGCTGGCTCAAAACTTGGATAAACCCCGAATTGACTTTAAATCATGAGATCCTACGAGACTGTGTTCATCTAGATAAGTCTAACAAGATCAAGTGGTTGTCTTACGTTAAACGTATGTTAACTAAATTGGGGCGGCCAGAGCTATTTGAAGCTCCTGAAAAGATTCGGAAGGAGGATGCGCTGTTGGTGAAAACTAACTTTAAGAATTTATTGTCTGCGGAAAGGGAAAAATCTGAGTTGCATAAACCCTTAGTCAGGGCCCATTTTTTAACAAAAACGAATACCTGTATTGAACCCTATCTGGTAATAGTAAATAAGCCCCTCCATCATTGGCTTTTAACTAGGTTTTGTTTTAATTTGGTTCCTTTTTTATTAGGTGATTTTCAGGAGTGGTGTAAACCCGAGTATGCGGCTCCTTGTCATTGTGATAATTTTTCTCCCCAGAATACCCTCCATTTTATGATGTTTTGTCCTTTTTATATTGATATTCGCAAGAAGTATATAATTCTTATCCTGAGAGGAAGGGGTTTCCTGCAGGTTAGACCAGCGCTACTTTATCTCCAGACATTGAATACTCCATGGGATATTTTTAATATTGCGTGTTTTTTGGTTGCTGCTATGAGGCTAAAGAAAAACAGACATTTGTCACTTGATTATTGTCTAGATACTTAAATGTTATTATATAAGTCTAAAGGGCTGTGTTTTTAGTCATAATGAATTTCATATGAGGGATTGTTTATATATTTTTGTCTGTATGTTTGTATTTATTTTGTATGTCAGTTGTGTATTGTACTTTTATGATTTTAAATTAATCGAATAAAGTGATTTGATGATGATGATGATGATGATATTGTTTTTGTGAGTGTATGTATGGTAGAATTATTTTATAATATATGTTGTGTTCAGATATTATTTAATAAAATAATGTTTTTTTTAATTGTATCAAACCAGGTTAAGGTTCACATTTTGTAAAATCTTTGTAAAATGTGTGTGAGTATTAAACAGATAAATATTCAATAGAATTTTTTTTTTTTCAGTAATTGTAGCTCTCATATCAATACATGTCAACAGCAATCTTTTTTTGAGGTGTCATTACTCTTGCGAGAGGATCGCGAGAAGCTTACAGGACACTTGTGAGATCGAAAAGTACTAAATATCATTGTCATCTATTGTATATGGTTCTTTATCATGTTTTCAGCTATTATTTACTGCTTATCCATAATAGAGTAGTGAATGAAAGATGATTACATGTTCCATAATCCCCTTAAATGGTCTTTCTGAAGCTTTTGTTTTAGCTTAATTATTAACATTCACAACCTGTGCTTTATTTATGTTGCTTTATGGTTGTTTTAACCAGTTAATAGCACTTATACCATAGTAATGCACACTTCCTCTCCCTGTACAATCTAGCTTGCGAGACTCGCAAGATCCAGCAAAGACTGCATGGCAGGGTCACTTGGTAGATTTCCATGAGACTCCCATGGGATTGTACCAAAGTTTGAAAATCAGCAAATAGAAAAGGTCATACTGTTTATCAAGTAACTGTGAAGCATACAAACAACAGTTGGTCACAACCGAGCCTACTTTTGTAACTGCTAAAAATCTACCAATTACATTTATAATTTTGTCACCCTTGCATTTTTGTTTCTCTGCTCATATAACTTCATATTGCTCCTGAAGCTTACTCTTCCTGCAGACCACTCCTCTTTTGACTGCGATCTGCATACTGCACCATGGTTCAACACTGGAGTTTGGGACACAGCTTCATCCACTGGGCTAGAGAATATGACAATAATTGTGGTATTGACAAGAATCTTGGATTTCCAGACTTTAACATTGCTTGGATTGGTCATAGAGGTATGGAGTGGCATCAATTGTTACCAATTGTTGAGAGCATTTTTGATTGCCAGCATCCTGACCTGATGATAGTGTACTGTGATGGGAATGACATATGCACAAATCACAGGTATTGCACTTGAAATCTAAATGAAGGAGACCTTTTTGCAATTGATGTCTCCGTTTCCTCACACTGCCTTTGTATATTCTAATATATGTCAAAAACAGATATGGCAACGGTCAAAAGAGTTTTGTCCTAAGATTGAGAAATCCTGAAAGCATGTCAATAAAACAGTTTCTGCATTTTGTTGTGGCTATGGCATGGGCTCTATATATCACAACCATTACATAACAATGGGGCAACCCAAGAATAACCTGGGTGAATATCGATATGTAACAACGGTGGTCCAGTCAGAGAGACCAACAGAAAGGACAAAGCTAAATAAATTAACTTATCCTGCTTTCATTTATCCAAAACACCCTCCTCTTAATCTGAGGAAGGGGGTAAAATATTATTTCTATTAATCCCAGAGAGCGTATATACCAATATCAACTCTTATCTCACACAATCATCAAAGCAAAGATTTTTTATATTAAAAAACTGACAGCATAAATACATTATTTACACATGGTTGCTCCAAAGAAGCATTGTGAGAAAAAAGTGCTCAAAAAGACAGTCTGTGTGGAATTTCAACAGATAATACCTTTTACTTATATCAAAATCATTACAGAGAACCCTGTCCGTTACATTTATTATATAACATAAATGTGATCTCATTGATGCGGGGTAATTGTTTCCATCATAATTGTCTCTTTATGAACCAAATATCCAATCCAGGCTTGTGTAAGGTGTTGACGTTTTGACCCAGCGAAAGAGAGAAGGGCCAATCTAAGCCTTACCAGCGTCTCCTGTCAAGTATTACTCTGACTGAATTTGACGCGGCTCAGCCACATTTGATTCAGTCAGAGTAATACTTGACAGGAGACGTAGAGTTCGAGGAACTGTTACATTATGAGGCACCTATCTACACTGCATGTGCATGTAGATTTATTGGGAGAATCGGCAGGAACATACACTTGAGTCTTTTTCCAAGGCCACTATATATAAGGGCCTTGATTAAATTCCCTGCAGATGAGGAGCCGGTTGGCCTTCGCCTGGAATGTGATTAATTCTACAGATTACTCACTGGATGATTGGCATCTTCAGGTTGCTCCCCTTCTATCCAGTCACTCAGTCCTGCTGAAGACCTGCTGGTGATGCTTAGATTGGCATTCTCCCTTTCACTGTGTCAAAACGACACATTATACAGCCTGGATTGGATATTTGGTCCATAAAGGGCCAATTATCATTGAAACAATGGTTCTGTATCAATGAGATCACATTTATTTTGTATAATAAATGTTATGGAAAGGCTTCTCCATAGTAATGATGATATATGTAAAAAGTATATTTCCTCCTTCCTTTCTCTGATGACATTCTACACACGGGAACTCTTTCTGAGCACTTTTTTCGCTCATTGTTTCTTTGGAGTGACCATGTGTAAATAATGTATTGATGCTGTTAGTTTTCATGTAAGAAATCCTTAGATTTACTTCTTTGTGTATGAGCAGAGTTGATATTGGTATATACGCTCTACCGGATTGATAGAAATAAGATTTCACCCTCTATATATCATAACAACTGGTTTGGTATGCCAGGTCCCTATTGGTGAGATGAAGTGCACTTCACTGCAGGAGGGAACAGGATCTTCTTCCTAGAGCCACCTTATTGCAACATTATGTGATTATTTCATGGTCTAAATCTTTTTTTTTTTAGAATACTGACACCTGCAAGAGTCTCCGGGGAGCACACAAACGCCTGCTCTCACTTGTATATTTGTCCAGTTCTCACGAGAAATGCAAAAACAACAGTTGATGGACAGAATGCAGAACAATGTCATACATTCACCCCCGTACAGAGATCTGGGCCTAAATCCATCATTATTTTTGCTCACCATGCTATTCCAGTTTGAACCCAGCCATATGCAAATCAGTCTTGACCCTGTGCCTCATGGGAACAGTCCAGCCCGAACTGCCAAGCCAGGTCCTCCCTGGACTGGAAACAAGCATCCTAGGACCGGTTTCGGGGTTTCACCCCTCTTCAGCCAGGATAGCTTGAGGCCAGGTCTAAACTGGGGTGGCATGGTGAACAAAAGAATGATGGATTTAACCCAGATCTCTTGACTAGGGGTGAATGTTTTGATTTGTTCAGCATTACATCCATCTATTGTGTGTCTTTTGCTTCATTGCCCTAAGTGCGCAGGGTATGCCCAGACGTGGGTCCCGGGCTCACCTTGCCACTGGAATCGAGCTATCCTGGCTGAAGAGGGGTGAAACCCTGAAACCGGTCCTAGGATGCTTGTTTCCGGTCCAGGGAGGACCTGGCTTGGCAGTTCGGGCTGGACTGTTCCCATGAGGCACAGGGTCAAGACTGATTTGCATATGGCCAGGTCTAAACTGGGGTGGCATGGTGAGCAAAAGAATTATGGATTTAACCCAGATCTCTTGACTAGGGTTGAATGTTTTGATTTGTTCAGCATTCCGTCCATCTATTGTGTGTCTTTTGCTTCCTCGCCCTAAGTGTGCCGGGTATGCCCAGATGTGGGTCCCGGGCTCACTGTGCCACTGGAATCAAGCGATCCTGGCTGAAGAGGGGTGAAACCCCGCAACTGGGCCTAGGATGCTTGTCTCCGGTCCAGGAAGGACATGGCTTGGCAGTTCGGGCTGGACACTTCCTTTGAGGCACAGGGTCAAGACTGCATATGGTCAGGTCTAAACTGGGGTGGCATAGTGAGCAAAAGAATGATGGATTTAACCCAGATCTCTTGACTGGGGGTGAATGTTTTGATTTGTTCAGCATTCCGTCCATCTATTGTGTGTCTTTTCCAGTTCTCACGAGAGTCTTGCAACCTCAAACATTCAAACTATATTTAATGCATGATAGGTCTGTATCATAAGGTGTCAGTATTAGACTGTGCGAATTCACAAGGCTCTGTACTGTAACCTTTCTCTAGAGAAAGATTTACTTTACCCCACTACGTTTGGTTTATATGAACCTGTGAGAGTCTCACAAGCCCATTACATTTTTTTGTGGAGAACAATTTGCACTTTACTTCATTACAGTACTTACACCTTACTCTCCCCACTAGTAGTGTGTGGGTAGAAAATGGCCTTTCCAATGAGACCGTTTCACAGTAAGACAGGAGTGCATAGTAGGGTGCAAGAAGATACTGAGTTCTTCAGTAACACCTCTACCCAGGTCTACAAGTATGTAAAGCAGGCATGGGGGGAGCTAGTCTCTCAAGTAACACCTTGCCTCAGGATTTTGTATACCCCACTACCTTTTTAATGATCTCTCGGGAGTCTAGTGAAATCGTAAACTTTTTTAGATGAAGAATTTACACTTTCCTTTATTACAGTACTTATGCCTTATGGTGCCCATTAGTAAGGTGTGGGGAGAAAGTAGACTCTCCAATAAGACCATCTCACAGCATGTCAACAGTGCATATGAGGGTGTAAAAAGGCACTGCATTCCTAATGACACCTCTCTACAGTATAACAACTCTGTATAGTAGAGTGTTGGGAGAGTCTGGTCTCTCCACTGACACCTTCCATGAAGCTACCCAGTGTGTAGAGTAGGATGTAAAGCGATGCTGTCTCCCCACTCACACCTTTCTTCAGACTCAGCAGTATGCATAGGAGCTTGGGGAAGGTACACACTTCACATGTAAGATCGTACTATTCCATAGTAAGTATAACAAGTACTGGTCTCTCGACTGAGACCTCTCCCTTCAAAAATAACCATATATATTAGAGATATACAGTGGTGTCTGGGGAGAGAACTGTCCACTAACACATCTTGCCAGATTGATGTCTGTCTGTAGTAGGGTTTGAGAAAAAGCTGTCTATCTGCGCATACCTCTTCCTATGCTGACAGGTATACATAGTAAGCTATAGGCAGGAACTGCCATATTTGCCGACATATCTCTCTTGCATATTATCTCTCTGGTTACAGCTCTCCTCAAAATGAAAGATGTACAGTTGACATGTGGGGATGAAATTACCTCTATGCTGAGAAGTCTGTCTTGCATACAATTATAGAGACTATGATATGGAAGTGCACTGTCCTGTTAGCTTAGACATCTTCTTAGACTAACACATGTGCAAAGTAGGCTGTGGGTAGAGACTGCTCTCTCTGCACATACCTCTCTTCAAAGTGATGAATGTTCATAGTAGAGTATAAAAGGGAGTATCCTCTCTTTTGAGAACTGCCAGTTTTATTCCATATTGCAATACTATAATAAAATTGAAATGTATAATAAGTGTTAAACAAAGAAATCAAAAGTAACTTTAAACTTTTTTACTACGACGAAACAATGTAACAATAATTTAAACCTACAACACCTATACTAACCAAGTATGGGTCAGATGCACCACCATCCAAATTGCGATTGGCAATTTGCGCCCAATTGCAAGTCGCAAATTGCGAGTCGCAATTTGGAATGTACTACAGTGTGTTCAACACTGTTTCTGATTCCCACAGGGGTCGCAAATTGCTAGGCTTATGGATATTAATGAGCCTGGGGACCCCTTCCCATTTGCGACTCCATTACCACCCTCTTGAAGAGGGCGGTAATTTGCGAGTGTTTTGCGACCGCAAAGGTGGTTGCAAAACATTCATACATGGCTCTGTGGTCGCTATTAGGAAGGGAACGGCCCTTCCTAATAGGGAGTCGCAAAACCTATTTAGCGAGTCGCAAATTATTTGCGCCTCGCTAAATAGGCTTTGTACATGGCCCAAAGTGATTTTGCATGTGCAAACGGGTCGAAAACCCGTTTGCGCATGCAAAATCACGTCGTACATCTGGCCCTATATGAGCAACTTTTAAACAAACAAGTATATTATATATAACATTTTTATCTGATGTTCATCAGCAGGTGCTAATGTCTCCTCCTTTTTGCTTTATTTGTCTACTGGATTTTGATTTATGTAGCACTCCTTTTCCAGTCTTTCTGCCACCTTAGCCTGCCACAGAGACATTAGTTTCCTGGTATATCATACTAGACTAGGTGGCAAGAAAGTCTCTGCAAAATACCACATCTATAAATTATAGTTCACAAAGCCTAGCTTGTGCAGAGGTAGTTCGTGCTGCTAAAAAGCCCAACTGTTCAGGCGCATCCACATGCTTCCAACCAGAATACACAGTGCCTGAAGAGGTAATTATTGCTGAACAGCACAATAATCCTGCTTGTGTTAAGAAGGCTCTTTTTGCTGCTTATGTAAGCAGATAATTATTTCCTCAGAGACAAGTTGTCATTATTCTCCTAAAAAAAACAAAATAACAAAAAAGATAAAAGTTACATACTGATCAATCTTTCATAACAGTGACACGTCACTATATTATCTAAGGTTTACTACATTGTTCACCCACATTCACATATTTGTATCTAGTGCACCAGTAACGTCTTAGTCCTTTTTCCTGATAAATTCCATACCCTGAACCAGTCTATTTTCATATTTTCACAAATAAATTATAACATACCATGAACTCTGCTTCCATAACAGTTAATAAAGTAACACATTCATCTTGACACACCTTTCGTAACACAGTGTTTTACTCTAGAACTAGCAATATCATCACTCAAACATCTCTTAGGGCTAAAGTATATGTAAAATGAGGTTCATAAGAATAGTAGAGCTTGTATGATTACATTCTTTGTTCTATAATTTAAAAAAACAGTACATCCCTTACTTACAAGTATATACAGTTGCAAACCTTGCTCACATCTCTCTACATTCCAATGTGTGCCTCTGAAAAGCTATATCAACACATCCACACCTCCCCAAATAGCTTTTCACTCTGTAAACATGGTATAGAATATGTTTACCAACATTAGTACACCTACTGACATTTCACAGCAAAGTTTATAAAATATATTATTAAATACCTGAACTTGAAGTCCTTTCCTAAATGCAGATGAAGATAACAGTCTCTTTCAGCTCCACATAAATTAACTTCCTTCTCCTCCGAAGCACCAAGAACAAACTGAGCTGCCTCTGGTTCTGCACCCAATTCCATCACAGCATGTCTTCAACCATGTAATAAGAATGGTAACTATGCGTTGAGCCTTGTCCTTTTATTTTTATTTCTCCCCATACAATCTCACAATACTCTAGCGAGATCGTAAAATACATAGTGGCAGGCCCATAATTTTCCATGCGGGTCTCGCGAGAAGCTGTGGGATGGTAAAACAGCTTGTGGTAGGCTCAGCAATCTTCCATGTGAGTCTCGTGAGACGTTTGTGGGATCCCAACACAATTTTACGGAAATACAAGTAAATGGGAAGCACTAGCTTTTGCACTGAGAACTTTCTGTTGGATAATAGGTGTGCATACTGGAGTATGAGGAGGGACTTTCAAACCACTCTCTCAAATAAATCCTATGCATAGTAGGGCATGTGCAGGAGCTGGCCTCTCTGCTGAGACCCCTTTGTTGCATAACAGGTGTACATAGCAGGGTGTGCTGTGGGACTGGCCTCTCCTTTCATATCTCTCTATCAGATAAAACAGGTGTGCATAGTAGTCCTTTGAGACCTCTCTCTCTCAGGTGACAGGTATGCATAGTAGGGGAGGGGATGAGACAGGCCTTTCCTTTGAGGCCTCTATCCCAGATGATGGGTGTGTGTAGTAGTGAGTGGGAGGGACTGGCCTCTCATTTCAGACCTCACTCTCAGATGACATGTATGCGTAGGGTGTGTGGATGGACTGGCTTCTCCTTTGGGCCTTAGATGACAGGTGTGTGTAGTAGGGTGTAGAGAGAGACAGACCGCTCTGCGCAGACCTCTCTCTTGGATGATGGCTGTGCAAAGTAGGGTGTGTGGTTGGACTGGCCTTTCCTTTCAGACCCCTCTCTCAAATGCCAGGTGTGCGTAGTAGATCGTGTGGAGGGACTGGCCACCCCTTTCAGAACCCTCTCTCAGGTGACTGTTGTGTGTAATAGGTTGCATATAGGAACTGCGCTGTATGCTCAGACCTCTTTCTTGGATCACAGGTGTCTATAGTCAGGTGCGGGGAGGAACTGGGCTCTCCTTTCTGATCTCTCTCTCAGATGACAGGTGTGTATAGTATGGAGTGGGAAGGTACTAAAATTTCCTTTCAGACCTCTATCTCAGATGATTTTTGTACATGGTAGGGTGTGTGGATGAACCTTAACTCTACTCATAACTCTTCCCAAGCCAAGGAGCATAAATAGTAGACTTTGATAAACACCATTTCCGAAAAGTATCCTTCCTACAGTGCAAGTATGCATAGCAGCGTGTATTCAAACATCACCTATTCCTTCCTACTTTTCACAATCCCGTGAGAGTCTTGCGAGATCGCAATGTTTTTTGAAAATAGGAATAAACTATTTATGCCTCATAGTACTTATATCTTACAAACTTCCTCTCAAACAGAAGGACCAATATGCATTCCTACTAATAGAGTATATTGAGAACTCATCTACTCCTTTTTACCATTCATGAACCCACAAGAGTACTGTGACATCGCAAAAAGTAGTTAAAAACAATATATATTTATTAGTTATCCCTTAGACACCTCGTCTTTAAATCTAGAGGGAACTGTGTGTCTGCATTCCCGTAATATACATATTTTTTTACTTCATTTCCATAAATCTTCAAATTATTCACAGTAAACTGTAATGGTGGTCATTTGATTTCTAACATTCTAACAGCCAGCCAATCAAAGCACTCAATCTCCTGGGACTGCGGAAGCCTCTCGCTCCTGCGAAAGCATGAAGACTCCTAGGAAAACAGGCCTCTCAACCAATCACAGCACTCAATTTTTGATTTTGTGATCTCGTGTGAGACTCAACTGGACTCTCTCGAGCACAACTGCCGACATATACAATTATTTTTCACTCTTAATTTCTCAAAAACTACTGAACGGATTTATACCAGATCACAAAAAGTACAGTCTGCATATAAAGATCTAGCTTCTTTCCCAATTTGGTGTAATTCAATGCAGCACTGTTTGCTGTAGCCCTGCCTAAAGAAGTCTATGGAATATGATGGGGATTTTATGTTTTGGGGCCCCATCTTGTCTCTGCCCCCACTTGACAGTCTGAGGTGGATGAGCTATTCTTGTGGAAAGTTTCGTGAACATTCGTCAAACGGGGCCAAAGTTGTTAGCAAACTAAAAACGCTCTGTTAATGGCAAAGTAAACCTAACTATAACTGGCTAGTGGTGACCACTAGGTTATCTATCTATCTATCTATCTATCTATCTATCTATCTATCTATCTATCTATCTATCTATCTATCTATCTATCTATCTATCTATCTATCTATCTATCTATCTATCTATCTATCTATCTATCTATCTATCTATCTATCTATCTATCTATCTATCTATCTATCTATCTATCTATCTATCTATCTATCTATCTATCTATCTATCTATCTATCTATCTATCTATCTATCTATCTATCTATCTATGATCTTGCAAAATTGCAGCACTTACAAGAATGTTTGATGCAAAGAAAAGTACATCCTGCAACGTTGGAAGTTTTTAAAATATGGGCAAATTATGCACACACATTAGCAATGAAGGAAAAACTATATAGAGAGAAACAACAAAAATTGTTTGAACAAGTTGAAGCATCCGAATATGAGGCTAGGAGATTACAGGAAAACAAATAGGCCGGAACTTAAAATGAAGACAGAAAAGTGTTTTGTATCAAAAATAGAGAAAACGGGCCCAAAGGAAGAATACCCCTTCTTCCTCACAGACCTTTTAAATAAACCACCCACGTATATAATATGGCCCAACAACCTGCACCCACAATTAATAAAGCAACGAATGCCCTCTCCGGTGCTTATCGCTCTAAACACACCTCCATCACCTCCTCTACCTATGTCCATTGTGCCAAACATTACCTGGAATACACCCAATACTGGGACATCAGCGAGTCCACAGATAGGGTCTAATATTGTTAATACCACAGTATTGCAAATAGTTGGTGGGTCTATTCCCTCCCAGCCTAGTGATTTTACTTAATGGTCACCCCTGTTACTATGGTCATTGAGTAAATATAAGACGCGCATGTGGCGTTCCTCTTTGGATACAGGCACACCAATGAGTACACATAGGCAATTAGATAAACAATAAAATAAAATAATTAGGACAATGGCTTAAGAATGGATGGAAAAGGCGAAGTAACAAAGGAAAATGCACTCAATACATTTCACCACATGCCCCCAAGGACTACAAATAATGTTCTTTAGTGTATGGCACATCAGCTAATTGATCTATTTAGGTAAATAGAAAGAAGTACAGAAGGTAGTGAAATGCTCCCAAAAGAATTAAGACAGTTATAGAGGAATAGCAATGGGCTTACTTTGTCTGAGTGCAAATTCGAAGATTGGTTTGAGCAGTGTTACGCGTGACACGCACGGACCTCCCGTCAACTTTTTGAAATTCCAGATTAAGAATATAGTAGTGGAGAGGAAGATATTAATATAGAGAAAATGTTGCCAATGAGGGAAATACATCATTTGCTCCCTCCAGCTGGGCGAGTTAACCCTGTCCAACAGTTTGTTCATACCGCATGGACAAAGACAGAATTATTGGCAATTTAAAAGGATCTCCCTGATCCTAGGAAAGACCCCAAGGGATTCTATGACAATTTGGAACAAGCCACTAAAAATGCCCCGAAGACTCTTAAAGATATTGATATGTTGTTTGGCTATGACGTCCCTCTGGAAATATGGGATGATGTGAGACGGAATGATCATGTACAACTGAATATAATTTGGGTTAACTTAAAACGAGATGATAGAGATGGACATGCTGGAGATTTGCCTCCACAAAGTATTTTATGGTTGACACAACTATTGATTCAGAGATTGCATTTGATTTTGCCTCAAGAAAAGGTTGATTGGCATAAACTAATAGCATGTAAACAAAAGGAGAGCGAGGAAGTAGCCACATTTTCCATAGAATTGAAGAAACATTCAAGGCTCACAGTGGGTAGAATATGGCAACAGTGGCAGGGCAACGCATATTTACCATTCAGTGTAGTTGAGACAGTAGAAAAACATATGAGAGTATGTGGACAGTAAAGAGTTTAGCAGAATTGTTAACGATGGTTTGTTATCACAAGAATAAAAGAAATGCTGAGAAGGAGAAAACGGATAAGAAAATTAAAGAGTTAAGAACTAGAGCACTGATGCAGCAGGCATATCCAAAAAGAGGTAGATTGCAGACATATGGAAGTAATATGAGGGTGAGCGGAAGTAGTAGAAAGAGGGGCCGAGCACAATCAGTTCCACCACCGCAGAGGACTGCATAGAAGAGGACAAAGGTTGCAAATGGAATTAATGAGAGGCAGTGGCAGAGGTAGAGGCTGAGGACAGAAAATGACAGAAAATGTCGAACCCCGTGCGAGTAATAATTATTTTGATGGACATAGCTATGCTTTTCATGCACAAGATTATTTGGATGATGAGGATTATTCTGAGAGCACCGAATAGGGAGTCCTGGGAGAGAGAGAGAGGAGCGAGTACCACTCCCTATAGACCAGTCTAGTCCGTATATCAAAATCGCAGTTGATGGCGAAGATCACAAGTTTCTAATAGATACAGGCGCTACTAATATTTCTTTTTCCCACCGCACGCTCCCTCATGCATCTCTCTCGAGAAAAATAGGCAAGTCGGTGGGATTTACTAATATTATTGTGACAAGCCCACATCCAAACTGCTTGATTTTACTTTTGGTTCTTTAATAGTACAAATGCCATTTGTATTAACTGACAAATGCTCCCCAAATTTGCTGGGATTGTTAATAATTATATTTGCCACCATATATTGTTCACCAGATGGCATATACCTGACATGTAAAACAGATGTACTAACAAAAAACTATATGGTGACAGGGAGAAATGGTTTGCCTCAAGAATTGTTGTTCATAGATCCAAAATTATGAGTCCCAGGACCAAATCACACTGGTTATATGCAAATAGACCCAGTACATATACAAGTGAACAATAATACTGTCCTGCCTCGCATACCTCAATGCAAGATATCAAAGGAAGGCGAACAAGGACTGAAAAGGCCATACTGGATTTATTGGATAAGGGAATAATAAGAAGTGTGTCCGAAAACATATGTAACAGCCTTATTTTACCTGTGGTCAAACAAGATGATGGCACGTGGCAAATTAATGATCGTATGATAGTTGATTTGCAAGCAATTAACAAAATAGTTCAGCCCCAGCACCCAGTGGTCCCAGTTATTTCAGAGATGTTTTCCTCTAACCCAGCTAATGCAAGATGGTTTGTAGTAATTGATCTAAAAAATGCGTTTTTCTGTATTCCCTTTCATGAAGATAGCCAATATTTTTTTGGCTTCAGTTTTCAAGGTAAATCTTATGTCTTCTGTCGTGCACCACAAGGGTATACAGAAAGTCCATAGTCAAGCACTTAAAAACTGTTAGATAATTGAATATTGCCAGCAGGAACATCATTATTACAGTATGTAGATGACCTCTTAATAACAGCAGAATGTGAAGAGTATGGCAAGAGCACTTCACCTAAAGTACTGTCCTTTTTGGCTTCAAAAGGACATAAGGTGTCACTATCAAAATTGCAATATTGTCAACAGGGGGTCATCTCCTGTTGAAAAGGGGGAGAAGACTGTCACATGATCGTATTAAAGTATATTAAAACATACTCCAACCTACCACACAAAAAGATGTGCATGCCTGTCTAGGCGAGGTCTCATTCTGTAGACAATTTTTTCTTAATAGCGAAGGCTTTACTGTCTTTAACATTTAAAGACTTATCTGACCCAGTTGCATGGCATGCTGAACATCAACATACTTTTATCACCTTGAAAGAAGCTCTTTGTAATGCACCTCCTTTGGGTACCCCTGACTAAGCTGAATACTTTTCTTTATTTTGGCATGGAAAAGATGGCTCTGTTTGGCTGTACCAATACAAAAACAAGGAGAGAAGAATAGACCATGTGCCTATTTTTCTTTAACATTGGATCCGGTAGCAAGAGGCCTACCAAACTGCCTCCAAAATATTGCTGTGGCAGCAGTAGCTTTTGAAACAGGCAGATTCAATTATTTTGGGTAACAAAGCCACAGTACATGTACCTCATTCAGTTGACATACTATTGCATAAAACAAAAACGCAATAGTTAACAAATGCCAGATTGACGCAATATGAACTGACACTGAAATGTGTCCCTGGAACGATGCAATAAAATAAACCCCGCCACTCTAATGCCTCTTCCTTTGGAACAGGATGAAGTACAACATGACTGTGTGATTGTTACTGAAACTGAGAGAAAGGGTCAAGTGGATCTGGTGGATGTACCAATGCCAATTGTTGCTGATACTTTGTAGATGCTTCTTGTCTAAAGAAAGCAGATGGGACTATCTCAGCTGCCTATGCGATTACCACTAATTATACTGTAGTTGAGACATGTAGAATAGAACAAACATGAGCACAGACTGCAGAGTTGATAGCCGTGACCAGAGCATGGGAATTGTCAGATGGGTTAAAGGTAAACATTTACACTGACAGTCAGTACGCATTTGGCGTGGCCCATCATTTCAGTCGCTTTTGGGCTGAAAGAGGATTTTGTTACCCCTAGTGGAGCAAAGATATAGCATGGACATCTCATTTCTAGACTTTTGAATGCTATCACTCAAAAAGATTAACTATCATTAAATGCAATGCACACAAGGAAGTAACAGATGAGGTGGGACTATGAAATGCTTTTGAAGATGAGATAGCACAAGCTACAGCTTTGAGTGAACAGTCACTAATGGGAAACATCGGTTACATCATGGTCTTCACACCGCAATACCTTTCCAACGTGGGCATTACAACGCAAGTCATTACAATGACTTGCGCTGGATGGTGCTCTAAGCTAAAAAATAGTATGATTTACTATTACAACACCTTCCCTACTGTAACGTAGACTGGAGTTGGAATAGTAAATTATACTATTCCTTAGTCCGGCTCCCTCCAGCGCAAGTCGTTGTAACGACTTGCGTTGTAATGCCTGCGTTGTAATGTAACATCGTATATTCTTCACTGATATATGTGTTAGGAAGGACTGATGATGAAGGAGTGGAGTATTACTCCCATGCAGAGGTGAAGGAAGTACAAAATTTGGCAGATGAGGAAAAGAAGGAAAAGTGACAGTAAAAAGGATATGTTTTTGACCAACACTATCCGGCATGGATAGAAGGTCCAAATGGAAATAGATGGATTCTACCAGACAGTTTTGTTTTGCCTATGGTCCAAATCATACGTGGACCAGCTCATGTTGGAGGGGATGGTGCAGTAAAACCAATTTCAAGAATATGGAAAACAATGCAGTCAGAAAGCTGGCAATCATTTTTTTTAAATTGTATTGTTTGGACCCAGCATAATGTGGGAAAAGAAATTGCGGTACCAACAGTCATTTTCACATGCCAGAGTATCCCTTTGAATACTTGCAGATGGATTTTATCAAGATGTCTCTGAGCAATGGGAAGTATTATGTACTGGTTGTAATATGGAGTTTTAGCAATTATTGGAGACTTTCCCTTTGAGAGACAACACAGCTTTGAGAAAGGCAAAGGTACTATTGAAGAAATATTTTCCATAGTTTGGCTTGCCCCCAGAGCATTTGGAGTGGCAATGAAGTATATGTTTCAAATAAAGTAATGGATTTGGTGTGCAAAATATTTAGGTATAAGTCAGAAATGCCATTCAATTTATCATCCTACAGCTGCAGGATTAGTGGAAATGTGTAACAGAACACTGAAAAACAAGTTGTCAAAAATATGTGCATCTAGTGAATTAGGGTGGGCGGATGCCTTGCCATTAGCCTTATTCTCCATGAAAATGACCTTAAAAACAAATAATAGATTATCGCCTTATGAATTAGTGATGGGTAGGCCGGCCAATGTCTATGGGTCTGCATCTCCTTCAAGACTGCACAATATACAACATGCTGTATTGTTGGATTATTGTAAAACAAACGACTAACAGACTATCCGAAATTTGCCAACAGGTTTGAGACACCTGGTCCCCACCCCTGGAAGGATAAGTGCATGACATCAAACCTTTTTGACTGGGTGCTGACTAGGAACATCCCGAGAAAGGACAATTTGCAACCATGGTGGAATGGCCCGTCCTGTTCTTACTGACAAGCCAGACTGCAGTACGGTGGGATGGACACAAGAACTGGGCCCACCTGGGCCTAACAAGGGACCATCATTCTGGCAGGAGCAGCTTTCAGAAGGAGGTGGTTCAAGTCTCAAGAAAGAGCCCATCCCTGGGATAACAGACAAAGCACCTACTGCACCCCGCTACAATCTGCACCCAAAATGACAGAAGGATTAGACAGGTAAGGGCTTAGGATGGAACAAGCACTAACTGCCAGGTGCTCAAGAGTGCCATCTTTAAGAGACTAACCTGTGCAGTGAAGTTAGGAAAAAATAAGGACACTGTAGACTATGGTTCACTTAGAGAAGCATCCCTTTGGCCGACCCATCGCTAAGGCAGACCTGAAAAAAGAAAACACAACAGGAACTGTTGTAAATGAAAATGTGAAGAAGAAAAATAAATTGATAGTTGTTTTTATAGTATTTATTATCTGTATTTTGATATTTGCCATGGCCTGGGACCTTGATGTTTACCACCCTGTACATATAATAACGTCTAAGGCCACTTCTGCACCATTGGCTCACCAACGTCACTTTGCTGAGTATCATAACAATGTAATTGTTCAAGTGGCTCACACCTATTACATACAAATGAATATCTCACAAAAATATTGGGTATGTATGAAATTTCCAGCACACACTGCAAAAGATATGCTATTTCTTTCTCTGTAACAAGCTTATAATGATTCCTGTTTTATCCTTTTTCAGACAGTAGTGCAGTGGTACATTACAGACGGAATAGATTTCATGCATTATTTTAGGGATAACATTATGGTCCCCGTACCTTGTAATATCAGGGGAAAGAATTCACCTCATAAGAGCTTTTTAATAACTCCTCTATGTCCTATCGATATGTTGAATTCCTGACTAGAATGAGCACTACTGTTCTATCAACTGGTTTTGCCAATTCCTCCCCACCGTCTCTCCAGGCAACTATATCACCTGGAGAAATATGTATACAATCTGATGGTTCCCTGTTCATGGGTAATATTGTTTGCAAGGTACATTTGTCAATGGCTAACATCTCACATATTCATTGTGCCCTCTCACCAGGTGAAGATATATATTTTTTATGTAGTGCCAAAGCTTACCCATGGCTGACACCAGGGTGGGTGGATCCTGCTATTTGGGATTGGCTCTTCCTCACATTCAAGTAATCCCTTCTGACCTTGAGTCTGATAAATTACAAGATTCCATTGGTCAACACAAAAGGTATAGCTTAAATATGTTCTTAATAGATCAATTAGACACTGCTGAACAGGAGGCTTATGCCTTTGGATTAGGAGTACAACCTATAATTGAGATAGCTATAAATTCTCGTATTAGGAGGAGATTGGAACGGTTATTGGAGGCCACAATATCAATCAATGTCAGCATTAGATGACATAACAGTAGAAATGACTGCTATGCGTTCTGTGGTTTTACAATCCCTCGTAGTTCTTGATATGCTACGTGCAGAACACGGAGGACTATGTAGGGTTTTACATACGAATGTTGCATTTTTATACCCGACAATTCCAAAAACATACACCAGGCTATTGAAAACATGCATAAAATACACATGCATTTGCTAATGAAGATATTTCCTCCCTTTGGGATGTCATTGCCTCATTGTTCACTAGTTTGGGTTGGTCATTTTGGATGAAAATAGTCGTAATAGGGAGTATAGTGTTAGGATGTTCTTTTGTGTATAAGGCCTGCCAGTCTGCTGTGGTATACTGCCAACAATTTGCAACTCTTCTCCAACACTTGACCGGCAGACAAATGCAGCAATGGTTCAACAGGAGGAGGTTTGTATGTTAATGCAAATAGATGAAAAATTATTCTCTAGTGAAAAATTGTGAACAATAGAACTGAATGCACTTTGATGTTTTGGGTTAGATGATACCAAAAATGTTCAGAACTAATGTTCTATGGGTCGATAATGAAAAAGCCTGCCAGCGAGGCATTCGAGGATAGGTTGAAGAAGGTCAACGAGATGGGACAGTCTCTGGCAGATCTCAGAGAAAAGGTGGATGGGCATGAGGGGGTAGAAGAGAGACCCAGACGTACTCATGTGGCCCCCAAGGCGGCCTTCCCTCCTCTTCCTAAAAAGGGTAGAACCAAGAAAGGGGGGTCAACTGAGCCTATTACACCTGTGCCCCCTGTGCCAGTCCCTCAGCCCAGGCCAGGTCCATCAGGGGGAACTAATCCGGATGAAGCTGTCCCTCCAGCAGGGGCAGATGGGCAGCCGGCACCGTCGGGTGGTAGCCCACAGACTCTGGCGGCCCCTATGGGTGGGTCCCCCACGGGTTGTAGTCCACAGGCCCCAGTTGCACCTATGGGGGGTTCCCACGGGTTGTAGTCCGCAGGCCCCTATTGCTCCTATGGGTGGGGTTCCCACGACTGATAGCCCACAAGCTCCATTGGCCCCTACGGGTGGAGCCCCATGTGCCTCAGGATTTAGTGTCCAATTTAGCGGCAGTACTCCCTTGGTTGGGAAAGGTGGTGAACTGGTCTCCAGCAGCTGGGACATCTGTGAGTGGGGAGGACTTAATCGCTAAAGCTAAGCAGATAGTGGCACAGTTCAATGGAGCACCTGGGGATACTCCAGAGGAAGGGTTAGGTACACCAACTCCTGTCAATCCAATGGGAGGTACAATCCCGGTTGAGAACAACAAGGAACTGCCGGCACATGTCCTAGTTATGAATTTAACGAAGGAGAAGCCCACAGAATCATCGGGGCAGCTCCATCAGGTAAGCAGGTGACTTTGCCAGTGTTAAGTGGGGGAGAAGCTCGCACCCCTAGGGAACACCTGGCTAGATATGTCACGCAAGAAGTAAAAGATAACATTTGGAAAGGGAGCTATATCAGTATGTTCTCTTTGTTGCTTGATGAAAATGAAAGGGAGGAGGCAAAAAAAAAGAAAGACTGGATGCTCCCGAGGAAATGGGCAAGTGAGCTGCAAAAGTATAGGATTGAGGAGTCTTTGATCAACTGGGTTAGTGGTTTCTCTGTTTACATGGCAGTCATTGCAGGACGTTTCCCAAATTTGCAGGCAGAAATGGCATGCTACCAGAGCAGGATCACTCGGGCCCATGACAAATATGGCGGGGTAGGGTGGAAAGAGTATGACAAAAATTTCAGAAGAGCAAAGGCTTCTGACCCTGCCCTCGCGTGGGATCAAATCGACATGATCTCATGGTTAGATAAATTTGGTGGTGTGTTACAAGATGGTACCAAGGGCCAGTCCTTTCAGTCTTTTCGGCCTCATCCCCCGCTAGTTCCAGTAATGGGGGGGGGGGGGAAGGGGACGTGTTGGGACTTCAATAGGCGCACTTGCACTAGGCCCACAGGCACGTGTAAATTCAAGCATGCATGCTCTATCTGTGCTAACACCTCACACCCCGAGTCTAGGTGTTTCAAAAAGTCAAAAGCTAGAGGGAGAAAGAAGCAGGAATGAAGATGTATCTCTGCATATAGCACGTTCACCCATTAGAATAACTGCATTGATACCATGGTTAAACAGATATCCTTGTCCTTCGCCGCTAGGTTGCTGCTAGATGGTTTCAGGTATGGTTGTAGGATTCCCGCGCCAGATTATGCATGAACCAACTTTCAGTAAGGGCCAATCCAAGTGTAGCAGCAAATAAAATAGAAAAAGAGCTGCACCTAGGCAGAGTGGCGGGGCCATTTGACTGCATCCCAGTAAAGAATTTTGTCTGTTCCCCTCTCAGAGTGGTCCCTAAGAAAGAAGTTGGAGAGTTGAGGTTGATACATAATTTATCTGCACCTAGGGAGAAATCCTTGAATGATGCTATCAGTGAGGAATTGTGCAGCATCAAGTATTCATCCTTTGATCAGGCAGTTGAGATGCTCAGGGGTTTGGGCCCTGGCGCATTGCTGGCAAAATCAGACATCGAGTCAGCTTTCCGCTTGTTGCCAGTCCATCCTTCAGACTTCCATTTGCTGGGCTTCCAGTTCCAGGAAAAAATTAACATGGATATGTGTATGCCAATGGGGTGCTCGGTCTCCTATGCCTACTCTGAGAAATTCAGTTCATTCTCGGAATGGGTTTATAGACAGGTGACAGGGCACCAGTATGTTTTACAGTACCTCGACGACTTCCTTCACTTTGGGTCACAGAGCTCCCAGGAATGTGGTTGGGCGCTGCGTGAATTCTGCATGCTAATGCAGACTTTTGGGGTCCCTTTGGCACCAGGGAAGACGGTCGGGCCATCCACAACCATAGAGTGCCTGGGGTTAGAGCTAGACTCCATCCAAGGTTGTTTTAGGTTGCCGAAAAAAAAGATCATGAAATTCAGGTCTGGGTTGCAGGAATGCCTGGCTAAAGAAAAGGTTACCTTACACCAGCTGCAGCAGACAGTGGGGCAGTTGAACTTTGCTTTGCGAGTGATCCCTATGGCACGACCATTTTCGCGCTCCATCTCACAAGCCATGTCAGGTCTCAAGGAAAAACATCACCACACCAGGTTGTCTGCTGAGGTTAGGCAGGATCTGTGGATTTAGATGGCATTCCTGCAGGACTTCAATGGCATGGTAGTGTGGCCCGGTCTGCTCACCACTTCCGCAGAATTGGGTTTGATGACTGACGCTGCGGGTAGTGAGGGATTTGGTGCCATACTCGGTACTGACTGGGTGGCGCAGCAGTGGCCGACATGGTGGGTGCAGAGCGGCTTGACTGATAACATTGTTTTTTTGGAGCTGTTCTCCATCTGGGTGGCATTGACAGTGTGGCCAGAACAATTGCATAATCAATCTGTGGTGTTCTGGTCAGATAACTTGACAGTGGTGGAATGCATCAATCAGCAAGCAGCACGGTGCAAGATGATCCTGCGCTTTATGAAAGAAATCGTTTTGTTATGCATGAGATTGAATATGCAGTTTAGAGCTAAACATGTACCAGGGGTGCTGAATCATGCTGCTGATGCACTCTCTCGCTTCAAAATGCAGGTTTTCGGGGCACATCTCCCGGCTGCTGCAGAGAACCCCACACCCTTCCCAGAACGACTTTGGCAGATTGGTGCCACCAACTACCGGACCTCGTGGCACCTAGCCTAGCACCCAGGACCAGGAAGGCATATGAAGGGGAGTTCTGGGCATATTGTACCTTTTTGGGAAGGGAGTGGGCGGAAAAGTGGCATGACACTGGGTGGTTCTTCCTTACCTCAGGGCATTGCAAGAGGAAGGGCGCTCAGCGGCAGCGGCAAGGCGACACGTGGCAGCAATATCTTTCTTTGCACAAGCAAAAGGTAGAGGAGACCCCACTAATAGCTTCATGATCAGAAAAGCGTTGAAGGGGTGGCAGCGCCTACAGGGGTCTGAACGAGACACAAGGTGGCCGATAGGGGTGGATCTCCTGACATCCTTACTAAGGGTTCTCCACCATATTTGCAACACCAAAGAGGAAGCTGTTTTGTTTAGCGCTGCCTTTTCATTGGCATTTTACTGTGCATTTAGTTTTGGGGAGTTGGTGGCCAAAAACAATCAGGATGAGCAGGGTGATCTACAGCTTAGCCGGGTGAGGATCCAAAGGTGATTTATTGATGATTGTGAGAAGTTGGCCTGGTATATGCTGTCCACTAATTATAGTGGGCACCTTGTACCAGTCCAAACAACCCCTTATTGATGATAGGTTAAAGACAACCTTTATTGAAAGCTATCCTAGTGGTAGCTATGGAGAGCAGCCTTTAGGCTAAGTCTTGAAGGAATGTAAAGCAGCTTGTTTTACCAGTCTATAATCTCTTGAATGGCTAAATAAAAGACAACCACACCAGGTATATATATAAAATAGATGTATTTATTTCTAAACACAACCTCCTAGTACCTTTATGAGGCTACAGGTCAAAACACATAAGTTACACTTAAGATATTACAGTAAAATAGCACAAATACACGTCAGGCCCTAGGGGCGAGCCAAACTATATACTAAAATAATGGTATAAGAACCACGACACAAGGCCTAGAGCCTGTAGAATCGCTGGGACCCCAAGGAACCACCCAAGGTAGTGACACAGAAATGAGTTAGGACCAAACCCTTTGGGCCTTAGGAAATTCTAGGGTCAACACCCACGGGAGCACCAGAGTACACATGTTACCTCACCCAGGGAAGCCGGGTGCATAGGTGTCAAATGGTGTTGGGTGCGTCGTCGTTTTCAATGGGAGCTGGCAAAGAAGTGCTGCTGCCGGGAAGATGCGAAGTGTCCGAAGAAATCCAAGCCTGGATCAAAGATGAGAAGAACATGAAAGCAGAGGGGACAGAGTCTGGGTCACTTGCCAGTGACCAGGGGCACGATAGACTAATGCCCACCGATGTCGGGTGCTTCAAGTGAAGAAGGTGAAGCTTGACTCTTCAGCCACGAGGACCAGGAGGTGTCGAGGACAACCAGAGCTGGATTTGAGCTATCCCACAAAGGATGTCGAGTGCTGCAGCATTGATGCCCGGATTGGACACAACAAGCCTTGGCAACAAAAACCCACGCAGAAAGGAGAAAAATGCTTCAGTGCAGACCAGCAGGGACTCACCACTTGGTGGGGAGTCATGGCACATCTGGAGCAACCAGAGAAGCCCAAGGAAAGTCAAAGTTTCCTTCTCAGGGACCCACCAGTCGACAGACCAGGGATCGCGAAGGAGCCTCGAGAGGAAACACAAAATGGCGGCCCATGGGTCACTCGGAGTGACTAGGCTGACAATCTTCGGTGGTTCCTCTGGTCGAGGTGGGGGCTACAAGTAACCCCAAGCACGACTTCAAGAGACGTCGAGAAGTCAATGCACTTGCAAAAGTGCCCGGTGACCAGAAGTTCCGGTTCCACGTTACTCACGAGGGCTGTGGGTCTCAGCTTCACTGGGGACTCGGGTCGGCCTCTGAGATGTCTGGAAGTCCTCCTCCTGGGCTGCAAATACTTCAGAGTCCGGCGAGAGCTTCAGAAATGCAGAATGGCAAATTGCTTTGTTGGTGCTTGCCAAGCGGTGGAGTCACTCCTTGACCCCAAGGGAGATTTCTTCAGTCCTCTGGTCTTGAGCAGAGCGTCGAAGATCCAGGATTCGGCTTCAGAGTTTCGTCCAGGGTGATCTAAAGTCCTAAGGACTGGGGTCCCATACTTATACTAAGGTAGGGGGTTGGAAATACTCTGGGGACCCACCTATGGGAGGGTTTGGAAAGAGGGATGGCTACTCCCATTTCCTTTGTCAGGTTTCATGGCAGAGCAGGGACTGGAAGCCCCTGAACCGGTTTGAGCTGCACTATGCACAGGTACACCAAATGTGCCCCCAGTGCAGGACTTCAAAGCACTCAGAGAGTGCTCCCACACAGCCCCAATACACATAAGCCTGTCTGGGAGGTGGTTACACCTCCCTGTGATAGGAAACCTATTGTCCAGGCCTCCCCTGACGGAGATTTGGTCAGCAGCAGGAGGCCAGACCCCTGTCTGTGGCTGAAGCATCCATTTTGTGATGCTAGGGCTCTGTTAGATTTCTTCCGGGGTATACCAGTACTGCCCTGTCTCGCCCTCTAGAAGGGTGGGGTCATATTCTCACATCAGGAATTGATGTGGGGGTATGATTCCAAAGTGTTTGACACCAAACACGACATGTTTTACGTGCAGCCAGTCCAAAGTTAGCATTAACCGTTTAAGATATAATGCACTTAAGAGTATATGGTCAGGCTGCACCACTGACAACCCCGGAGAAGAGATTCCGAAGGCTGCAGAGGGGCTCAGCTCATGCCTGTGCACCCTCTCACATATAACCAAGCACCCTGCCTTCAGGATTGATAAGGCCTGTCATAGGTGTGACTGATAGGTTACTATGTGCAGTGATAGGTGAGGTATAGTGAACCTATACCTCAGTAAGGAGTGCATGCACCACCTTACCCAGGCTGCAGTAGGAGACCTGTGGTGTCATTTTCGAGGGCTTTCCAGGGGTGGCACAATACATGCTTCAGCCCCTGGTAGGCCTCTGGGGTACTTATGCCCTGGGTACATAGTATACCATATACTAGGGACTAACAAGGGTACCCCAGAATCCAATCTGTAGTGTACCTAAAGTACATGCAATCAATTTAGAGAGGAAGCAGCTAGGCTGGGGCCCTGAATAGCAGGTCCCAGCTACACTAAAGTTGAAATACAGTGAAACACCAGCAAAAAGTGGGGGTAACCACAAGAGGCAGATCCTTCTCTCCTACACACACACCCCAAACGCAGGGACATTAAACTAACCTTGACCAGTTGAGTCTTCATGTTCTAAGTGGAAATATCTGGAGAGTCCATCTGCATTGGCATGGTTACTGCCAGGTCTATGTTCCACTGTATAGTCCATCCCATGTAGGGAAATGGACCACCTGAGCAGTTTGGGGTTTTCACCCTTCATCTGTTTTAGCCATAAGAGGGGCTTATGGTCTGTCTGAACAATGAAGTGAGTACCAAACAAGTATGGCCTCAACTTCTTCAGAGCCCAAACCACAGCAAAGGCCTCCCTCTAAATGGCTGACCAACGTTTCTCTCTGGGGTCAACCTTCTGCTTATGAAAGCTACTGGTTGATCCTGACCTTCATCATTCAACTGAGACAGTACAGACCCTACCCCCAACTCAGATGCATCTGTTTGGACAATGCACTTTTTGGAGTAGTCAGGACTTTGCAGAATGGGAGCAGTGCACATGGCCTGCTTCAGGTCATCAAATGCCTTTTGACAGCTAGCTGTCCACTGAACCTTTTTGGGCATTTTCTTAGAGGTTAAGTCATTCAGGGGTGTCACTATTGATCCATACCCCTTGACAAATCTTCTGTAGTACCCAGTAAGGCCTTAGAAGGCTCTCACCTGAGTCTGGGTAGTTGGAGCAACTCAGTCCATTATGGTCTGGATTTTGCTCTGCAATGGTTGAACCTGGCCTCCACCTACAAGGTGTTGTAGCTCACAGGAGAGCACTGACAGTCCGAGGCACACGGGAGAGAAAGAACTACAAATCCCGGTGCGCATTGCGTGATGACGCTCCAACGTCATCACGCACATAGCGAAGAAGCAGAAAAGGGAACTTCCGGCATCGAGCGGGTGCTGGTTATTTTGGTTCCAGTTCCAGAGAGGACGTGTTCGAGAGAGGACGATTGGCGTGCTGGTAGGGGTGCTCGGCACCACTTTGCTTTTGCGCTGATTGTGTTACCTATTAACGAACAGTATTGTTTCCGGTCCTTGCGAGTGCAAGTTGAGACTTTACCGCTACGGTTCCGTTGGACGCCTGCCTTGGCATTGCGGAACCGCTGTGGCGGTGTACACTTTGATCATGGTCATGTTCTGTTGTACGTAGTGACTCGCAGGATCCGAGTCGCTTATTGCTCAAGCAACAGCGAGAACCTTTCCAGGGGAAACGTGCAAGGCACGCCCGCTGGATTTTCGGAGGAAGTGCCTCCTCGAGAAAGCTGAAGGGATTTTGTCTTTGGCTAGCGCCTCCCAGGAGTATGGGACTAGCGCTCTGAGTGCGTGCAGAAACGGTGGGAATAGCAACAGGCGGCATTATGGTCTGACGCTTAGCTGCACCTCAATTGTTTCTTTATCTTATAAACAGGGGCGGAGAGGAGACTTCTGGCATACGTCCATCCCCTCCCCCTGTGATACCCGAGGTTCCAGATTTGTGGTATGTCAGTTTGTTCTGGGAGCGAACCAGAGGGCCGTGGCTTGGAGGGGGGTAATCGCAGGCTAATCCGTGTCCCTTTCTCTAGGTTCTGAACAGTCTGATCCTCGGCTCTTCGGGTCCGCCAGGCAAGAGTGCCCTCTTTAATTTACAGGTACTTCAGGGGAAAATAGGGATCACCTGGAATAGTGGTGGTTTTGGGGTTGTCCTAACCAAAACGCTTGTGCTTTCTCTTTCAGATCTCCCTCCCCGCAGTTCCCTTCCTTTCCTTCCCTCGCCTGATCACCCTTCTGTGTCTGTGATATATACATCAGACCAAGGGGCTATCGGGAGGTGGACCCCTTACAGCATCGTGCGACCCTGAGGACGTTGGACTGCGACAAAATAACCGGCCCACGAATAGTAGTCCTCCCAGTCGCACGGTGGGATGGCCACCTTAGAGGACGTGTTGGCTTCTTTGGCCCTAGTACAGGCCGAGGTAGTCGCCTCGAGAACAGAAACTGCCACACTACAGGCGCAGGTTAACCGCTTGGAGCGTAATCCTTTTGACGCGGGCCACCCCCGCTCATCTCCAGCCGCCCCTGTGGTAGTTGAAATCCCCACACCTGTTCCACTAGCCACCCCCGAAAGGTATAGTGGGGACTGCGGGAAATTACCGGTCTTTCTCACTCAGGTGATGCTGCATTTCACTTGCAAGGCCAGAGCCTTCAACACTAACCATTCGAAAGTCGCCTTCTTGTTGTCTTATTTGTCCGGAGACGCTGCACAATGGGCTGTTCCCTTGGTGAGAAGAGACGACCAGCTTTTATATGACTGGAATGCCTTCTTGTTTGAATTCGAGAAAACCTTTAATCGACGAGCGGCCACGCTCTCGGCCGATAGAGATCTCCTGGAGTTGCGACAGGGCAATAGGGATGTCATCTCCTATCTCAACGACTTTCGGAGACTGATCACAGAAACTGAGTGGCCGTAAGAGAAACATGCAGTCATCTTTCACCAGGGTTTGAGTGAGAACATGAAGGATGTGTTGGCGCAGATCGACCCACAACCCACCTCCTGTGAAGCCCTCATTAATTTAGTCCTAAGATTGGATCATCGCATGAGCGAAAGAAAAGGGGAAAACAGAAGGAGGGAGAAACCCGTGCAGATTGCAGAATACTCCAGATCAACAAACTCTGCGATGCCGAACAAAACAGAGCCCATGGAAATAGGCGCGGTGCGATCCCCACTCTCAGCGGAAGAAAGAGACTACCGGAGGAAGAGAGGGCTGTGCCTGTACTGTGGGCGAAAAGGACACTTCATACGGGAGTGTGGCCTAAGGCCTAAGGTCTCCCGACCAGAACAAAAGGCCGCTGTCACCCGATCACAAGGCTTCCCTGCGGGAAACGACTTGGCTTAAAGGTAGAAGAAGGGAGTCCTTTGACCGTCATGCATATCCCTTCTTTGGACGACGAACAATCACACAACAAACACCATCTCTTCGTCCAAGTGCACCTCCTGGTGGACGACGAGTGGATCCCGGTTAAGGCACTGGTGGATTCAGGGGCCACGGGGTGTTTTATGGACCAAGCCCAGGTAGGAAGGCTTGGAATCACTTTGCAGGAGAAAAACACGCCTGAGATGGTTTTCGCAGTGGACGGGAAGATGTTGGATTCCGGTCCAGTAAGATACCATACGGGACCTTTAGCGATGAGACAGGGGACTGCGCATCAGGAACTTCTTTCCTTCAACGTCATACCCGCACCCCATTACGGATTAATTCTAGGATTGCCGTGGCTATGTCTTCACAACCCGATCATCAACTGGCAGGAGAAGACCTTGTTATATTCCTCAGCCTATTGCTTATCCAATTGCTACGTCTCGTCTTCGAATCCAGCCACCTCCTTGGCTATCGGTTATCAAGTGGCCACTGCAGTGGAACATGCTGTTACCTTGCCACAGGCATACAAGGAATACGAGGACGTCTTTAATGAAGACAAGGCCGAGGTCTTACCGCCGCATCGATCATACGATTGTCAAATCGATTTACTTCCCGGAGCAGTGATTCCCGCTGGACGGGTCTATGCCCTGACGGAGCCCGAACATAAACATCTCAAGGAGTACCTGGAAAAATACTTGAGCTTGGGCTTTATACGCGTGTCAAAATCTCCCGCGGCGTCACCTCTTTTCTTTATCCCTAAGGCAAACGGCGAACTGCGCGCGTGCGTGGACTACCGGGCATTAAACGCCGTAACAGTGAAGAACCGGTACCCCCTTCCCTTAATCAATGTTCTGCTGGAGCAGGTAAAGGAGGCGGTGATATACACGCGCCTTGACCTAAAAGGGGCTTATCATCTGGTCCGTATGAGGAGAGGAGACGAGTGGAAGACCGCATTTAAAACACGCTTCGGTCTCTATGAATACTTAGTGATGCCGTTTGGGCTGTGCAACGCCCCCGCGGCCTTTCAGTTCTTCTTGAACGATGTTCTACGGGAATACCTGGACCATTTCGTCATCTGTTACATAGACGATATATTGATTTACTCTACGAATACGCAAGATCATACACAACACGTCAAGACCATTCTCCAGGCCCTGAGACGACATCACCTATTCTGCAAAATCAGCAAGTGCGAATTTGGGGTAACAACGGTGGAGTTCCTAGGTGTAAACCTCACCCCCTGGGGCCAGGAAATGTCGGAAAGGAAGGTGCTGGCGGTAAGAGAATGGCCAATCCCCCGGAACCTTAGGGATGTGCAATGTTTCCTGGGGTTTGCTAACTTTTATCGCCGGTTTATTGATCACTTCTCGGACTTGGCAACCCCTCTTACCTTGCTCCTGCGTAAACAGGCGACGTTTCAGTGGACTGCCAAGGCTCAAAAGGGGTTTGAAGAGCTAAAGGAAGCCTTTGCGACAGCCCCTGTGTTGGCTCATGCTCATCCAGAATACCCATTCATAGTGGAGGCAGACGCGTCCGATACAGCGGTGGGAGCCGTCTTGTCACAAAGACATTGCGAAACAGGACGATTACATCCGGTGGCTTACATGTCCCGCAAATTGAACCCCGCTGAATGCAACTACAACATTGCTGAAAAGGAGTTGCTAGCCATCAAAAACGCCTTCAGTGAATGGAGGCATCACTTGATGGGGGCCAGACATGTGGTTACAGTTTACACCGACCACAGGAATTTACAGTTTATGACGGCTGCCAGACATCTCACCCCCCGTCAACTGAGATGGACCCTCTTTTTTGCAGGGTACAATTTTGTTGTCACTTACAGACCCGGAAAGGATAACAGGAAGGCAGATGCGTTAACCCGACAAGCATCCCAGGACAGCACCGTAGCGGGTACAACAGGGCCCATCATTAGCCCCGATCATGTAATAGGGGCTACGTGCACGGATCCGTTCTTACGGAGTGTAGCATTGAACTGTAGAACAACTAAATGGAAGACCTGGCTGCACGCCAATCCAGAGTGGAAACGGGTACAGGGACTCCCGCTACGAGTAAAGCAATTGCTCCTTCCCATCAGATCATTAAGGCTGCAAGCGTTCAAATGGTGCCATCACCTGCCCTGCGCGGGACACAATGGCCGGGACAAAACCCTTGACAGGATCCTACGACAGTTCTGGTGGCCGTCGGTGAGGAAAGACGTGTCCACATGGGTCCAGGAATGTGGAGTATGCAATCAAATGAAGGCAACCCATACCAAACAAGCTGGCTTACTGCAACCACTCCCCACGCCTGACCTCCCTTGGGAGAACATCTCAGTAGACTTTATAGTGGGCATGCCTCGAGATAAAGGATACACCGTGATCACGGTGGTGGTGGATTACTTAACTAAAATGGCGCACTTCGTCGCTTGTAAGACGCTGCCCACGTCAGGTCAGTTGGCACACTTGCTCCTGGAGAACGTGGTTCGCTTTCACGGATTGCCAAGGAAGATTGTCTCAGATAGAGGCGGGCAGTTCACGGCCCATTTCTGGAAGGCCTGGTGTTCAGCCTTGGGAATCGAATCCAACGTATCCACCAGCTTCCACCCGCAGACGCATGGACAAACAGAGCGGGTTAACCAAACCCTCAAGCAGTACCTGAGGTGTTACTCCAACGCTTCGGATAACGAGTGGGTGGATTTCCTATGGTTAGCGGAGGTGGCATATAACAGCGCTACGCACACGTCCACCAAACTTACGCCTTATTTTTGCTCTTATGGGTTTCATCCTTGGTTTTCCCCCTTCCTGAACCCAGCTCACGTTGCAAAGGTACATGAGGCGCAGAGTAGGATAGACCGCATACAGACAAATCTCCGAATAGCAAAGAGCAATCTAAGGGCCGCAAAACACAGCTACAAGTCATTCGCAGACAAGCACAGGAGGTCAGGGCCTAGGTATAAGGTGGGGGACTATGTGTGGCTGTCCACAAAGTACATACGTTTCAAACGTTTCAGCATTTTCAATCCCAAGTTCATAGGTCCCTATCGAGTGCTTAAACTGGTGAACCCGGTGGTGGTGAAGCTATCTTTACCCTCTACGCTACGCATACATCCTGCATTCCATGTCTCCCTGGTGAAACCTGCTCTTGTGGGGCCCACTCGTAAACCAGCCCCAGAGGTAGTGCAGGGCGAAGCAGAGTATGAAGTGCGAAAGGTGCTTGACTCCAAGATATACCGCAACAGGCTATGGTATCTTCTGGCTTGGGAGGGATACGGTGAGGAAGAAAACTCTTGGGAACCTGCATCCCAGATCCACGCACCTAGGCTTGTCGCCCTGTTCCACAAAAAACATCCCAAAAAGCCTTGTTTGTGTCAGTGCTCTTCGGGGGAGGGATGTACTGTTGTAGCTCACAGGAGAGCACTGACAGTCCGAGGCACACGGGAGAGAAAGAACTACAAATCCCGGTGCGCATTGCGTGATGACGCTCCAACGTCATCACGCACGTAGCGAAGAAGCAGAAAAGGGAACTTCCGGCATCGAGCGGGTGCCGGTTATTTTGGTTCCAGTTCCAGAGAGGACGTGTTCGAGAGAGGACGATTGGCGTGCTGGTAGGGGTGCTCGGCACCACTTTGCTTTTGCGCTGATTGTGTTACCTATTAACGAACAGTATTGTTTCCGGTCCTTGCGAGTGCAAGTTGAGACTTTACCGCTACGGTTCCGTTGGACGCCTGCCTTGGCATTGCGGAACCGCTGTGGCGGTGTACACTTTGATCATGGTCATGTTCTGTTGTACGTAGTGACTCGCAGGATCCGAGTCGCTTATTGCTCAAGCAACAGCGAGAACCTTTCCAGGGGAAACGTGCAAGGCACGTCCGCTGGATTTTCGGAGGAAGTGCCTCCTCGAGAAAGCTGAAGGGATTTTGTCTTTGGCTAGCGCCTCCCAGGAGTATGGGACTAGCGCTCTGAGTGCGTGCAGAAACAGTGGGAATAGCAACAGGCGGCATTATGGTCTGACGCTTAGCTGCACCTCAATTGTTTCTTTATCTTATAAACAGGGGCGGAGAGGAGACTTCTGGCATACATCCATCCCCTCCCCCTGTGATACCCGAGGTTCCAGATTTGTGGTATGTCAGTTTGTTCTGGGAGCGAACCAGAGGGCCGTGGCTTGGAGGGGGGTAATCGCAGGCTAATCCGTGTCCCTTTCTCTAGGTTCTGAACAGTCTGATCCTCGGCTCTTCGGGTCCGCCAGGCAAGAGTGCCCTCTTTAATTTACAGGTACTTCAGGGGAAAATAGGGATCACCTGGAATAGTGGGGGTTTTGGGGTTGTCCTAACCAAAACGCTTGTGCTTTCTCTTTCAGATCTCCCTCCCCGCAGTTCCCTTCCTTTCCTTCCCTCGCCTGATCACCCTTCTGTGTCTGTGATATATACATCAGACCAAGGGGCTATCGGGAGGTGGACCCCTTACAGCATCGTGCGACCCTGAGGACGTTGGACTGCGACACAAGGTGGCCCAGGTACACAACCTGACTCTGCCCTATCTGGCACTTAGTAGCCTTGATAGTTAGGCCTGCTTTTTGCAGGGCCTCCAAAACATTCCTCAGGTGGACCAGGTGATCCTCCCAGGTGGAGCTAAAGACAACAATATAATCTAGATATGCTGCACTATAGTCTTCCATGCCTGTAAGGACTTGATTCACCAACCTTTGGAAAGTGGCAGTGCATTCTTCAAACCAAAGGTCATCACCACAAATTGATAGTGCCCACTAGGGGTAGAAAATGCTGTCTTTGGCTTTGCATCATCAGCTAGTCTGATCTGCCAGTAGTCAGATGTCAAGTCAAATGTGCTTAGAAACTTGGCTGAGGCCAAAGTATCTATTAGCTCATCTGTCCTTGGGATGGGATGGGCATCAGTCCTAGTGACTGCATTGAGACCCCTGTAGTCCACACAAAACCTCATCTCTCTCTTGCCATCTTTGGTGTGAGGTTTAGGTACCAGGACTACTAGACAAGCCCAAGGGCTGTCTGAGGGTTCAATGACTCCCAAATCCAACATCTTTTGGACTTCTGTCCTTATACAGTCCCTGACATGATCAGGGTGCCTGTAGATCTTATTCTTCACAGGCAGACTGTCCCCAGTGTCCACTTCATGAGTGCATCAGGTGGTCTGACTTGGAGTCAGAGAAAACATATGTCTGAACAGGCTGAGACGTTTCCTGCAGTCATTTTTTGGCTGGACAGTAAGGCTGCCTGCCAAGGCTACACCATCTACTGATCCATCATCAGGGTTCTGAGAGAGCAGGTCAGGGTTTGGGTCACTCTCTTCCTCCTGTCCCTCACCAGTAGCCATGAGAAAGCCCATGTCTGCCCTGTCAACATATGGTTTGTCTGTTGACATGAAGTACCCTATGGGGACTCCTAGGGGTTCCAAGTTCTACCAAGTAGGTGACTTCCCCTTTTTGTTCAACAATTGTATGGGGCCACTCCATTTGTCCTGGAGGACTGATGGGACCACAGGCTCCATCACCCACACTTTCTGTCCTGGCTGGTAAACAGCCAGTACAGCCTGTTGGTCATGCCAGGCCTTTTGTAATAACTAGCTAGTCCACTATGTCCTGTTTAGGTGGTTTGAGAGGTAACTCCCATCCCTCCTTCACCAGACACAAAGGACCCCTAACAGGATGGCCAAACAAAAGTTCAAAAGGGCTGTAAACAACCAACTTTTGTGGCACCTCCCTGTAGGCAAACAAAAGGCAGGGGAAAAGGATGTCCCTTCTCCGCCTAAGCTTCTCTGGGAGACCTTTGATCATGCCCTTTAAGGTTTTGTTGAATCTTTCAACTAAACCATTGCATTGTGGGTGATAGGGTGTGGTGAATTTGTAATTCACTCCACACTTCTTCCACATTGCAGTTAAGTAACTTGACATAAAGTTTGCATCTCTGTCAGATACTACCTCCTTAGGAAAGCCTACTCTTGAGAATACACCAAAGAGAGCTCTTGCCACCACAGGTGCTGCAGTGGTCCTAAGTGGGATTGCCTCTGGGTACCTAGTGGCATGGTCCACCATCACCAGGATAAATCTGTGCCCAGATGCAGTTTGAGGATCCATGGGACCAACAATGTCAATCCCAACCCTCTCAAAGGGAACCCCCACCACAGGTAGTGGTATTAGGGAAGCCTTTGTGGTTCCACATGCCTTGCCACTGGCTTGGCAGGTCACAGAGGAGCGACAAAACTCCTTAGTGTCTTCAGACATGTGGGGCCAGTGAAAGTGAGGGACAATTTTTTCCCAAGTCTTGTTCTGGCCCAGGTGTCCTGCTAGGGGAATATCATGGGCTAGTGCCAATAGGAAGCCCCTAAACTTCAGAGGTATAACCAACCTCCTGGAAGCACCAGGCCGGGGGTCTCTACTCTCTGAGTAAAGGAGTCCATTATCCCAAAATATCTTATGGGTGCCACTAGCCTTCCAAGAAGCCTCATCAGCAGCTTGCTTTCTGAGGGGTTCAAGAGAGGGGCAGATTTTCTGCTCCTGGCTCAGATCTTCCCTGGAAGGCCCCCCTGTCCCGCAAGAACTCAACCTGCTTAGGTTCAAGCTCCTCTGGGACAGTTCCCTCTTAAGGCTCAAGATCATCTCCCTCAGGAGACTGATCTGTATTCTGAGTCAGGGGGAAAGGCACTGCCTTAACCCTACTACTCCTCCTCTCGGGAGGCACCTGGTCCATTCTTCCAGAATCCAGGGCCTGTCCAGTGTTACACATTTTGGCCTGTGACCTAGTCACAGGAAAGACATGAGCAGGGATCCCAAACATTTCTGCATGTGTCCTGAGCTCCACTTCAGCCCAAGCTGAAGTTTCTAGATCATTGCCAAGCAAGCATTCAACTGGTAGGTCTGCACTTACCACCACCTTCTTAAGGCCAGTTACCCCTCCCCAGCAGAAGTTAACAACTGCCAGAGAATGGTCTGTCTGACATTGCTAGCATTGGTCACTTGGTACATTTCACCAAATATAATCTGCCCAGGATCCACAAGATCTTTTGTCACCATTGTGACACTTGCTCATGTGTTCCTGAATGCCAAAGCCTCTTTTCCATTTATCAAAGGCTGCTGTCTGTGTTTGCCAACATTACTGGAACTCACAAAGGGGGACATATCCATGCCCCCATCACAGATCAGGACAGCCTGAGTTGGAACTCTGACTAGGCTAGAGTCCATCTCAGAACCCAGGGTCCACCCTTGTTCTGAACATTACCACCACCAATTGTAGCTGTATTAGGGGGAACAGTTGCCTTAGGGGCAATGGTGGCTGGAATTGAGTCTTTGGACTTGGTGTAATCACTTGTCCAGTGAGTCCTCTGTTTACAGATTTTGCACCATGGTTTCTTTTAGCCTTTTCCCTTGTTAAACTGTGAATCCCCACCTGAAGAAGATTTTTGGGGACCTTGTGAAGACTTCTGTTCTTTACCTTTCTCCCCACCCTTGTCAGAGTTTTTAGGATCTTGCTTCTTTGGTTCACCACCTTGGTTCTGTACCTTCTGCCTCACCCTGGTTCTGACCCACGTGTCTGCCTTCTTTCCCAATTCTTGGGGAGAGGTCAGATCTGAATCCCCCAGGTACTGGTGCAACAGCTGATTTTGACAGTTATTAAGGATCTGCTCCCTCATAATCAAATTGTACAATCCTTGGAAGTCATGCACTTTGCTGCCAAGTAGCCAACCCTCCAGAGCATTAGTGGCACAATCTACAATGTCTACCCAGTCTTGATTCTGTGCCTTTTGGGTATCCCTGAACTTCAACCTGTATTGTTCAGTGGTTAGGCCAAACCCTTCAATTAATACACTTTTCAGACTGTTATGATCATCTGCCTCCTTCCCTCTAACAGTGAGGAGCATATCTCTACCTTTGTCTGCAAAGGAGAGCCATAAGATTGCTGCACACTGCTCCTGGAGGACCCTTTGAACTTTACAGGCCCTCTCCAGTGCAGTTATGCATTTGTGGATGTCATCCCCACTCTGGTAGGGAGGGACAATCTTATTCTGGTTTCTATGGTCATGAGACCTCTCCCAATCTCTAGGGATGTTGCTGCCACCATGGGACTCCAGTCCCAACTTTGTTCTAGCTCTGTAGAGCTATAGGGCCGCCTTATCGAGGGCTACCTGCTTCCTTCTGATTTCAAGCTGCGCTTCCTCATACTTCAGCAGTCTCTCCCTCCTCTCCTGGGAGGTTCCCCTCCTATGAGAAGAAATAGAGGTCCCTATAGATGAACCAGAATGGTTAGACTCCACTGAGGGAGATCTAGACCTTCTAGGTCCACCGCCAACTCTTTCCAGGAGGGACAAAGAGGGGGCCATTGTGGCCCTCCCCCTCATCTTCCAGGGGAGCTGGATTTTCCAGGTCAAGATCATTATCATCTTCCTGGCCAGCATTAGAGGTCAGGTCATGGGGAATTTCACCCCTAGGCCCTTCCTCATGTGTTGTCCCACCCACTCTGCCTACCCCTTCAGACCCTATACGTCTTCTGAGATCATCCAGCCTGGGTGGTTGGACTTTTGCCTATCTTCAGTTTCCTAGCAGTGCATAATGCTCTCAGTTCCATGAATGGGAGGTTATCATACTTGGAGACAAGAAGCCCATTGGCTTCTGGCAGGGGCCCACTGGTTCCTGGCCTTGAAGACATTACTAGTGAGGTGTGGTGTATTGCACTACCTACTCTAGTGTGGCCTACTAAACTCTCTTGAGTTGTAGAAAGGGTGTGCTAAGCCCTTAACACACAACTCTAAGTTCAGTAGAACTTACTGTATTTTAAAGCTTGTATTATATGTACCTAGGGTACCTTTAGTGGTTTTCAGTTAGTCACTCAATTGAGATTATCTGGTAAAACAGCAGCAAGCTGGAATCCCACACGCTGCACACCAATGTGAGAAGTTGGCCTGGTATATGCTGTCCACTAATTATAGTGGGCACCTTGTACCAGTCCAAACAACCCCTTATTGATGATAGGTTAAAGGCAACCTTTATTGAAAGCTATCCTAGTGGTAGCTATGGAGACCAGCCTTCAGGCTAAGTCTTGAAGGAATGTAAAGCAGCTTGTTTTACCAGTATATAATCTCTTGAATGGCTAAATAAAAGACAACCACACCAGATATATATATGAAATATATGTATTTATTTCTAAACACACCCTCCTAGTCTCTTTATGAGGCTAGAGGTCAAAACACATAAGTTACACTTCAAATATTTAAGTAAAATAGGACAAATACACGTCAGGCACTAGGGACGAGCCAAACCATATACTAAAATAGTGGTATAAGAACCACGACTTAACTAGACACAAGGCCTAGAGCCTGTAGAATTGCTGGGACCCAAAGGAAACACCCAAGGTAGTGACACAGGGGACCCACGGAGGCCGTGTGCAGTGTGAGAACACATAGCCGCGAGCTCCCGTTAGCTTCTATGGGGAAAGTAGCGGTTAGATTTTTATAGATTAGGGACACTTAGAAATGAGTCAGGACCAAACCCTTTGGGACTTAGGAAGTTCTAGGGTCAACACCCATGGGCGCACCGAGTACTCGTGTTACCTCACCCAGGGAAGCCGGGTGCATAGGTGTCAAATGGTGTCGGGTTGCGTCGTCATTTTCAGTGGGAGCTGGCAAAGAAGTGCTGCTGCCAGGAAGATGCAAAGTGTCCGAAGAGATCCAAGCCTGGATCAAAGATGAGAAGAACCTGAAAGCAGAGGGGACGAAGTATGGGTCACTTGCCAGTGACCAGAGGCACGATAGACGAATGCCCACCGATGTCGGGTGCTTCAGGTGAAGAAGGTGAAGCTTGACTCTTCAGCCACGAGGACCAGGAGGTATCGAGGATGACCAGGAGCGGGATTTGAGCTGTCCCATGAAGGATGTCGAGTGCTGCAGCATTGGTGCCCAGATTGAACACAACAAGCCTTGGCAACAGCAACCCACACAGAAAGGAGAAATATGCTTCGGTGTAGACCAGCAAGGTCTGAGGGACTCACCACTTGGTGGGGAGTCAGGGCACATCTGGAGCAACCAGGGAAGCCCAAGGAAAATCAAAGTTGCCTTCTCAGGGACCCACCAGTCGACGGACCAGGGATTGCGAAGGAGCCTCAAGAGGAAACACAAAATGGCGGCCCACGGGTCACTCGGAGTGACTAGGCCGACAATCTACAGTGGATTTTCTGCTCGAGGTAGGGGCTTCAAGTAAACCAAAGCACAAATTCAAGAGACGTCGAGAAGTCAATGCACTTGCAAAAGTGCCCGGTAACCAGGAGTTCCGGTTCAACACTACTCACGAGGGCTGCAGGTCCCAGCTTTGCTGGGGACTTGGGTCGGAGTGTGAGACATCTGGAAATCCTCTTCCTGGGCTGCAAATACTTCAGAGTCCGGTGGGAGCTTCGGAGATGCAGACCGGCAAAATGCTTCGTTGGTCCCTGCCAAGCAGGGGAGTCACTCCTTGACCCCAAGGGAGATTTCTTCAGTCCTCTAGTCTTTAGTAGAGCGTCGAAGTTCCAGGATTCAGCTTCAGAGTTTCATCCAGGGATATCTAAAGTTCTGGTTACTGACGTTCCTTACTTATACCTAAGGAATGGGTTGGACTATCTCTAGGGACCCACCTATGGGAGGGTTTGGAAAGAGGGGTGGCTACACCCATTTGCTTTGTCCAGTTTCGCACCAGAGCTGGGGCTGGAAGCCCCTGAACCGGTTTTAGCTGGACTATGCACAGGGACACCAAATGTGCCCCCAGTGCAGGACTGCAAAGCACTCTGAGAGTGCTCCCACCCAGCCCCAATACACATACGCCTGTCTGGGAGGTGGTTATACCTCCCTGTGACAGGAAACCTATTGTCCAGGCTGCCAGAGTTTTTGGTCAGCAGCAGGAGGCCAGACCCGTGTCTGTGACTGCAGCATCCATTTTGTGATGCTAGGGCTCTGTTAGATTTCTACTGGGTATACCAGTATGCCATGTCTCTCCCTCTAGAAGGCTGGGATCATATTCTCACATCAGGAATTGATGTGGGGATATGATTCTAAGGTGTTTGACACCAAACACAACCTCTTTCCCTACAGCCAGTCCAAAGTTAGCATTAACCATTTAAGATATAATGCGCTTAAGAGTATATGGTCAGGCTGCACCACTGATAACCCCGGAGAAGTGATTCCGAAGGCTGCAGAGGGGCTCAGCTCATGCCTGTGCACCCTCTCACATATAACCAAGCACCCTGCCTTTAGGATTGATAAGGCCTGCCATAGGGGTGACTGATAGGTTACTATGTGCAGTGATAGGTGAGGTATAGTGAACCTATACCTCAGTAAGGGGTGCATGCACCACCTTACCCAGGCTGCAGTAGCAGACCTGTGGTGTCATTTTGGAGGGCTTTCCAGGGGTGGCACAATACATGCTTCAGCCCCTGGTAGGCCTCTGGGGTACCTATGCCCTGGGTACATAGTATACCATATGCTAGGGACTCACAAGGGTAACCCAGAATCCAATCTGGAGTGTACCTAAAGTACATGCAATCAATTTCGAGAGGAAGCAGTGAGGCTGGGGCCCTGAATAGCAGGGTCCCAGCCAGACTAAAGTCGAAAAACTGTGAAACACCAGGAAAAAGTGGGGGTAACCATAAGAGGCAGATCCTACTCTCCTACAATGATATCTATTCAAAGGTCCAAAACTGATCAAGAGGCCCGCGGGGAGGGGGTAGTGCTGCACAGAGCACGTGGCAATCTTTGCTGCCCTATTACCAATCTAGAGGCATTTCTTGGAAATAGGCCTAGGAGCAAGGACAGGCCATTGTTAATTCATGCTGATGGTAGCCCACTCACGAGGTTTCAATTTAAAAGAGTCATGGATATGGCAGTGCGGGAGGTTGGTTTGGATTCCAGTTGCTTTGGCACACATTCATTCAGGATAGGGGCTGCCACTGAAGCAGCAGCTAGGGGTTTGCCCAGAAATGATGTGCAAAGGATTGGCAGGTGGTCTTCCAATTTTTATATGCGCTATGTGCTGTTGCATGTGTTATGAGTGAGACAGTTGTCCTGATGTTTGTTCTCTTCTCTACTATTTTACAGTTTCTCAAGCCTGTCACGCAGGGGGGAAACCAACGGCAGCGCAGCAGCAGCATGGAGCGACGCAAGAACGGCTGCACGCCCCGAAGCAAGAACCACATATCGTGTGGGTCATTGGCCATTCTTATGTGAGGCGTTTGAGTAATTTTTTCCTTTCAAGCAACTATGAGTTCAGAGCAAGACAGGCTGGTTTTAGTCTATCATTTCATGGGCAGGGAGGTCTCCGTTTCAGTCAATTCAGGGCTTTTGTGTTGCACCTGCTAGACAGGAGAGGGGCTCATCCCAGCATTATTATCCTACACCTGGGAGGGAATGATTTGGTACATCTAGGTAGAAGGAGGTTGGTGGAGACCATACTCACCGAAGTGGCTTGGTTAGCTCGTACATGCCAAGGGTGCACCCTAGTTTGGTCACAGATGATCCCAAGATTCCAATGGCAGGGGGGAGAGTCTGCGAGGGCTTTGAATCACTCTATAAGGATTAATTACAAAATACAGAGGCTTTTCAGGGCTCCTCATCTACAAACGGTCGCCCATGGGTGCATCAGGGGGCAACGGTGCTTCTTAAAAGACGATGTTCATCTGACTAAGCTGGGTAATACAATTTTCATGGAGAATCTGCTGGCATGGTTGGTGGGGTTTAGAGACAGAGCATGATCTTTCAGTGAGCTTTGGGGGGGGGGCCAGATAATCGGTCAACTATGCAGGCCTGTGGCGGTAAGGTCATGATTGGTGAGCAGTAAATTTAAGGCCCTTAGAGGGTGGTGCCATTCTTGAATGGGGTCGCCCAAGGGGGAGGGACAAGTGGTCTCTCATAGAACTCCAGGGGCAGTTACAGCTCGTTGGCTGGATGGGAGCGGGGGACTGGGAGTTACGCTTTCCAGTAGGCTGGTTGGCCACCCTGCACGTGCACAATGGCGCAAGTAAACGGTGCATAACTGCAAGGGCCCCTTATGGAGAAGCTACAGGGCATACGGGGGGGACCGGGGAGGGGAAGTACCCTCACGGTGAACGGGCCCTCTGCGCATGCTAAGGATCTGGTGCCAGTTATTGACCTTGCCGTAGGCTCTAATAGGGATACGCAGAAAAATTTAATGCTGATATGAATATTGATTATGGTATGTTTAGATTTGGATAGGAATATCTTTGTATTAGAGATATGTTAAGGTTAGCAATTTGACATCTGTATCTATCCATGTAATCAATGTAATACAAATGGTTTTCCTCGCTGGGAGGCCTCGAAAAGGCCCGGCTCCACGAGACAGTTGGCGACCTGAAAAACAGAAAAAACAGTGAAATTAAAATACAGCCTCCTAGTGAGGCTGGTGTCCTTAAGGGCAGGCTGTGGGAGCGGCGAGCAAAGAGGTAGACTCCGCCGCTCCCCAGCCTTTTATTCTCACCCCAGATAATGCAGGCCAGGCCAGTTCAAACCGGCCTAGCGTTAGTGCGACGTGTGCCCCGGAAGTGATTAAAATCACTTCCGGGGCACGCACCGAACCCAGGGACCAATCGTTGGCGAGGCGTGCCTGTCGCGGCACCATGGCGCGCGACAGGCCCGTCCCTGTGTAGTCATCGGGGGACGGCACGACCTCCATACATGTGGCATGACCGATGCCGGCCCCGCCTTTGTATTCTATGGGTCGATTATGAAAACACTTTTTTATAAGTCCTTTTGAACATCAGTTCTTCCATTTTGTATTTCCTAAAAATATTCAGACGTGAACCTTGGTGCCTTTCTATTTTGTTTCAAGTCAGCACAAACAGACTTGTTTTCAATTGTGTCTTCTCCACACCTGTTTTTGACCTACCTGCTCTTTGCCCATCTAGGGCTTAGCAATGTCCACTTGTAATGTTTATATTGTGATTGTTCAAGTGTGTGTCGATGTATGAGAAGGGACAAGCAATGTCTCTGTGTAATTGTTACACTTGTTTGTTCGATTGTGTGTCTATGTATGCGAAGGAACTAGCAATGGCCACTTGTAATGTTTATACTTGTTTGTACCACTGTCTGCAGGAGCAAGCCATACCCTTGTTACCTAATCAGGAATTGTTCCTTTTGTTAATATTTTGCACATCCCCAGTCCATGCAACCTGTACAAATAAAGTCACAGATCAATATACGATGTCCACTCTTGTCACAGCCATCCTAGAGCTGAGATTATGTGCACCCATGCAAATTGTATCAAATACAAGTTACTTTGGCAGACCTCTGACTAGTGGCCTTTTTTGTATGGTGGAAGAAGAAGAAAAGTTCTGTTTTCAACAATAGATATTCCAACCGAAGTTGCAGATCATCTAATAGCTTTTAATGAGTCTATTCGGTGTATACTGCGTTTCGGGCTAGGTATTTTTGGGAGTGTTTGTCTTGTTGAAATAAGTGTGAAAGTGTGAAACCAAACGGAATTGGGAATATTGATAGCTATAGTACATTTATTTCCCCATTAGCCATTATTTTTCTTTAGGTCTTCTATTGTGCTTACATTTTCAGTGCTTGACACTTTTTGAGGCATAATCTCTCGGATTTTCCGTATTCGTGACCAATACACTTTTAGGTCTCGCCTGACCCAGCGCATGCGCTGGTCTGGCGAGACTTATTGAGAGGGCTCCAAAAAGTGCTACCAGGCCAGCCTAGAGCCACAGTGCCAGTGCGCGGGCGCGCGCGCCGCGCTTTACCGCGATTACTTTCGGTTTCGCGGCTGCTTTGCATAGCCAATAGGTCTCGCTTTTGGGACCTTATACGCAGTGGCGTCACTAGGGGGGTGCGGGGGGTGTGGACCGCACCGGGTGACACCCTCACGGGGGGTGACACCAAAGGGCCGGGCCGGGCCGGTCGCCGTCGGTGATGTGTCACTGTCTGTGGTGACTGTGGTGCGTGCACTGCAACCGTGGGTGCACAATGCAATGTTATTGAATGTAAACCTTAACCACCAGCAGTCCAAACGCACCGACGACGCAGCGCGCCAGTGCAACCTAACCTTGTTGCTTGTAGCTTGTTCTTCGTTCTATTCACTCATAGGAGGTGCCTGTGCGCAGCGCGCACTGTCTCCTCCTCCGCCGTGTCTGCGCGCCTCAGCAGTGATGTCACGTCATCACTAGAGGGGTTCCCGCGTGACTTGGCATCACGACGAGGAGGTGAGGAGGTCTCAGGTCGTCCGCCATTGGCCCGTCACCAGCCAGCCCACACTGCCACTATCAAGGAAGGCCGACCGAGGTAGTCCCCCCCCCTGTCTGCAACTCAGCAGGTGAGTGGCCAGGCCCAGGCCTACTATTGCCTATTCGCGATTCCTTCCATGATTATCGTCGGTAAGGAGTGGATGGTGTCAGCTGACAACACACAACAGTGAACCGAGACGCAGACGAGGGTGAAAGTGAAACTGAAAGCAGTGAGGTGCCTCTGGCGAGCAGCAGGGCAGGGCACAGTGGCCGCCATTCACCAGCACCGGCCTGCACTCAGCCTCACTGGATCCGGAGCAGAGGGGAGAGAGGGGAAAAGTTATTGTTTCAGAATGAGCCCCACACACAGTTACGGAGGGGCACATGCTTTACTCCAATATACTAATACGCTGAATATTTGGAATTTTGCATTGGACTAACTAACACGAGCCAAATATTCCTATTCTAGCAGTAAACGTTTGTGATGTGTTTTTGTTACATACACTGATGCCCTGCAGAGCACTGGTGTCTCAGATTTGACCTTCAACCATTCAGCATTTATATAGCGCATACCACACAATGAACTGTTTCTCGGCGCTTAAGGTGAACCCAGTGGTGGAATCCTATTCGTAATAAGAGCCGGCGCAATCGGCCCTTGTGAAATTCGAACAGGGCGTCCGCTGGACCTGGTTCCTCGCAGGTTCCTGGAGCAGGCGCAGATGCGTCACGAGGAGCAGGCCCGGTTCTAGCGGGTGGGCCGGGTGGTGGGTCTGGGTCAGGCCCACCCAAACATGAGCCTGTGTGGCATTTCGCCCCACCCGATCACAAATGACCCGTAACTGGTTTATGCTTAAAGCTGGAACACCAGACCGTATTTTATCAGGCAAAAGCTAGAGCCAAAAAAATTACTTGAAACCTTGGCGGCAACAGCTTCCAAGCCCCTGTCGGCTGACTTGACTGCTCTCTTTCAACCGCAAGTGGAGGCGTACATTGCTGCGCCCTTCCAGAACACTTTTACCCTTTCCTTCTATTACGCTTCCAACTCTCCTGCCTCCAGCCCCGACCCACAGAGAAACCCCTGCTCTCACTTGCCACCTGCTCAGACCTGTGATACATGGAAGTGTTACACTCCTCAGAATCTGAAATACCACGTAGAATCCTGCAGGGTCATTTCAGGCCTGCACAGTTATTCCACATTCTGAGGGGACTAACGTAACTCGTAATCGGTGGCGTTCCAACCAGAGAATTCAGCCGGTAATTGTAAAGGAATCTTTGCATAGAATACCGAGTTACTTGTAATCAGGGCCGGCTTTAGGGCGGTGCGACCGGTGCCACCGCACCAGGTGCTGGCTTCCTGGGGGCGCCGTGTTTGAAAGTTTATTAAGCTTTTGAAGCACCTGCTGCAGCGTTTCTTTCCCCTGCAATTACCAGGCCTCACATAAATGTCAAGAAAACTCGTGTGATTAATTATCTTCCTGGAGAGAGATCAGCGTTGTATAGTTGAGGTTTTGACTTACGTGAAGTTAGTGCAGAGGGTTAATATACCTGCTGCAAAGAACTTGTATCAAGTAGATTACATATGATGTAAACAGGTCAGCAGATTACTGCTTTCAAAAGAGACATCCTTTTGTTACTTGCAATTTATAACTTAAAGTCCTAATATACAACAGTGAGCTATTAACTTTCATCCCATAACTGCATACACACTGCAAAGTATACATTATTAGAACATTGATTAATGTTGCAAAAAGGGTTAATTTGGCTAGAAATCGATTCTTATTATTAAATAAAACTCCCAACTATGCTGTTTCTTTTTCGACTCTGCGTATGTGCTTCTCCACACCAAGCACTCTTAAACTATACTGCCTACCAGTATGGGTGACATGTGACTCCTACACTTTCAGTCCTTTGGCTTAAGTAACATTTCCTATACACTGATTTACACTCGTATGATTGATTGTCTCTGTGTAATGTGTGTGTGATGCAAAGTGCTCGGACACCCTACACTGGTATGAGTGGCGCTATATAACTAATTGAATGCATCTGAGAGAGTGTGGTTATGGTGACTTGGTCACTGTTAAAGGGTGCTAGTGAGAGAATCCGTGGTGGAGGTGGTCATTGGGGGGGGGAGGGGGGGCGCCAACAAACATTGTCGCACAGGGCGCCAGCCAGCCCTGCTTGTAATCGGGGATTAGTAGATCGAGCTAATAATAAAATCTGTGATAGTCCTTTTAACAACAGTTCTGGCACATATTTGCCGATCTACATGACCTCTGCATTTAGGAGGTAAACTCCAGTAGAAAACTTTAGGAGATGTGATTGTTTTTGTTAGTTAACGCGTGAGCGATGTTACCAGGAAGGGTTACGATTTATGTGACAATGACTTCGTGTTCATTGCAGGAGACCTGTGGCGATGAGTTGCTATTTTCAAGACTTAAATAGAAAATGGCAGGTTAAGCAAGTGTAATTGTCTTTAGTTGAAGGCTAAATTCATACCTCGTACAGGCTAATGAAAATGTTTATTTTTATTCTTCCGTAGGAACACCTGGCCCCTTTAACAAGTAAATGCAGCATAAAAAGCAATGTTTTAAAATTAAAAACTTTTTGTGTACATTAAGTAGTTTATAATGAAATCTAGATGCTTGCATAGTTCACTGTCAACCTTAGAGAAAAACATTTATCAGGAAGTCCTACATGTACCTGCAACCATGGGACAGTCAAGGCTTTCTGATCTTGCAATATTATCAATTGAAAGTGATTTGGCGAAAGATGTTGATTTTGATGAAGTAATTAACAAGTTTGCAGCTTTAAAGGCCAGGAAAGGAAAGTTCTGATTAGTCGAGATTTAATGTGACATTGTAATTTGTACTGTTGCATACTATTCTGGCAGTTGCTGATTGTGCAAACCCAATACAGAACGGTTACAACCTTGTCTCCTGTAACAGTAAAATTTAAAGTTTAATGTTGAAAAAGTAACATATTTTCTATGTAGTTCTTAGTTCTTAACTTATTACAGTATTTTACCTCCGACCTTGTTGAATTCAATTTCTCTTCTATGGCCTTTGTAAATATAGGACCTACATTTACAAACGTTACTAAGGATTTTGTATGGTCCCGTTATTTGCCAACTGTGTCCACTGGCGGACTCGGAGCGGAGGAGGTCCATGCGGTAAGTCGTGAGGGGGTGACACCATGAGTTACCCGCACCGGGTGACACCAACCCTAGTGACGCCACTGCTTATAAGTATTTAGTTATGCAACTGTTGCATGGCTAAACACTTATAAGGTCCCAAAGGCGAGAGCTAATGGCTATGCCAATGCTTGTTTGATCTGGTGGTAGCTTATTCAAAAACGACTTTAATTTTTATCTGTAATCCAGCAAGAGATCTACCTCACTCTAGAGGGGAACTTGAGTTTATACATTATTGCTCATAACAGTGTTTCATAGAGAAAATCATTATAATTTCAAAAAACGAGTGTACATCACTTTGGTATGTATATAGCCCATATGTTTCAATCGTGCAAGATCATTCATAGCCAATTCACAGTTAATGAAGACCAGTTCTGAGAGGATCAGTGTTCTTGAGTCAACATAAACAAGCATTAGCAAAGCCAGTATTCCTGGCTTCAATTTTCAGACGTGATTGAAATATTTAAAAGCACATGCAGCTGTAAAAAAAAAAACCCTAAGTGTAACAAAAAAAACCCTAAGATGATTACTTTTTGTATGCAGTGCATCAACAAGATAAATAATCGAATGTGTGAGGATTTCGAGTGTTTCAGATGTAAAATAGTCCCTTTTATAATGCAAGCACTCCTTAGTCATGAAATTATACATCAAACAGTCATAAGCAGGTGTTGCAAGAAAAACACACCGCTGTTAAAGGCCAAGGCCTACCCCATGTATATTTTAGAGAATTGGTAACTAGACCAAGCACACAGCTGCACTGTTAAGCCAGACCTAAAAATGAAAAAACAGATGCATACAGTTGCATGAGATTTCTTATATTTTTGACAATATCCCAAACTTATTCCATAGGGAAATAGGTAACGGTGTGGCTTAGTGTGCTTGTGCTGTAAAGCCATGAAAGCAAATGACGCACTCGAACACAGACATAAATGGTATAAATAATTACATGCAAAAGAAAAAGAATCCCTTCTCAGCACATCAAACAACAAATGGATGAAAGGTCATTGATCCATTCGAGCCAGTCAGCATTTTGTCCATGTTAGATGAATCCCGACATCAATGGTTCATGTGAGAATTGTTTTAAACCATCTGTATTCGAATTGTATCTGAACAATGAGTATTTTATAATATTACAAAGTTTAACACAATTTTATCAGCACCAACTCACTACAACTGTAAAATGTATGACTCTGGTCAAATGAAGATTACATAACAGTGAATCAAAAAGAGCTGGAGACAGGTTAACTATTCAGTCAAGTTTTGGGAGGGGGGTGAGTTTGTGGTAGGAACATTGCCAAGTATTTCTGTTAGGGCAGTGAATGGAGGAATCCAAGGTCTGATGAAAAAAGGAGAAGTTCAAGCATGGCTGGTAGATGAAAGGCTATGTGCGAGAATTCTAAAAAAAAAAATGCCCGAATGCCCAAAAGCAGTGAGTCCCTAATGTGAGACCTACCAAATATCCTACAGGGTTGTTTTAAAAAATAGGATAGCAGTCAGTCCCTAATGTGAGACCTACCAAATATCCTACAGGGTTGTTTTAAAAAATAGGATAAGAAAATGTCTCCACCAAATGGTGGCATGCTTCATGATAGGTGTCTCCCCTCATCCATGTAGGTGAATACTACCCGAATGGGCTCAATCAAAAAGTGGGAGCTCGCCATAAGACATTGTTCTGGACAGAAACAGCGATCCAGTTAAATTAAAAATTACTATAGGTATGCCATGGATATTTCCTTTCATTCAGTGGGTACCTATATCATATCTAAAAAACAAAAGTAGGAATGTCAAATGAAAGTACAATTTTTTTCAACATCTGAGTGATTCACTTGGGCAATTCTTTCAGCTAAGACTTGTCGGTGGCTTAGGTTTTATGGTTTTATGGACGTTAAAACCGTTGTGCTTTCAATATGCATTCTGAGGGGACTGAACCTCATAAAGATTACAGTAGAACTCATAAAAGGTCTTATGGATAATTAGCTGGAAATATACTAGGTCCATGTTCTCCTACTGTAAGGATTTTCTGAGCTCCTGACTATTTCGCCTGTTGAAGGAATGAATTAGAGAGATTTTTAAAGCACATGGCTACTCCAAGGAGTGTCCCAGCGCTAGCAGGAGAGCCCAGGTACACAACCCCATACCGGACGAACTACTTCTCACTCAGAGATAAACCAAGTTTTAAGGTTTTTATGGAAGACGGACTCAGAAACAATCCGTCGCAGCTCACATGGGAGCTCATTCCAGGTCTTGGGAGCCAAAAAAGAAAAAGTCTTACTGCCCCTTTAAACCCTTTTAAAGCGTGGAATAACTAAAAGAGAAGTGGAAGGGGAGCACAGCATTCTGGGAGGAATATACTGAGTGAATCTATCGGTCAAATATCGAGGGCTAGAAGAGAACAATGCTCTATGGTCCATCACTAATGCATTGAAGAGGATGTGTTTCTTAACAGGCAGCCAATGCATAGCCTTGAGAACAGCTGTCATTGAGGAACGTCTAGGTAGGCAGAGAAGTAACCTGTCTGCCACATTTTGAACCACCTGCAGGTGCTGCACCTGGGCTTCAGCAGTTCCCAAGAACAGAACATTTGCATAGTTGAAACACGAGGTGATCATGGCATGGATCAGAACTCTTTTTACCTCCAAACGCAGGAGGGGAAGAAATTTCGTAATGGTGCAGAGCAGTGCAAAGCATTGACCTACTACTGTTGAAATCTGAGCCTTCATAGAGAGGATATTGTCTAGTTTTATTCCAAGATTTTTCTCCACTAGAGAAGGAGGTAGTAGGGCAGGCAATGTAGAGGGCCAAAGATCTTCCCACCAGTGGGACAAATGTCACCCGAATATATAACTTCAGACTTCTCTGTATTACATTTCAGTTTGCTGTTCTCCATCGAAACAAAGATGGCATGCATGCAGTCCAAAAAAGGGGCTGTGATAGAGGCAGGCAAACCCTCAAAGGCAAAGAGAAGTTGTGAGTCATTGGCGTAAGAAATTATTTTACAGTCAAATGGCTTGACAACAAATGCCAGGAGGGCCATAAAGATGTTAAAAGGGGTAGGGCTAAGAGAAGAGCCCTGCAGGACCCCTTGATTAACTGCCTTAACCTCAGAGGAAAAAGAAGGAAGCCAAACCGATTAGCCTTGTCCATCAAGAATTACTAGCACCAGTCCCAGTCATAACCCTCTACACCCAAGATGGAAAGACGGTGCAGGAGGATAGAGTGTGGGACGGTGTCAAATGCAGCAGAGAAGTCAAGAAGAATCAGGGCTGTATTTTTCCCTGAATCCAATGCCCATTTGATATGGTCAGAGACTTCCAGTGCTGCTGATTCTGTAAAATGATGAGGATGAAAACCAGATTGACTAAGGTGTAGCAGGTTCCCATCCTCAAGATATTCCAAAAACTGGATGTTGACAAGCTTTTCCAGCATTTTTGTCAAGGCCGGCAACAAAGAGATGGGCCTATAGTTGGAGAAAATGCTGAGGTCCAATGCAGGCTTCTTAAGCAAAGGGACGACTTTGGCAATCTTCCAAGCATCAGGCCCAAACCCGGAAGATAGAAAGAGATTTAATCACAGGGTTTATAATGTCCACCGCGTCGGCAAGCAATGTTGGAGGACACACATCAAGAGAAAACACCGACTTGCATTTTAAAATGACAACCCTGGAGTGTTTCAAGGACATCGGCCTGATATAAGAGAACCTATGACTAAGATGACCATAATGTCCAATAGGCGGGGAAAGAGTACCCACAACAGGCAGTAATTTCTGAATATCCAGGATTTGTGTTTAAAAAATGTTTGCTAACTCATTACAGAGCTCTTGAGAGGGCACAGTCTCTTGATGACAGGACTGGGGCGAAGTAAAGGACTTCACAATCTGGAGGATAGAACGGGAGCAATGTTTAGCAGAGACGATTTTCTCCGTAAAAAACTGTCGCTGAGCCTGTTTAATAGAAACATGATAAGCTCCAAGCACTGCTTTGTATACAACCTTGCTATCAGAAGAGAAGTCTTTCCGCCAAATGCGTTTGAGCTTTTGACAGACTTTACGTTTCTCTGCCAAGTGTGAGGAAAACCATAAAGCTGAGGATCTACCCTTGCGCTTCTTCCGCTCTTGAAAAAAGGCCAGCACGTCTGCTACCACCAGAAGCCATCCGTTGATGGCCTCAACATTGAGATTAACATCATTGGTAAGACGCGGACATGTATTAGCAAGGCGATCTACCCACGTTGAAGGCCTCACCCTTTTATATACCCTACAGGTAGTACAATCCTAAAGCCTATTCTGTTGTCTCAGGCCAGTATAGGTCCAGTTGAGAAAAATCAGATGATGATCAGACCAAAAGGAGGGTTTCAGAGGACAAATAGATAGCCAGCAATTTGAGAAAATTTGAGAAAATCAGATCAATAGTATCACCTGCCAAATGCATAGGTACCAAAACCAACTGTTCACTAACAGATTGCCAAACCTATCCTCATCTAAGTGAGTGTGGACAGTGAAGGCTGTCAATTGTCTCAGTTTTCCACTAGTGTTGTTCCTTTTCTTGTAATTTACTTAGTTGAGCCCTGTAGTGTCAGATTATATACCAATTGCTTTTCCACTTTTTCACTTTAACGTACAACTCCTCCACCTTGGCTAACCTATGTTCTGTGATTTAGGGACACAGTTAAAAGTATAGTGGAGCATCTGAACAAAACATAATGTATAAGCCTAAGAAATTGTTTCATGAGTAACATTCAGTATGTTCAGTTTGTAAGTCTGTGTGTGGTATTTGTGGTGCACGGACCTCAAAAGTCAGTGGCAGTCCGTATAGTATAAAAGGCTCTGTTTTAGTAGCATACGTGGACTATTACTGCATTGTGATGCAATATTTTTTAAAGAGGTGCATCTTCAGTCCTTTCCTAAATTAGAGCAGAATTGGTGGGTCCTAATGGAAACAGAGATATTGTTTGGGGTCCCAGGGGTATAGGTGAAGAAGGTCTATTGCCTTGTTTCTTCTTGTTTGCACTTATTTTCCTTCAGTCTTAGAGTGTCCTGGATGTGGTGTACTGAGAGCTACCAAAGAGGGTAAGCTTGTAGGGCAGATAAGCAGGGTTGCTGACCATGATGGATTTGTAAATGTGGACGATGGTTTTGAAGAGGGTGTTCACAAGAGGAGCTTGTGAAGTTCCATCATGATGAGGGTGATATTACATTTCCATAGTCCCTGGAGAAGATGTGCTGTGGCATGTAGAATGTATTTAAGCATTTGCAGTTAGTTCAGTTTAGTTCTATGGAATAGGTATAACTCCTCCCCATCCACCCCCCAGTGATTCTGCTCAACAAGGTTAAATTGAAGAAGATGAAAACATTCCAGGCTCTGGAAGGTAAAATTGAACAAGATGAACAACTATGGACAATTGCAATCATTTTGGCATTTGTACAGTCAAAAAGGTTTCTCCTGCTTCTAAAAGACACCCAGAAAAGAACCACATGGGCAGCAGCAGGTCAAGCTTCTCTCACACGAACATGAATACACACATAGATATGGCACAGGAGGAGCAGCACAGAGAAGCAGTGCAGATTGCCTTGCACACAGAATGCATTTAGTCTGGGCAGCAACAGTGAAATTTCCACACACACAGAGGCTAGACAGGAGAGTTACCAATAACTAGTCTAGGTAGGGGCACCACAGCACTGTAGTTGCTCATCTGGCTTCTGTTGTCATACCTGCACACTCCCAAAAAGGCACTGCTCATATACAGGATATTTCGCTCTAACTCTGCCAATGAAGCGAGGGAACATGCATTCCTTGCCTTCTATGGTAGTTTGGGTGGGGAGCAGAACCACGGTATAGGGACTGTGCAGTATCTGGGAGACGTCTCTACCAGAAGGTTACAGGTGAGAACCCAGAAGCGGATACAGGTATTACTGCTATAATTTACTTTGTAAGGCTTCTGCTCCTTTGAGTATGCAAAACATTTCTATAAAAATTAAAAAACGAAAAGCACAGTGGTGTTAGAGACCCTCAAGAACAAGAGCTAGGACTACTATCCCATACTGATGTGTTCGAAGCTAGTCCTGATCACTCCCAGTAGAGTACCCTGATCCACCAAGCCCACAGGTATACCATCTTACAGTTTGGTATTGGAAAACATACAGCTTCTGTGTCCTTCTCCTACATTTAACCAGGAAGGATCCACGTTATGAACAAACATTGCCTGCCATAGGTAACAGGGATTTTCTTGGGTTCTTCTTACCATTTCCTCAGAGGGAGCACACACACACAATGCAACAAAACACAAGACACATACATATTAATATCGGCATTTGTAAGAAGCCAAACTAGTAAACAATATATGTAGAAATACAGTAGTAAATATCACAACAACTCTCTTAACACAGAGAAAACAGAAGATAAATAGCATGAAGGGAGATGATGTTATTTTCTCTAACTTCCCTTCCTACTGAACATCCGCTAATTAGTCAGTCAGTCAGTCAAAAACTTTATTTCGGCCACAAGGGCCATAAAAGCAGAATACAATACAACAAAATATATATCGAAAACAAGAGCAGATCACTTTTTAACCACCAAAACAGAATAAAATGATTAAATTAAAATTTTCACATTGTTAAAAATTGGTGGAAAATGTCCTACGCTGAAGCCATGCAGCATTAAGAAAGCGTGAAACTGCGAACACAATTGGGGGATGGGTGTCGTATTTTAAAACTCGCAGGGCATTAACACAGTCTCTAAAACCAAGGTTCCTACAAATCGATTTTACCCAGCGTTTCCTAGGGATAATGTACGCTGGACAAACAAAGAACACATGAATTTCATCCTCCAGTTTGTAGCCACATGCAGGGCATGAGATACTATTATTAATGTCCCATCTAGAAGTGAAGGACCTTAGTGGTAGGGTACCCATTCTGAATTGAACGTATAGTTTCCTGGCTACAGGAGGGAAAATCAGATCCAGAAATAACTCCCTCCCATAGTTCGGTTTAATCTGGAGAAACTGTTCAGTCAGCCTACCCATGTTCGGATCCATGTGCAGGCGTGTTAGATGAAAATATCTTAGTTCTTCAGCAAGATTGGTTTTAGAAACAGATAGGCAGGAAACTTCTGGGGTATCCCAGAGTTCCCTGCGACCAATCTTGAGGCATGTTTCCCTAACATGGGTTAACCAAGGGATCTTCATGTGTTTAAGTGTAGGCCAGAGATCCAGAAATTCTTCTCTGAATATTTCCAGGTCTGGATTGGACCATAGTCTCTTCCAATATTGGACAGGCCGGGCCACCACCACTTCTTCAATGGGTAGCAATCCCAGATCTAATCTAATTGGGACCAGCGGAGTACTAAGGGGTAAACTTAATAGTTTCCTGATAAAGGAGTTTTCGACCCTCGTTAGACTATCTATTTGGGAATGCCCCCATAGTTCTGCTCCATAAGTAGCGGCAGATCGGGCTTGAGTTTTAAAAATTTCTACCACTGGGGCCGCTGGTTTGAAAACCGTGCCACTAAACAATCTAGCCATGCCTCCTGTAGTTTGGGTCAGCTTAAGTGTAGAATTGACCACCTGGCCTCCCCAGCCAAGGTCTTCCTGGAGTGTAATCCCCAAGTAAGAGAACGTTTTCACCCTTTCAAGGGGGATACCGTTCAGGACTGGGCTCGGGCGGGTACTTTTAGGGGGGTTCAGAATCATGAATTTCGTTTTGGCTAGGTTGATCTCAAGGCCTCTGTCACCACAGAAGTCAACGAAGCCATCTAAGACTCGCTGAATTCCCATGGGAGTGCGTGACAACAACAGAGTGTCGTCAGCAAACATTAGAGCAGGTACCTTGCCCGATACAAGCCTAGGAACGTCAGTGTCTTTGAGGGCTAGAAGGTGTTTTATAAGTCCGTTAATGTATAGGCAAAACAGCGTGGGGGCTAGCACACATCCTTGTCGAACTCCTCGACTAACAGGAAAACGGTCAGAGAGTTCGCCAAACTTCCCACATCTAACCTGGGCGAAGTTGGCCTTGTGTAGGTTCTTCAAAACACCCAAGAGATAGGGGGGAATGTTAAGCCCTTGCAGAACGGCCCAGAGCTTTTCTCTCGGGACCAGATCAAAAGCTGACCTTAGATCAACAAAAATGAGGTAGAGGCTGCCACCCTCTACTCTCACAGTCTTCCAGAATATAACCTGAAGACGAAATATCTGGTCAAGGGTTGAAGTACCCTTCCTGAAGCCGGCCTGCAAAGTGCTTAAAACATTATTTTCTTCTTCCCAGGCCTGTAATCTGTTCAAAATTATGCGCCCGAAAAGTTTTTGGGTCGTGTCAATTAAACTTATCGGGCGATAATTTGAGGGCTGTAAAGGGCAGCCTTTTTTGTGAATAGGCACTATCTCTGCGCCACGCCAAGTTACTGGTGGCTCTGCACCATACAGAATAGAGTTAAAAAGGACACATAAGTAGGGAGCCCACACCGTAGGTTCAGACCTAAAAAGATCGCCAGGGATTTTGTCCAGGCCCGGCGCTTTGTTAGGTATGAGCATAGAAATGGCATGTTGAACCTCCTTAATTTTAATTCGTGGGATAACTGCAGCACTACAAGCTGTAATAGGAGGAGAATCAACTGGGGGAAGTGGATTAAAATCCGCTATTGAGTATAGGCCACCAAAATGCCCTTCCCAGAGTACTGGGGCAATATTAGAGCCAGTAATGGGGTCAGAGTCTTTCTTACCATTGCTAACAATAGCCCAAAAGGTCTTAAAGTCCTTATTCTGTAAAGATACTCTTAGCTCCTCCCACATATCGTCTTCCCAAGACTTCCTAGCCCTATTGATCTGTTGTTTGTAAAGGGCGCGGAGTGATTTAGTTCTAAGTTTATCCTTTGCTTTTATTGCCACAATCAGCTCGGTTTTTAATTTCCTGCATTGACCTGTGTACCAAGATTGCTTATTGGGCGCTCGTGCCTTAGGAGCCTCTGAGCGAGAAAAAACGTCCAGGATTTTCATTGATAACTGAGTGTGGATAATAACGGGGCTGGATAAACTTTCCGCGGAAGAGCAGTCTAGCACTACACCGGCCATTTCATTAAGGCCGGGAAGTGCCAATCTATACGTTTCTGCCAGTTTCTCAGGATGCATGAGGATGCTAGACCATTTGACTCTTCGTTTGTTGTTATGGAGAGTTAAAGATTGCAATGGAAGGGACACCCCACTGACATACGTTGAAAATCCCCAATGATCTGGTTTTAATTTCAGAGTAAGGGCATTGTGGTCACTATCATCACGAACAAGCACACTAAAATCTAAGACCTTGTTCCATGATTTTGTGTCGATCAGGATATAATCCAAGATCGACAAATGCCCAGCTCTATTAAAAGTGGTGTGTCCAGGCTGGTCGGATTTGAATCGACCATTACAAGCCCTCAATGATAAAGAAAGGGTAAGAGAAAGAATTTGAAGTACTAATGGGGTCCAAGCTCTGACCGTAGGGATCATAGTGTCAGGGATATTTAAATGTGTGTCCTCCGCCACAGGGTCATTTTGGGCTAAGAGACTGAGCGGCTCAAACTGACAATTAAAATCGCCACCTACTATGATGGAATAGTCTGGATCTAAAGTCAGAATAAAGTCATTCAGAGCTGTGATGACCTTAGATTCACGTCCTCCAGGAGATGGTCTAGAATAGACATTTAGGAGAACCAGATGCTTGTTCTCAGGCAAGTCCAATATAACGCATAAAATGTCATCCGATCCTGTTTGGAGTTGCCTGGCTTTAGCACCCAGATGAATTGCAACCCAGGTGCTAAGACCTCCAGAGGGTCTCCCCCTGCCACTAGATAAAGCCAGAATGTCAAAAGAGGCGAACCCCTCTCGTTGGTAGTTGTCCACGGCCCATGTCTCTTGTAACAAACAAATGTCAAAAGTGTCCATAAAATTACCCCACTCATTACATATCTGTTTGTTTTTTAGGCCCGCTACATTCCAAGAGATAAGGTTAACATCGGTTTTGGGCTCTCCTATAGTAGGGGCATCTATACTTAGGTTTGGGGGATCAGCTATAGAAGGAGAACTAGAGCATAAGACAGGGACATTATCCCTGGTGCAGGGGCCGATAGGGGAGCTCACAGGAGACACAATCTGTGATAAAATTTTAAAACCCTCATCCGGATTTGAGTTTAAAATCGGGCTTGGTGATATGGTTTTAGTAATTCCCATATCTAATTCTCCTTGGGTAGATGGTTCAACGCAGAACAACCCACTGATTAAACATGTATTTGGGACCAGTCAATCAACCTCGCTAAGACATCTAAATCTATTGTGGTCCCCCATATATAAGGGAGAGCCCTGTAGTTCATATCTTGTGCTATACCCATTACGGAATCCATTACGACCCACACGTGTCCACCCTTGGTCATAATTATGTTCATGTTGTCTTCTCGATGGGGGATAGAAAAAAGCTAGTGGGAAGGGCTTTATTAAAGATTCAAATCCTACATGAGGGGAATTAAGGATGAAAGAAACAGCACCCTTATCCCTCAGGGTTATAATCACACAATCCCCGGTAAGATCTTTCTTAGTATTACCCACCCAGTGGGCCCTGCGAACCATCAAAATCTCACCTGAAAAATTTGGGGGGAGAGGTCTGTGGTTTGTAAGCCAACTCACCACTTTATTCTTAAGCGATGAGAATGACTCGATGGTTCCTTCAGAAAGTTTGGGGACTCCCGTTAGAACTGCAACAAACGGGACAGCCTCTGGGGGGAGGTTTGGGGTAAGATATGCTCCAACAATGGGAAGGTTGGTAGTAGTAGTCTGGAGCAAATCTGGCTCTACCCTTCCTAGAGAATTTGTGTTTGTCACCATAGAAGAGGGAGGGATGGAACTGCTGGTAGGGAGTATGGGAGCCTGGGCGGGCAATGTCGAGAATGCAGGAGTATGTGTGGGTGGCTGTAAGATTGAGGCGCTTGCACTCTGTAGTGCAGCGGCATTACCCCGCTCCCTTTCAGAAGAGGATGGAACTATAGGGGGATTGGGGTAAGACTCAATTACCCTTGTCATTTTGGCTATTCTATCCTCCAGTTGGTCCAGCTTGAGACAGAGAGGATCAAGCAAAGATTTTAATAAGGCCTTTACATCTTTGTAAAGCGGTTCAATATTTGTGGCCAAGTTAGTATTAGAGGTAGGGGTCACTAAAGAAGAACAGAGGGAAGCCACCTGATCTGGACAAATAGTCATGGTAGATACAGATCTACTAGTAGCGACGGGAGACACGCTAGAGTTTAAAGTGCTCTCAAGAACTGTATCAGTACAAGAGGGAAGGACTAATGGCTTGTGCAACTTGTTCCTCTTTATTGGGGGGCCTTTATTCTTCTTAGGGATGGCTCCCTCCCTAACAACTCTAGAGCGCTTCCTACTAACCATACTATGTTTGACAGTGGGATTGAGATTGGGGCTTGTCACGGGCGATGTCCTAGCATTAATCATTCTCTGGGGAGACTCATTATCGGTTGGGGAGTTAGTAACAGGAGTAGCAGGGCTAACAATAGGTAGTGTCTGTTTGCCGGTCAAAAAAACATTGTCAGGCGTTCTTGCCTGGGCAATATGACCCAAAGAGGATATTTTGGCATTTTCAATGCCTATAGAAAGGCGCTTTTCAAGGACCGTTATCTCATTATTTAATAAAGAGTTGGCTCGAATTAAAAATGCATCTAAAGTCCCTGATACAGACCCACTACTTGCAAGACATTTACTACGGGTTTCCCTTGCTGCCATTTTGAGCTATAGTCTCTAAAATGAAAGAAAAATGGCCCGGTCCGGTCTTACCCGGTCTGTAACGGGCTAGAACGGGCCCGCCCTTGGCCCGGGCTTCGCCCCGGACTACGCCCCGCACGCGTCCCGCTAACGCGAGAGCAGGCAAGGATTAAATGGGCCGGAGTGAGGGGCGGGAAGAGGAACCAGGTGCGAGCAATCAGCAGGAACGAAAGCACTCTGGTCCTCGCAGTCCCGCAATTCACACAAAATAAAAGTTGAAGTTAAAAGCCCCACAGAGTTCTGCCAAGATCCGTGCTGTCCTGCGCCAAGGTCCACTGCGGGAGACAGTTCCAGGTAAGCCTGAGTCAGAGCAAGGTCCTGCGCCTGCGAGCGGCTCCCGCGAAGCGGGGGCCGCGAGGCGTGAAATACTGGCCGGAATGAGGGGCGGGAAGAGGAACCAGGTGCGAGCAATCAGCAGGAACGAAAGTACTCTGGTCCTCGCAGTCCCGCAATTCACACAAAATAAAAGTTGAAGTTAAAAGCCCCACAGAGTTCTGCCAAGATCCGTGCTGTCCTGCGCCAAGGTCCACTGCGGGAGACAGTTCCAGGTAAGCCTGAGTCAGAGCAAGGTCCTGCGCCTGCGAGCGGCTCCCGCGAAGCGGGGGCCGCGAGGCGTGAAATACTGGCCGGAATGAGGGGCGGGAAGAGGAACCAGGTGCGAGCAATCAGCAGGAACGAAAGCACTCTGGTCCTCGCAGTCCCGCAATTCACACAAAATAAAAGTTGAAGTTAAAAGCCCCACAGAGTTCTGCCAAGATCCGTGCTGTCCTGCGCCAAGGTCCACTGCGGGAGACAGTTCCAGGTAAGCCTGAGTCAGAGCAAGGTCCTGCGCCTGCGAGCGGCACCCGCGAAGCGGGGGCCGCGAGGCGTGAAATACTGGCCGGAATGAGGGGCGGGAAGAGGAACCAGGTGCGAGCAATCAGCAGGAACGAAAGCACTCTGGTCCTCGCAGTCCCGCAATTCACACAAAATAAAAGTTGAAGTTAAAAGCCCCACAGAGTTCTGCCAAGATCCGTGCTGTCCTGCGCCAAGGTCCACTGCGGGAGACAGTTCCAGGTAAGCCTGAGTCAGAGCAAGGTCCTGCGCCTGCGAGCGGCTCCCGCGAAGCGGGGGCCGCGAGGCGTGAAATACTGGCCGGAATGAGGGGCGGGAAGAGGAACCAGGTGCGAGCAATCAGCAGGAACGAAAGCACTCTGGTCCTCGCAGTCCCGCAATTCACACAAAATAAAAGTTGAAGTTAAAAGCCCCACAGAGTTCTGCCAAGATCCGTGCTGTCCTGCGCCAAGGTCCACTGCGGGAGACAGTTCCAGGTAAGCCTGAGTCAGAGCAAGGTCCTGCGCCTGCGAGCGGCACCCGCGAAGCGGGGGCCGCGAGGCGTGAAATACTGGCCGGAATGAGGGGCGGGAAGAGGAACCAGGTGCGAGCAATCAGCAGGAACGAAAGCACTCTGGTCCTCGCAGTCCCGCAATTCACACAAAATAAAAGTTGAAGTTAAAAGCCCCACAGAGTTCTGCCAAGATCCGTGCTGTCCTGCGCCAAGGTCCACTGCGGGAGACAGTTCCAGGTAAGCCTGAGTCAGAGCAAGGTCCTGCGCCTGCGAGCGGCTCCCGCGAAGCGGGGGCCGCGAGGCGTGAAATACTGGCCGGAATGAGGGGCGGGAAGAGGAACCAGGTGCGAGCAATCAGCAGGAACGAAAGCACTCTGGTCCTCGCAGTCCCGCAATTCACACAAAATAAAAGTTGAAGTTAAAAGCCCCACAGAGTTCTGCCAAGATCCGTGCTGTCCTGCGCCAAGGTCCACTGCGGGAGACAGTTCCAGGTAAGCCTGAGTCAGAGCAAGGTCCTGCGCCTGCGAGCGGCTAATTAGAATTAGCACCTAAAACATTGCAGTCAAGAGACCTGCAATATGTTGTCACCTATCTCTTTGGTATGGGTAGGTTGCCCTTTTCATGGAAAGTCAGGCTCTGTCTGTGACAGACCAGCTTGTTGTAAAGCAGTGTCCTTGGTGGTGGGAAAATGAGTTCTTAGGATTACAAAAAGGTCCTTTTTGCCTGATAGAGTGAAAGGTTGTGTGTTTGTACTGTTTCATATGGCTGTCATGAGAAAGTGTTCCAGTGATTACTGATACAGTGGGGAAAGAATTTCTTTGGCATTCTTACATTCTTAGTTATGATTGTTCATATAGGAAAACACTAGGCTTAAGCGTAAAACACTATGTATAAAAATACTGACCAAAGGCACAGTATCATAGTATGTATAACATAATCAACAGAAGGTTATTCTGTTATTATCATAAGGCTGCAAACACAATCAGCATTAGCAATAAATGATATGGAGTCTCAGATCATAGGTGAAAGGTGTGCAGGTGCACAGTAGGTACCAATGAAAATAATGTATAAACACACAACTGTATTAAATAAGAGTTTTAAAGAAACAAGATTATCAACACCGTACATCATATAACAGTATATGTATATATTTAATTCCCTCTATAATAAAATACAGAATGAAAACTCTCTGTTGTGAATACTTTTAATCTTCTTTTCTTCAATAAATAGTTCACAATCATACAGTCTCATGCTGTTGAAGACTTCAACAGAGTGGTCACAATACTACGGTGTTAACAAAAATGATTCAAGAATCCTCCAATTGGCAGCAAGGCCCTGACACCACTTCCCATGTTCTACGAAGTGTGTCTTGTACTTGTCATACTCATGAAGAAGGGCTTCAGATAGTCAATGTAGCAGTAGCTACAAGAAGGGTCCAATGGGGAAGGGCCAGAGATAAGGAGACATCGTAAGCTGCAATCTGAGAGCGGCCCAAGAGCTTGAGAACATGAACAAGGTTTGTGTTGCCAATAGTTTTATGAGCATTGTCTACATAAAGGACACCATTTTGAGGCCCAATGCTCTCCTTAGAGACACTACCGTCCCACCTTGGGGGAGAAGCTGGCATGAGGAAAAGAAACCAGGTGTGGGGTCGCCAGGCACCATGCTTTTGCTGAGTAATCTGGCATGGGCTGCTTTTCTGTTTGCCGAAGAAAGTTAAGAAACACAACACAGTCAACAATGATCATGAAATTTCACATGCAACACTAATTTCATTCAATATTGGGGTGCTTAACCAACCACACGTCATGTTGGCAGAATGATTCAAAAAGTCAAATACAAACTTTCGAATAAGAAAAAAGTACTTCAGTAAATAAATTGTTCTGATGTCCCAGGTGTTGTGATGTCCAAGTCCACTTAAAGCAATTGCTATCTCTAAATTTCCTTCTTATCCTCAAGTTTCAGGGTGCAATAATCAGGACGGAGTCTTATTTAGCTTCTTGAAGTTTCAGTGATTATTGAAGGATTTTATATTGAATTCACTATGACAATGTGTTGTTCGAGTATAGATGGGAGTGAGACATTGGGTGGTACTATTAAAGTTTTGAATTATCAGAAATTTGAATATCGTGTTCGCCTCAAATGAGTTGTTTCTTTTACATGTTTCAATATGATGTAATATGTAATCATTTAAATAAACCTATTTGCAGGAATGCTTGGTCATCAGACTCAAATTTAGTCTTTGAACATCATAGAACGTCGGGCAGAGTTTTTCTCAACTAAGTTTCTAAGTGTTACATTAGCCCTGCAATTTGTTGATTCATAACCATGTCTGAATTCAAAGATAACAGAGAGTAATTGGGAAGGACCTATTCCCATCTAGCTTTGATAAACAACATTTGATTACAGGGAGAAATACCATTAAAGAAAGTCTTCAAAACAAATTCATTGGACTTGAAAGTTTGAAAACAACTGAATTATCTAAATGGTGGGATGGGTCTGCTCTGAAAGTTACTTTAACAATAAAAGGGTGCCTAGGTGACTGCATTTGGACTTTGACAAGTGCTTCACAGACAATGAAGAGGATTTGATCACAAATTTGAATTGAAACATATCCAAATTAAAAGATCAGATTGATGTTCTGAAGAAGAAAATAAACTAAATCAATTTTAAAGAGGCAGCACTCAAAAAAGATAAACTACCTAATAATCTCATTGGCAGGAACCAATAATCGCTTAAAGATAGAAGGATAAATAACATAAGAAGGGAGGAGAGAGACTATAATAATGGATGAATCAATACAGTTGGAAAAATAATTGATTTTGTGCAAGCTTCCAGGGAGACATTCTCTAAAAATGTGATAGGGGGAAAAAGACTTGACTTCTTTTGTTATATTCCATATAGGTACCATATATAGGCTCAGGTAACATTATAACCTTTCACCTATATCCTTCCCTACATTACATACATAACTGTTTTTGAGGACTGACCTTTTACCCAGATATGACACTGCATTCAGAACGTGGGTTTTCCCTAGTTCGATTCTCATACATTATGCATGAGGCTTCTTGGAAGCACAGCAGGGCTAACAGCAGGATTACCCTCTCCTGTATAATATATATGTATAAAGGTCAGATCCGACGTCATCCTTTAGGCCGACACAGTAACGCAGCAAGGTAGGACGTCTGGGAAGACCTATGGGTATAAGTACATCACATCTTGCTTAGAAAGACAGAGGAGACCGTGACTTCCCAGCTGACACACTAACCAGAGACGCTGAGAATCCTGCATGCAGACGCTCTAGCTAGCAGTGGTCTAGCATCCCACGCGGGGTGCCCAACTCATGAACAGGACGGGGTCCCATATTCTTTCATTCACAGGTAATGAGGTGGACTAGATCCTAGAGAGGTTCTTGGCATAACACCTACACAGATGTTAGGTACATTTAGGGACATCTAGTTAGGGATACAACGTAGGAGTACACACTTTTATCATGTGTTTTATATACTTGTATGTATTTATGATTAATGCAAGATGGTAGAGCTATACCATCTATTTACTTTCTTAGTGCTTCTAATCATGTATCTCTGCTACTGTCTAATGGTTGTTGCAGCTTATATATTCTACACTAGAATAACAACTGTTCAATAAATACTTATTGAAACGCCCAACCTGTTTATTCGGTGTATCTCTGAGACAAACTAAGTGAGCACGAGTGACTGAGCGAAAAGTAGTGTATTGTCTCCACGATCCTGGGGCTTCAGGGTTGTCATGTTCTGAGGTTGCCAAGAACTATTCTCTCCACGATATGAGGAGATTCTAGTGGCACTGTGAGCTAGCTGATACAGACAGGCTAACGTATCCGGTGGGGGTGCACAGAATCAGTCCGCCACCAAACCCACAGTTTAGGTTATCCGAAACGCGCAGATCCTGTATAGGGTATATAGGAACTACACAACATGGCGCCATCAACGTTGGTTGGGTGCTTATTTAACAGTAGAATCTGAGTAGTTCAGTCGTGCTATTCTCAGAAACCCTTACTCACAAAACACCAGAGATGTCTGGAGTGGGTGGGCACAAATTCCGCCACAGCTGAGTAGGCTAGAAAATCCTATTTATTAGCTGTTAGTTAATCAAGCTTGAAGGACACAGTGTTCCTAAATTGTGCATTAAAACCTTTTCTTAGTTCCCTTGAACAAACTTCTTCTTTACAAAAATGACTGAAGCCGTGGAAAGCGCAGGGGAGTTGTGCATGATTTGCACCTCTCAGGAGGAGAAGATGCAATTCCGATTGCAGGAAAATTCAGACATACAGTCACCCTGAAACTGTTAGAAAACGTTTTCTCATCTAGGGAAGGCTCAGTAGTTTTCATGATTGAGGCACACAAATCCAACAAAACAGAGGTATTTTATTTGTGGGTTACATTCCCAGCAGCAAATGCAGGAACACAGACATTTCACTCTTACACAGAAGGAGATGCACCAGTGGAATATTGTCCGTTCGAGGACATAGAGATTCCACTAACGTACCAGGAACATTTATATTGGTTCAAAGTCGCCCCACCCCATATAAGAGGAGTAAGATTAGGCCTGCTCAGAGGAGAAGAGGCAACATGGCCGATATTAGCGGCCTACACACCATATCCTGACATGGAAACAATGCCACTAGGAGATTTACTCATACAACATAAAGATTTGATAAAAAATCTATAGAAACTTGACACAATTTGTCATGAGGACATTTACAGTCCAACCAGCAATAGTTGCAACAAATGGAACTCAAGCTCAGGGTACAGCATCTAAAATCACACCACAAATATTACATGCGGTGATGGGTAAAATGCCCTCCAAACGTGAACAAATGCCATTCTGGGTAGCTCAGAAAATAACACAGTTCAAGGCAGTATTCCTGAATACTACCCCATATGAAAAACACAGAATGCTAACAAACTGCTTGCCAATGGGATAACACCACAAGTAGAAGATTGTACGACTTAGGGTACAGTCTTTGCTGCCATTTATACCAGGACTCATGGTATTCCTTCATTAGCAGAAGTACCTGATGTATTAAGACAAATACAAAACGAGTACGACGCAGAGCCTGCTCTGAACTTAGGGATGAAGTTACTAGGTAACTATGACCAGGTATCAGCCATAATACTAGCTAATATTAAAGGGGAAGCAGCTTCAGTGGCAATCCGCCAATGCCTAAGGGAGTTTAGAACCTAACATCTGGCTATGACATTTTGTTAGCTGAACAAGATTGGCCACCAGCATTCGTCATGGATTGCCCTAAGGGAGAAACCATAATTCTACCAGCCTTCTCTAATCACATTCCCAGGCACTTATAGCATACTTATGCGCTGGAGTGGGCGGTAGCTCAGGCTTCAGCATTATACAAATACCATGTTGGATGGGATGAGGATTCAACCCACCATATAATTCCTTTAAAAAATACTCCAACTGAACAGTGGCTATGCCCAATAAAGCAAGAAGCTAAAAAACAGGTCAGGGAGATCTTAGATCAACATGAATACCAAGGGGTGATTGAAACTTGCACTTCTCAAATGAACAATCCTTTGTTTCCAGTCATGAAACCTGACAATACATATCGTCTAGTTTTAGATTACAGACATTTAAACACTTGCACTAAGACATTTGCAGTCCAAAATGCACACAGTGTCGCATTAATGAATAACCTTGTGTGGAAAAAATACAAAACGACACTTGATAATTCAAATGGATTTTTCTGCCAAAATATAGCGCCTGAAAGCAGGCATTTGACAGCCTTCTCAGCGCTAGGGTCTCTGCGGCAATTTTGTCGATTTCACCAAGGGTATAAGAACAGCCCGGGGTTGTTTTCGGCCAGGGTAACTGAGTTACTTCAAAATTTGGATGAAGACGCATTGTCCTACGTGGATGATATTTATCTGACGGACGATGATGTAGAGGAACACTTGAACAGAGTGAATACCATCATTTGGGATTTGCGTCTGAGGGCTACAAATTTAACTTTAAGAAATCAAAAATTGCCCACCTCAGTGTCCTGTTTTTAGGATTTGAGCTTTCAAGTGAAGGAAAAAGCCTAGCAGCCAATTTTTTTGAAAAATGTGCGCTGCTCCAACCTCCAAAATCATAAAAAAATCTACAGTCAATTCTGGGATTCCTAAATTTTGGTAGAACATACATTTTAGATTACGCAGAAAGAGGAAAACGTTTCTACAACTTAATAAAACCTGATTTTTCAATAAAAAATTGGACACAGGAACACACAGATACACTTCGTTCCTTACAAGCTGACATGATAGCTTCCAAACACTTACAGACACGGGTAAACATACGCAATCTAGTGATCCGTATAATTGCGGGTCAATCTGGGTACACCGATCTGACATATAATGAAGGTGAAACAGTACCAACTGCATACAAATCACATTTCTACACAAATGCTGAGATGCGCTTTACATCTAGAGAAAAGATTCTAACAGCAGTACAGGCAGCTGTAGTGAGAGAAAAAGCAATGGCTCAGGGGAAACGAATAATAGTAGTGACTCCGGTTCTAGCCTTTGAGGCTGCGTCAAAAGCGAGCGTTCCTAACGCTAAAGCCTTACATCCGAGATGGATACAATGGGCTAATTCTCTCACTCCAACAGATGTAGAATACAGGTACGACCCAAATCTAAAGACACCAGCATTTCTGCAATATGAACAAGAATATCCTCTACCAAACAAAATAATGCCTCTAGATCAGTATGAATATATTATTTACACTGACGGATCTGCTCAACCTCCCATAGGGAGTAAGCAACAATACAGCACAGCATGTGCTATCGCTAAAGGTTGCATGCGGGATGGAAAGTTCCACCCCAGTTGCACAAAAACAAAGCCTCTAGGAGACTGCATGGCACAGTTGGCAGAGTTAAAAGCGCTGATACTAGCACTAGTAAATACGGATCAAGAATTCCCCACACTAATTGTGTGCGATTCCTTTTACTGTGTGCAGTCATATAATGAATATTTGCAATACTGGGTTCAAAACTGGTTCAATGAAGCAAAAGGTGGCACAATTAAGTATAAAATGCTATGGGAACAGGTAGTGGAGTTGAAAACCGAACTACTGAGGGCTCATGCGATTCACACACTGAGTCATCAGCATGATGGCGTTCACGTTGAAGGGAATTCATTGGCTGATGAAGCTGCAAAGGGGGCTGTACTCACGGCTTTCATAGCTGCAACCACTCATTCTAAAATGAGAATAGAGGGTGAGATTAGGGTAGTTGTCATTGCTTCACGCAAAAACAGCAAAGCACTACCGAAAAAGTTTCTACTCAAATACTCCTACAAGTTAGATGCCAATAACATACCATTTGCTCAGATTCCTGGAGTGGATAGAGTAATTCCAAACATGGATCATAGGTTAGGTTTAATCCTAGCAGCACATGAAGAGATAGGTTCTGCACATGCTGGAGTTATGGTGACAGTTTCTTTATTGAAACAACGCTAATGGTGGCCTGGGTTAACAAAGCAGACTAAAGACTATTGCCAGCAGATGAAGGGTTCCACCGTAACACGTCCAGCGCAGGCACCATTGTTAATATCTGACAAACCACTAGCGTGTGTTTACTTGGACCACTGCGGCCCCTTAAAAAGAGATGGGGCTTACAGGTATATCATGGTAGCAGTGGATTCCTGCTCGAGATTCCTTTGGGTGTGGCCCCAAAGCTCGGCTAACGCTCGAACTGTCATCAAAGATTTGCGAGTCTTTATAGGGACATACGCAATTGGTTCTTTACATTCTGACAAGGGCCCTGCATTTACCTCTCGGGCTTACAAGGAGGCCATGCCAGGAATGGGTGCAGCATTGCGGTACTCATCTCGGTACCATCCTGAGGGAAATTCGGTAGTGGAGAGAAAAAACAGAGACTTAAAGCAATCTTTGACAGCTAGAGTATTAGGCACGGGTGAGAGTTGGGTAAAAAACCTGTATGGAGTCCAGCGGGCCCTTAACAATATGCCAAGAAGTTCTCTAGGGGGTGTCGCTCCATATGAGGTCCTATTTGGGACAAGAATGTGGGTACCTGATCTTGATTGTGAAGGCGCAGTGGCGGATGAAAAACCATTTGACATCAGTGATCGTTTGGCTGTTTTACAGGATTTAAATAAATCCAGGACACAACAAAGTCATGTCCACGTGAAGCAGACCGCCACTGGTGAAGTCAAATCAGTCATGGCAAGACCTGTCTGGTTCCTAAAAGTCGGGGAACTGGTCAGACAGAAAATAGCGGACAAGAAAGAATTTGGGCCATCCTACAGAAAACCTGTACCAGTCGTGGCCATTGAAGGAATAAGAATTGTACTTCTGCCGCCTCTTGCCGGAAAAAAGGAGAAAAGTTTGTCTCAATTGACCTAATCAAACCACACTACGTGGCCGAACTAAGCAGTAGGCCACATGGACTCCACTGTAACAGACACCCTCCTCTCGCTACAATTCAAGAAGTTCAAACAGAAAGACTCATCACGTTCGAAGAGTCCCCTCTAAGGAATGATGGACTGTGCAGCAATGCTATAGAACTCGTTCCTCTTGTACCTGAAGTTCAACTTCAAAATCAAACTCAAAATAACAAACAACTCGCTAAAACACCAAATACAGATTTCTACGTCAACATGCCTTGACAAGAGCAAAGTACAATTTCAACAAATCCTGATGCAATTCCAACAATTGATCAAACAGCTACTGGCTACTTCATAAACTTTGATATATTTTCTTTGGACCAAAATGAACCTGAAACGACGCCAGCCCAAAAATCCCACAAGCAGCAAGTTAATGACTTTCTGAACTTTCTCAAAAAAACTTACCTGGTATCACCGTGGGTAGAACTATGGGTAATTACTGGGGTGCTTTTCTTTCTTTTCTGGTTAGGCTTAGTAATAGTTTTTAACATGCTTATTAATGGACAATATATTCGGCAAAGCTCAAAAGGTGAACTTAATTTTAAAACCACATCAATCATCTCATCGAGAAAAAAGAGACTTGTCATCAGTGAAAATTACAGCAGTTCCTATACCTGATCGTATAGTTTGGGACAATGTTGATTTCGATGTATTTGGCCCGACCGCACTTTCAAAGATTCCACATTTATTTAAAATATCCTTAAGTGATATCATTTCCTCAAGTACATTTTCCGATGATTGGGATTTTGAAACTGTAAATAACATGTCTGATTTAGATAAATCTGCTGCATTTTCTAATAGTGAAACATTGGAAAGCACGTCAGAATATGAATCTATATATTGTTTTCAACATTATGGTCATCATTTTTTGCATAAATCAGCTAATCCTAGAAATGTGTTCACATACCAGCAGTGGGAACATTGTCCTACACAGCCGAAGGGCATTTCAAAAACATTTACACAAAAGTTTCAATATTTTTCAGGATTTAATATGTCTGACCCAGCCTCATATTATTATAAGGTTGCACCAACATCAGCAAAGAAAAACATGTTAACAAACACCAAACAGATGTACTCTGCATCCTTTATTGCCCAGTTGCCTGAACAAGGTTTCAACTTATGGAAAGACACCATAGACTTAAAATCAGTCTAGGGTACTAGAGAATGGCAAGTGCAAGGAATGGAAGCTTTATTTAGAGCATGCTTCATCCCGCAACAGATCATGTTTTTGAACGAGACAGTGCAACAGACGTCTTGCCTTGGACTAGCCAAGTACAAAGACTTGAACACACCTCAGCTGCCAACACCATCGCTGACCGAGGGAAATAAAACATCACAAACGGAGATTACATTAGATGACATCATACAATACAATAGATCAGACCTGATTGGAAGAAATGGTTGATTTGGCCCACAGTCACCAATAGCTGTCAGGAAAGATTCATGGGTAAAAGTGAAGGGTTTACTATCCATAGGCCAGATCCACGTTATGTACAAAGACAACATCCAGGGGTAGTGACATCCTACAGTGTTAGGAAGTTGTGCCTTGATTGGCTAAAAACCTCAACACTCACACAGGTGAAACAACACCTATCTTTACTCTCATAAGATGTAGATCTTAGGGATTTTTTACTAGGTCCCAGGAAACCACGTCAGAAACGTTTCATATATGCTGGCATTTATGCTGCCTGCAATGAAATATGGAAAATATCTTAAGAAGATGCTGCGGAGAGATTACAGGAAATAGACCATATGAACCTTGAAAATCTCTAGCAGTGGTAGACAATGGGTTAACAACATTGACCTCCAGGATATATTCCTTAGGCAACATTGTATTTTCTGCGATAGACATATTGGAACAAGATTTAGCCATATTACAACACGGGAAATCTCAATACGTTCTATTATGTTGTTAAGCTGGACGCTGCAATCTTTGCATGCAGGCTATGTGCTTTGGCGTTGTATCAACAGCACGCCTCTGTTTTCTGAATACAATCTAACAGATAAACAGATAGAAAGGGCACAAAGGGGAGCAAAACATACAATGCTGGGTATTGAAAAACTGGACAGGTTACCATTTACAGTGGCAGACTCACCGTCCACGGAATGGCTAATCAATGGCCACATAACTCTACCGGTCACGACTTTTCAGTTTCAGTATTGCCTTGAACAAAAGCAGGCAGGCAGATATGAAAAAATGGGTAAGGAATACATTAAGTAATCATGGAAATTACCATACAGATTTCGATGCCAGAGTGGGGATCGAGAAGTGTTTCTAAGCGGTGCAAACTGTGAGAGCGCTTTAAGTGGACAACTCATATGTCAGGATATAATGCTGCACAAGGCTTGTAATAGTTCTGTAGCGAACTTGTCCTGCCATCTAAAGGGTTCCCCAGCTGCAGTGATTACATCGCATATCTGGTAACTGTGAGCCCCAGGGTTACTTGTTGTATGCAAGTATTGTTTCCACCGACACATACATTCAGGGAGGCACCGTTATGGCCTTCACTGAATATTTCTTTATTACGGTTTGATAATCTAAGTAGAATGAAAGCCATGCTTCTACAGAAGTCTGTGCCCTTAACCTCGGCTCCAGAGACATTTGAGCTCCAGATTGCAAGGTCTTCAGCCGAGATACAGGCGCTTATTCATAGTAACTGCCCTCACCATTTCACAGAAATGGCAAATCATATCTTTAATATGTCTGATACGAGTGGCATTGTTCACCTATTTAAGATTATAGGTTCTGGACTTATAAGCACCTTTCAAACGGTACTTGGAGTTATACCAAGCTTCATACACTCCGTGTTCGGAAGCATCTTTGGAGGACTTCTGCTGATCCTGTTTCTAATAGCAGGTATTCTGATTGTCTTCTATCTGCAACACAATGGACATCCCAGTCACCAAGGAGATGGAAAAAGCACTCCTGGAGTGGAAATACAGTGATCGCATGGTACAACATCTAGGCACTCCTCGCCTAAGAGAAATAAGTGCATCTTGGTTCTTGTCATTTCGACCAGTCTGTATGGACAGTATCTTACCTGTCCTCCTATGCCTGTTTTGCGGAGAAGAATGCATGTTAGATCTTTGTTTGACACTCCCGTCATGCGCGCAACCGGACATGAATGCTCTACTGGACCCGATAATGGCCTATGTTCTGCAATGCCCCCAGCGTATTCCAATGTTAGTGGCGGCATTCCTTTAGCCACCACAGGTAGTAACTGCACCTGTTGGTATCAACACCGGCTCCTCCACTGACTCCCAGGCTTTGGACGGCGCACAGGCTGCCTCAGCACTGGCTGTGGACAGCGTGGAACATCATCTGTGCTCAATTGACGTTCTCTGCGAGGTGCTACAGGAGCCGTCTACTGCAGATGCAAGCAATGGAAATGTTGTGTCTACCAGCCAGGGCACATAAACTTTTGACTCATTTGGCTCATCGTGTGCTGGGAAGAAATTTGCCCTTTCTTAAACAAGCTCAAATTTGAAATAAAAAAAAAATCGACATTCCTTTCATTTATTATGCATACATGGCTTTCTAATGCTTATAGTGCTTTGGACCATAAATACGAACATTTCAAAGCTAGGGCTTGCATTATTTTTTAACATTTTAAGTTTTTAGAATTTTTTTAAAGTTTTGAAACATTTTAGCAAATTCAATGTTTTTCAACTTTTCTTAGAGTATGCGTGCCACTGTCTAGTTAGATTAGTTATACGTTACTTAGTTACATATGTCATCTAGTCAGTAAAGGAGTGGGTGTTATACTCCATATAGGTACCCTATATAGGCTCAGGTAACATTATAACCTTTCACCTATATCCATCCCTACATTACATACATAACGTTTCTTGAGGACTGAGCTTTTACCCAGATATGACACTGCATTCAGAACGCGGGTTTTCCCTAGTTCGATTCTCATGCATTATGCATGAGGCTTCTTGGTAGCACAGCAGGACTAACAGCAGGATTACCTTCTCCTGTATACTATCTATGTATAAAGTTCAGGCCCAACTTCATCCTTTAGGCCGACACAGTAACACAGCAAGGTAGGACCCCTGGGAAGACCTATGGGTATAAATGCATCACATCTTGCTTAAAAAGACAGAGGAGACCGTGACTTGCCGGCTGACACACTGACCAGAGACGCTGAGGTTCCTGCATGCAGATGCTCCAGCTAGCAGTGGTCTAACATCCCTTGTGGGGTGTCCAACTCAAGACCAGGACGGGGTCCCATATTCTTTCATTCTCAGGTAATGGGGTGGACTAGATCCTAGAGGGATTATTGGCATAACACCTACACAGATGCTAGGTACATTTAGGTACATCTAGTTAAAGAGACATTGTAGGAGTACGCACTTTTATCATGTGCTTTATATACTTGTATATATTCATGATTATTGCAAGATGGTAGAGCTATACCATCCATTTACTTCCTTAGTGCTTCTAATCCTATATCTCTGCTACTGTCTAATGGTTGTTGCAGCTCATATTTTCTACACTAGAATACCAACTGTTCAATAAATACTTATTGCAATGCCCAGCGTGTTTATCCGGTGTATCACTGAGACAAACTAAGTGAACACGAGTGACTGAGCGCAAAGTATATATTGTTTCCACGATCTTGGGGGGATCTGGGTTGTCATGTTCTGAGGTTGCCAAGAACTATTCTCTCCCAGATAAGAGGAGATTCTAGTGGCACTGTGAGCTAGCTGATACAGACAGGCTTACGTATCTGGTGTGGGTGCACAGAATCAGTCTGACACCAAACCCACGGTTTATGTTATCTGAAACGCGCAGAATCTGTATAGGGTATATAGGAACTACACAACACTTTCAGTAGCCCTGAACTATCCTCTGAAGAAAAAGTGAAACTCAGCGGTTTGATTACATCGCACTCTACTCGAAGAGCATCCTCTTTTTAAGAGGAGGTTCACAAGGTTCAAATTGGCTCAAAAAGAGCACACATAAAATAACGCGAAGTAGAAGAGAATCTGGAAAAATTCAGAGAGGTCGGGAGTACAAACCTGCAACCGAACAAAGAAATCACAAGTTATGGTTTGCCATATGATAGTAATAATGAGATTAATACACTTAAAATACCAAATAGTGAAGACAATGAGGATGCTTTAGAAATGATTAATTTGCCCAACAGAGTATTATCTCCAATTGAGAATACTGCAAAAGGTAAGGGCTTAATATTCTGTCCCATATCTTTTTGTGATTTTTTAAATGGGCATGTAGATATTTTCAAATTCACAAAATGTTAGAAATTTAAACATTACTTTTCCTCATTTATTCAAAAAGCTCATCCTAAATTGACTAAAGGTCTTGTGTCTGATTTATCTATTGCAGATATTGCTAATATCCATATTGTATTATCCTTGAACGATGAAGATTATATCCATATACATAACCTATTGGAATCAAACATTAAATCAGCCTTTTATTGTGATAGTGGTATCATAATATGTACAAATGTGTTCCCCCGAATGTACAACTGGCAGGGATTGAACCATTTGCTAAGAAATAACTGAGGATTTGTACAGATTGGAGTACAAAAAATGACTTCACAATGGAACAAAGTCTGGCAGGAAGAAGTGTGGTAGTAATATCAACAGGAAAGAAAGAATGGTGCTACAGTTTTTAAGGGGTGACCAAAATATTGTAATTCACAAGGCTGATAAGGGATGAACATAGGAATAATGAATAGATGTCCCTATGACATAGAAATAATAAGACAGGAGATGATACATGTTCTAACAAACTAGCCAGCAACCCTACTTTTGAGACCAAGAAAATAATTGGATGAAAGTTACATGATTGTAAGGAATTGAGACTAATTAACTATCTGGAATATAAGTTTCTTAAAATTGACTTTCCCAAATTTCCTTTTGTTTACATTTTGACCAAAGTACACTAAATAGGTGATTGCCTGTCAGTTCGACCAATGATATCAGGCAAAGATTCAATCACAAAACATCTTTCAGAATTGTTGATTTCTTTTTGAAACATTTTGTCTGTAACCTAGGTATACAGCAGATATACTAAACAAATTTGAGAATTTCACATGGCAGTAGTCTAGCATGATGTTTCTACCTCTAGATGTGATTGGGCTGTACACGTTTATCAAGAAAGAGCATGGTATGACTGCACAAGATTTGCTTTTATCAACTAAACCTGCTAATTAAATGGACCATACTGAGATGTTGTTGGAGATGGGAGATATAATTCTATCAAAAATATTTTTCCTGTTCAACTCTAAGTGGTACCAACAGCTGCAGGTTACTGCAATGGGTTCCAGGTTTGCCTCCTCTATGCCAACCTTTTCAAGTGTTGGCAGGAGAAGAGGCATGCTTGGTTCCAAACTGCAAAACCATGAACCCAGTCTATAATTTTATGGGTTTTTACATTGGCATTGTTATTATAATGTGAACAGGCTCTGAACAGCAAATAGAATAATATATAAGGTACTGAAATGAAACTCCTTGCAATGTTTTGTTCAGCATGATGATTGATAGATTGAGAATTTGCTAACTTGTTGCAGATTACGTTCACAATAATAGAATGCAAAGCACATTATATCGAGCGGAGACTGCACCCAGGCATTTTTCAAGCTGATAGTGCACATCCTAAATCTCTTATAAAAGGCATCCCCTTTGGGGAAATCACCTAAATATGATGGAATTACAGTGAAGTTGGTCTAATTTAGGATTATCAGTCTGCCTTAAAAAATAGAATATGCTATACCAGTCTAAAAGCATGCATTCAAAAAAGTTATAATTACTTAAACCATCAAAAGTGATTTGATAGCAAAGAGAAAAGGTTAGCCATTTTCACAACGCTTGACTCTGCTCATAGTGATCTGTACAACAGTCTGAGAAACACTGGATCCTACTACAAGGGGTACTAAGACTAAGTGAAATAGTCCCCTCCATCTCTAAAATCATATTTAGCAGGATTATTACTATAAAGGAAATAACATGTACTGACCATCTATTAGTGGATGAAACCAATCAAAGCTGGCTCCCTTCTCCCCCTAAAAGTTATTTTGTTTTTTTTAACTGTAATAACTGCCAGCAGACTTAAATAGAATTGAGAATTTCCATTGCAATTCAGCCAAAACCTACCAGATTACACAGCTCCTAAATTGATATAGCACCTTTGTTATATATGTCATTCTCTGTAAGTGCAATCTGATCTACATAGGTAGCACCATTAGGGACCTTGTATAAGAATATAAGATCATAATAGGGCCACAAGGAACCAGGATGATCACTATCCTTCAGCTCAACATATACAATCGTTGTATCCGCAAGACAACCAGTTTATATTTCATGTAACTCAGGTTATTTTAAGGAATCGCAGGAGGGGTGATAGAGAATTGGGATTGAGACACATAGAGGCAAATTAATTTGTAGATTATACTCAGTAGAGCAAGGACCGAACTTAGAGAAATAATTTCATTACTTTCTATGATGTGTCTCTATATATTTGTCATAGATAAACCTGTACTAATATTTGAGTCAAAGCTAATTTGTTGTGACACTCTATGAGGTATTGACTGTACTATCAGTACCTACCAACTACCTAATTTCATGGGGAAGTACACTGTGCTCTTATCGTTACTTCCAATCAGTAGTTGTGATTAGTTCTTTTAGGACAAAGCAGGGCTGCAAACCTTTCACTCGGGGCTCCAAACACACTTGACACCTACTGTGTTCCCAAACCACCTATATTTAGTGCAATGAGATAAAATGTTTATGAATTACCTACAAAGGGGGAATGAAGGGAGGCCACCAAGAAACATGTTGCCACAGTTTCAGTCAACACTGTGGTGCAGGGATCAAAAATAGAGAATGGAAATAGGAAAACATGTAAATAGTAGCACACATGTTACATGGGACTTCAAATACCCACAAATTCCAATTCAGGCAGGAACTCTCGTTTATACCTGAATTGGGTTTCCAGCTAACAACAATGTCAATGTCATTTTTGACGGTAAAATATGGCACAAATTGGACAATTTTCTAAAATAGCAAGTTTGCACATCTTTAACAGGAAAAAACAACTGAGTGGTATTGTAATTGCACAGTCACCAAATACTGCATCCTCTGTTTTGCAAACTACAGGTGTGAAGTTACAGCACCAAAATTGTGTGGGACTGAGAAGGAGCTCATTTTTTAAATTTATCGTGCATACACCTGCCACATCATGGAAATGCTACATATAAACATATCTGGAAACGAGGTTAAAACTGTGAAAATTTGTGGGCAAATGGGAAAGGCATTCCTTTTCAAATTTCAAAATTAAAAAAGTAATGGACTCTACCCCCAGAGCAATATGGAGAAACCTTTACCAAATCCCATGAGACATTATCGAATATCGAGCCACCCCACGACAACAACTCCTAGCTGAAATGTACATTACTCTGAGTGCGACATTTTCTGCAAGTGTTTATTGTGATAGTAGTTAATTCCTTACATTACAGTAATTGGTGAGCTCCCAATTTACTTGTCCTAGCTGCCTTACAAACAATTTCTCTGCCTTCCCTTATCCATTTTTCTGTTTCCCCTTATCCTACAACCCAATTGTCTGCAGTACGAACCAGGTGAAGCGAATGGGGAAATAGGGAGGCTGGTGATTACGTCAGACCTGCCCCGGGGAAGGAGAGGTGGAGGAGGGGTGCTGGTTGGAAATACTGTTGCGCTTTTCTTACAGGTGGCCGATATTGCAGCATTGCTGCAAAACCGGCCCCCAGTGACAAAATAGCCCTTACCAGTCCAAAAACGCCCCCCACCTTTCCGGTCCACTGGGAAAATGCCTGGTGCGCACCACGGCCAGTCTGGCCCTGTGTGTGAGTCTTCAAAGACAAGAGTTCTATGTACAAAACACAACATTTTACCATAAGAATAAACATAGGAAAATGCACACAATACAATGTTCAAAGTATAATCCATGAATATTTATGTAAAATGTAAGAACTGTTACAGAAAGCAAAAAAGGAATATGGATAGTCAATTCAAAATATTCATAAAGCTAATAAGTGTAGACATCACATTGGCAGTGGAAGCTGACCTCTAGCCTATCAATTAGCTGGTACCACATATGGTTCAAATCTAAGCAACTAATGAGTCAAAGAACATTTGTTATATGGACTGCTCAAATAAACAGAATAGAAGAACTTGAAAAATACATAAGTACAGCCCAATAAACAGACTAACATGGACACTACTAACCAATGGGCCAGACAGACCTGGCTAGGATTCCAAATAGCGATTTTTTATACACTTTTAGACTGGATGATTGTACATTCTGTATGGCCTGATGCAAAGGATAGATTGATCTATCAAATAGTAAAACAGAAAACACATCACATGAACATAAATTGGCTCCATTATTAGTGAATAATGCTGCATTATGTACTGTGACAGAAAACTAAAGTACATTCAAAATGTAAACAACATCAAAAGAAAATGGCTTTCAATTGTATGCAGTCACTTTTCCATCCATTGAGAACATCATGAATGCATAATAGGAAACATTTAATCAATATATTGCAAACAAGACTGGAAAGCGATCTTGGGGACAGTTACACTAACATTAGGAATTGCGATATCCAAGTTGTGATTCTTACCAATTCGCAATTTGGAAATCGCAATGTCTAATGTACCGAAGATTTTTTTTTAATATTGTGAATCCTAGTGCAGTAGCAAATTGATCTGCCTACCTCATGAATATAAATAAGGTAGGTCGCAATTTGTGACCCATTATGAATTACAGCAATCAAAGTGATCACCATCTCTGTGATTGCTTTTTAATAAAGCAAAACACTTTTAAAAAATGCAGCCCGTTTTCCTTAAAGAAAAATGGGTTGTGTTTAAAAAAATGCATGAAACCTTTAAGTTCCATGTTGTAAGGGTCCTACTCTTTAAAAAAAAACTGTATTGTCAGAGAGGAAGACGTCCCTTCAGAGTCCATTTACATTTGCGGATGGATTACCATCTCCTTTGAGGTGTCAGTAAAATATTAATCTTTTGGGAGCAGAAATCAGATACAGAACATGAATACATACTAATGCAAATTTAGTATTTAGAAGGGATGCCCTAAACATGCATTTTCAAACACCAAATCACAAACCCATATTGCAATTTGGTAACAAGTTACTGATTCACAATTTTGTCTTTGTACATCACAAAATGCATTTTTTTGGATGCAAACAACCTGATGCTGTAATTATGTCTGTTTACAACCTCAACAAAGCTTCGTACATTTAACTCTAAATTTCATAGATCAATAAAATACTGAAGGCCACATCTGACTCACAGTGCACAGGCAGGGAAAGAGAAAACATGACAAACTTCGACCCAACAGCGTTTAACATTGCACAACACATGCATTTCAAAATGCATTTAAAACTTGTCACATACAGAAAATCACATATACTACAAGAGTATCTACTGATACCCCATTAATAGCTACTGCTGGGGAAGAGCCTATGAAAATAGATAGCACCAGCAAGAGGTTGAAATCTGATGAAATTGAATTTCAGCACACAGCAAATTTATATATTTTTTGTCAAGGTGCGGGTTATGTTCTCAACAATGTCGTCATCTGCATGAAAACTTTCATGAGTGGTCCTAAGCAGTGGGCAGAAGCCAAGTACAAAGTATTTAGAGTCTACTACATTGCCCATTTGTTCACATCCATATTGTTATCTTTGCCTAAAGGACTTTTGCATATATCTTTGTTATTGGACTTTGAAACCTCTAGAATCTTTATGGATTTCAAGTTTGCTATGGCGTGTCAGGTGCCATTGTCCTTTAACAAGATGACATAATCTATTTCTGCCATAGATGTACTCCACTAACTTGAGGGGATGTTACGCAAATGAAAACACACCAATGTACTCTGGCAGCCTTCTGTAGTCGCATGAATTCATTGGTTTGCGGTATCATTGGTGCATTTGCTTTTTCAATCATCTTAAGCACAACATGGCTCAGGCATCAAATCCCCCTGATCGACTGGATGAAAAAAACATTGCTTTTACTTCTCCTTACAACATACTTTCCAATTAATGTCTTTAAGAAAACTACTACTCTGACTAGAGTACACACCAATATCAGAATTACCTAGATAAATATGACGAAGAAAATGCAAATACCTTACACCCTCACAGGCCCTTACTATTGTTCTATTGATCCTATTCCAGGAACTTGCAGTCCTCATGGTTTGGATATATGCCCTCACTGTATGTGAAGAGGAATTGAAGCATTACAATGAAGACTCTTTGTCTTCGGTGAAGCACCAGCAGCAGTTCAGCATATAATCAATAATGTTCTTCAAGACATTCTTGATGGGTTCGTAGTGGCACATCTAAATGAAATTTTGATCCACTCTTTGTAAGAAATTGGGTTATTGGTTGAGGGGGAAAAACCATTCTCAGGCAGCAACCACAATTTTTCTTAGGTTGGAGAGACAAGCGAACCCTAAATAAGCCAGTTCTGAGATTAGCCCTCGGGTAGTTTGGCACAGATTTAACTCAGAGGCAGTGCATAAAGTATTTGTGTAACATTTCAAACAGTAACACAGTTAAAAAGTCTATGAAAGGATCCCTCACCAGTTTAGAAAAATAGAGGGGCATATCAGCAACACCCGGCGATAATTATCGCTCAGCGCTCTTAGCGGGAGGATAATTATTGCCGGGTAACGTGGGTTTGTATCGCTGAGATAGCGTGCTATTAGCAACGCTTATCTCCTCAGCTATAAAAATCCTCACGCTAACTGCCTAACGTGAGATTATCGCTGGAAACCCAGCGATAATCTCACGCAATGTGGCGTTAGCTTGCTGATAGGGACTCACAAACTTAGCCATGATATCCACCTTCCTTAGGATATCATGGCTAAGTCAGTCCTGAAGCAGGCGTAAGGAAAGTAGCGATAACAGGGGTTATCGCTACTTTTCCTGACGCTATGCTTCATAGCGTGGGGCTTGATGATAGGAGAAATGTCGCTTAGCGACATTTCTCCTGTCTTGTTAGGTCAGGAACGCCCACTTTGCATCTCATTAGAGATGCAAAGCTGGGCGTTAGGAATCCTGACACTAAAGCAAGGTTTCACGCGTTAGCGTGGCCTTGCTAATTAGGCGATAAAATTATCGCCGCTTTACGGCCAAAAACAGCTGCAAAAGCGGCGATAATTTTTTATCGCCTGCTTGTAAATATGCCCCAGAGTACTTTTAAATGAATAAAACAAGACCAAAATAACAAAAATTCAATTAGCAGAATCGGAGATATGCAGTTTTAAAGATTTCAGTAAAAGTAAAGCCAAAAAGCACAAAGCGGCAACTGTGTACATCTGGTCGCTCTGGAACAGGACAAAGTCACAGGTTCAGGCCGACCATGATGGTGCATGGGCCATCTAAGGGATCCAGTTAGGCCTGCTGAGCAGAGCACCTTGAATCCTGGTTTGCAAAGCGGTGCGCCGATATGTGCTGAAGATGCATTGCGCAGCCGAAGTGATGCGTAGGTTCCAAGATTCGGCGAGGCTGCAGAGCCGGTCCTGTGTCATCATTATGGTGGATCCCGCCGATGAGGGCTTGCAATGCGAAGTTCGGCATTGAGGATGGGTCATGCATTTGGGGCGATGTGTCAGTTCTAATGAACAGTGAGATGTCATTTTCTAAGCTACCCTCGGCGAGGGATGCGAGGGCCTGGGCGGATGATGCATTGCGCACTGGCTTATCTGAGAAGACGACAGGCTGTGAGGCAGGTGTTTGCAACAGTCCCGATCCACACAGCAGCGAATATGCGTAAATTCTGTTTAGTATTGCGCAGCACAGCAGAGGAGATGCTGGACCAACAGAGGCTGGCAGAGCACCTTAAGTCCACTTCCAAGAGTCCAGGACTGGGGTGGCACCACTTGGAAGGGTAGACTCACAGATGGTGCTGGGTTCAAGGATTTAGGATCCTTCTGTCCCTGAGACTCAAGTCAGGAGTCCAGCCAACTAGTCCTTGGATGCACTTTGGCTCCTGGGTTCAACAGATTCAGGTCCAGTCCTTCTCACCCATGCAGAAGGGCAGCAGGTCAGCCCAGCAGGGCAGCAGTCCTTCAGATCAGCAGTCCAGCAGAGAGACTGTCCTTTCAGCAGCACAGCAGTCCTTCGTCCTAGCAGAGTATTCACAGGTCCAGAGGTGTACTGAAGAGTTGGCATCTGAGGTCCATTATTTCTTCCTGGTGTCCTTCCTCTGGAAGGTGGGAGAAGCTTCTGAAAATTACCTTTGACGTCCCCAGGAATCCTGCCATCCCTGTCCTGGCCCCAATCTAACTACAGGGGGTATGCAGCCATTTGTGTGAATGCAGGACACATCCTATTCAAGAATAAGTAGGGCTGTGCCCAGCTCCACCCTCTCATCCTGCCAGTGATGGCCCATCCAGGCACACCTAAGAACTCTATTGGGTCTGGCTGTCTAGGAGGAATACACAAAGCCCAACTATGTGCTAAACCCAGTCCTGTGACCTAGAGGCAGGCTACAGGCACTAAATAGATAAGGCAGGAAAATGATAAATTTCTAAAAGTAGCATTTTCAAAATTGTAATTTAAAATCTGAATTTACCATGAAAAGATTCTTCATTACAATTCCAAAGACACCAAACATGAACTGGTCACCTGCTCCCATTTGGAATTTACAGCTTATTAAATGTAATATCATAACTCCAATGTTATCCAATGGGAGAAGTAGGCCTTGTGGAAGTTAAAAAGGAATGTAGGAGTTTTTCACTGCCAGGACATGTAAAACCTGGAATTACATGCACCACTTTTTGAATACAGTGCACCCTGCCCTGTGGCCTGCTTTAGGGCCTACCCTAGGGACGACTTATATGTATTAAAAAGAAAGGTTTGTGTTAGAAATGGGGGTCTTTAGTTGGCAGTGGTTTGCCCCCCATCCAAGTAGGGACACTTACTCTAGTCAGGGTAAGTGGATTGCACAGCTAAGATAACCCCTGCTCATCCCCTTGTTAGCTTGGCACGAGCAGTCCAACTTATCTCAGAGGTAATGTGTAAAGCATTTGTACATACATACACATCAACACAGTGTAAACACTACAAAAGGACACCACACCAGTTTAGAAAAGTAACCAATAATTATCTGAATCAAACTAGACCAAATCTACAAATATCAAAGTCAAGAGATCAATTTTCAAAGGTTCAAAATAGTTCAGTCCATAGGAACTACGGATGCGTAACTTTTAGCACAAAGTACTTAGGATGGGCCAAAAGCAAAGAAGAAAACAGTCATAGGGGAGGTAAGGCATCAGACAATCAAAGCAATGTGTCAGTTCCTTACTCCCAGGGGAGATTGATGCATCAGTTCCTTACTGCTAGGGGAGGTGATGCATCAGTTTCTTACTGCAGCGCAGGGGAGGTGAAGCGTTGGTTCCTTACTATCAGGGGAGGTGATGCGTTGGTTCCTTACTGTGATGGGAGGTGAGGCGTGAACCTCTGGACACACGGCCTCGGTTCCTTACTGCTGGGCAACATCACTAAAGAACTTGGCACCCAGGGAAGATGCGGTGAAAATCCAGACGCGCTGTTTCAATGCTGCGGAACACACAATGCGTTGATTTCAAAGCCGCAAAGCAGGTGATGGATCAATGTTTTTAGCTGCACAGCAGGGCTTGATCTGGAGTCGGAGTCAGAGCTTGCAGCACGGATGTTGGTGACACAGTGCTCGGGACTCGGTTTGCGGTGATCCTTCAGCCGCACGGCAGGCGCTGCATTAGAAAAATGGGTGCTGAGTGTCGATGCATCGATTTTCTTCTCATATTTAACAGATTCCACTTCCAAGAGGCCAGGACCTGGATTTGGCACTACTTGGTTAATCAGTCCTCTCAGCAGAAGAGCCCAGGCACTGCTAGATGAAGACTTTCATGGCCCGGAAACTACTCAACAGGAGGAAAGCATTCACATGCCCTTGGAGAACCTTGGAAAGCAGGATGTAGAAAGCAAAGTCCAGTCCTTTGACTCTCAGGACAGAAGCAGCAGCCAAGTACAGCAAAGCAACAAACAGACTGTCAGCCCCTCCTATCACATCCAGCGCTTCTTCCTGGCAGAATGTCCTCTTAGTCCAGAAGAGTTCTGAAGTTGGAGTGCCACAGCTCCAGTACTTATACCAGTTTATGCCTTTGAAATAGGCCAACTTCAAAGGAACATCTCTGTGGTGCACCAGACCATGCCTTTCCCTGTTCTGGCTCCAGACTCACGCCGAAGGGGGGTGGAGATAGATTTGTGTGACGACAGACATAGCCCTAATCAGGTGTCAGTGACTACTCCCCCCACCACTCTAGCTCAGGACGATCCATCAGCCTGGTGATGGGACATCAGGATATGCAGGGCACACCTCAGCTCCCTTTGTGTGACTGTCTAGAGTGAATACACAAACAGCCCAACTGTCACCCTCCCTCAGACCTTGGTTCCACAGGCAGGCAGAGGCGCAGAATGGTAAAGCAAGAAAATGCCCACCTTCCTAAAGTGGCAGTTTCAAACTTGCAACTTAAAAACCAACTTCACTAAAAGATGTCTTTTTAAATTGTGATTTCCGGGACCCGAAACTCCAAATCTCTATATATTCCCAACTGGAAGTTACACTTGTAACAGGATACAAGGCAGGAAAGTGCTAACCTATGGGAGAGGTAGTCCTTGCAATAGTGAAAAATGAAACTAGCAGTATTTCACAATCAGGGCAAGTAAAACACACCAGTACATGTTCTACCTTTTAAATACACTGCAACCTGCCCATGGAGCTACCTTGGGCTTACCTTAATAAAAAGGAAGGTTAGGGCCTGGCAAGTGGGTGCACTTGTCAGGTTGATATGGCAGTTCCAAACTAACCACACAGACACTGTAGTGGCAGGTCTGAGACATGGTTACAGGGCTATTCATGTGGGTGGTACAATCAGTGCTACAGGCCCACTAGTAACATTTGATTTACAGGTCCTAGGCACACACAGTGCACTTTACTTGGGACCTACCAGTAAATTAAATATGCCAATCTTGGATAACCAATTACATATTTGCACTTTAGCACTGGTCAGCAGTGACAAAGTTCCCAGAGTTCTAAAACCAGCAAAAACGAAATGCAGCACACAGTCAAAAACAGGACATCAGAAGCAAAAAAAGATAGGGGATAAACATGCCAAGGATGCCAGGTCTAATATCAGCAAAAATGAGATCAGAAAAAGGCAGGCAAAAAGTTTGGGGTAAGACCACCTTAGGGCTGATAGTTCTAAAACTCTTCATCACTGGCAGAACATAGGCAACATGTTCGAGAAGTGTTACAAAGAACCCAGCTCCAGTATTTTTGTGGTAAGTTGGAGAAATACTTTTATAAAGCAACATTCCTAGGGCATGTTATCTACCATGCTGGTATTGAATTGTGCACAATAATGGCCTACCACCATCAAATAAGTGCAATGTTGTTTGGCTTAACTAATGTTTACCATTAATTTATTTATTTTGTCTGCAGCGAAGGCACCTGTAGTCTTACTTCCTCGAAAAGTGTAAGATTCAGAATAACAAGACTTTTTTATATTTAACAGTTTAAGGGGGGTGGAGCTTGCTCGCGACCAAGATGGCTTCTTGAGCGCGTTGCTCCACAACACCTGCACACCATCTGTTAGATATTTGCCTTCAGAGGTGCTAAACACGATCTGCCGCGGCAGGCATTGCAGCCGGAGTTGATGAGGTGCGAAGCGATCTTACTCTGACAGCTCTATGTCGCCGGATGATGGAGGGAGAACAGCTGGAGTGAGGCACGCGTGACTGGGCCTGGATCCCCGTTCTCCCCTGACTGATGGGACCGCGTTGGAGCTGCGGCGGCGAGCTGTGTCCGGCACCTGGTGCGGAGGTCTTCTCAACTCCCCCTCTGTGACTTCTGCGCAAACTGGATTGACTCCCCCTCGAGGTTCGCAACCGCCTATCTTGCCTGGCTGGGAGGCTTGAATTGTGGTGGAGGGCGACGGCGCCCTCTAGGCTACGCCTCGGTCTGGATCGTTGCTGCAGCTGCTGCAGGAGGTGAGGTGGCCTGGGGGGTTAGGCACTGCTGGCGCGGATTGCTGTTGCTGCTGAAAAAAGTTTCCTGTGGAGCCAAGAACCTGCGCCCTGTGCCACCTGTCTGCAATCCCCGCTGCCAGCCACACAACATCCGGGCGCCTCGCAATGAGGGGCAAGAAATCGCCATATTAGCCTGCTGAAGCCCTGCCCTGATTAGCGTGCTGCCCTGAAGCACAACGTGGTGAGAGGGAGCCTACCATGAACATTAGAGTCGCTGGAGGAACCCTGCGGAGTAGGCGTGACTCCCTAGGACCACCTGCAAGCCCTCCCTGCCCTTCTGCAAATCTGGGCATGAGACGCCATCTTGCAGAGCCTCCTGCTGGCCACATGGACTGCTGAACCCCCTGAGGTAGTGCTGCTTGGCTGCCATCTTGGTTTCCCATAGCACGGCCTTGCACCGGTAGACGCATATCTGCAGGGAGCGGTGGGGAGCGACTGCCCTCCTAGCCATCTCTGGTGCCCCCGAGTGGAGTGGGACCCTCCGTTGCCCTACCTAATGCTGCACTTCAGCGGATTACCCACTCTCCTTGCCCTGGTGTACTTCTGCTGCATGTGCTGGCTCAGACGAGCCCGGTCACGGACTGCTGCTGCCCTTCCACTACCCGCCGGTGGAGTAGTGAAATACTGCTGTAGAGCGATTGGGCGATCCAGAGCTGTGCCTGCTGGGCACTACGACCGGCTCCGACCACCTGGAGGTGACGTTGTCTCTGTGAATGCCTGGATACATAAGCCTCCCTCCCCTCCCGGCTGGCTGGCACCTACGGCAGACATTGAGAGACATACTTGCTGCGCCCCAGGGGGGGATTACTTTTTTAAACTGTTGGTCTGCGGGAAGATCTGGGCTGCCTGCTAAAATCCCTAGCACTGGGCAGGAGGTGACCCGGCCGGCTACGGTACTTGCCCAAACAGCTGCCATAAGAGCCTGACTGCCCATCTTCCTACACAGCAGCACCACCACACTTGCAATGGGCAGAGGCGATAAAACACAACCGAAGATCTCCTTCGACCAGAGGAAGCCTAAAGGGTGAGACACTGTGATGGAGGAGGTTGAAGACACTCAAGACCTGCCTCAGGAGGAACCTGAGAGCGACATCCACTCTATGCTTGCAGCAATGGAGAAGGGCCTACAGGGCAGCCTCTCGGTGTTGGGCACTAAGATAGACTCTCTCTCCTATCGCATGGATAGAATATCCAAACGAAAGGACAAACACGCGCAGTGCCTTAATATGGCGGAGCGCCGTGTCACGGAGGTCAAAGAGGTGCAGCAGACGCTAGATGTGGGCCACAAACAACTGGGGAAGGTTATGCAGGTCCTACAAGACAAGACGGATGACTTGGAGGTGCGATCGAGGCTTAGCAACCTCAGAATCACAGGCCTTCCGGAATCCACCCCTACCGGCAACATGGATTGAAAAACCTTTGGTCACACTCCTTGGGCAGGAGACTTTTTCATCAATGTTTGTTGTCGAAAGAGCGCATCAATCCCTGGGATCAAGACCGGTTCCAGGAGCTCCCCCAAGACCGATCATTTCAAAGCTCCTTAACTATTGCGACAGAGACTCTGCACTACGCGCGGCCGGGGATAAACAACCCCTCCAGTTTATATTGTTGTTTCCTGACTTTACCATCAAGGTGCAGGAGGCACACCGTCAATTTGCACCCTTGAAGAAACAACTGCGAGAGAGCAACAGTGACTACGCTATGCTCTACCCTGCCAGACTTCGCATCAATTGTCAGGGCCAATCGCTCTTCTTCACAGACCCGAAGGCCTTACAGAAGGCTATGAAGGAATGGGCCAGAGACCGGCAGCTCCTGGGAGAGGCGGCTGGAGGAGCCCTTGAGAAACAGGACTAGCAGTGCTCTACTGTACCAAGCAGTAAAATGACTATTATTGTTGGCTGTGGGTGGGGAGGCATGGGATGCAGGGAGTAAAAGTTTTGTGGGATTGCGCTTTGTGTCTTACTGATCTGAAGCAGTGGCGGGGAGCCACGGGGAGGAGCGGTGACGGTCAGAGGGGGGAGGGGCCGGCTTGGTTAGGTACATTGCTGGTAAAGATTGTCCGGCTGTGGATTGTTAGCTGTGGGGTTTCTGTTTTAAAATACAAACCTCTGAAGATGCTAACACGTTGAGGGTGTGTGGCGCAGAGGCCGTGGGTGATCTCCTCCACTTTATGACCTGGAAGCGAGCTACCTCTGCCCACGAGTGCGATGCACTACTGGGATATTGTTTTCAATGGGGAGGGGGGTAAGGCCTCTTGGTGCTGTACTGATGTTTTTGCACTTGCTATTAGCTTCTGGTGCTGCTCAGGAGGTCAGTTTGTCAGTTTTTTGACTAGGCCTAGTTAGGGTTGGCCTGGCGTGGGTGGGGGAGGGGAGGGGCGGGGTTTCCAGTCAGGCAGGGTTAACGGGAGACACCACAAGATTTGTACAGTTGCTATGCACACAGCAGAGTTTTATGGCTGACACTGACAGGGGCAACTCTAAAGGGTTTGACAACGCAGACCGCTCCCCTTGCAGGGGCACTTTACGCGCACTCACATGGAACGTGTGTGGTCTTAATAAACACAGCAAATTATGTAGAGTACTGGCATACCTGACTAGACATGACATAGATGTCGCATTGCTACAGGAGACACATATACCTCTCACTAGCCCGTTGTTTCGTAGCAGAGGCTTGCACGGGAACACGCACGCTGCGGGATTCACTACGCATGCCCGGGGGGTGCTAACCTGGGTTCTCCTGAGATCAGCCTACACTCTAGAGCCCTTACATACAGACGTCAATGGCAGATATGTGATCTCTAGATGCAGGGGGAACGGTCTTGACTTGCTGATTATTAACGTGTATGGACCCAACTATGATTGCCCGGATTTTTATGTGGAGCTGTTCATCAGAGCACAGGCTTATGAGAGAGGGCACCGATTATGTGGTGGGGACTTCAACTTAGTTTTAAACCTGGAATGCGACCGCTCAGGGGGACCGGTCAGACGATCTACAGCCTCGGCTCGCACACTTGCAGCCTCTATGCTACACACTGACCTGTGCGATGTATGGAGACAGCAGTTTCCAGATAAGGGGGGGTTTACACACTACTTGGCATACCACAACTTGCACACACGCATTGATTACTGATTGGTCTCTAGACGGCTATATAATCAGGTGCGTACATGTGAGGTGCTTGCGCACACCCTCGGATCACTCCCCGGTCCTAGCTGCCATCACCACTCCCTCTAAGAAAATTACTCCATTTACTTGGAGATTTCCCCCTTATTCTTTGCTGGATGCGGCATTCAAGGCAGACTTAGCAGAAGCAATAGAAACATACTTTGACAAAAATGTGGGCTCGGGAGACAGCTTCCAGGTGGTGTGGGAGGCGTTCAAGGTGTATATCCGGAGTGTCAAGTTATGCAAACACTCAGGAGTTCTTAAAGCATTGCGTAAGAGGCTGTCAGATCTTGAGACCACATTGGCAGGCCTGGAGATGCGGCAGCAACAGGGTATGGATGAAGAGGTGACGGAAGAATTCAAGACTCAACTAAAGGAATTTCACGATACTGCAGATGCCGAAATAAAACACCTAGGCAAATATGCCACTGCTCGTACTTACAGAGAGGGTGAGAGACCGAGTGGAATTCTTGCACAATTGCTGAGGAATCACCGGATCCACTCTGGAGTCGCAGTGCTGCACACTGAGGAGGGGGACCCACTGACAGGCGACCTTGCTGTAGCAGAGCGATTTCGACAATTTTATTCATGGTTATATTCTTCGCCTAGCACAGGCTCTGAGGAAGAAATTTTAGACTATTTGACACATATCAAATTGTCCTGGCTGACCGATACGCACTGGGAATTTCTGATGCGGCCAATAAAAAAAGAGGAAAAACTTCTTGCCCTCTCTGGTATGAGAGCGGGCAGTGCCCCGGGGATAGATGGCCTGACAGTAGCTTTCTATAATGCATTCCTTGACCTCCTGCTGCCGCACTTGGCTTCTTTATTTGATGATAATTGCATGTCCGGCACTATGCCGCCCTCAATGAGAGAGGCTATCATAGTTACCATCTTAAAGCCGGATAAGCCGCCGGAGGAGCGACTCTCGACCCTGTCTGCAGGGAGGTCGCCCCCCACGCTGCGCAGCCCAACCTGACTGCGCCCGTGTCTCTTCCCGTGTATCTGCGCAGCTGCCGCTGTGGGAAATCGAGGCCCGCCTCCACCCACAGTCTACCACCTGCGCCTCATCCCTGGTGGCCAGTGGTAGGCCAAAGGTTTGCTTTCCTGCCCTAGACTTGCTCTATATTGTACTTGCATTGTGCCCCTTCTGCTTGTGACCGTCTTCTATTGTACTCTGTGCCTGTATTTTGTGACTGTCCTTCCTGTGTGCTAATGCCGCTCTCCCTGCCGCTGCTTCCCCTGCGGCCCTGCCCCCCCTGCTCTGGACTTGCTCTGTATTGTACTTGCATTGTGCCCCGTCTGCCTGTGACCGTCTTCCATTGTATTCTGTGCCTGTATTTTGTGACCGTCCTTCCCGTGTGCTACTGCCAGTCTCCCCGCCGCTGCTTCCCCCGTGGCCCGCCCCTCCACTCGCCCTCTTGTCATTCCAGTCTTACATCTGTATTGTATCTTGTATTGTGCCCCATTTGCTTCTGTGACCACCCTTATTGTAGTGTATTTTCTGCTTCTGTGACCGTTTCTCCCCGCTTGCCACACTCTGCCACTTTCACCGCCGCTGCGTCCCCTGCGGCCCCGCCCCCACGCTCTCCCATTCGTCCTTCCCCCCTCCCAGCTGCTCCTCCCTCCTACCTCCCCTTCTTATGGCGCCCGCTACGCAGCAGTGAGAGTGACCCTCGACCCTGTCTGCAGGGAGGTCGCCCCCCACGCCACGCAGCCCCAGCTGACTGCGCCCGGGTCTCTGCCCGTGTATCTGCCCAGCTGCCGCTTCCACTGAGGGAAATCGAGGCCCGCCTCCACCCGCAGGCTACCACCTGCGCCTCATCCCTGGTGGCCAGTGGTAGGCCATAGGTTTGCTTTCCTGCCCTAGACTTGCTCTATATTGTACTTGCATTGTGCCCCTTCTGCTTGTGACGGTCTTCTATTGTATTCTGTGCCTGTATTTTGTGACCTTCCTTCCCGCGTGCTACTGCAATTCTCCCCACCGCTGCTTCCCCTGCGACCCCGTCCCCCCACTCGCCCTCTCGTCATTCCAGTCTTACATCTGTATTGTATCTTGTATTGCGCCCCATTTGCTTCTGTGACCGCCCTTATTGTAGTGTATTTTCCACTTCTGTGACCGTTTCTCCCCGCTTGCCACTCTCTGCCACTTTCCCCGCTGCTGCGTCCCCTGCGGCCCGTCCCCCCGCTCACCCATTCATCCTTCCCCTCTCCCAGCTGCTCCTCCCTCCCACCTCCCCTTCTTATGGCGGCTGCGCGCAGCAGGCGCGCCTACGGCAAGCCCATCTGCGCCTGTCCGCGCCTGGACCACGCATAGCGCCAGAACCCCTGGCCCCCGCGAACACCACAACGCCCGACTCCGCTACGATGCCAGCACCCTCCATGCACTCAACCCCGGACGAGAACACACCTGCTACCAGGCCACCCCGAAGCACACCCGAGGACCCTTCACCTGCCGGAACTGCAGCTTCACAAGCATCCGGCCCACCAAACCACCAACCAAAGAACCCAACTACCTCAGATGCATTCTTCTCAACACCCGCTCCACCCGCAAACACGTCGTCGAACTCTGGGACTTTATCGACTCTACCTCCCCAGACGTCGCCTTCCTGACGGAGACCTGGCTGAACCCCACCTCAGCTCCCGACATCGCCATAGCCATCCCGGAAGGCTACAAGAATACCCGCAGGGACAGTACAAACGGCGTTGGAGGAGGAATCGCCATCGTCCACAGGAACATCCTCAGAGTCTCGACCAACACCGAAGACACCCTCAGCACAGCCGAACACATGCACTTCCAAATCCACACCAACCCCAACACCACGCTCAGAGGAACCCTCGTCTACAGAACCCCGGACTTCGACCACAGTTCAGCGACTCCATCGCCGACTTCATCAACACACACGCCCTCGTCTCCACAGACTACATCTTCCTCGGGGATCTGAACTTCCACCTCGAGAACAACAACGACATCAACACCAACACCCTTATCGACAACCTCGCCAACCTCAGACTCAGACAGCTCGTGACAACACCCACCCACGCTGCCGGCCACACGCTCGACCCCATCTTAACCACAAGCCCCCACGTCACCTTCAACCACACCACCGAACCCCACTGGACCGACCACCACTGCATCCACTTCACCTTCAAGAAGCCCACCACGCACCACCGCACCCAACAGATGCCTTGACGCGGCTGGAGCAAAGTCACCGAAGACCAGCTAACCAACACCCTCACCCAGAACCCACCCGCCGAGTCCACCAACCCAAACACAGCCGCCCGCAACCTCAGACAATGGATCGACAACTGCGCCAACACCCTTGCCCCACTCAAGACACCCTCCAACAGCCACACCAGCAAGAAAGCCACCTGGTTAACCGAAGACCTCCAGGCCTCCAAACGAACATGCCGAAAACTGGAGAAGAACTGGCTCCGCGAATGAACACCGGACAGCCACGCAGCCCACAAGAATGCCACACGCAGGCACCATCAACTCATCAGAACTGCCAAGAGGGCGTCATTCAAAGACCGCCTAGATAACAATGCACACAACAGCAAAGAGCTCTTCAACATCGTGAAAGAACTCTCCAACCCCAGCTCCAACATCAACGACATCCCGCCCTCGCAAGACCTCTGCGACTCACTGGCCACCTTCTTCCACCGTAAGATCGCTGACATCCACGACAGCTTCAACGCCACAACCACCCCGACAACCACCACCCCCACGACCACCACCCACACCAACCGCCTGCTCTCCTGGACCAGCATCAACGACGAGGACACCAGCGAGATTATGAACACCATCCGCTCTGGATCACCGCTAGACCCATGCCCTCACCACGTCTTCAACAAGGCCTGCACAGCCATTGCACCTCATCTCCGGAAAGTAATCAACATCTCCTTTGAAACATCAACCTCGCCGAAAGCTGGAAGCACGCCGAGATCAACGCCTTACTCAAGAAACCCAAGGCAGACCCCAAGGACCTCAAGAACTTCCGACCCATCTCCCTGCTCCCGTTCCCGGTGAAGGTCACCGAGAAAATCGTCAACAAACAACTAACCCACTACCTCGAGGAGAACAGCATCTTGGACACATCCCAGTCCGGGTTCCGCAGCAACCACAGCACTGAAACTGCCCTCATTGCCGCCACCGATGACATCAGGTCCCTGCTTGAAAACGGAGAAACAGCGGCGCTCATTCTAATAGACCTGTCAGCTGCCTTCGACACGGTCTGCCACAACACACTACGCGCACGCCTCCACACCGCTGGAATCCAAGAGAAGGCCCTGGACTGGACCACGTCCTTCCTCTCCGGCAGAACCCAGAGCGTCCACCTACCCCCCTTCCGCTCCAGGGCCACCGACATCATCTGTGGCATACCCCAGGGCTCCTCCCTCAGCCTGACGCTGTTCAACATCTACATGGCACCCCTCACCCACGTCGCCTGACAGCACGACCTCAACATCATCTCCTACGCCGACGACACTTAGCTGATCCTCTCTCTCACCAAAGACCCGCACACCACCAAAACCAACCTCCACGAAGGCATGAAGGCCGTCGCCAAATGGATGAGGAACAGCCGACTGAATCTGAACTCAGACAAGACGGAGGTCCTCATCCTCGGAAACACCCCTTCGGCCTGGGACGACTCCTGGTGGCCGACCGCAATGGGAACCGCCCCAACACCCACCGACCACGCACGCAACCTAGGGGTCATCCTCGGCTCCACCCTCTCCATGACTAAACATGTAAACGCCATCTCCTCATCCTGCTTCAACACCCTCCGAATGCTCTGCAGGATCTTTAAGTGGATCCCCACCGAAACTCGAAGAACAGTCACCCAGGTCCTCGTCACCAGCAGACTGGACAACAGAAACACCCTCTACGCAGGAACGTCGGCAAAGCTCACCTCGCCGCCAAGACATGGAACACCCTCCCCACCAACCTACGGCAGACCCAAGACCTACTGCCCTTCAGAAGACTCCTCAAGACCTGGCTCTACGATTAGTAGCAGCACCCCTCCCCCCAGTGCCTTGAGACCCTCACGGGTATGTAGTGCACATTATAAGTATCTAGATAGATAGATAGATAGTGTTCGTCATATCGCACTCTCTCACTGCTCAACGTTGACACCAAACTCTTTGCTAAGATTTTGGCCAATCGACTTGTCCCTCTTGTCCCTGTGTTGGTCACTCCAGAGCAGGCCGGGTTTGTCCCGGGACGCAATATCACTTATAATCTACGCACAGTGTTTGGCGCCCTTCAACACACTGTTCCGGAGACTCGTGCTGTGGCGGTGTTTCTTGATATGGAGAAGGAATTTGACTCTGTTGAATGGCCCTTCATGAGACAGGTCCTGGTGCGTATGGGCGTTGGTGAGGTTTTTCTACAGCTGCTAGGAATACTCTATAGCTCGCCCACGGCCCATATAAAAATAGGAGATTTGGTGACGAACTTGTATCCTCGATTCGATCAATGCTACCACACATGCCTGGCACCACCTGCTAAAAATGCAAGCAGGGGCTATTCTGGATTCACCGTTGGCGCCTCTGGAGTGGTGCCACTGGCTGTCACCATGCAGAGACCAAGGGGTGGTACGAACACTCAACACTATAGGGATTAACACTATAGGGGACCTATTTGAGGGTAGCACTGCGAGGGAGTGTGACTCAGTGGCGTTGGAGGGCAACACACCCGCACTCCTCACTAGGTTTCAATTTCACAGGATGCGCCAGGCACTGCTGCAGCTGCTGGGGGACTGATCTGACTGAACCCCCGGAGATTGGTTTCTAAAATCTAAAAACATGCTATGTCGTACAGGGAGAATCATTATACCAAAGCCCGCTTGGCCTGGCAGAATGACCTAAATAAGGAAATACACGATGATATGTGGGTATACTGCTGCCTTAGCATGAAACAGGTATCCCTTAATGGCAGGCCCCACCTGGTGCACTTTAAATTTCTCAATAGAGTCTACTATACCCCAGAAAGACTATGCAAGTATGGACTACGAGATAACTCGAATTGTGAGAGATGTGGTGAGCGAGTATCGGATTTTGCACACTTGGCTTGGCTCTGTCCCGGGGTGGCTAAGTTTTGGGGGCAGGTATTTTTGGAACTTGCAGAGATCATGGGGCGGGCCCACGCCCGACCCGGCTCTTGCACTTCTGGGCTACTCCAAGCTCCTGCCTAAGGGAGTGCGCAGGCTGGTTCACATGGGCCTCTTGATGGCTAAACATAGAGTGGCTATCTGCTGGTCTAGGGGCCTACGTTAAAACAGTGGGTTTCTGACATGGTATATTGCTCTACCCAAACAGAATGCTATAGCAACCTCCTACCCCCCCCCCCCCCCCCCCGCAATCGACCTAAGAATTTTTGGGCATAGTATACTACGTATCGGGCCAGACAAAGTAATGAGGACGGTGACCCCCCGGGTGACGGGCGGTCAAGTAGTACATGACTCAGTAATATATCATTCCTGATATGGCATGAGAGGTTCCGGCTTGCCCTCACAGTGTCTTATGCGTACGAGGGAACGGGTGAGATATCATGAGATGGTGCTACTGTATGTCAGTGGTGACGTGCTGCTTTCTGGTCGCCCTGCTATGGGAGGGGGATTAGAGCTGGAGTGGGACTCTATAATTTCGCATGTTATAAGCCCTGTCGTGCTATGTACAATTTGTCTTCCCAGAAAGATTAGTGTTTTCACTGTCAAGATAATTGAAGTGTTTTTGAAAAATGTGCTGTGGACCATGTAAGTGGTGCTCCTCCTGTCATTGTTATAATATAATAAAGTGTTTAATATTTTTTTTAAAAGCAACAGTTTAAGATCTACAACTGAGAATTACTCACCATTAAAGTCTCAGTCGTGACAACCTCTTTTTAGGGGCTCTACATAAAGGGAATATGGGAACTGACCATAAGAATTTTGGATTCTTGTATTCCATAAGGCACAGTTGTGCATGTTAGCTGCTCAAAATTTCACAGTTTTATTTTTGCATTCATTATGAACTTGGAATGCGACGTGCAAAGGCTGATTCCTTATCTCAGACTTAAGAAATTCTAGAAATGGACCAACTCCCTCCTCTCTTACTTCTGGTTATTTCCATGACTGCCTCACTAACATGAACATTTCTAAAGTTAGTCAAAATATAACAACAAAAGATAAATAGTGATACATTGATGCAATAATTTTAATTGGGATTTGTAAAGCGCCTATTCACCGGTAGGTCTCTAAGTGCTGAGAGAGAGTAGCTATGGCCCACCCCAATGAGTGATTTTTAGCCCCAGGTCAACACTCGCATTATGTCCAGGCCTCTGTAAAGAGGAGGGTATTCAGTTTTTTCCTAAAAGGAAGGAGGGCTTCTTCTGAACAAAGGTTTCCTGGTAGCTTATTCAACAGCTGCGGGATCAGGACTGAGAAGGATTGACCCCCTTCAGTCATTGTGTTGAACCGGCCTGCCTCGCATGACCGGAGGGTACGTCCGGGGACGTATCTCCCTAGGCACTCCTTGATGTATCCTGGAGCTTGTCCATGAAGGACCTTATGAGCAATGCTGAGGCCCTTGAACCTGGCTCGCTGTTTGATGGGGAGCCAATGTAGCTGTTGCAACAGAGGTGTGGCCCGTGCCCGTCTAGGGAGCTTGAAGATCGGCCTGGCTGCATCATTCACCACTACTTGCAGCTTGCCTAGCAGCTTTTTGGGTAGTCCAATATATAGCGCATTGCCATAATCTAGGTGGGACACAATCAGTGCGGTCCCACGCAGGTCTCAACCATGGAGGACACTTGGTTGGACAATGTGAGCTTCTCATCTGTTTTAATGCCTAGGCTTTTTACGACTGGGGCTGGAGAATGTGTGTCGCCCAGCTCCGGTGGCCAGAAGAGGTCAGTCCATGGGTTGCTTCTTGTGGTAATGGCTAGGACCTCCGTTTTGTCCAGATTATCTTTAAGTGAATTAGCTCTCATCCAGTTGACCACGTATCTAGGGATATTTTGCACGCATATGTGGGCTTGTGAGGTGTTGTCAATTTGTAGGATTAGTTGAGTGTCGTCGGCATAGTTGAACACCTGGCAGTCCATACGGGTCAGGGCCCCCACCAAAGTTCTGAGATAGATAATGAACAGAAGAGGTGATAGTGTGGACCGTTGTGGGACTCCGCAGGTTAATGTCCCTCTATTGGACACCTAGTCACCCATCTGGATCCTTTGAGTCTAGTTTGTCAGGAAGTAGGTGATCCATTGATGTACCATCCCACTGATGCCTATGTCCCTGATTTGTGCCAAGAGTTGGCTGTGGTTGACAATGTTGAACGCCTCCGAGAGGTCATCGAGCACCCACAGCATCACCAGATCTGTGCTGTGGTGGGCCCTGAATCCTGCCTGCTGAACCTCGAGTAACTGATGTTCCTCCATAAATAGAGACAGGGTTTTTAGGACATGCTGTTCCATTATTTTAGCCAAGAAAGGAAGTTGGGATATGGGTCTGTAATTCTTCATGTTAGTGGTGTCTGCTTCCGCCTTTTTCAGTAGGGTGATTACTCTGGCTTCCTTGAAGTTACTGGGGACCCTCCCAGTTTCCAGCGATAGATTGATCAGAGCGAGGATCTCTCCCTCAATCGCTGGAAGAGCCATCTTGAATATCCTTGGTGGACATGGGTCTGCTGGTGAGCCTGACTTAATTTGGGTCGCAATGTGGGACAAGGAGTTTTGGTCTAGCCTTGGAAAGGAGGCAAGCGGCTCCTTCATGTCACATTGTGGCTCCTCCATAATCAGGGGGCTCTGACTGGTGGGGGTGTTAAGTATGCCCGTTAGGATGTCCTTTACTTTATCTAGGAAAAAGGTCAGCAACCTGTTGCAGTGTTCATTACTGGTGACTGCTTCCTGCGCCTTCTTTTGACTGAGTTCCTTCAGAATTCTGAAGGTTTCTTTTTGTTTGTTATCTGCCTCCATGATCCTGGTCTCATAGTACTCGGCCTTTCCTGTTAGAATGGATTTTTTGTATGTGTCTAGCCTGGCCCTGTATTCTTTGGAAGCCTCAGGGTCATATGATTTGCGTCACTGCCTTTCGTGCTGGCTTAGGGTCCATTTCTGACTCCTTAGTTCCTCCTTGAACCAGGGGGCTCCCTTGCCCTTATTCCTCACTCTTTCTCTATGAGCCAGTGCCACCCTATTGATGGCTACTCTCAACTGGTTGGTGATGGATTCACTCTTCTCCTTGAGATCCTCTGTCCGTAATATCCTCGGCGAGTTGCCTCACAGAGCGTCTCCTAAGCTGCCTGCCTCAATTTTGCTTCAGCTTCATACCATTCTCCTCCTCCTCCTCCTCCTCAAGTAGTTTTGCCGCATGGCAAGGGGAAGAGCAACAAACACATTCAGTGATATGTTGAAAGGGTTTGTGTGTGTCTGCTCTGCATTCATACATGCTGCAGGGCTGGGATTGGCTGCAGTGTGTCATTTGATGCATGGTGGGGGATGGTAGGCACTTGGACAGGTTTTTACCCTTGAGGAAAATGATCAACGGCCACAGTGCGGGTATTCCGGGCCGGAGGAGGAGGAGGAGAGCAGAGAGGATCTTCAGACAGAGGATCAACCTATTTGGAATGTCCAGCCAAGATGTCAGGGCCAGGTACCGTTTCCCTCCAGAAGTCATCTTGGAGATGGTATGTGAGTGGGAGCAGGAACTTGACTCTGTGACCTGCTGCTCCCATGCCATTCCAGCATATCTCAAGATCCTTTCTGCTCTCCATTTCTTTGCCACTGGGTCATTCCAAAGGGTCTCCGGTGACCATGTGGGCATTTCCCAGGCAAGCCAGTTGCGGTGCCTGCTTCAGGTACTGAGATGCATCACTGCTAGAGCCCACAACCACATACAAATGCCCCATACACTGGCCAGGAGACAAAGGGCAGCTCAATATTTCTATCTCATTGCTCGCTTCCCACATGTGCTGGGTGCAATTGATTGTACCCATGTGGCCCTTCAGCCACCCCGATGCAATGCACACATCTTCTGCAACAGACACCGACAGCTGTCTGTGATGCCAGGGGGAGATTAATTGATGTGCATGCAGTGTTCCCAGGCAGTACCCATGACAGTTTTGTATTATGCATGTCACCTCTTGCCTGGCAGATGGCTGCGGGAGAATTTGGCAACATGTGGCTACGGAGTAAGTACCAAGCACTAAAAATTAGGGGTATTTGTTGTTGCAATGTCTGAATGCCACCTAACATTAACCATTGTACAATAAGAATCATAAAGCTACATACATGGTCTCAACAGACACTGCATGTACTAAAGTATAGATCATGTCCTGTGCAAATCAAAGAGGGAAATGTAACCAGCTGCCCTTTCTTCCCTCCTCAGGCGACGCTGGGTATGCACTCTCCCCACAACTCCTCACCCCTTACAGGCGTGCAAACACTGTACCTCAGCGTAGGTACAATAGGGCACACATACGGACTAGAGGCATCCTAGAGCGCACTTTTGGTTTGTTGAAGTCGGGATTCAGATGTCTTGACCGTACAGGGGGTGTGCTGCTGTACTCCCCTGCAGTCATGTGCAAGATCATATTAACCTGTTGTGTTTTGCACAATATTGCTTTAACGCATGGCTTACACATACCTCTTGAACCTCGGCTAGTTCTGAATCTGGGAAACCGGGCCATTGCACATGACCGAGGTCAGGGTATGCAAGTCCGTGATCAACTCGTTGCCACGTTTTTCACATGAGCAGCCTGTAGTGTCAAGGACAAAATGTGGTTTGCAGTCTGTTGTCAATGATGAAACTTGGATATTCACGACTGTGTCAAAAAATTCCATCCTGAGACTACTTTGCAAGCCACACTACCTGCATGTAAATCACAGCTGTTGACAGTAGTCAAAAGGTTGAGCATGCTTCAGGTCATGTGCCCATGTCAGTGATCAGTGTAGTGGATGTCCCTAAAGAATCTATTGACGCAGATGAAAAACGATACATGTCCTGAGAGACCTACCTAGACCATATGAGGATGGGTTACTTAATCACAAAAGGGCATAACCATTGCATTCTCAGGCCTGTGCCCTCAACAGATTTGACCCCCCCACAAATGATGGACCCACCAACATGAGTGACGATGTCATGGGTGAATCAGGCACTATGTGTCTGTGATACACAGCACTAATTCCCCCCAATTTTTTCCGTAACACAACACATAACTCTTGTTTTGAGCACTGAATATGGACTACATGTACCATAATGCAAAGTAGGAGAAAACAAAACTGTGGTTTCAAGTTGTGTGAGCCCCCCCGTCCACGCAAAAATATCATTAAATGGTCTGTACCCCCTTTTGTTACATGTTTATGATTCTCACCTGCACTGTCATTTCAGTTGTTTCCACAACAGAACAGCAGGATGGCAGTGGATTTGATTAGTGATTGTGGATGAATCAGGATGAATACAAAATGGCTGTCAACAATTTCCTGTGATGTATTTCCTGTCTCCCAATTCCTGTATATCATTTCCTGTATGAAATAATGTGTTCCGGGTTAATTTCGGAGGTTACGGCCCGAAAACGTAATTTCCGATTTCGGAGCGTAATGCGCAAATGCGGACCCGCCTCTCCGGAACCAGAAACTATGTTTCGTAACCACCGAAAATGAACCGGAACACATTATTCCATATAGGAAATGATATACAGGAAGTGGGAGACAGGAAATACATCACAGGAAGTTGTTGACAGCCATTTTGTGATCATTCTAAGTCATCATCTATCACAGATCAGATCCTCTGCCATCCTGCTGCTCCTCTTAAACTTATTTGCCCCAAAATGGCTGAGGGTTATGAGGAGAAAGCACCCCCTTTCACTGAAAGGGAATTAGACATCTTGGCTGAGGGGGTGCTGTCCAAATATCCTCAGCTATATGGGGACCCTGAATACCAGCTGAGCAATGCAGCCCAGGCCAAGCTATGGGCCAACATCGGTGAGCGCTGCAGTGCAGTGGGCATCCACACCAGGAGTGCTAGGGCATGCTGCAAGCGCTGGGAGGACCTAAAACGCTGGGCCCGGCACAAGGCTGAGGAGCTGGTGGGCCAGTCTTCCCAGCACCATGTGCATCATTCTTGCCTCTCCCCACTGTACAGGAGGGTCCTGCGAGCAGCTTGGTCGACCCTCCATGCTCAGCTGGAGGAGCATGAGCAGCAGAGACCTGGTATGTGCATTATATGCAATATGTGTCTGGGAGTATGATGTGAGTGAAGACAGTGCTGTACCATTGTGTGTCCCACACCTCCATTCACCTATTCTGTATCCATGTAGCAGTCATCATGTGTAAAAAGGCACACTGTGGCATATAGACTGTACAAGGCAGAGTGCATTTTGGGAGTTGTAGTTTCTTCATGACAACTGGGAATTGAGCCACACTTGTGCATTTGTATTGAAATTTGCACTGCCAGCACCATTAACAGTGAACAAAGGGAATAACTGATGTGTGCATTGGATGAGCAATGGTACAGACACTGTCCAGTGTGTGCATGGCAGGCCAAAGGGTATTGGACGCTGTGACTTGCATTGAATTTATTGAGTTTGGGTTCTAATTGAGACAGAGCATCATGGGCCATGGAGTCAAGACAGACTTTGTGATCCTTGCCTCACTTTTAAGTGTTTCTAAATTTGCCAAGTGTGTCCACTGACACACGTCTTACCCTCAGTGGCCTGTATGCCATTTCACATGTACAGGTAGCTGTCATAACGACCCACTACTGGTCACCGGTGCACTGCACTAACTTATCAGTCACCAAAGACAATATGTGGCCCTGGATTGTTAGCTTTTGTGAGGGGACATCAAAAGGCTAGACTCGCAAATGTAGCAAAACAAATAGCCCAGACCCTATGTCGATGTGTGACCCACATTCGGCATTTGTCTTGTCCTATACAATGCTGCATAGCAGATGACATTTGTCCAGACGTAAAAGAGCTGCGACTCCATATCACAGGCCAATTTCAATGAAATCTGGACTCTCTCTGATCTCCTTTGGTGGACTGGTTTTGGAACCTGCACATGTAGCAGTGACAGGACACATAGACCACAAGAATGCCAAAGTTGAGGGTTGGCCAATACAGTTGTGTAAACCAAGAATATTCTCATGAGATGTCCATGTCAGACTCAATTCTGGAGATGACAGTGAACATACACGTAATGTAAGCTCATAAACACTGACAACTGTATAGTGTAATCAGAGGAAAACAAAGTCTGACCTTGGCTCATCTATGTATGTGTCTCGTCCTAAAGTATACAACCACTACATCATGACTTTGCTTACATTTCAGTGGGCACAGCTGGTCAAATGGTAGAACAGTAGGACCAGGTTCGGAGCGGGAGAACATCAGTGCACCAGCGGCTACGACCTCTTTCTACCAGTGAGGAGCGAGACATGATTGAGAGAATTCCCACAATATTTGAACTTGCAGTAGGAAGTGAGGCCTCTGGGCTCCTCTTAAAACAACTACAGCAAAGTTACTATAAAAAGTTTGGTTTAAAATCATACGGAGTGCATGGAAGCTATGGAAGCAGATATCAAAATGTATGGAAATCCCCATGGTCACGCAATATACCCCCCTATGGCATGTATCGATCTTCCCGAGGGATGTTTATGATGTTATGGGGCAGGAGTGAGAAAATAAAGGGGTTAGCACTATTGGAGAGTTTTATGGTGGAAAACAGCAACCCCAATTCTACAAACTACAACAGGACTTCGGGATACTCCCTAACCAGTTCTTTAAATTTGCACAGATCAAGAGTATCCTTACAGCATATTGACCAAGGGTGAAGATTGAGAAGATTCCTTTGATGGATCAGATTAGAAGCAAGTCTTGTAGAATTAGAAGTATATATAGTCTCTTATTAGCAGCATTGCCGGATGATTTAGAAAAGAATGAGACGTCATGGGTAGGAAAATTGAATAATTTGGACGCAGATATTTATAGGAGCTTAGATTTATCTGCTGAAATTTTTATATGTTCTAATTTAAAAGCACTATTATACAAGACCATATGTAATCTTTATTTTACACCGGCGAAGCTATTTGCATGGGGAAAAGGGGTGGATGATAAATGTCCCAGATGTGGGGTGGGCCCAGCCACACTGATACACATGTTCTATGATTGTGGGGAATTGACCATCCTAAAATCAGGGATCCTCGCCTTTTGGAAAACCCTATTTGGTATTAACCTCAAGATGACCGCTACGTTAGCAATCTTTGGATTTGACAGCACTCTGGGCTGCAATAAAGAACAAGAATATTGCCTCTTTTTAGGCACTGCTATTTTTAGAATAATGTTAGCAGCCCGCTGGAAAGACAGAGAGCCACCTACTTTTCAGATGTGGTTAGCCAGACTTCTTGGAGTTTGGAAACAGGAGGCAGCCTTATATGCATGTAGAGGGAGGAAAGCTAGAACTCGGGAGCTAAAAATATGGGCATGTACAGCAGAATGGAGTGGAGAGACCGGGGGTCTTGAATAGCCATATGTAGCTGAACCTTTGATATGCAATCTTTATGTATTGTGCTCAATTGCTATCTATCTTTTTCCTTTTTAAATTGCTTACATTATATGTACCAGATCCATCTATGTAGGAGGTATTTGTATGGAATCCTTTTAAGCTGGTTTTATGCATTGGTATTTGATATCCTGATGAATTGATCTCGTATTGACTTTGTATTGTAAACATTGCACTAATCTGGATTTCCCAACTACCTTTCTAAATTTTATGAATTTATGTATTATTTTGTCCGTACTTTTGGAAAATTGTTTACTCTGGGTATGAATAAAATAAAAACAAATTACAAATTAAAAGGAAAAATGCTAAATCAATTACCAGTGCTATCAGTGTGAGTGAAGGAAAAGGTATGGGAAGATACAATGAGTGTACTTGTTCATGTTTATTCACATTCATTGTTTTTTTTTTTACAGTATATAGTACTAAATACATTCTTCATGAACAACAGAAGTAAACACCATTCCAATAGCTGAAAAGTCATGTAGGGATATGACTGGATTTGAATAGAAAAGTCTTTTGCTCCACTTCAAAAGTCTTTTGTCAAGTGTATGGACCACAATAAATAAGAAGAGGCCTCCCAATATAAAATTGCTACCATTGACTTTTAAGTTGATTCTTCACTTCCGGGTAAAACGTGTTCTGACAGTAGTGCTAAATTGGTACTGCCTTATACTTAATGCCTGACACTATCCGGAATTGGTGGGTTCTTCTACTGCTGACTAGTTCACTCATCCTGACCCTTTCCTTCGTATTTACCTTTTTGAGTTTTCATGTTATCTCTCAAGTTCTTGTGTGAGTTAACTCTCTGAGGTTATTCTTGTATTCTTATCAGACAGCCTCCAGCTTATCCCTGGTTCAAGTTGCTTGGCTAAATGGTTTTTAAGACTAAACACCCTAACTTACAGATCTCGACCTTTGAAGATCCTGATGGCCCTTGACAGGTCAGATGGACCTTTGTTACCGTGGTAAGAAAGGAGCTGGAGCCAACCACATGTCATGCATATATCAACTACCAGATCCTTAATGTTCAGTTAACAATGAGAGGTTAAATACATTTTCAAAACCTTTATTTACCTTAAAGGATTAGTATAAAATGGCCCCCGAGTGGGAACCCCAAAATGGAGCTCCTGGATTGGGAATTACGAATCCGTGATTTATCCTGATGCAATCCGGCTACAATCCCTGCCATCCACCCTCCAATTTGTAAAATTCACTAATCTCTTCTCATGAGTAGCTGGTTGTAGCTGTACTTGCCTGGATTGGATCTTTCGCTTTCCTGCTCCAGCGCTGGTATGATCGCATTGAAGGTCCCAGTCTTTGGTGGAGCTCCCGGTCTTTGGGCACTTGGCCACGTGGAGGTGATACTGTAGCTGACCTGGCACTCTGGATGTGTCGTTCCGTCATGATTCTGAGCTGTTGAGGTCGCATGGATGATTCTGGCTTGCTTTTGCTAGGTCCTTGTGCTGTCTTTGGGGTGAGTCCAGGCTGGCCGGATCAGCTGATGTACAGGGATAGAGTCTGTGTCCCCATCCCCGTAGCCTGCGGTCACGCTACACTGTGGTGTGGTGTGGTGTGGAAGAGAGCTGGTGGTGGTTGCACCACAGAGCCGAGAGGGCTGCTTCCTGGCAGAGCTTTTGGTTTTGCTCCAGTCTCTTGGGGCCGAAGGGCATAGTGACATGAGCAGGGCACATCCACACAGACAGGTGGAGCTTGCATGGTCTTACTGCCAGCTCTGGAGTACCACCCTAGGAGCCCTTATGTTCGGGCTAGTACCTTGGGCTTGGACGCAGAGTCGGGGTTGTTATCGACAACCTAGATTGACTCAGCCTGCACCCCTCCTTGTGGTCACAACAAGGAGGAACTGAGTGCACTGGCATTCTGCTCCCTCAATGTTTTTGCTTGGTTTACTTGCTCCCTTAAACACTGGCACAACTCCTAGAGAGTCGCCGGACCGTTGCTGATCAACTGCTGATTTGGCCTCTGCCCACGCTCAGGGAGGAGCTTATTTGTGTATCTGGGTCACTTCTCCCCTGGCACTTGGTTTCCGGACTGTTCTCTGTGTTGTGTCCAATTATTTTGACTCTTTTGGGCTCATTGGAGATCGCTACTTTCTAGTATTTTTCTCCCTAGTGTTTTTAGTGCTGAGAACTGCTGATCTCACTAATATACTAAGGATCATTGTTTCAAGCCCAAATTGCTTGGGCAGAGAAAGAAAGGTAGGACGTCTCAATGACTTGCGGAGGGGGGAGAAGGTGTTGGATTTAAAATTCAACACCTTCCCTACTGTCCGCACAGACTGGAGTTAGAATAGTAAATTATAATATTCCAACATCCAGCGCCCCCCTCCGCAAGTCGTTGTTATGACTTGCGGGATTATGGTATACGTTGTTATAATGTGGTCGTTGTAACAACCACATTGTAATTACATGCGGAGTGAAGGCATGTGTAATAAGGAGACACATTCTCAGCAAATACCTGGTGAGATTGTTCTGAGTTATTTTGTAACAGGTGATTTAAATTATTGATTAGTTTTTGGTATTGAGAATTTTATTGCATTATATTGGTTATGTTTCAGGTTGGACCTGATAAATAGGCCTGTATTGATTGTATTGGTAAGTTTTCTCACTTAGATGGTCTTTGACTTTAAGGCACAATGAGCAAACTAATGAAATATATTTTCTGGTGTCGTTGTTGCTGTTTCATGAGTCCACGCCTGGATGAGTCCCAACCAGTCCCAGTCGAGGGTAGTCCTGCATGGAAGATGATGACAAAATATGGGACAGGTGTAAACTTGTGGAACAGACTGTGGCATCGATATACTAAGGGAAATGAGGATTTGTGATGGCCGTTGGACGGTCATTTGATCTAGATAAAATTTAATATTTGCAGCAATGTTTGTTTGACAAAAATATCGGATAAGCGATGTGGGACAGTTTCAATAAATAGGAAAAACATGCTACAATGTTAGTAATTAAAGAACAAAAAGAGAAGGATTGAGAACAGAAAAGGGGAGTGTTTCAGGAAGCTAAAGCATATGATCAATTAAAACAAACTGAAAGTATTGAATGTATGGACAGAGAGTTTAGAATGACCACTAACAAGACATATGTGACACAAGAGAAAGAACATGTGGACAAGATGAGGTATTAGAGAAACTATTGGAGAATCCCCCATTATATGTCCCACAGGTTCCCGTACCTGCTGCACAGGCACAAAATGTACCACTACAGATGGGTCAGCAGGGAAATGCACCTCTAGTACCTATTCCAAATGTACAAATCCTTACCAGGTCAGCAACTGCCTGTCCCACCCAGACCAATACTTAATCCGTCTGCTGTTCAACAGCAGTCATAAGCAGGACAAGCAATACCTGCACCAAATGTATTGACTACCCCTCAGGTAAATGTTTTACTAAGGCTAGTGACTGGACAAACCCCTTCTGCATCCCAATCTGCTGGAAACATGCCCACAGGTACCCCACCTGTGATTCACAAGCATAGTGTTAATTTGAGAGAAAGGAGTGGGAATTGGAGGGACAGACCTTATATTAGATATGGATCACAGAGAGCTGATCCAGTAGAGTTAAAACAGATAGCCCATAGATGGATGGATGACATAAATAGTGCCACCATGAATAATGTTATGCCAACTGTAAATAGGTTTGATATTTTTCAGGAAAACCCTACTCATTCAATATATACCTGAAAGGATAGAGGACTGGTGGACATGGTGTAATAAAAATACCCCACAAGAGGTGTTACAATTGTGGCATGATGTGCAAGGTCACATGATCCCTTCCCCAGATGTCCCACGGGCTGTTGAAAATTGTTTGCATCGGGGTGTTAAGGTTAGAAGAAAATATCAAAACATGAATGGGGAATATCCCATGAGGGAAATACACCCCCTTCCTGCACCCCCTGCTGCTGCTGGTGTTCCTGTTCAGAACCCCATTCCCCAATTTTTTCATACTCCGTGGAGTAGGTATGAATTATTGGCAATAAAGAAAGATTTTCCAGACTTTGAGAAAAACCCAAAGGGGTTTTATGAAGCTTTAGAGTCAGCCACTAAATTATGTGTAATGACACTCAATGACTTGGATCTGTTTTTTGATGCCTTACTCCCCAGAGAAATATGGAATGAAATACGTAGACATGATGATGTAGCGCATTTTGGGTATGCTTGGGTACATTTTGAAAATCTTGACACACAGAGAAGACCAGTAGACAGACCAGATCAACTTATACTTGATTTATCTGATCTTATTATTGCTAAATTGCTACGAATAATACCAAGGTAAGATGTAAATTGGGATAAAATAACAGCTTGTAAACAAAAACCTACAGAAGAAGTCTCAGACTATTGCACGAGGATGAAGGAAATATTCAGGGATCATAGTGGTCGGGATTTGGCAACTGTCATGGGGGAAAGAATGTTTGCTGACAAATTTGTGAATAATTTGATGAAAGAATTAGGAAAGTTCATTAAAGTATCAGATGGCATCTAGCCAACTAAAGAACCTGCATATCTTTTGGTAATGGCTACATATTATGAGAATTACCAGACAATAAAGAAAGAAAAGAATGATAAGAAAATGAAAGAATTAAAAACAAAGGTTTTGCTACAGCAAGCATTCCCAGAAAGGTGAAAAAAAGGGGTATGGGAAATGGGAGGGGAAGAGGACGTGGAAGAGGGGCTGGCAGAGCCTCATCAGCTCCTGCGCAGCAACACAGAGCAGGGTTAGGCCAAAATCAGTGTGCCTATTGCTTTCAGGAGTGTCATTGGAAGGGTGAATGCCCTACAGGGCCAAGCAACAGTGGCAAGAGTAAGAGGTAGTTCAGTGCCAAGGGGTACAGGGAGAGGTGGCACAAATAGACAAGATTTCACCCAGCGTCAGAATGACAATAGATGTTCCAATTATTTTGATGTTCAACAAGTTGACAGAAGTTTTTATACTGAAGATTTTACTGACATTGATTACAATACCTTTGAGATTACACAATAGGACAGCGATGGAAAGGGTGGAAATAGGGTCATGATTCCTGTTAATCAATCAGGTCCATATGTCACTATGGATATAGAAGGGGAAGTACATAACTTCCTTGCTGATACAGGTGCAACTCGCACCTCTGTGGCTCATGACCAATTTCCAGGGCCTCCCCTCTCCGGCAGAATGAATACATCAGTGGGATTATCAGGTATCCCCATCTAGACCCCCATCTCCAAACCCCTTTGATGTTACTAGAGGTCCCTGCACCACCTCTGCTCCATTTGTGCTCACTATAAATTGTGATGAGAACTTATTAGGTCTGGCCCTATTGACAAGACCAAATGCTAACATTTATTGTTCTCATGACGGTGTATTTATATCAATAGCTTCTGATAATTTTAGCAAATTCTTTACAATGACAGATGTTACTCACCTACCACCTGAATTGATAAAATGGTTTGGGCATCAGGAGATAATGATGTTTGTAAAATGGACATAGTTCCCATAGTAATCAATATTAAACAAGGTGTTCCCTTACCCCGCATTCCTCAGTACAAAATATCCCAGGAGGGAGAGGAAGGTCTCAAAGAGGTTATCTGTGATTTAAAACATAAGGGGATAATAAAAGAAACAGAAGACAGCCCATGTAATTGTCCTATACTTCCTGTTCTTAAAAAAAACACAGAGGGAATCCCTGATAAATATAGATTAGTGATTGATCTTCGATCTATTAATAAAATTGCAGTACCCCAATATCCTGTTGTTCTTGACATGAATTCAATCTTTACCATGATTCTTTCTTCTGCCAACTATTTTACTGTGCTTGATTTAAAAAAAAACATTATTTAGTGTGCCATTGCTAAAGAAAGTCAATACCTTTTTTCATTTTTATTCCAATGGTGTTTCCTTCAATTTACACACACTCCTCAAGGGTATATTGAAAGCCCTAGTATATATAGGCAAGCGTTGAAGAAACAATTAGATATTTTTACCCCCTCAAAAGGCTCTGTATTACTCCAATACATTGATGGGCTATTAATTGCCTCAAATACAGAGGAAGGTTGTAAGGTGACAACAGTTAATGTGTTACATCATTTAGCACTCCTAGGACATAAAGTGTCCTTATCTAAAATGCAATATTGTCAACAGGAAGTTGCCTATTTAGGTCACCTCCTGTCAAACGGAGTAGAAGACTGCGCCCACAAAGAATTGATTTGGTACAGAAAATGAAACTTCCCCAGACCCAATCTGATGTTCATGCCTTTATAAGTATGACTTGCTTTTGCAGGCAGTGGATATCTAATTTCTTTTTAATTGCAAAACTTTTGCTTGCTCTAACTTCTAAGAATATTAGTAACCCACTCCCTTGGACAGATGAGCGTGAGCATGCTTTTCAACAACTAAAGAACGCTTTATGCAATGCACCTGCCTTGGGTAACCCTGATTATTCTAAGGAATTTTATTTGTTTGTCCATGAGAAAGATGGCTGTGGTTTATCTGTTTTAACACAATCCCATGAGGGGAGGAATAAACCTTGTGCTTATTTTTTCACCACATTGGATCTAGTAACTTAGGCTTTGCGAAGTTGTTTGTGCTCATTAGCAGCTGCTGCTGTTGCAATCAGACAATCTGAAATATACGTTCTAGGCCACAATTTGACAGTTATGGTACCGCACGCTGTGGATGTGCTACTAAACAAAACTCAGACCCAGCACCTGACCAGTGCTCGCTTAACATGGTATGAGTTAAACATTTTGCTCCAAATATCATTCTGAAACATTTCAATGTTTTGAACCCAGCCACAATGCTACCCCTCCCTAGTGATTCCGGGGAAGAACACCATGATTGTTTGTTTACCACTGAAGAAGAGACCAAGGGACGGGTAGACTTGTTTGTGGATGGTACATTTTTTAAATTACCAGATGGTATAAACACTGCTGCCTATGCCATCCCCAGTTTGAAAACAGTGGTAGAGTCATGTAAAATACCGCAAATGTCAGTACAAGCAGCAGAAGTAATTGCCCTTACATGGGCATGTGAATTGGGTAAAGATCTGATTGTAAATATTTATACTGACTTTGGTGTTGCCCATTCATTTGGGCGATTATGGAAAGAAAGAGGATTTTTGACCTCACATGGTACTAAAATACAGCATGGGTAATTAATAGTAAAGTTATTGGATGCTCTGATGTTACCAAAAAGAGTTGCCATTGTTAAATGCAGTGCCCATAAAAAGGTTATTGACGAGATAGATCAGGGAAATGCTTTTGCAGATGAAACAGCCAAGTGAATAGCCAGATCTGAATATAGTTTAATGTATGTTACAGGACCAGCTAGATGGGTCTCTGAAGTACCAATGTTTTACAATACCTTAGAATGAGTTAGAAAGATACAACAGGAAGCTACCAAGGAAGAGAAAGAGGCATGGCAGACGTATGGTAGATTAGATGATACCCGATGTTGGATAGATCTGTCAGAGAAACAAAGATGAATGCTTCCTAATTGTTATGTTAATGCTATTGTAACTATGGCACATAGCCCGGCTCACATTAGTGCCAAAGGAATAGTGGCAACATTAGACCACGCATGGTTCAACAAACTGGTTCCCAGGATGGCAGAGTCCCATGTCAAAAGATGCATGATATGAGCTACTTATAATACAGGATAGGGTACCCCAGTCCCAACAGGCCATTTTGCACCTCCAGATTTGCACTTTGAAGTCATGCAAATGGATTTCATAGAAATTAAACGGGTGGGCAAACTTAAGTATGTCTTAGTGGTGGTTCGCACCTTTAGTAGTAGGTGCAGGCTTACCCTCAATGAGCTAACACAGCCCTAAGTACTGCAAAAGTACTCCTGAAGGAGTTCTTCTCAAGAATTGGTTTGCCCAAAGTTCTTTGGAGCGACAATGGGCCACACTTCATCGGCCAAGTGATGGACCTAGTCAGCAAAGGCTTGCAGAAAAGGTAAAAGTTTCATGCTGCCCACAATCCACAGGCTGCAGACCTAGTGGAAAGATACATTGGTATCTTGAAAGGAAAACTGGGAAAGATATGTGCTGAAACAAAATTAAAATGGCCTGATGCTGTGCCCATAGCTTTGTTTTCAATGCGCAATACTGAACAGTCAAAAATGGGTTTATCTCCATTTCAGGTAGTCATGGGGAAGCCTGCAAATGTATGGGGTGTACCATTAAAGAAAGAAATTTGCAAAATTGAATATCCTCTACTTGTTGATTATTGTGACCAATTGACTAAATAATTGTGTTTGATTCAGTCACAGGTGAAGGCCAGTCTCTCTCTTCGTCTTGAAGGTTCAGGTCATAATCTGAAGCATGGAGACTGAATCTTCACCTGTCACTTTTAGAGGAATCCCAGTCTTGAGCCACGCTGAAAAGGACCGGTGCAAGTGCTACTCGCCACTCAGACTGCTGTTAAGTGCATGGGACACAAACACTGGCTGCATATCAACCACATTAAGAAAGCTCCATTGCCTTTGTTCTATGATCAATGTGTAAAGCAAGGAATTCTTGATTTGGAAAGTGAACAAATTCCACAGCAAGTATCTTTTAATGATGGGGAGTTGGTTGAAGAAGGAGAAGTAGCACATCCACTGATCAACTTCACTTCTGTTGAGCCCAAATTGATACCAATACCTCTATTTGAGCATCCAGATTGTGATTTGCCTAGGTATAATTTGAGACCTAAGACTGTCAAAAACTATAGACTTTGAATGAAAAAACTATCTCTGGAGAGATAGCAACCCATGCCGGTGGTCAAGACCGCCAACGTCTGGACCTGTACATAAGTTTGCCAGTGAGGCTTTGAAGTAAAGGACACTAGGGACTCTTGATGTCTTTTGGTAGAATAGATAGAGATTTTTAGGAGGTCTTAGCCATGTTACTTTGCTTTTGGCTGTTATGTGTTTTGGATGTGTTTCCTTTCTTGGAAAGAAAACATTAAGAAGTAGAGGCCTGCAAAAACAAGGTTATCTATCCAAGGAAAGGAAGGGTAGAAAAGAGAAAAAAAGGAAAATGGTCTGAGCATAAAGACAAATATCAGGAGAAGCATCACTCATCAAGAACAGGTATTTGTACATCACACACAAATAATACAATATGGATAATACTGGGAGTATTGAACTGAGACCGTTTGTGAAATCACCCTCTGATTTATGGCAGGGGGAGAATACTCCAGTGTCTGGTATGCAACAATTTTTGACCAAGAAAGTGAAAATTGTTGTGCTATTGTGTCTTCTGATAATAATCTTAGGAATGCTAGGGTTGTTCTGGTGGTTAGAAGAAAACCACCCACTTTCTAAATCAGTGACATCAGTCACCACATCAATACCTGCGCATCAGTACATCACCCTTGCCCCTCATAAGCAAGCACATTGCTTGCTATATGTGAATAATACATTCATTCAGGTTTTACATAATGCCCATTTTGGATATAATGCTACAGATTGATGGATATGTGGCTTCCTGCCGTATTCAGTCAAAAGGAAGGCACCTCATATTCCTCCATCTTTATCCTATAATGGTTCTTGTAGTGCCTAGTGGGAATTGAATTTTGCTTCTTATATCAAAGGTACTAATAAAACAGTACAGAGTCAGCTTAGGGATCACCTTTATTTCCTATGCTGGCCAGATAGTGTTAGAATCTATGGCACTGTGGAGGAGAATGAGGAATTTACAGGTCATGATAACTCCTCTATGGTATTATCCTTTAATGAGATAAAACTGTCTAAGGTGGCTATGATACCCATATCTGTGCATGCCCATAATGCCCCCTTTTGTGTTCATGGTGAAGGGCCCCTTGCTGTTGGTAATAGTATTTGCTCCCTTACAGTGATATTAAATTGCACTAGTTCTCCTTCATTTGTGGCTGCGCAAAACACCTATTTTGTTTGTGGTAATCAGGCTTATGTCTGGCTCCCTAAAGAATGGTCAGGCAGATGCTATATTGCATTTATTCTTCCTCCCACTTACCTTTAACCATCTGATTATCACAGGACTCATCAACTTAATAAACGGGAAGTACAGGTTGACCAGACAGATACCACGCTGCAACAATTTATTGATGCAATGAAGGGTCTACTGCCTTTCTGGGATCCTATGGCCAATAGTGTACAGGTGCGCCGATTGATCAGAATAGTGGAAGCTGTTATTAATGAGAATGCTGGTGCACTCTGTAACATTAGCAAGCTACCCATCTAGTTTCCCTTCAGAATCGCATTGTATTAGACATTCGTTTAGCAGAGAAGGGGGGCATGCCACTTAATTGGTAGTTCCTGCTGTGGCTATATCATAGATAATGCTCCTAATATGAATTTGGCCATTCAAAAACTTCACAAAATTGCTGCTGAAATACATCAGGATACTGGAGACTGGACTTGGTCAGGTTGGTTTAGAGAAGTACTGCTCACATGGGGTTGGAAACTATTAGTGATAGCCTTGGTTATAGGTGGGATTATTTTAGAGTGCTGTATATGTATGAATTGTCTTCCCATGTGTTGCAGTATGCTCCTTTTAGCCTGCAAGCCCCCTCCAGTTTCTGTTCCGCAAAAGAATATGCTTATGATGCAAGAAGAAGAAATATCGGATTAGTGTTAGTGCCCTCACAGATTAGCCTTCTTACAAAGGCCCATTTGTTTCTTTTTTTCTCTGTTAGCAATCCTATAATGGAGAATATCTGAAAATTAAGTATTGTCATAATATGAGGGGCCAATCCAAATGAACTATTATTGATTCTATAGGTTAGTGATAGTAGGTAATGGGTAAATGTTGAACTCATGTTCTAGGACCATTTGAGGAAAAGGTTTTATAATATGAACATGAGTGCAGACATTTTTTAAATCTGAAATATGTTTCTTTAATTAGAAAAGTTTTTGTTGTAATTAAAACTGATAAAAAAACAAAACATATATTTACCAAATTCCTAACAAAACACAGAGAAAGAAACACATTTTTTCATTCAGTGTAAACAAGAGACAACACAAGTGACAAAAATGAAAATCCTCATAACATCCGTTAATTTGATTGAATCAAATTCATAGAGATCTATCCATCCATGGGTGATTAGACTCAAATGTTCCTTGAATTTAACAATAAAAAACAAGGCATCGACGCGTTTAGGTGGATTAAGAAATTTAACACCACCTTCTTCAGGACTTTGGGGCAGATTTATGAGCCCCTTGCGCCTCATTTACGCCGCCGTTGCGTCACTTTTATGACGCAGCGGCAGCGCAAATCCTGCGCCATGCTGCGGGGTATTTACAACGTGACGCATCTGGGAGATGCGTCACGTTGTAAAGCCCTGCGCCAGCAGTAGGCGTACCTGTGCAGGGGGGGGGCGTTCCGTCGCAGGAACGCCTCCTAAAAGTGGCTGAGTGAAATCTACAAGATTTCACTCAGTCACTTTTGAGCCCATGCTGCGTCAAAACCCTGCGCCTGCTTGAAGCAGGCGTAAGGATTGACGCAGCATTGTAATGATAGGGCACCCCCGAGCCTTGCTGGAGCTGCGTCTCGCTTGCGACGCAACTCCAGCAATGCGCCGCCTTTCCGACAGGAGATGCATCACGCATCTGCCCATCCGAGTGCCACGGTGCGCCGCATTGTAAATGCGGAGCATCAATGGTGGCGCACGGGTGGGCAGATTCGTCGCACCTCTTCTGGCGCATCTCTGCTGATTAGCAGAGATGCGCCAGATGTCATAAATCTGCCCCATAATATTTCTATTGTCTCTCTTGTTATAGGCACATATTAAAAATGCCTGGATATTCAGCTGATTTAATTATATCGACAGATTTCCAGAACTTTTGTACCTTCCAATCAGTACACAATATCAAGGTTTTCTCAAGTGTTATCAGCAAGTGCAAAATGGATGGTTGGTAGAGAACCAAGTGTTAACATTAGATCTTTGAACAGTGATAACCCACTTCAGATCACCACGTCTCACCTAGAAGCAGTCACTACCAACTCTCATATCAAATCGATGCTTTTCAACTGTAGATCAGCAGTGATACACACAGCCAATATCCCTGAACTCATCATCACTCTACAATTGGACCTCCTGAATCTTACTGAAACTTGGCTCACTGACGCCTCCTCCCCAATGCTGGACATCCTAATCCCTCTTGATTATGACATTTCAGATGCGATAGACCTGTTTAAACTGTGGGGGGGCATTGCTTCCATCCATCGCTCCAGCCTCATGTTGAAACAGGCTCAAAATGTGTTGATGTCCTCTTGTTACCACCTAGTCACCGAAATCTGGAACAATGGCAAGATTGTCTGTGTGCTTCACACGATATATCATCCACCTGATGATAATCTGCTCTTCATAGAGCAAATTATGGAGTCCATTTCCTCTTGCTCGGACCATCACCCTAGCCATATCTTGCTCGGGGATTTTAACCTTCACTGGAATGACATAAATTATCCCTAAGTATGCTCCTTTAAGGCATTCCTCTCTGACCTCAACTTCATCCAGGCCTGCAATGGACCCACCCACAACAAGGGCGCGACCCTTGACCTTATCATAGCTAGAGACAACACCATACAATTTGATGACATTATACCCTGTGATTGGTTGGATCATCACCAAATCTCCATTCACATCTTGGAAAAGGTCATGCTTAGACAAGGACAACCACTTAAACCCCAACAGCTGGTACACAATCTGAGAGACATCAACATCAATAATCTAAGTATCATTAGCAAGAATCTTCTGCAGCCACCCCCTAGCATTGGCAACTTGGACAACCTTACGGATCATTACATCAACTCCTTGTTAAGTATTTTCGACTCTATCGCTCTGAAGCAATTCAAAAGGATTCTAATCAAACAATCCAAACCCTGGTTCAATGGTTCCCTAAATAAGGAGCGTCGCAAACGTAGGCTTTCTGAGTGACTATGGAGAAATTCTCCCTCCATTACAAGCCTCAATCAGTTAAGGAGGATGAGAAACACATACAACAAACATCTTCACAGTACTAAAACAGATCATTTCAGGGCTCAGCTAGACAGCACTAATAACAGACCCAAGAAATTGTTTGAAATCAATAAACAACAAGCTAACCACTCTACTAATCGTATCTCTGCACTCAGGACCTCCTGCCCCAGTGAGGAGGACTTCTCAGCACACTTCTCAGAGACGTCAAGAAAATTTGAACTTGAACGGCAACGTGTGGCACCTAACATGCTACCTTTTTGCGGTCTTTGAGGTCCCTTGCATCTGCGGTACCTACTGCAGTGAGTGCACCTTCCTACCTCACAGTTTGCACTCCTGAAAACAATGCTTCTTGGAATTATTTCCTGCTCCCAGATTATGTGGAGCTGTTACATTCTTTGGCGTCTTTAAAACCCTTCAATCACTTCAGAGATCCTCTACCCGCTAATCTTCTCAAAGATCTAAATTTGGCCATTCTTCCACTTTGGGCCTGGATCATTCAAGAACCTTTCTTGCAGGGGAGGATTCCTGATAGCCTCAAGATGGGGCAAGGCACTCCCATCCCTAAGAAGCCTAATACTGACTTAGCAAATCCCCAAACTTTACATCCGATTACCAGCATTATGACTAGCTAAATTGCTGGAGAAATGCGTTCCCACACAGCTCTGCAACCTCATTGAGAAATGTCAGCTCCTTGACCTCTACCAGTCAGGTTTCAGAGCGGGGCACAGTACAGAAACAGCTCTAACTCACATTGTTGATGACGCCTTGACATTTCTTGACAAAATGTTCCTTGTCTTCTGATCCTTCTTGACTTGTCCTCAGCATTTGACACCATCACACATGAAAACTTGATTGATATAGGATGGTGTAATCAGGCCCTGTCTTAAACTAGTTTGCCTCTTTCTTGCATAACAGTACCCAATGAACCAATCACTTGCTGCTCGTACCTCGGTCACTAGTTCCTCAAGGTCCGGAACCTTCGCCCACGCTCTTCAACCTTTTCATTGAACCTCTCTCCGATATTCTGAGCAACTCTATTATTCAATACCATATGTATGCTGATGACACTCAAATGTGTTTGAAGATCTCCTCTCTAGAAGACATAAAAGCTCTAAATGGTGTGTTCCTAAAAACTCAAAAATGGATAACAAATAGTCAACTGTTGTTAAATACCCTCAAAACAGAATTCCTTCTGATTGCCCCCCACAACCACTCAGCATCTACTCAAGACTGGATCAAACAACTTTCTGCACTCAACTGCACCCCTCATGTTGTTGACTCGGGTAGATCTTTAGGTAATACCTGGACAAATACCTATATGTGCAAGATCACATCAGTACCACTATTAGGGGAGCCAATCATCAGCTCAACACTCTAAGGAAAATTAAGCCTTACTTCCTGAGGACATCCAGTTAGCAATCCAATCCCTAGTTATCTCATGCTTGGAAAATGGTTTGGTTACCCTAGCTGGGCTACCAAAAGCTAGATTGGCTCCGCTTAGGGCCACTCTGAACGCTTCTGCCAGACTTATCACGGGCTCTAGAAAACATGACACTATCACACCTGACTTAATTCACCTTAACTGACTTTCCCTTGAAGCAAGGATTTGTTTCAAGATAGCCTGGCTGACGGGCAAAGCTATTCATTACATCACCCACGTCTACCTGGCAAAAACACTTCAGCTATCTGGCACAAGTCAGAAGTTAAGAAGCTCTTATACTCTACTCTTGAAACCTCCTAACTTCAATAAGAAAAGAACATACAACCATGCATTCTCTGGTCTTGCTCCAAGAATTTGGGACGCTCTTCCTCCCGAGATCAGATCCAACCCATCGACTGCCTCATTCAAAAAACATGTCAAATGGCTACTCCTGAATGACCATCAACAGTTATAGCCCTGATGCCATCTTTAATCTACTTCCATCTCCTGCTTGACAGTCTTTTATACCTTTTGTTCAAAATGAGTTATGTTTCTCATAATGTGTCCTTTTGATGTACTGCTTTGCTGGAACTTTACAGCTCCCACTAGTTGGGCAGACACCTTGGATCACCTTTATTATTTCGTCTTCCCCGTGCTTCCCGTTGACCTTTTTATTTTTCAGATACTTCTTACGTTCTATTTTGTACTGTACTCATGCTTTTACCTCATGCCACGCACGTTCCTTTGTACATCGCTCTAATACTCATATGGGTCATGTTCACGCTTTGTAAAACTTTTCAAATAAATAAATAGATTTTGTCATCTTTATTCAGATTAGTCCAGTTTACAGAAATATTGGGTACATGGTTGATTAATGACAGCATAAATCAAGACAGAGTGTTCCATAAAGGAAATTGTCACAATCTAGCCAACCTATCCTACACAGAGAAACCCATAAAGAGTTCCTTTTCAGAAAAGAGCAAGAATTTGGAGCATAGTTAGAGGCTAGAACTTCCCATAAAGAGTCGTTACGGAAACTCAGCCGAGTTCCCCACAGCTACAGTAGCAACCATCTGAATATCAGTAGTAAGGGAATGATCATTGCAGTTGCATTAAACAGAATAAAGGAAGAAGAATAAAAGTCACATTTAGCAATAGCTGTTGGTAACAAAGGGCAAGGGTGCAATAGAGTGATTCTCCCATAGCAGTCATAGAGGGTCATGCGGGATCTCCTATCAAACTAACTAGGAAAACTCATTAATATAAAATCAGACAATTATGTAATGAAACTTAGTAGGTGTCCGATTCTCTCGTCCAATATAAACCACTCATGCGATGGTGTCGTCAACATCCGTTGCTTCTCCTCCCGATTCCCACATTAAACATTCATGCTAGTATGGTAAAACACTATGGCCACTAATAGAAACATGGAGGAAAGTTCTCATGAGAACCTTCTTACCAAAGCTTAAGCTGTGTTCAGTGTCTATTGTGACTACAAAGGCTAGTCATGTTCAGTGTCTTGTGAATACAAAGGATAGTCAGAGGCGCTGAAACAAATATATCAAATCGTCCTCGGCATCCACCAACACGAACACATCAGCCAACACCTACGAAGTCTCCACTGGCTCCCTGTGAAGAAAAGAGTCACTTTCAAAATCCTCACTCACACCTACAAATACCTACACAACAACGAACCCAAATACCTCAACGACAGAATCAACTTCCACGTACCCAAAAGAAACCTCCAATCTTCCAGCCTCGCACTGGCTGAAACCCCACGCATCCACAGAGCCAGAGCAGGCGGAAGATCCTACTCTCACATTGCAGTCAAGACCTGGAACGAGCTACCATCAGACGCTCCCCTCCCCCTCAGTGCTTTGAGACCCTCACAGGTGAAAACAGTGCACTAACAATTCCCTGATTGATTGATTGATTGATTGATGTTCTAGTTAAGCACTAGTGTACTATGGCATACATGGGGAGCAAACTCCCTATGCTGGAAGGGTCGAGAGGATTCTTATAATGGGAGTACGTCCTCCCGTGTGTATACACTACTTCCCAAAAAGTACTCCACACTTTTATGACCAGTGTTCACTATCCTCTGAGAGTAACCCTGGTTGGTAAGGGATGGGAAAGATCTTTTCAAAGTGATGAGCTGAGCTCCACTAGAGAGTGGGGAAGGACACACATCCTTTTGTTTTAGTTACCCTCACACACCCTAGTGGTGTCATGCTTCATCATAGGGTCACCCTGACGCCTAAAAGTCAGGGTGGGCTCGACCATATTTCAGGGAGCTCTTGAATAGATGTGGCCAGGGGGAGTTAAAGATTAAAAACCCGCCACCAAATCCCAGTATCCCTTTATTGGTGGATCTGACGGGGATTTTAAAAAACAAAGTTTAATGCGGGTCAAACAGGAGATTTATGGTCCTACGAACCTAGTGCCAACATGTTTCAGTCCTTATTGGCCAGATTGGTCCGGGACTTTCTTCAGGGGTGAGAATATAATAATCCTCCCTGACTCCTAAATTGCTTACTAATCGATAATTTATCTATGTTTAGTGTTCACTCCATCTGTAAAACAGAAAAAAGAAAAAGAAGATCATAGTGCACCGTGTTTTGTCAGTACACTTCAAACTTTCCCAACCGTGATGTGCTCCAATGTGCACCCATGTTATCTTAACTGCAGGGTGCTGAGAACAAATCACATTTCATATCCGCTAATATGCGTGAGCAGTATCAAATACTTTTACCACACACAGCTCGGTGGTTGAATCAAGTATTGTGGCAACAAAAGTCGCAAATTATCAACATCAACCTGTGTTTGCGTGTGTCCAATCTCAGTAAGAAATCATACCTGTATCTCTCTCGTCAAACGGCTAAAAAGTCACTATCATTCATGGTGTATTCCCTCTCATTCACATTGAAACTCGTCATCCTTACCCCATCTTAGGAGAGTAATCGTGTCTCAGGGAACTCCGAGAAAGGGGTAGCCCTTTAGTCAAACTCTGTTATGTTCCACCATCAGGCCAATGTGCGTAGGTGTAGGCACTATCAGTGAATAGTTATTAGGCGCCGTCTGTTTTGCCTTGGTTCTGATTATAAACAAAAAGGGACAGCATTTCCCATCATCAAGACAGACACGTGATCACCACGCGTTCCATAACGCGATTTGGTCATTTCCGCCCAGCCGCAAGGGCGTACCGCTCCTCCAGTTTTTCCCGCGTAGATGTGAGGCATTTAATCAGGATCACTCCAGGCTAAAATTTCACATGCCCAGGGATCCGAACCGAACAGGTTACACCGCAGGGCAGGACCCTTCATGATGTAAGTAGACGACAACCCCTGCTTCTACACCAACAAGTATGTTGATTAGCATATCGCTTGAGAAAATCTTTCTTCTATCAGCTTATCACTTAATTTCTGTGTTTCTAGGTTTTCAATGGATCCTAACAAGATTGCAGCCAAGTTAGAATGGTCGTCTCCCACAAATGTTGGAGAATCATTGTTTTCTTTTGCTTGCAAACCTTTATTGCTGGTTCATCAAAGAGTTTGCTCAATTAATTAGTGACATTATTCACAGTTTGAAAAAAGAAAAAATAGTGTTTCAGTGAGATTCCTCAGTACAGTTGGGGTTTAACACACTTAAAAAGTATTGAAACAAACTCCAATTCTTCATCATCCAAATCCCACCAAGAAATTGATAGTGGTGACTGATGCCTCAGAAAGGGCAGTTAGAGCTGTCTTATATTTAAAGAAGATGATGGACTGGTACATATACTTTTTTTGTATCTGTCTCACGTATTGTCAGAAAAAGAATGGAATTATTGAATTTTTGGAAAGAGAAACTTTGGCAATGGATATGGCTTGTACAGAATGGCATCATGTGGTATTTTGTACTAATAAAACTTTGGAAATTCAAGTACACTGTAGACACCTACAATGTCTTTGAAACTTACAATAAAAGAATAGCCGTAAAGCCGGGTAGGAATTTTCATATTCATAGTATGATTTTATCCCAACTTATATACATGCATTGAGAAAGGTTTGTTAATACATTTGCAGAAGTGGGTAAGTAAATCTGAGCAAGTATAGGAGTAATATTCTTTACCTGATTCCTTCCATATTGTTGTTATCTGACTCTGAATACTGGCATGGCAAGCTCTTATATTCATATTAATCCAATCCATTATGGCTGTCATCTCTATTTAAATGTTATACATTTCCCAGTACAAGATAGCCTCTGTAAGGTTCCTCTGTCTTCATGTCCCGTTTAAATCACATGTAAGGAAACTCATATTGGATTGGGTGCATAGTAACCCATCTAAAGTCTATTTTTCATCGCCCACTTGATGTCAGTTTTGCCCTAGACTTTTTTTGCTTTCTTCTATAGCAGTATGTTGGAAAGTAGGACTCGCTTCTTATGGCTACCCCCACTTTTTGCTTGATGTGATGCTGTTTTTGACTAGTCTGACTGGGATCCTGCTAATCAGGACCCCAGTCTATCTGCTTTCTCCCTATCCTGTTGTGTTCAGTACCTAGGTACATCCCAGATTGTGTACTGGGGTAACTTTGTCAGTCACTAGTATATGGTACCCATGTGCCGAGGGCTTAGGTAACCCAGAGGTCTCCAATGGGCTGAAACATGCATTATGCCACCCATGAGAGACCATTCAAAATGGAACTACAGGCCTGCCATTGCAGCCTGTGTAAGTTGGTGCATGCACCACTTACTAACGATATAGGTTTACTATATCTAAGGGTCACTGCACTTAAAACCTATAAGTCACCCCTATAGCGGACATTTACAATCCTGAGGGCAGGGTGCTTGGTTCTAAGTGAGAGGGTGCCCCTGCATGAGCAGGACACCACTGCCACCTTACGGAGTCCATTCTCTCAGGTTGTCAGTGAAGCAGTCATATACTATATAGAGGGGCATCCCTTAATCGCGTGATGACCATCTCGAAAACAGCTGCAACAAATTCTATCATGTTTGGTATCAAGTATGTTGGATTCATACCCCCACACCGTAAACGGTATGGGAGGTATGATTCCAAGCACTGGAAGAGCCCTCCGTTAGGCTCTCAGTGTTCCAGGTACCAACCTTCTAGTCCAGGACAACACAAAATGGTTGCTGCCAACCAGAGACACATCTCTGCCCTCCTGTGGGCTGAGCCAAGCCTGAGCATGAGAAGAGAGAACAATAGGCATCCTGTCACAGGGTGGTGTGACCACCTCCCAGACAAGATTTAGTGTATTAGGGCTGGCTGGGTGCGCTTTCCAGTGCCTGAAAGTCTGCATGAGGGGCACATTGGGTGTCCCTGTGCATAGTCCAGTTCAAACCAGTCCTAGGAGCTGTTGGCTCCTGCTCTGGCGTGATACTGGACAAAGGACATGGGAGTAACATTCCCCTGTCCAGAACTCCCCCGGGAGGGTCCCCTGAATCTTCCCAACACTTTGCTTAGGGTACTAAAGGGCTTACCTGGGTGTAGGTCCCTAGATTCGTCGTGGGATTAGACTCAGAACTGAAACCACTGCACTTCTACCGTCTGGGCGCTCTGGACTTTGCTGGACATCGTTTGGGCCTGACTTCGTCTCCCTTCCTGTCTGCTGCATCGTCTGTGCCAGTCCATCATACAGGAACCTTCTAAGACCTGTGAAGCTTCAAGGACAACCAGAGTAATTCCCTTGGAGTGAAGGAGTCACTCCCCTGCATTCACAGGCAACGCAATGAAGATGAACGGTCTGCAGATCCCAAACTCCTCCGGACTCCATGGGCTCTGCAACACAGGTGGTGGTTTTCCTCAGCTCCCAAGGCCTGCTCTACCCTCTCACCAAGTTAAAGGCCAGTAGTCCTTGTGGGAGTTGCAATGACCGAACTCCTGGGTACCACGTCCCTTTGCAGTTGCAAAGGCTTGTTGATATCTGACATCTTTGCAAGAAGATCTTCGGGCTCCAACTATCCCCAACCTCGAGTACCTCCAGTGACCAGAATCTTCAGCCACACCGCATTGTGTGCATCGTGGCCTGCATCTTTTGGTGAGCTGCTTGAGGTCCTCTCGCTACTCCTGTGCCTTTGGCCTGTGGGTCCACTTGAGGGTCACACTTGATTCTTTTGGTCTCCCCTGATTGCGAGGGCCTGCCCTGACTCCCCTGCTTGTGGTAAGTCTCCTGGCGCTTGCTGGTCCCAACCGTGCACCTTCTTGACTTCCTGAATGGGTTGCATTTGCCAGGGCTTGTTGGTGCTCCCTCTGGGCGCCGGCCCCTCAGCACTCGACATCCTTCATGGAACAGCTTGTATCCGGGTCCTGGTCATCCTCAGCGTCGCACGGTCCTTGCAGCTGCAGTGTCAAGGTCTCCTTCATCCTTCCTGAAGCACCCAACATCGGAGGGCCTTCGTCTTCCAAGTTTCCTGGTCACTCCCAAGTGACATAGACACTGCCCCCTCTGCTTTCAGGTACTCCTTGTCAAGAATCCATGTTTGGATTCCTCCGGACCCTTTCTCCTCTTCCAGCAGCAGCACGTTCCTGAAGTCCTCCATTGGGTTTGACAGCGGTTTCCGATGCCACTTCACACCTATGCACCCAGCTCCCCTGGGATAGGAAACTTGGATACCTTGGTATCCATGGCTGGGGTGGCTCTCCAACCTTCTGTCTTCCATGGGGTTTGTTCAGTGTCCACTGGGAATGGTCCCCAATCTTTAAAATTCCAACCGCGACTTGCACATAGACTTTTATGGAGCACACGGTTGTTTTCACACACTGCACACGCTCTCCATGATATCCCTATCTACTTACCTTGGGTAGTTCTGTGGGTCCCCAGCAATTCTACATTCTCTTGACATTGTCCTGACTCAACTCGTGGTTCTTATATCACTTTCTTATTTTATGGTTTGGTCCCCCCCCCCGGGGCCCACTGTGTATTAGTGCTATTTACTATGATTTATTTGCCAAAGTATTATGTGCTTTGTGTCTATCTCTGTGTAGGAGATACTGCAATGTACTAGAGAGTCTTCTATAATAAATACATATTTTTATACATACTTTAGGTGGTTCCTTTTCATATAATCTATACTATAAGATTACATTCTGGTAAAACAAGCTGCTTTCCACTACTTCAAGACTAAGCCTTAAGGCTGCTCTCCACAGTTACCACTTAGATAGCTTTCTGAGGTTGTACGAGGCCTCCTAAATCACCATAAGGGTTGTCTGGACTGGTGCAAGGTGACCACTTACATCAGTGGACATCATATACCAGGCCAGTCTCTCACACAGTAGGATTCCTGTTGGTGTCCTGGATTCCAGAAGTCTTTTCTGGCTCTTGTCTCTGCTCAGATTATTTAGTGACTTCCTTTGCCCTCTATCAAGAGGCTAGAGGGTTTCCTTCCTTGTGTTTTCCCTCCCTCTGGACCAATTCTAGAAAGCACAGGTCATCTTTTACATGCATGAACTATGTATGGTGGCACTGTAGATGCTGGAGAGGGTCCCCACTTCCTTGGGCAGAGAAACTTAAAGGAGCTGGTACTTCGTACAGCCCTCACCACCCTTAGAACCGGTTTACCAAACTATAGTACCTATCCAGAGACTGGCTGAGATTATTCTAATTATGACATGCTCTTTTGGGTGCAACCCAACAAGCTCAACATATGAAGGAGGCATCATTATAGGACCATTTTCTCTATGTTAACCGCCCAAACAGATGCATCCCAAAGGTAAATCAAGCGAGTTTTTTTAGATTGCCACCCTTACAGTGTTGCATTTGTTCTTGAGCTCTATGTAATACATTGTAGTTTTTATTGCTTGCTCACAAACTTAAGCCTGAGAAGGTCCTTGTTTATAAAATATCTGAAAATGTTCAGCTGAGCCAGTAATACCAACTAAAATGATAGCTTTTCTTTTCTTAAATGGAAGCATGTGTATCATAAGGCAATACCAAAGATATCCAACGCATTGTTTACCTCTACAGGCCATATTCAATTTTACTGATCAGTGTGTCCCAAGAAGAGCATTTCACCACCCCCAAGTTACATGTCGAACAGCTTGCCACTACAACCAGGATACAAAGGACATACTGTAAGTACTGCAGAGTCCCAAATTGTCTGTCAATATCTATAGTAAGGAATTCCCACAGTATTTCAAATATCATAGCTTATTTGAGGTTGAAAGAATCTTAAGTCACCCTACTTTGCAGAATTTGGGCATGGGATGTCAGCATATAACACTCTGCCATATACATTGTTTACACTGATAATATAACTGGTTCTCGCTCTACATTACACAAAGCCTCTAGTCGCGACCTTATATTTTTTAGATGCAGAGCCCAACTATAAATTTGCAATTCTTACAATGCAGGTGCCCTTTTCCATGAACATCCTTTTATCTTTTTCCTTGACATTCATGTACCCTTAAATGCCCAAAGCTATTAATCGTACTATAGATATTATCAATAACTTTGTTAATAAAATATAAGTAGACTATGCTGTTTTCTTCAGCTTTGCATGCTCGAATAAAAAGTGCAGGGTTTAGAAGCATGTTTAAGTTCTTAACTAATTATTTTATACACTGTAGGGAATCTGGTAATTTTAAAATGATATTTCATTTTTTTGCAGTGTTTGACTCTTTGACCAACTGATGAAATGACTGGCTAATAAGAATCTTTGCCAATATGTACTATCATATTTACCCAATTAGTATTGCTATCAGGTCAACTGCTAAGCACAATTCAGTCAAGGTGTAGACAAGTAACCGTGAAAAAGTGCTGTCACCATGTACATGGGATGGTGATGAAAACATGGCATAAGACCATCCACATACCAACAAAATACATAGTTATAAGGTATCACATTGTTATTTGTAAAAATTTCAGATCATTTTTACTTTTTACCCAACTGTACTTTATTTTTATTTTTTTATTTTTATTTATACAGCGTGAACTCGACATGAAGGGATCAGAGTGCTTTACATGAGCATCAGTTGCGTTTACTGCTTGTTTTTCGAGTCCTTAGTTACGATGTTAACAGCGAAATTTCCCCAACAGCAAAAAACCCACAAATACAATGAGATTTTTGTGAAAAAGGTCTTGATTTATGTTAAATATGATATTTGCCATGGGGACAGTAGGCAGCTATGAATGTCTACACAACAGCAGCACTGTATTAATTCAGTCAGGTAAAGAGTACAGAAAACCACTGGTGAGCATGACATTTCAGCTGTCGGAGAATGCTGGGTTACAAATAATGTGGTATAATTCAAAATGATAAAGGTTCCACATGGTACTATACAGCTGGCACAGTTAACCACCCCTAAATTGATATAACATTAATTAAGGAACAGATTAATGACCCAGAACTGTGTACATGAATTTGTTTATCAAAATACTTGAATATAGTAACTTTTTAATGGATTAATAGTCCTGTAAACCAAACTGACAGAGTGATTGTGGGACCTTACGAATTGTTAGAGAGAGTAGTGAATTGTGAGTGTGAGAAAGAATACAATACACAGACTTTCTAAACTTAAAATAGTCTAACATATGCCCATCGGACACACTGCCAATGAGAAGACTCTACATATCCTGCATGACTTCTCCTTTCAATTAAATATGTACTTTATAAAAATCAATGCAAAAAAAAGATGCTATGTAAACACTGGAAAAACACATTTTGTCTACGTTGGGGCTAGGCTGCTGAATACACACTGATGAGCACTTATTACAAAAGATTTGGAAAGCACTGAGAAAGCACAACTGAAATCCACAAAAATAAACCCTGAAAATAGGACAGTCTAAATATAAGGACATGGCTTCAGATATAAAACTTAGTCGAGGCAACATTAACATTTGTAACAGACTCACTCTGGCAAACCGGTAAGAGGGAGATTAATCCAATGTTTAAACAACTTTTCAAACCCCTTGCTGACCTTATTAAAGTTCATAGAAACCAGTGTAAATAAAAAAAATTGATCTGTAACACCAGATAGTTCATCTTCTCTACATCTTGTGCAGCGAAGAAGTCCACGTTCCACTTTAGGACTTGTTCTTATTTAGTAGATATCCTGACATCAGAACAAACTCATCCATGTTCTCATTAATAAGTGAAATGGTCCGAGCTGGATATAAGGGAAATTTCCATAAATGAGCAGCAAAAAGGGCTACTTTTTTCTCACATCCCATCTAAATGGAATTACCTAAGGACCTAATCATATGTTTGTGTTAGTGGCTCAATCTAAAGATTTATGAGTGAAAAGTGTCTAGTTTCCTTTTCAACAAGAAACGCAGGCATCAGGTGACCCATTTCTTTTTACTGATATTACCATGTGGGGTCTGATAGAGTGCCTGAAGTGTTGTAATTTGGTTTTTCAAAACCAAAGCAGCTAAAGGTTATTCTTAGGAATTGCCAATTTACCCAGCCAAATACCTTTGCTGCATTGATTGCAAATACCATTAAGTACCTAAATAAGGTATCTACAGTCCATAATAAGCAACAGGTAACATCTCCAAAACTCCTGGAAAACATAATGCCTTTCTAAGTCTCATCTGGTACAACCTATATATTTATTCTGTCCTTTTGTTACTATACACAAACATATTTGTAATTTGCTTTTTAGGAGTGATATTTGATGTTTTCCCTTACAATTTGCTAATTCTTTATCTATGTTCAGTATTAACATTATAATAACTTGTGAACAAGCAGCTGAGGTGTACCTCAGACAGAGCATGGTTGAATAATTTTGTCATAATCTGAGTCAAATGCTCAATTACAGCATTACAAATGTGCAATGGAATATCACGGGGTCTTGCAGCTTTGCCTCTTTTCTGATTATTTACACTTTCCCAAACTTCTCCCTCAGATTAGGGCCTTTCAAAGCTGACTGTTGGTCACAAAATAATCTCAGTTGCTCAAAGCTGTCTAGCCACTCTTTTACCTTGCCTGACTCTGGGTATAATGGTAATTAAGACATATTCTGAAAATACTGAAGAAATGCTGGTCAAATGTGATCTTTTTCGGGTCTATTATTTCCCGGGAATCCCTAACTATGTGGATGAAACTTCAGCCTTCTATGCTAATAAAAACAATCTACGTACCTTCACAAAATCAAAATAGTTGAATCACAAAGAGATATATATTCCATACAAACTCAGATATGTATACACTCCGACCCTTGAATATAACTATCCACTTTTTGGTGTTCACTATTACAAAGTGGAGATTTATGAATGCACATGAAAACAGCCGTTGCACACCTGTTTATCAATTTACTCTTGGTTATCATTGTAATCCTTTTTTGCGTGCAGTCTGGGCCCGCGCCTCACCTCGTTGCGCGGATTATATTGAGAATCAACAGCATGCAGCATAAATATGCTGCAAACCCATTCGCACTGCTTCAAAAAATCTGTTTACAAATTTTTCAATATTTAGTTCGTTTTATTTCTGAAATGTTCGCTTATTTTCCAACTTGACAATTAATCACGATAAAGTCGTCCAAATGTCCATAAGCTTCACACCACATAGTTCTGGCAGGTTTTACATCGTGGTGGAGAGGGGGAGGTTACCGCGCTGAATTAACTCTTTACATTGACAGAAGGGTATTGAGGGTTAGTTATTCTGTTAATCACTTATTCAAAAGGGCAGATTAAGCATGCAATGTTTACAATGTGCAAAGTTGTAAAAACGTTTTTGAGTAGCAATATGGCAAATTAACATGGGTTTTGTATTATTCTATTGTAACAGCATCCCCTGACGAAGGGCAATTAAAGTCGCCCAAAATGCATTGGGAATAAGATTTTTTGCTGCAATTCATGAATGAAATGTCCTGACGCAACTAGTAAGAGGCCTGGATGGGCACAACTATTTTGTGTGAAGCTTATGGACATTTGGACGACTTTATCGTGATTAATTGTCTAGGTGTAAACTTGCATATCTCCATCCCTCAAACGGGGGATGGAGCCACCTACCTGCAATAGAATCAAGTTTTGTAAAGACCACCGGTCTGCAATGATGGACATAGTGCTGAAACATTTTAAACACTCACCCCTAGTCAAGAGATCTGGGTTAAATCCATCCTTTTTTTGCTCACTGTACCATCCCAGTTTAGACCCAACCATATTCAAATCAGTCTTGGTCCTGCTCCTCATGGGAACAGTCCAGCCCAAACTGCCAGACCAGGTCCTTCCTGGACCTGAAACAAGCATCCTGGGACCAGTTTCAGGCTATCACCCCTCATCAGCCAGGCTAGCCTCCTCCATTGACTGAGATACCTGCTGAGTTGATGCAATTTCATTGAAGAGATCTGTCGGATTGGGAGTCACCTCGGCAGCGAATGTTCTGTAGAACTGCAAGGTAGTAACTAGGGCAATACATTTGTCCCGCATAACATCTTTAAAAGCATCCCAGTTGTTCAAGAGGAAAGTGTCTTTAGGGTCATTATCTGTGAAGAAGTCCTTGATTGACTTTCTCAGCTCATCATGGAGGAGCCTGTCTCTGCTAAGCATGTTGGGAAAGTACCATCTCTTAATTTTAGAGCGAGGCGCAGGCCAGTTAATCATTATTTCCAGAGAAGCGTAGTCCAATAAACAAATCGGGTGCAAGTGAGCCACGGAGATCACCTGGCGAAGCGTCTGACTAATGAATATGTGGTCTATCCTAGAGTATGATCTGTGGGAGTGGGAGAAAAAGGAGTAATCTCGAGTCGTGGGATTCAGAGATGTCCAGATGTCTATCAACCCCGATTGCTGCAAAGCAGATTTGATCTCCCTAACATAGACTCCAGCTGCAGATCTGTGTGAGTAGGTGCTATCCAAAGCAGGGTCCCAAATAAGATTCCAATTCCCCAATAAAATAATGTCCCCTTTCGCAAACACCCCAGGCATTTTGGGAAATGTGAGGAGAAATTCAGACTGGCCTGAATGGCAATAGTGCATGGGTGACCCATTACAACCCCTTTACTCAAAAGAATTCTTCCGGCTTAGTCCGTTTTCTTGTCATGGGGTTGGAAGTGAACCGGGGAGTGGAAACTAAGTGCGAACCTATTTTGTTTAATTGCAGCAGTGGAGCGAATGATCAGCGGGTAAGACTTTTGTCAAAGTCAAAGGTCCTCACCTTTCTTCAAGTGAGTTTCCTGAAGAGTCACCACCCCCACACAATGGTCCCCTAACAATTTCAACACACTAAGACAGGAGATACCATGTGTTTTTCAGAAATGCATGTATGTAGTGCGTCCGAGATCAGTAAGTAATGGCACCCAGGTAAATCGGTGCTCACCTTATATTTATCTCAGACCTATTTGTATGACCTATCTGTTTTTAGATATAGAAAAGAGTCTTTATGAATACATATTTAGATGTATCAATATATACATTATTAGGGTCCTCACCCACAGGTACCACCTGTGGCATGCTTCATCATCAGACCCTCCCTCACACATATGAAATGTGTGAGTGGACTTGACGCGTTTGTAAGTGGAGTACTATGGTAACTGTGAGTGTAGGCAGGGAGTGAGGGTATGTTAAAATAATCTCCTAAACCTAAAATAATTTTTAATGGTATAAGTTTTGGGGCTAAATTTAGAAGGATAACAGGGGCACTCTTAGGTTTTCATGATCCTAGGTGTCTATTCGGTCGACATGTTTCAACCAATTTCACTGCCTTGAGAGGTCATATGGCTCTCTTCAGGACCTCAGTTTACCCTGCTAATTATAGTGAGCAGCTAATTAGATATTGTGCTATTGTATTATATTCAAAATTCAAAAGACATGCAGATTCATATACAGACCATACATGAAGGACCTTTTCCTCGTATGGTCAAAGATGTCTAAGAAAGTTTACCAACATCATAGGGAGTTTCAGGGATGGACTGTCCCTGTAGTCACACATTTGTCAAGGGTACGTGTCCGCTCAGCACTCGAGCAGTGTCCCTGTCTCACCATACCTAAAAAGTTTGACAGACTTTGTCTCTTGTTGGGGAAGTTAGGCCCCCAGGCATTCCAGGACATGCAGTTTAATGACATTAGACCAAATAATGGGATCGCCCTATCTGCTGTCAATAACACCCCTCAGAGCCTGGCTCCACTGCCGCCCCAGCATCCGCCCCACCAGCTCTCCCCCCAATCCCGCACCTGAGCTGTACAAACATATCACCAGCACCATGGAAAAAACAAAGAGAAGAACAAGAGAAAAAATAGCAAATGCTAAAGTTCCAAATTGGAAAGGAGTCCCCGTTTTGATGACTCCAGTAGTGAGTCCAGGACAGTGCCTGGCGCCCCGCATATATATTAATCACCAGACTCCAGACTTCATTTCATTGTCTGCATCTGGCCTAAAGTGGGCTGAGACCCCCGAACTGTGGAACTGGAAACCCCAGCTCACCCCGCACGGCCCCTGGACCTCTGGCGAGAGTCATATCTGCAAAGAAAATACCCCTCTAATTATACCTTCCCCTCTAGCACCATGGCCCGTGGACATAAGTCACCCGCCACAAGGTTCTACTTTGGAGGACCAACGATTTTTAGTGTTTTGATGCATTGTCACCCTTCTTGGTCATTTGCCAGGGTCTCACTGGGCACTGCTCCTGTGGTTGATCCAGGTGTTTCCCATCAGAAGTCATGGTCTGCTGTGATGTGGGCACCTCTAGGCCGTTCAGGGCTGCCACTCAATCTAATTCGGAGAAGTGACATTGCTTGTTTCCAAACTGGAAGGCGATGCCAAAGGGATAGGTCCGTCTATACTTGATCTGGTGTTCCAGCAATGCCACAGTCAATGGTCAAAACTGCTGCCAGCGACCTAACGTGGCTTGAGCCACATCTTAGAACAGCGAGCATGTTGCCCCCCTGGAAGGTAATAGAGTCTCTGCTTCTGGCTTTCCACTAAATGAGTTCCTTAATTTTAAAATAACGAATTTTGGCTAAATGTCTCTTGGACACTTGCTATTGCCTGGTGATCGCTGGCCCACCCTGTGGACTCATTCCAAACTAAGCTCAGGGCACTCATCAGCCAGGACACTGAAGAAGAGGCCACCATGAACGCCTCCAGGTCTAGCCACTCGCTTCCCTCCTCTAGGTCTAGCCCCTCGCTTCCCTCCTCTAGGCCCCTTACTCTTATATTGTCCCTGTGGGAGCGATTCTCCAAGTCTTCATATTTCAGTAGGGCGGCGTGCAACTGGTTGCTTATGCTACTAGACCCCTCTTCCAGAGGCTTTAGCCACTCCTCAAGCTCCTGGCATTTCGTCTCCAAATCCAAAGTACGGGCGCTCACTGAATCCACCTCGGCCTAGATCAAGACCAGCTTCAAACCCATATCAGAATGGAACGTGTAAAATGAGGCACCGATATCTGCCTTGATGTCTTCTCTGAGCGCCTTCTTCAACTCATGTAGCGTTTCTAGAAGATCCTTTCTGGTGAGCGCCATGTTGCCTTCTGCATGGGTGACCACCTCTTTCCCCACCCGAGATTCAGTGGGTGCGAAGTAACTGGAGACTCTATTAGCTTGGGTCTTTTTCGGTGGCATAGGGGCGGGGAACTTTGTCAGCGCGACTCCACTCTTGGGCATTGCAGAAGCAGAGCTAGGGTGTCTGGACTGGGAGTGGAGGAGCATTTATTTTCAGTCTGGTGTCAGGGCATCAAGCGGATCTCTAGAAAGACTTTTTTCATCATGCTATAACATGTCCATCGTGGTGCTCCAAGTGTCCTCAAAAAGTGGCTGTTTCAGTTGTGTGTCTGGGCCCCTCTGCTTTGCTGCCACAAGACAGCGGGCCCCCTCCAGTTAAAAAAAAGCTCCTTGAGCCACCTCAAACGTCTAATTGGGCAACACAGCTCACTGCGGGCCCATCGGGTGCCATCTTAGGGTCAGGCAGCAGCATATGTGCTTCAGTGGAGTCCCCCGACTTTCCTACCGCAGGGCCTCATAACAGTGTGGCGGGGGGCGCCTCAGGATTCTCTCCTCACTGCCGGCTCACATAGATAATCCCACCTGTGCAGTATCAGAGCTGGTGAGACTCCTCCTCCGCGATCTCCTCCGGTCAGGGGCCCCCCGCACTGCAGCCCGGCTTGAGGTCACCAGAACTCACACGTCAGCTCCCCTCTGCTCCACAGGAACAGGACAGTGCCATGGATCTCCCCACAGGTCCCTGGCAGCTTCCAGGTTCCCGGGTGGCTCGTATCTCGAGGGCAGCTCACCCCTCGAGGTGTTCAGCTGCCATCTTGCCCGCTCCGACACTGCTGCACTCCGGCCCGGGAATCTTCAAGAGCGCTGCTTCACCTGCCGGTCGTCTCATGGTTCCTGGTGTCTTCGACTTATCACATGCCTCTTGCCTGTATTTTAGGTGGCATGCCAGATCTTTCGGATGTCAAATGGCTCATTATGGCGGGGAGGAATGGAGCCTGCCCAGAACACATCTGTGTTGCTATGATTGCAGGCCACACCCCCTCCATCCTTCTTTTGCTCATCATGCCACCCCAGTTTGGACCCAGCCATGTGCAAATCAGTCTTGACCCTGCTACTTATGGAAACAGTCCATCCCGAACTGGCAGGCCAGGTCCTCCCTGTAGTGGAAGCAAGCCTCTTGGGGCTGGTTTTGGGCTATCACCCCTCATCAGCCAGGCTAGCTTGAATCCAGTGGCACAGCAAGCATGGGAGTAATGTCTGGGTACACCTTTGGACACTTAGGGCGAATATAGCAAACACAACATGATGATGGACGGAGTGCTGAAACATTTTAAATGCTCACCCCCAGTCAAAAGATCTGGGTTAAATCCATCCTTCTTTTCCTCACTAGGCCACCCCAGTTTGGACGCAACCATATGCAAATCAGTCTTCACCATGCTCCTCCGGGGAACAGTCCAGGCCCCCATGGGCTGTGCGGCCCACCTCCCTGGGCTGACATCGGCCCCAAGGACCATATACTTGGGGTCTGGCCACTTACAGGTGGGGGCTATGCGGCCCCCCTCCCCAGGCCGAATTGAGCCCCGGGTAACCAATCCCATTTAAAGTGGGTGCCTCCACGGCAACCACTCAACACTGGGACCATGGGGGAGCCTAACGACCCTGCGGTCCCTGCCTGCTCACCGCGTCCTGTAGGAGCCGGCATTGCTTTTGAAGAGAGGGAGCTGCTGATCATGCAGCTCCCTCTGTGCAAAAGCAATTCTGCTCCGCTTTCAGCAAGCAAGAGCATTTTAATGCTTTTGCTTGCTGAAAGCAGAGCAGTGTTTGCTATGGCTTGGCAGGTGCGATGAAGTTCCCACCAAGCCATTGCAAATAGCTATATCCTGGGGGTGAGCACCCCGGGACATAGCAGGAGCCTGCCCTGTGAGTTTGTGATCCCCAGGGACATCTATGTCCCCAGGAGGGTGGTGCACGCCCCCCCTTACTTTCATTTTTGCCAGGGACGTGGTGGTCCCTTGGACTGCAGGGGGAATGGGCAGCCCTCCGTATTTTTTAAAATTAAAGCCCCAGGGAGGTAGAGGGCCCACAGAGCCATGGGGGGTCTGCACCCCCCCAAATTGTATTAAGACATGAGCCCCAAGGAGGTTTGGTCCCCGGGGCACAGGGGGTCCAAGAGGCCCCAATATTTATATTTGGCAGTTGCATCAGGAACATAATGGTCCCCAGGCTCTGGGGGTCAGAGAGGCCCCCCATTTATAGTGCAATAAGCAATTGGGAGTTGGTGGTCCTCAGGGCAATATTAAGACCCAGGAGGGGGGCCTGTGTGCCCCCCTTCCTTAATACACAAATGTCCCCCGGACTTGGCCCACCCAGGGTCCAATTAGAAATTAATGTTTTTTTAACATTTTTTGCAGGATCCATGGATCCCACAGAATTTGTTTAAAAAAATGCTTTTGGACTCCTCCCCCGAGGCCAAGGGGGTTAGGGTATTTCTACCCTGCCCCCTTTTCTTTTTTTAAAATTTGTTTTGTGGGGCTCAGCTTCACGCGTAGTCCTAAGATGGCTACCAACCCTTCCTGGTTGAAGAGTTGGCAGTCAATCAAATTTCAGTAGGATTTTAGGATCCTATATATCTATATTTTTTAAACTTAAATATCTTTGAAACTATTGATCAGATTTACACTAAATCACAAAAAGCAAGCTTTATGGAACAACATCTAGCTGTCTGCCAAATTTGGTTTAATTCTGTTCAGTGGTTCAGGCTGTAGTCGTGCTAAAAAAAATGAAAGATCCTCATAGACATAAAATGGGAAAACGTGTTATGGGACCACCCCTTTTTTCTCGGCCCCCACTGCACGGATCACCCCAAAACTTTCAACACAGTGGATGAACCCAAAAGGGGTACTTATATTTATATACCATATTGGGAGGAACTAAAGTTATATTCAGATCAGAACTGATCCCCAGCGGTGTTGGCACCTGTTCCTAATGCTGTAGCAGGAGTTGCGAGCATATATATATATATATACATGTATATATATACATATTACCTACTGGCAGACGCCAGTAGGTAGTTATAGTTAGGACCTATTTTCCATAGGAAATCCGCAACATTCTATTTGGAATAACGTTGGCGCCGATTAACGAATCTTCGCGAAATTTTCCAAACTTTTGGCCAGCTCCAGTCCGCTCCTATCCTGAAAATTTCACGGTGATTCATCAAGCGGGGGCCGAGAAAAAAGGGGGGTCCCAAAACGTGTTTTCCCCATGCATTTTCCCATAGGACCTGTTGACGCAGCTACAGCCCGAACTGCTGAACGGAATTACACCAAATGTGGCAAAGAGGTAGTCCTCAGTTCAGACTCGTGTCTTTTGCTTAAATGGTGTAAATCCGTTCAGTAGTTCCTGAGAAAATTAGAGTTAAAAAGATAGATATATCTGGGCGGAGCCTAACCACACATCTCATCGTGAGATCTGATTGGCTGTCAGTACTTCATCCAAGAAGTGTTGGCAGCCATCTTGGGACCAATATACATGATAGCACCTCATTAAAAAGCATTGCAGTTAATAGAAGGTTTTAAGACTTTAGTTACATTATCAATTATTTGTTGATGGTACCATACTCATTTTAGGCATTGTGGTGTGTTCTAAGGTGATTTTACCATGTGAAAAAGCCTTCTGCTGTGATATCATGAATCATGTTTGAGAGAAAACTATTTTCTCATGCTTTTCCCACAGAGGATTGGAAGGTGATCTATAAGCTAAACTGAGAGCATATTTTCTGTAAATTCACATTATCTTTCTCAGTCATGTGAGAATGAAGTCTGACATTCTCAGAAAAGCATGTACATCCAACAAGGGCAGCGACTGTCAGTTGATTCCTTTGTGTTCTACTGCAGCTTCCCAGCGTTTTCTAAAGAACAACTAGAGCGCTAACAGTCCTACTTATGACAAACGTATTGCACACCTAAAGCCATCTTGATTGGAATAAAGTGCTAACTCTTAAAACATTTAATTTAAAAAGGAACAAAATGAGGGGGTTCATTTTACCATAGAAAGTATGATTAGTGCTGCAGAAAGAAAAATTAGGGCACATTTTGACTTCTCAAATCCTCTTCTATTTCATAAAAAAATTCTGACATGCAGACTGAAACATGCACTTTTAATACCAGCAGCAGACTTCCCTGGTGAGCAGTAGCTTTACTACAGTGATCTAATGAGCAACTAGAGTGCTAACATTCAGAATTTATGGCAAATGTGTGAAACATCTGAATGCCTTCTTGATGGAACCAAAGTAAAAAACTGAAAGTATTTCCTACTGAGGAGACTGCAGTAAATGAGGAAATTAGGAAACTTCATAACAAATAAATCTCCCAAGATGGCCACCAGAGACAAAAGAGCCCAAATGTAGCCCAAATATCACCCAGATGTAGCCCAAGTATAGCCCAATGACAGAATGTCCCAGAGTGTTCTTAAGAACAACTAGAGCACTTACTGTCTTACTTATGACAAAAGTATGGCACACCTGAAGCCAGCTTGATTGGAATAAACTGGTAACACTTAAAACATTTAATTTAAAAAGGAACACAATGAGGGGGTTCATTTTGCCATAGAAATTATGATTAGTGCTGAAGAAAGAAAAATTAGGGCACATTTTGAATGACTTCTCAAATCCTCTTCTATTTCATTAAAAAATTCTGATATGCAGACAGAAACATGCACTATTAATACCAGCAGCAGACTTCCGTGGTGAGCAGTAGCTTTACTACAGTGATCTAATGAGCAACTAGGGTGCTAACATTCAGAATTTATGGCAAATGTGTGACATATCTGAATACCTTCTTGATAGAATCAAAGTAAAAAACTGAAAGCATTTCCTACTGAGGAGACTGCAGTTAATGAGGAAATTGGGAAACTTCATAACAAATAAATGTCCCAAGATGGCCACCAGTGACAAAAGAGCCCAAATGCAGCACAAATATCACCCAGAAGTAGCCCACATATAGCCCAATGACAGAAGTGTGCAAAACACTTATTTTTTGTGTATTTGCAGTTTTATATAGTGCAGACTTGTCAGGTATTGGAGTTCTTTACATGAGCATTGGTTACATCACACAAGATCAAATTCATATTGGTTGTAGACATTGGTAGATTAAGTGATTTTACCAGAATCACAGAATGTTGAGCTGAATCAGAAACTCCAACCTGGTTCCCCAGTTGCAAAGACTGCAGCTCTGGAAATAACACCACATCCTCTACCCTAGGTGCAACATTTAATCAAGTGGTCAACTGGATAAAAAAACATAAAGATTACAAATAATGTAAAAGTTCTTTGTCGCTATTTGAAAACTCAGGAAATATGTCCTCATTTTAGTTTTTTAGAGAACTAACCATAATTTTGATGCAAATAAGACCCTCTCATATACGTAATTTCTAAAGGAAATGCTGTAGGTATTACAGTTTTGATTACATCATGATGGCGTCAGGCGTTCCACACTTTTGTAATAAATATAGAATGTTAGCAATCTAGTTGTTCATTGGGATACTGTTGAGAGGCAGAGGCCAGGGGCACAGACTCTGAAAATTGAAGGCAGTTAGGAGAGTGCAGAGGCAACAATTTGACCACACTGGGCAGGCAGGAAGGGCTGTGGCAGCACAACAGACTATGGAGGGCAGTGGAAAGGGGGGCAGGGGCAACAAACCAACAATACAGGACTGGCAAGAGAGGCTGTGGCAATATAATAGACCATTGTGGGCAGAAGGAAGAGGCAGTGGTAGTTCAGCCATACATGCCAACAGACCCGTTTCAGCCAGGAAACGTCCAATGTTTTTAAGCTCAAATGGGCTTTATTTGATCTGTATCCTGTCTACAATCTCCTCTTTTTCAATGTAACTCAAAGGGGAAAATAAATACCCCAGTTTTTTTTCCAAATCTCCCTCATACCAAGTTCAAAATGTTCGCAAGTATGGTACATTGGATCATGGTAGGCAGGAGGAATTGGGGTAGGGACATGGACTCGGATAACAGAGGACAGGAGGGACATGGAGAGGTGCACCAAACTGACCCTACAGGGCAGGCATCAGGGTTTGCAGCAGCACAATACACCACACAGGGCATGCGGGATGGGAGTGCAGCACAACAATCCACAGAAAGCAATAGGGAGGGGACAGGACCATGCACATGGACAACAGAGAACAGAGGGGTAAGAGGCAATGTTAGCTAGCTGACCATAATGGACAGACAGGAGAGAAGGCTGCAGCATAACAGACCATAAAGGGCAGGGGGACAGATCAGGGGCATTACAATGGAACAGACAGGCCAGGAGGGGGGGAATAGGGGTCTGCACATGGAAACAGAGGGCTGGGGGCAAGGGGGCAGGGCAGGAGCAGCAAGATGACCATGGAGGTCAGGCAGGATAGGCACTAGAAACAAGACACACCATGGAGAGCAACAGTGAGACTATGATTGCATACACACAGACCATGGAAGGAAGGTGGGAGGGGGTCAGGGGCAGCAAGCTGAACACACAGGGAAGGTAGGAGGGGCCATGGCAGCACAGAAGACCATGCATGGCAAGCGGGAGGGTTAGTGGCAGCACAATTGCTATGATGGGCAAGATGGGTGCAGGGGCATGCACAAAGGACCATGGAGGATAGAAGGGAGGGTCAGGACCTGGGCACAGACATGAGAGTTCAGGGGAAGGGGCCTCACAACAGACCGCGCGGGCAGGCAGGAAGAGCAGTTGCAGCACAACAGACCGGGGAGGGCAGAAGGGTGTGGCAGTAAAATGGACCATGGAGGACAGGAGGAAGGGGATAGGGGTATGGCATGTGGACAGGCAGGGTGGAGGTGGCAGGGACAGCTTACAGTCATCTGACAATGCTAGGCAGGTGGGAGGGGAGTGGCAGCTCAACAGAACCCTCAGAGTAGATAGAAGTGGCAGGTCCATGGAACATGGTGGGCAAAAAGGATGGAGCAGGGGCATGCAAAAAGACATCGGAGGGCAGGGGGAAGGAGAATAGGGGCAGCAAGCTAAGCACAGAGGCTAAGCAGGAGGTCAATGATGGGCCATAGAATTGGGCAATGGAGGGCAGGAGGAGTGGACTGGTACATCATGCTAAATGGAGGGCAGTGGCAGCACATCAGACCATGAATGGCAGGAGGGAGGAGGCTAGTCCATGGATTCAGACAACAGAGGATAGGGAGGAGGTGGATGGGGCAGCAAGCTAACTGTTCAGAGAAGGTGGGTATTAGGAACTTTATTGTTTTTAAAATGTGTGTCTGTGCGTACTACTTAAAATATGAACAAGTATGCAGCATAATCTCACTTTTATTCAGGAAGAAGAGGACGTTTGTGACTGTGACTCCTGTCTCACTTGGCAGAAACACCCCCTGACCCTCCACCCCCCATGGCAAAATGTAATGCCCGTGAAAAGGGTAGGTGGACACAGTGTTATATAGAACATAGTCCTGAGAGCACGATTGAAAATGAAAACTAGATATAGTATATGGTATAAACTATGCACCAAAAAGTGTGATATAAGATGAACCGGCCCTGAAATATAATATGCAATACATTGTGCGCAATGACAGATTCATTGGAGAGCGCGAGATAGCACAGGCACTAGCGCGTGCTATGCGATATGCGCCTTGGAGTGTAATATGCACAGGGCAGTGTTGTGTAACCTAACTAGTCTCTAAACTTGTAATATAAAATATGTGCTGGGGAGTGTAACGTTGCATATGCACTGTGACAAAGATATGGATCCCAGATTATAATATGTATGGCATAGCGCTGTGCGTTATAACATAGGCATCGAGGAAGGCACATTAGATGGGGCAATATAACCCATGCGAAGGCAAGTGTGGCATGACATATTCACGGGGTGGTGTTACAGTGCACATGGGCTAGAGAGTGTCATAGCATACGCACTAGCTGGTGGAATACAACACAGAGGTGTGTGGCACTCGGTGGGCACTGGTGGGTGTAACACAGCATTGGGCTCAGCCAGGAGCATGCTGTGACTCTCAAGTGAGGTTCGTCTCCTTTCCAGAGAGTAAAATAAAAAGTATTACACATCCGGCGGTGGATGTGTGTTTTATTAACCGTGAGGGGGGTTTCTTGCATAGTTTGGTCACATTTTTGTCTAATCCCCTTTGAATGGCTTGGTGTGCGTGTGTATTAAATGTGCCTGTCAATAGCTACCCATGTTTGTATAAATAAATGACAAGGGTGTCTACTTGGAGAGTACCCACCGGCAGGGGCGCCGGGATTAGGCACGGTAGAGCGTCAGACACGTCAGAGCTTCACTAGCGATGTAAATACATTCCACGTGGATTCATTGTATGCATAGTTGCCTTTTAATGAATATCACGCAAATCGTCATGGTGATAGGTACATACGGTTTGTCCAGCATGTCCTAGGTGTTTCTATAAATATATATATTTTTTTAAATAATAAAAAACAAAGGCCGGCCCTGGGGGATGGGGTCCCCGGGGCCATATGTGGCCTGAGGAGGGGGGCAACGCAGTCCCCTCCTAAAGAACAAAAAAAAAAAAGGCCACAACCCGGGGTTTGGGGTCCGATTAAGGCCTTGGAAGGGCCAAATACATTTAAAAAAAAAAAAAAAATTAGGGGGCAGGGCCTGGGGGATGGGGTCACCAGGGCCAATAAATTAGAAAAAGAAGGGGGGCCACACAGCCCTCCTTTGAAAAAACACTTAAATAAATGAAAGACCGGCATCGCGCCGGAGGCCACGCCCCCTCCTTGCAGCACTCTGCAAACGTGCCCCCTGTAAGTTGGGGAATGAATTCCCCTTCAATACTGAGGGTCCCTGAGGGCCAACTAGCCCAACAGGTATCTCCAGTATGAGCCAGGGAGCTGCGTTGCAGACAGGTGTTCTGAGGCCATGCCCCTTTTTACACCTCTATGCAACGCAGCTCTGTGGTGCTTACTGGAGGTACCTAGTGGGCTAGTTTGACCCTAGGGACCCTTAGGATTCAAGGCGACTTAATCTCTCAACTTAGAACGGCCACAGGGCGCGTTAACACAGTGGTGAAGGAAAGGGACGGGGCCTGAGGTGACGTGTGCAAACACGCCCTGTGGCGCGTTTTAAGTTGGGGAAATAATTTCCTTTCAATCCTGAGGGACCCTGGGGGACAACTAGCCCACCAGGTGCTTCCAGTAAGCACCACTGCTCTGCGTTGCAGAGAGGTGGTGCAGGCCGTGCCCCTTTTTACACCTCTCTGCAATGGCGCTTACTGGACGTACCTAGTGGGCTATTTTGCCCCTAGGGACCCTCAGGATTCAAGGGGACTTAATCTCCCAACTTAAAAAACGGCCACAGGGCGTGTTTACAAAGTAGGGAAGGGAGGGGATGGGGCCTGAGGTAACGTGTGCAAACACTCCCTATGGCGCGTTTTAAGTTGGGGAAATAATTCCCCTTCAATCCTGAGGGCCCCTGGGGGCTAACTAGCCCACCAGGTGTTTCCAGTAAGTGCCACTGAGCTGCGTTGCAGAGAGGTGGTCCAGGCCGTGCCACTTTTTTACACCTCTCTGCAACGCAGCTCTGTGGCGCTTACTGGAGGTACCTAGTGGGCTAGTTGGACCCTAGGGACCCTCAGGGTTCAAATGAACTTAATCTCCCAACTAAAAACGGCCACAGGGCGTGTTTACACAGTGGTGAAGGGAGGGGACGGGGCCTGAGTTATTGTGTGCAAACACGCCCTGTGGCGCGTTTTAAGTTGGAAAAATAATTCCCCTTCAATCCTGAGGGACCCTGGGGGCCAACTAGCCCACCAGGTGCTTCCAGTAAGCGCCACTGTGCTGCGTTGCAGAGAGGTGGTCTAGGCCGTGCCCCTTTTTACATCTCTCTGCAACGCAGCTCTGTGGCGCTTACTGGAGGTACCTAGTAGTCTAGTTGGACTCTAGGGACCCTCAGGATTCATGGGGACTTAATCTCTCAACTTAAAACGGCCACAGGGCGTGTTTACACAGTGGGGAAGGGAGGGAAGGGGCCTGAGGTGACGTGTGCAAACATGCCCTGTGGTGCGTTATAGGAGGTAGTTTTAATCCCCTGCCCTATTATATACTAGGGGCTTACAGAGGAGGTCATGCTAATCACAGGGGGACCCCAACACATAGTGTTCCCTAGTGTATGTAGGTGTTTTGACTGTATTCTGAGTGTCTTTTAACATAGCACTGGCTCTAGGACTGGTTAGTCAGACTCAGTTACCACCAGTATCCGTCTGAAAAAGTTGAGGGTTTAGGATGATTTTGCAACAAGGCTTCTTTCTGCTCTTCTGTTTGTTCTTTCTGCACGTTATCCTTCTTCCTGCACTTTTCTTCGTCTTTGAGGACTTCTGTTGCTTCTTTCTGCATTTCTTTTTTTTCTTTCTGTGCGTTTTTTCTTCTTTCTTCACATGTCCTATCTCTGTAGGCATAGTTAGAAATTAGCATTTAAAAAACCTTTGAAATACACTGAAAAAAACATAGGTTTCAGGCACGTTATAGTTAGGAATAAGCATTTAAGAAACCTTAGAAATTCACTGAAAAAACCATAGGTTTCAGGGGCGTTATAGTTAGCTGGACTTTTCACTCATACAAAACCATTGAAATTCCCCGTTATAGTTAGTTCAGCTAACTATAACTCCTGCGCCCGCAATGCACTGCTGATGATGTCACATATTACATCACTCATGACATCACTGATGACATCTCAAATGGCATCACTGATGACATCATCCTTGTGATAGAGTGGCAGACCTCCTCTTCCCCTAATTTAACCTTTGATACACACATTCAAAAATATAAACTAAAAATTTCAAAACAATGGACATACCAATACCAGTTACAACAACCTATTGAGTAATTCTAAGATCCACATACACATCCACTCATTCACCAACAGTCCTATACAGTCACTCATACATGTACTCACTCATCATATGTACTCATACACCTATACATCCTGTTACACAACACCACTCATCCATAGAGTTACTCACACACATAGTCACTCATGCTAATAAAGATTCAAACATCCATTTACTTGCATATAGTTATACACACACCACCACACTTACTTCTACAGAAACTTACACATACTTAGTCTTTTAAACAATCACTTATTCATACAGGAACTCTTCCAATCTCTCACTCTCACATATACTCACTTATATACACCAATAGTCACATATACTAGTTTAAAACATATGTAGTTACTCAGAAAGACACTATTGAGACAGGCATTCACTCACTAACATACCCATGCACACACTCATCCACCCATACAGTCCTGCACACATGCTGTCTTCAACACACATACAAACAGTGAGTCACTCATTCATGCACCTATGCACTACATAATACCCCCCCATCGAACCATACAGACACTCAGACACTCATACTGATACTCAAAAAACAACTAATAACCTATATAGACACTCATGTAGCTACTCACCAACCCATGCAGCCACTTATACACAAAGTGAGAGACTGATACAGAGATTTACATATTTAAACATTACTCACTAAGCCATGTATTCACTAAGATACACTTAGTCAGTTATACAATCAATTTTTCAAAAACAAATCATCCATTTAGACACTTATATACCCATTTATTCTTCCATCGACCTTGAGATATACATATATAAAACATATGTAATTTTCAGAAAAACACACATTCACTTGATGATGTCATCAGTGATGTCATCAGTGATGGCATTTGAGATGTCATCAGTGATATCATGAGTGATGTCACTGACCATGTCATGAGTGATGTAATATGTGATGTTATCAGCAGTGCATTGCGGACGTGCGAGTTATAGTTAGCTGAACTAACTATAACGGGGGAACTTCAATGGTTTTGTACGAGTGAAAAGTCCAGCTAACTATAACGCCCCTGAAACCTATGGTTTTTTCAGTGAATTTCTAAGGTTTCTTAAATGCTAACTCCTAACTTATAACGTGCCTGAAACCTATGGTTTTTTCAGTGAATATATATATATATGTATGTATATATATATATATATATATATATATATATATATATATATATATATATATATATATATATATATACAAAACCAGAGAAATTCAACAGTATAACTTACACCCTTGCAATACACTGCTTATGACCTCACATATTACATCACTCATGACATGGACAGACTCAACTAATGACATCACTGATGACTTCTCAAATGACATCACTGATGACATAATCCAGGGATTGTGAGTGTTTTCTAAATGTTACTGAGTGTTAAACATAAATACAAATGTAAGTGGCTGTGGGAGTGCCTGTATAGGTGAGTGAGCAGTTGTGTAATGGTGTATGGAAGAGTGTGTGGGTATTTGAGAGACTGTATACATGAATGAGTGGGTATGTACTATTTTTATGGTTGAGCAAGTGTGTGTGCCAGTGGGTGTATCAGTGAGAGGCTGTGTGAGTATCTGTATGGGTGAGTGAGTGGGTGTGTATGTGGATTTAATGGTGAATGAAATGGTGAATAAGTAGCTGTATGGGTGAGTGTGCAGGTGTGTCAGTGTCTGTAAATTGTAAATGAGAGGGTGAACGATTGGTTGAATGGGTGACTCAGCAGATACATATTTTTCTGTATGGGTGAGTGACAGGGTACGTGAGTGGCTCTAGGGGTGCAGAAATGGGTGTATAAGTGGGTGTATGGGTGAGTGGATGGGTTTGTGAGTGGCTTTATGGGTGAGTAAGTGAGTGAGAGAGAGGTTGTATGGGAGAGTATGTGCTTGTCTCAATGACTGTATAGGTTAGTGAATACATGTGTGAGTATATTTATGAGTGAGTGGGTGTATGTGTGAGTAACTATGGATGAGTGAGTGGGTGTGTGAGTGACTGTATGGGTGAGTGAGTAGGTGTGTGTGGCTGTATGGGTGACTGACACAATGCGTGAATGGCTGTACCGGTGTATAAGTGGGTGTTTTATTGTATATATGACTTGTAGTGTGAGTGGTGTATTTGTAGTGAATAGTTGCATGAGTGGCTGTATATTTGAGTTAGTGGTTGCGCTACTGGCTGTATGGGTGAGCTGATATATATGAGTGGATCTATGGATCAGTGAGTAGGTGTGTGAGTGTTTGGCTATCTGTGAATAGGTATGTCAGTGGTTGTATGAAAGTGGGAATATGAGATGTTGTATGGGGTGTAAGTGGGTATGTGAGTGATTCTGTAGATGATGTCATCAGTGATATCATCAGTGATGTCATGTGATGTGTCATCAGTGATGTCATTTGAGCTGTCATTAATGATGTCATGAGTGATGTCACTGACCATGTCATGAGTGATGTAATATGTGTAGTGATACAATGTGTGATGTCATAAGCAGTACATTGCAAAGGCGTAAGTTATAGTTAGCTAAGCTTACTATAACTGTAGAATTTCTCTGATTTTGTATGAGTGAAATACGAGCCTAACTATAACATCCTTGTAATCTTTATTTTTTTAAAGAATTTCTAATGCTTTTTTAATTCTATTTCCTAACTATAACGTCCTTGCAACCTTTGTTTTTTTCACTAAATTTCAACATTTAAAAAAAAATATTTCCTAAGTATATCCTGTTGAGTTTTAATTTCTGTGAAAGGAACATCGTGCCAGAATGAATTCTGCCCTGTGTATTTATCCAAGAAGAGGCCACGGTTTTGTGCAACACCACTACCCAAATGGAGTACTTTCTACTCGCTAACTAGTAAGTGTTACCCAGTTGGGTAAATGTATAGTGCATCTCCTACACTACAGCTGTGTAAAGAATGCAGAGGAAATATCTCCAATGACCTTGTGTGTCTGTAACTTTGCCAAATGATTGTTGCTCGAGGGTTTTCAACAGCTACATTTAAAAGGTGGAACTGCAGTGAAAACACACTTGGATTATTTGTACTTTACAAAAGTAAGAGCTTCTTTGGTAGAGATGCAATTGTATTCCTAGAAATCAAGAGCCTGTCTGCAAAATCAGTGGGAAACCCGCTCGGGGGGCCTTTTAGTAAGCTGTACATCAATCTGGCAAAAGGGCAGGAAGACGATGCATACCACTAATGTATATGGGGCAGGGCCAAAGGTGTGGGGCTTCTAGGCAAATTTACATACATCTAGTCTTAACAAATTAAACACAATCTATTGTTTCAGAAGCAGATGATAAGAAAGAACCCCCTCGCCACATAAAATATGTGAGATATTGCGCATGAGACAAACAAAGATGCAAACACCTCCATTGTGAATTACAGATAACTTTTCGGTGGAAATGCAGTGAAAACAAACTTGCTTTCCCTTGGCCATGTGTACAAAGCTAGGATGATTAGGTCTTCACAGGAGTGGAGTTTCAATGTGGGCACAGATCTGTAACTGCTTCCCATTGAGATTTCATTTCTGTGAAATGAGTTTAGTGTCAGAATGAAACCTGCCCTGTGTATTTATCCAAGAAGACGCCACCATTTTGTGAAACACCTCTACCTAACTGGAATACTTTCTACTGGCTAATTAGTAAGTGCTGCCTTGTTGGCTAAAAGAATAGTGCATCTCCTACACTACAGCTGCATAAAGGACACAGAGGAAATGTCTGTAACTTTGCCAATGTGATTGATCCTCAAGCGCCTTCACCAGATAAATGTACATGGTGGAACTGCAGAGAAAACACAAATGGATTATGTTTACTTTACAGAAGCATGTGCTTCTTTGTTTGCTGGATATGTGGGCCTACTTTTTTAATAGGTGGGGCTGCGTGGACCCCCTCCTTTCTTCAGAATGGCAGCCCTATGGAGGTGGTGGTCCCTGGGGCCAAGAATGAACTTGGAGGGAGGGTCATGTGACCCCCTCCCTTTTAAAAATACAGAAAGCCCTGGGGAGGTGGAGGGCCCAGTGGTGCGGGGTCCATCTGGCCCCTCACCTCATTTTTAAAATAGCCCTGGGTAGGTGGTGTTCACTGTGGCCCGGGGGTACCGTGTGCCCCTTGCAACATTTAACATATGAGCCTCAGGGAAGTGGTGGTCCCCAGGACACAATTAAGCCCCAGGATGGGGGTCCCGTGTGCCCTCTTCTTTTTACTTCCTGCATGCCCCGGGGACTTGGCCCATCCAAGGACTAAACCTTACAGAAGTACAGGAGCCAAAACGTCTTTTTTTTTTTTAAGTTTGTGCGGGGGGAGCTGCAGATCGGGTGCAGCTCCCGCTGAAAATTAAAACAAATAAATCATTTTTTTGCCCTGTCCGGGACCCTGCGGGACACTCCCAAGAGGCCTACGGAGTCAGGGGTTTCCTACCTTGCCACTTCTCTTTATTTTATTCTATTTTATTTTTGGGACTCTGCTTCAGCTGAGTCCCAAGTTGGCTGCCAACACTTCCTGGTTGAAGCATTGGCAGCCAATCACATTTCAACATGGGGACTGTTGGATCCTCCGAAGATCCGCGTCCCTATACATAAAAATTTTAATTTCTTTTAATACTTCCATAACTACTGAATGGATTTGCACCAAGTCAGAAAAGGCCACTTCTCTGGACCAATATCTACCTTTCTGCCAAATTTGTTGTAATTCCGTTCGGCATTTTGGGCTGTAGTTGTTTCTAAACTTCCTATGGAAATTAACATGGGAAAAGCAAGTTTTGCCCCCCCCCTTTTTAGGCCCCACTTGATGGATCACCCTGAAGCTTTCCATGCAGGGCTAAATTCACCGGGGCACTTTTTGGGGATAATTTTGTGAAGATTTGTCAACCAGTGCCAGAGATATAGGCAAGTCAGAAAATGATTTTTCTATGGGAACTAGATCCTAACTATAACTACCTACTGGCGACCACCTGTAGGTTTTATATATATATATATATTATCTACTGGCGGTCGCCAGTAGGTAGTTTTAGTTAGGACCACGTTCCATAGGAAAAACATTTTTTCACGTGCTTATAACTTTGGCGTCGTTTGACGAATCTTTATGAAATTTTCCAAAATGTTTCTCTATTGTGATCAGCTCCTACCTTGAAAGTTTGGGAGTGATTGGTCAAGGGGGAGCTGAGAAAAAAGGGGGGGGGGGGTCCCAAAACGTGTTTTCTCAATGCATTTTTTATAGGAAACTTTAGACAAGGCTACAGGTCAAACTGCTCAACGGAATTACGCCAAATTTGGCAGGGAGAACGGTCTTGGTCCAGAAAGCACGCTTTTGTTGAAATGGTGTAAATCCGTTCAGTAGTTTTTGAGATATTAAAGGAAATAAATATATTATATCTGGGCAGAGCCTAACTCCTGAGCACGAGCTTGCCTCTGATTGGCGGCTAATTCTTCAAACCAGGAAGTGTCCTCTGATTGGCTGCTAACACTTCAAACCAAGAAGTGTTAGCAGCCATCTTGTGCCTCGCATCGAGTGAAAATATAAAACAAAGGTGCCGGGGGCAATTTAATATACCGGAGCTCTGTCTGTGCGAGATATCCCTTTCACGCTCCCTCTGCCCACATCACCAGCTTGTGGCTATGCCTTTAGAAGGCAGTCTGTCGACTCGCAGCTCTCTACCTTTGCGAGCTAGTACGCTGCTGTGCCTCTTTGCGAGTGGACGCGCCACATTTGGCAGGGAGAAAGGTCGTGGTCCAGAAAGCACACTTTTGTTTATACCCTTTCATGCTCCCTCTGCCCACATCACCATCTCGCAGCTATGCCTTTAGAAGGCAGTCCGTCGGCACGCAGCTCTCTACCTTTGCGAGCTAGTACACTGCTGTGCCTCTTTGCGAGCGGATGCACCACAGTTGGCAGGGAGAAAGTTTGTGGTCCAGAGAAAGCATGCTTTTGTTTATACCCCTTTCACGCTCCCCCTGCCCACATCACCAGCTTGCAGCTATGCCTTTAGAAGGCAGTCCGTCGGCTCGCAGCTTTCTACCTTTGCGAGCTAGTACGCTGCTGTGCCTCTTTGCGAGCGGACGCGCCACATTTGGCAGGGAGAAAGGTCGTGGTCCAGAAGGCACGCTTTTGTTTAAATTAGGTAAATCCGTTCAGTAGTTTTTGAGAAATATCATATTGTACAGATATCGATATTTGAGAATTCTGACATCTGATTGGTTGAGGCGTTACGAGCACAAGCTTGAGGCTCATTGGCTGCGAACTGTTGAGACTAGGAAGTGTTGGCAGCCATTTTATGATTCAGTCCGTCAGCTCGTATCTCTCCGTAGTTCTACCTCTGCGAGGCAATACTGAAAATATACCGGAGCTCTGTCTGTGCAAGATTCCCGTTTCATGCTGCCTCACCCCACATCACCACTTCGCAGCTATGCCTTTAGTAGCCAGTCCGTCGGCTCGCAGCTCTCTACCCTTGCGAGCTAGTACGCTGCTGTGCCTCTACCTCTGCGAGCTAGTACACTGCTGTTCCTTTGGGAGCGGACGGCCTGTAGTTCTCCCTCTGTGAGTCGAGCCCATGGGCCGCAGCTGTCCCTCTGCAAGCCTGGGTGGAACTGTTGATAAGTCACACTATATGAGGATTGAAAAGCCATTTTGTGAATCAGTCCGTCAGCTCGCATCTGTCCGAGGCAACTCTGAAAACATACCGGAGCTCTGTCTGTGTGAGATACCCCTTTCACGCTGCCTCTCCCCACATCAGCAGGTAACTCACCCTCTTCCCACATCACCAGCATACCCCCAACAACCTTCTTGGGCCTGCAAGTCTCCCTTTGCCAACCACCGGTCGGCTCGCAGGTCTTCGGGTGCGACTTCTCGGGCCCGCAGTTGTATCTGTGAAGCCAAGACTGGAAATATACCACAGGTCTCTCTCTGCGATATACCTCCTTCACGCTCCCTCTCCCCACATCACTGTTCCTCAGCTATCCCTTTGGAAGCTGACGGCCCACACCTTTCCCTATACCTGTTGGCCCGCAGCTGTTCCTCTGCAAGCTGGCCCGCAGCTCTCCCTCTGCAAACTGACGGGCTGCGGCCCTCCCTCTATGAGCCAGCCAGTTGGCTCACAGCTCTTCATCTACAAGCCAGTCCGCCGGCTTGCAAGTCTCTGAGAACAGATGCAATAGAGCCAATGATCATGCAGGTCAGACACCCAACACTGCTCTGACATCCCCCAGCAGCAGCTCCTTGTCTGCCATCCCCCCACCCCAACCCCCCACAAACAAATGTGACAGTCACATTAGGTAATCTGGAACGTAACATATTGGCTAATGTCGTACAATTATTAATGAGAAGATGCTTGTGAGGTTGGACAAATAAGAATCTTAGCCATGTATGGATTTACATATAAAACATTTTTATTTAAACAAAAGAACAAAATAAAAGTAGGTACAGGTATGGCGTGTCATCCCTCGACAATTTGTGACTCACAGCCTGCAAGACAAAAAGAAAGATAAGATGGTGCATCATGCGTCCAGCAAAGGATAGAGAGAAAGAGTGAGAGAGAGGAAGAGAGAGAGAAAGAAAGAAAGAGTGAGAGAGAGAGGAAGACAGAGAAAGAGTGAGAGAGAGAAAGAGAGAGAGAAAGAGTAAGATATAAAGAAGAGAGAAAGAGAGAAACAGTGTAAGAGAGAGGAAGAGAGAGAAAGAGTGAGAGAGAGGAAGAGACAGAGAAAGAGAGAAAATGTGAAGAGAGAGAAAGGAAGAGATAGAGAATAAGAGAGAGAAAGAGTGTGAGTGATAGAAAGGAAGAGATGGAGAGGGAGAGTGAGTGTTGACACTGGAGAAAATCTTCACAGCTCACCTTTCTGCCACCGGTGTGTCTCCAACCACGTGCCGGGATATAATGCAGCCCTCAAGTTTAGTCATCTGAAACATAGTATAGAAACAGTGATGGCAGAGTACATACAACTGCACACGCATAATTCTCTGTTTCACCCATGCGCACTCAGGCTGCTGCACTCCATCGACTCCCACTGCCCAGAGGTGTCTGCCCGCTGCTGCGCACCCAAGCTATTGCACCCCATCCACTCCCACTGCCCGGAGATAACTGCCTGCCGCTGCGCAAACAAGCCTCTCTGCTCACCTTCCGCCACCGGTGTGTGTCGAAGAGGGTCCACCATATGCTGAAGCAACCTCCTCACCCATTGTGTACACGCTGTGAAGCGGAGTTCAGGATGCAGGGTGAGTGTTGATTGCAGGATGGCCACGCATCATCACAGGCCTGCTAGAACAAAAAGAAAGATAAGATTGTGCATCATGCGTCCATCAAAGGAGAGAGAGAGAGAGAGAGAGAGAGAGAGAGAGAGAGAGAGAGAGAGAAAGAGGGAGAGAGAGGAAGAGAGACAAAGAAAGAAAGAAAGAAAGAGTGAGAAGAAGACAGGGAGAAAGAGTGAGAAAGACGAAGAGAGAGAGAAACAGTGAGAGAGAGGAAGAGAGAGAGAAAGAGTGTGAGAAAGAGGAAGAGAGAAACAGAAGAAGAGTGAGAGAGATAGAGAAAGAGAGAGAGAAAGAGTGAGAGAGAGAGGAAGAGAGAGAGAAAGAGAGAAACAGTGTGAGAGAGAGGAAGAGAGAAATAGAGTGTGAGGGAGAGAAAGGAAGAGATGAGGAGGGACAGTGAGTGCCCACACAGTGGACAAAACCCTCACATCTCACCTTTACACCACCGCTATGTCTCCAACCACGTGCCGGGAGCTAGTGGAGCCCTCAAGCTCCCACATCTGAAACATAGTACAGAATCAGGAATGGCAGAGTATATACGACTGCGCACGCCTAAATTGCTGTCCCGCCTTTGTGCATCCAGGCTGCTGCACATCATCCACTTCCGCCACCCAGAGGTGTCTGCCCACCCCTGCACACCCAGGCCTCACTGCTCACCTTTTCACAGACAAGGCACCCCCCACATCATGCAGCCCCGCTCCACAGCCACAAGGTCTCACATTTGGTGCTGCGTCTTGATTTTACCATGGCAGAGGACATACCAGTGCACCCACAATCATCACAGGTTGCACACCCGCTCAGCCCTTGTGGTGCCATTAACTCAGTGACCAGTGTGGCCACGCAAGTGGCGGTAAGCCCCCGCTGTTTGATGGCTCAGGCCTACACTGCGGTCCAGCAGGGCACACAAAACATGAGCTGTCTGGACTACCGAGATGGGCGATCATTGCAGGCTGCACACCCGCTCAGCACTTACAATGCCCCTACCTCAGTGGACCGAAATTCATTGTCCCGTGGCGGTGTGCCTGTGCCAAGCGCAGTGCATCCGGTGCACCAAGTCTGAAATGGAAATGGAGTGGCGCATGTGCGTCCGGTCATTTTTATTGGCAGGGTCACGTGTCCTGTGATGCCTAATATTGATGGGTGTGGTGTGGGTGTAAACCAGCCGTCAGCAGATCAGTACAATGAAAAGCAGGGCCATATAGCGTTGTTGTCCCTCCCTGTTTGTGTAAACGAATTGGGCTGGCCTGGCATATACCAGTCCTGCGTGAGGCTGTGAACAATGACTCTGGAGCTCTGGGCATGGTTCCGTCCTGGGCTGTATGAGGAATCAATTGATGCGGTTGTCCCTGTTGTAGTGGTGCCGCCACCCAGGCCACAAGTGCCAATGTGTCACCCTGTACTCTTGGTATTCTGTGCATTATTATTGGTGGGTGACTTGCATTCTTCACACATGTTTGGTTGCCACATCCCGCTACATTCAGCTATTGTGTGGCTGAGGGGCCATGCCATTTTTGGAAGGTCCACTGTCCTGTTGTGCGCTGCCTCAGTGGTAGTAGTGGGGGTGGCCCGGGGGGAGGTCCTGAGGGCAGTGGGTTATGTACCCTTCTTGGGTGTCGGAGGTGCATGAACAGTAGCTCTATGACATGTGTTGGTCTTCAGATGTGATTCAGGGCTGGGCTCCCTTTCACACTGTAGATAGTCGTCCTACTTTACACCAGTAAAAGGCAGATGTTACATTCCTACTGCTAACGCAGCTTATCGCCTGTTTTTGGAATGCACCGCAGATTTGGCTGCTCATTGAAAATATCGGGAAGTGGTGTTTTCGTGTTATTTTTGTACAGGAACGCCTACTCTGCATATTACTTGCGTTAGGTTGTTGCTCTAATTTGTGGCAATTGTTTTGGGCGGGTGCTATTACTGGAAAACTGGCGATATCGGCTGTTTTAACCAGGTTGAGAATGGAATGATAATTTAAAATCACTGAAAAAACTATAGGTTTAATGAACGTTATAATTAGAAATTAACATTTACAAAACCTTTGAAATTCACTGAAAATACCATAGGTTTTACAGACGTTATAGTTAGAAATTAGCATTTACAAAACCTTTGAAATTTACTGAAAAAACCATAGCTTTCAGGGACGTTACAGTTAGAAATTAGCATTTAAAAAACACCTTTGAAATTCACTGAAAAAAACATAGGTTTCAGGGATGTTATAGTTAGTTGGTCATTTCACTCATACAAAAACAGAAAAATTCGAACGTTATAGTTAGTAGAGCTAACTATAACTCGTGCCCCTGTAATGCACTGCTGATGACCTCACATATTACATCACTCATGACATGGTCAGTTACATCACTGATGACATCACTGATGACATCACAAATGACATCACTGATGACATCACTGATGACATCATCCATGTGATAATCTGATGCACCTCCTAACACCCTAATATAACCTTTGATACACCCAGTCTAAAATATGGACTACCATTTTCAAAACCATAGACAAATCAATAGCAGTTACTATATACCCACTGACTAATTCCTAGCTATACACACACATTTATTCATTCACCCATACAGTTGCTCATACATGCAGTCACTCATCAATACAGCACTATTATATGTACTCATACACCTATACAAACACTCATACACGTCACTCATCCATAGAGTTATTGACGCACCTAGCTAGTTATGTAAAGAATCAATAACACTGCCATTTACTCACCTATACAGTTATACATTCACCATCTAACCTATTCGTTCAGATACTAACATATACTTTCTCTCTTATACAATCACTGACACAAGCACACACTCATTTATACAGCCACTCTCACAATTACTCACTCTCACATATAGTCATTTATATACTCCAACACTCACATATAATGCCTTTCACATATGTAGTTACTCACACATATACCAATGAGACATACATTCCCTCACCAACACACTGATACACACATTCACTCACCTATACAGCTATTTCCACATGCACTAATGAACCCATACAGCCAGTAAATTATCCACTCACACATGTAGGCAGAAAGGCACACACCACCCACCCACCCCACACACAAACACTGAGGCACCCATACAGATACTCATGCAACTAATAAGTAATCCATATAGACAGTCATGTACCTAATCATCAACCCATGCAGTAGCTTACACAACAACTGAGAGACTGATACAGACACTCACACAGTTTAGTCACTAACCCATACAGTCAGTCACACACCTATTAAATGCTCCACCCACACACTTATATACCAACTCATTTTTCAATACACCTTGGCATTAACACATATAAAATATATTTAAACTTTACAGAAACACACATTCACTGGTTGATGTCATCAGTGATGTCATTTGATATGTCATCAGTGATGTCATCAGTGATGTCACTGAACATGTCATGAGTGATGTAATATTTGACATCATCAGCAGTGCATTGCGGGGGCGCGGGTTATAGTTAGCTCTACTAACTATAACGTTCGAATTTCTCTGTTTTTGTACGAGTGAAATGACCAACTAACTATAACGTCCCTGAAACCTATGGTTTTTTCAGTGAATTATATATGCAACTTTAATCTCTCCTCATTGGGGAAAGAAACGGCACTCAGGAACGGAATAACATCAGCCTCGATTTCTTTTTTTAATTAGGCCACTCCAGACAGGATGCGTTTTGGCTGAAAAACAGCTTTGATCATGTCTTTGGAGCATCAAGTTTGAAAAAATGCAGAGCACTCCGCACGGTGTAGAATTCTTTATTGCCACAACGTCAAGGACAACTCATTTCGGCTTTACAGCCTTTCTCAAGTCTTTAAAAAAGGCTGTACAGTTGAAATGTTTTTTGATACACTAAGGGTAAAGAATAATTGTATATTTTGGCAGTTATCTCAGAAACACTTGCGGGAGCACCAATTTAAAAGTAGACTGTTCTGATTGGCCCCAGGAGCTTTATTTCCCTTGGGCAATCTCGCCTGAGGTAGGCAGACTGCCAAAAAAGTGAGCACTTTGATTGGCTGCAAGCAACACAAGTAAAATGTTGCTGCCAAGCATTACAGGACTCATAGACTTAGTACCCTGCTCTGTAGATAAAACAAAAATGATATATGGAGCAGGGTAGGGACACCCTAATCCCCTAGACCCCATGGGGGTACCCAGAGGGACGCCCCAGGGCCAAAAAAGAAACAAACCAGCAAAAACATTTGTGAATTGTGAAACAAAAAAAATGGTGGCCATGCCACATTTAAATACTGTATGCCCCAGGGAGCATACCCCCCAGGGCTGATATCATATTTGGGAGGGGTGCTGCGTGACCGCCCTCCATGAGCCTTTAAAGGCCTTAGAGACTACACCCCTGGGGCTGAAAATTGTTTATATGGGGACGAGGGATGCACACCCCCCTCCTCAAGCCACCAGGGGTACTGGGAGCCCACCCCTAGGGCAGAAGTGAGCTTATGTGAGGAGGAAAACCACATGCCCCCCCTACCCATGCATCCAGAGGCCCTGGGGACCCCACACCAAGGGCAGACATTACTTTTTATGGGTAAATGGCCCTCACAGCCCTTCACTGATTCCCTGGATGCCCTGGAGAGCCCACCCCTAGGGATTATTACTTGAAGGTAGCAGGGCCACAAGGCCCGCCTCCTTTACCTAATATTGGCCCCAGGAACCCCAACCCCGAGGGAAAGGCTCAGATACTTTGTCCAAAGGAGCCCACCACAGGAAATAGCAATTTCCCTGCCCGCACCAGCACAGGCAGGGAAACCTGTGTTTGCTCTCACTTGGTGGGAACATTTTCAAAACTCCTGCCAAGCAGGAGCAAACACAATGTCCACTCCCAATGGACAGGAGCTTCAAACATGCTCCTGCCTGCTGGGAGCAGACTTTTCATCTTTTTCCCTGCCCGCACTGAAGCGGGCAGGGAAATAGATGAAATGATTGCTTCTGCCAACAGGGAGCAGCATTATTAGCAGCTCCATGCAGGTGTGATCAATACCGGCTCATGCTGTATGCGAGGAGGTGCTGTGGCCACAGGGGCCTGGAGGTCCCACCTGCCAAACCCAACAAAAGTATGGTGGGTGCCCTGAGTAGACACCAGGGGACCCACATTTGGTGGCACCAGGGGAGGGGCGCTGTGTGTCCCCTCCCACTTCAAAATACTGCCGGGTCCCAATGGATAGGTTCCTTGGGGTCAAAATCAGCTCAGGAAAGGGGGAACATTGCGTCCCTTTCAAAATGCTTATGTACCTTGGGGGATGGGGTCCCAGGGGCTGAAATCAGCCCTGGGAAGTGGCTGCATGCCCCTTTCCCAGAATAACTGATTCCAGGCCCCTTGGGATGGAGTCCCCGGGAGAACAATCATCCCAGGGAGCAGGCCTGTGTTGTCCCTTTCCCCTAATAAATGATGATGGGCCCTAGGGATGGGGTCCCCAGGGCTGAATTGACCCAAGGAGGGGGGCCATGTGCCCACCTCCCAAATAACTAACACCAGGTCCCTGGGATGGAGTCTCCAGGGCCGATGTCAGCATGGAGAGGGGCGCTGCATGCCCCCCTCCCCATGAACATTACACTGGGACATGGGAATGGGGTCTTCAGGCTCAAAATCGGCATGGGGAGGGAGGATGCATGCTTTCTGGGAGGATGCATGCTTCCTCCCTCTAAATATTATTAAGCCTGGGCGTAGTTCGCTGAGTTTTGCTACGCGGAACTTCGCAAAGTTAAAAAAAAACTCTGTGAAGTTCCGCAAATGGCAGAGTGTAGTGCAAAATGCTGTTCACGCTGGTCTTTCTGCCACTCGGGTAGAAATTCTACCCGAGCTCGCAGCTCGCGAGCAGGGAAAAAACTCTGCTGCACTAAGAGAAGTGGGGTTTTCTAGCATTCCGCGAGCTCAGCGGAGTGCGGAGTGCAGAAAACTCTGCGAACGGAGCAGAGTTCAGTGCCCAGGCCTAAATATTATGCCAGGCTCCAGTGTAGGGGAGCCAAATGCATCCCCTCAAAAGAGCACCGGGCCCTGGGAGACACGGGTCCCTGGGGTAGAAATCAGCCAGGGGAGGGAGTTTGAACACCATACTCAATGAAGGTTTCCTATACATATGTGGTTGATTGTTAATGTGAACTATGCTAGCTGAAAAGTGTATGGTATAGCGTCAATGTTTCACATACTTCATCCTTTCTATACCAAAGGGAGTTGTATCTATGATGCCAGTAACATTGCCTGAGATTTTACTGAGCTATTTTGTACTTACTGCCAGGCCTCTAATGCCATAGTAATTTATAGAGCAATATGTGGGAAAAGGAAGCTTGGATGACGTCAGTGATGTCATCAATAATGTCATTTGAGATGTCATCAATGATGTCATTTGAGATGTCATTAATGATGTCATTTGAGATGTCATCAATGATGTCATAAATAATGTCATAGAGCATGTCATGAGAGATGTTGTATGTGAAGTCATAAGCAGTGCATGGTGGGGCGCACATTATAGTTAGTGCTGCTCACTATAACTGGTGAATTTCTGTGTTTTTTAAGCTTAAAATGTTAATGTTGTCATTGACAAAAGGATTTAAATATAGTGTTACTTTAACCTTTGATACTTTCAGTAAATATATATAAACAAGAAGATCCAAGGGGAGCAAAAGGAGGTCAGGGATCAAAAAACAAAAAGTAACAAATAAAGGAAAAGACAACGATTTAATCATTAATATTTCTACAAAAATCTATGAATGAAAATCATTTAAAACTGTTTAATAAGGGATTGAGTTTCTGTTCGAATTCAAGATTCAGTCTCATAAATGTGAGAATTGATGTTTAAAAATTCTCAAGGAAGATTAAATTTGAAAACTTTTACACACAAAAACAGAAAAAAAGGAGGAAAGAGATAAAGCAGTACTGTCAACATTAACAGCAAGAGAATTAAGTCAGCAATGATCTCTAATGAGCCTGGAAACGGAGGCTTCTGTATCTGAAATGAGTGCTGTGGATGATATGTCAAATCTAAAATTATGTGAATGCTTATGCCCCAATTAAAAGTTTCGGCGGTGTGCGTGTGCAGGTTGAACTCCACGATGTGCCACAAACTGCTGAGACTTGGCACTGCCCCCATGGCAGAATGAAAGTTATTTGCAGTCTGGCAGGCGGACTGCGTGGCGCTCCAATGCCGATGCATCTTTTGAAGGCTGCAGTGCTTTTAGAAAAGGCACCGCAATGGGAACGTCTCACAAGGTTTCTGCACGGCATGGACTCAAAAATGCATGTTGTGCAGGAACCTTTGTGCATGCACACAGGGTGACACATGGTATGCCCCCCCCCCTGTGTGCAGGTAATGGGGTCCCTGTAGGGCCCCTTTTGTTTCTTCTCCTCCAAGGTTTACATGGAAGAGGAACAGCCATGCAAACCCTGGAAGAGAGGAAACTCATAATATGCTTGGCGGACCTCAGCGGTCCCACCAAGAATGATGCAGCCTCTGACCACTTGCCACCTCAAAGGAAATGCGGTTCCCTGGCCATGGTCCCAGGGTGGTCTTTCCTTTTCTTCTTTTTGTTTTTCATGACAATCAAATCATTTAATATGATGGTACTTTACCTGAATTTCTTATAGTAAACATATAATATGTTTGATATTTTTATAAACACTGGTGGAAAAGGTGTGCCATGTGCAAAGTGTGGTTAGCAGTCTTGCTGTTTTTAAATAGACATGGAGTAAAGGATTTGTCTCTTTGAAAGCGCAACTTGCACTTTAGTAACCTTATGACCCTGCTGAAGGCTACGACTGAAACACGTTGGTCTTCTGTTTTGCACCCATTAGGAATTTAAAATGAAGGGAAATGAATGGAGCAGTGCTGCTGTTTTCCTTGTCCTGTGAATGCGTGTTTGGCACAAATGACACAATTTTGGGCTTGTTGAGGAGCATGATATATATATATCATTCACGTTCTCCTCCCACTTGCTCCGAACTCAGGGCGGATGCTCTCCCCCCACTGCGAGGGCAGGAACTTGCTAGCTTATCAGCAACCTCCAAGAAAAATTGGGAGCACTCGCAGGGTCACATTTGTTAAAATATTTTTATTCCGCAACAGCTATTCCCATGACATGTTTCGGTGTAATTAACTTTTTCAAATGCTGGAAATAGACATGCCTCGGCGTGATCGCCTTCTTCAAATACTGAAAATGCAAAAATAAAACACAGAGTCTGGTTGGCTATAATATTTATATATATATATCAAAGCTCCCGTATCTACACCCTAGTCCGTGCACTTGCGGACGGGTGCATCTTCGCATGGGGGTGTAACCTTGCTGAAAATGAATGCTCCGTTTTACCAGTGCCCAATGCGCACAACGTGATGCACTCGTGGGGGATGAGTTCATAAAATATTTATTAGAACTCTGCAGCAAACAAGACGTGTTTCGGCAGTCGCCTTCGTCAGTATCAGGCGCGCCGGAAACGGTCCCCATTTTATCTTGATACAGAAGTGCGCTCATTCAAATGAACTGGCCAGCGCCATCTTGACATGGTACAAATACCATAATGCTGGTGTATTAGCAGCATCAAAAGCACATTATGAACAATATCACACTGAAATTCATTGCAAATACAATTGATCATATTGAAGATAAGGAATATTTCTACGGTTCAGCACGGTTACTCCCCAGTGCGAAGATGCACCTGTCCGCAAGTGCAAGGATTGGGTTGTCGCTCACTTCAGCTGCTATCCGGAAAGCTTTGAGGTAATTTATAAAGCAGGGGCTTAGAAAGAGAGGGTTCCCAAAATAGATTTTCCCCCTGCAATTTCCCATAGGGATTTTAGACAGAACTATAGCCCGAACCACTGAACGGAATTACACAAAATTTGGCATAAAGCTAGACTTTGGTCCAGAAAGAGTGTTTTTTGTAATTTGGTGTAAATCTGTTCAGTAGTTTTGGAGTTATTAAAGAAATTATATTTACATATATCTAGAAATATGGATCCATGCGCCAGTAGCCATGCAATGATTGGCTGGCTTAAAACTGAGAGAAGCAACCATTTTGTCAATTGAGACACGGTTCCAGGCGTAATAAAGTGAAATAGAGTATCAATGGTCAGAATAGAGGTTTCTTGACCCCATGGAACTGATAGAGGGGTCTGTGAGGGATCCCTCATTAGAAAGAATTTGTGGAGAAGTTTGTTTTGGGGTGAGTGAGGATCTGTGGATCCACTGTGTTGCTCCGCACACCAGTGTGATTCCATGATGGATCCATGGATCTAAAAATCCCAATAAAAAAGAACCCACTCACAGATCTACTCACATCTTCTCCCATACAGTCACTCATACACCCTCTCAAACACTCATACAGTCACCGATACATCCACTCAGAGAACCATTTACACACTCACTCACAAACCCACTCAGAAACTCTCACACTCACACATCCACTCACACAACCCTACACCCACTCACACACCCATACAGTCACTCACACATTCACTCAGACATCCAGAGAACCACTCACACACCCACTCACTGACCCACACAGGTATTCACACACCCAATCACATGGCCAGCTACGCTGCAGGCGGGGGTTGGTCAAAGGCCTTGTACAGTAAGGGATTGACTGCATGAGGGGGGTTGGTTGCAGGGCCTGGCTGCAGGCCAGCCCCTGCGGCCAACCCCTCGCTGTCCACAGCCAAAGGCTGCATGCAGCAATGGTTGGATTAATGTATGTGGCCTGTTATGGGCAGTAGTGGTTGTATAAATGTATGGTGATTAAATATTACTTTACGATAAAAAACCCATAGAAATTCACTGAAAAAAACAAAGGTTACAGGGACGTTATAGTTAATTGTGGGCAGAGTTGTACTCCTTGGTATTCAGCAGAGTTGCATAAAAACTCCATGAAATTCCTACATTTCAACTGGTGTGTGTGCTCAGTCTCCACATTAACAGATTCTAAGACCTAGAGTGAATTAAGGGACAGAGGGCCAGATGTACGACCCACCAATTTGTGACTCGTAAATTGCGTCACATTTGCAACTCACAATTTGTGACTCGCAAATTGGGATGCATAACAGTGTCTCAGACACTGTTAGCGGTTCCTAATGGGGTCAAAAATTGTATGCCTCATGAATATTAATGAGGCTGTACAATTTGGGACCCCATTAAGAATGGCTAGCACTTCCAGGGATGGTGGCCTGCTGGGGTCAGCAGACCACCATGTCTGGGACTGCTTTTAAATAAAGCAGTCCTTTTTTTAAAAACGCAGCCTGTTTTCTTTAAAGGAAAACAGGATGCATTTAAAAAAGAAAAATTAAACTTTTCAGTTTCATTTTTTAAGGGGAGGCAATGGTCTCTATGACTACTGCCTGCTCTTAAAAATATTTTCTCACATACTCACAAGGGGGACCGTTTACGAGTGGTTTACCACCTACTTAAAGTAGGTGATAAACTGCAAGTGGTTTGAGGCCGCCTCCTCCAATGCTAATGCATAGCCTACCACAAAAAGAGCCCCACACCCTGCCCATGACATGTGTATCACTTGCATGAGAAAGTGTAGCTCTGCACGGCTCCTCCCTTTCACCTTAGCATGCAGGAAGTTGTATGTGGCGCACTCTTTGTCAGTTTGCACGGCCCCCAGCACTTGCTCAGGGTAATGAATAGTGGCATGACAGACACCCAGTGACCCGCTAGTGTTGCTGATTAATTTAATTCACCCCGTGGAGCGGAGTGGCAGAATCATAGTAATTCCATGCTACAAATGTAACATGGAATTACTAAATTCCGCCAATTTCACCCATGGAATTAAAAATTCCACCCATCCCTAGTTACAGTCAGGAATTAGAATTTAAAAAAAACCTTAGAAGTTCACTAAAAAAACAAAAGTTGCAGGAACATTATAGTTAGGTTAACATTTTACACACCAAAAAATTGAAATTCTGCAGTTATTGTTATTTCAAGTAACTATAACTCATAACTATAACCTACACCCTTGTCATGCACTACTAATTACCCCGCATATTACAATACTCAAGACATCTTCAATGACATCATTGATAATATCACTGCAAGCTTTGCAGTGAAATTATTTATGAGAACATTGAATGACTGGGCTGTGAGTTATAATTACTTAAGATAACTATAACTGCCATATTTCTATGGTTTTGTGTATGTAAAAGCTGAACCTAACTATAATGTTCGAGTAACTTTTATTTTTTCAGTAAATTTAAAAGGTTTTTTAAATTTATTTCCTAACTACAACATCCCTGTAACCTTTGTTTTTTTCAGTGAAAAATGTATATATGTATATAGAGAGAGATATATATGATAGTTTTAACTAAAAAAAATAAACAAAGGACAAAGAGCTCTTACAGTTAGGAAGTGTAATAATATCTTACTACGAATCAAATAAGCTTCAGAAATTCACTGAAAAACTAACGTTAGAGGGGCATTATAGCTAGGTGAAAAAAGCAGTTGGAAAGTACCATTTTAAATCAACAAAACCACTGCTATAGTTATCTCAAATTACTATAACTCATGCTCTAAAGTATCCCAGCAACACTGCTTGGATCTGGGCCTTGGGAATGGGGTCTATGGGGCCAATCTACGTCTTGGGAAGGAGGGTCTGATGCCACCCTACTCCGAAAAAAAACACTGGCCCCAGAAAGTGGGGTTCCCAGAGCCATGGTATGTCTCAAGGACGGGGGGTTGCACGATGCCTCCTTTAAACTTGAATACATGGTGGGAGTCACGCATGTCATCCCATCCTGGGTAACCCTTAGTGCCCAGTTTTAAACAAGCATTGGCATAACCAATAGGTCTCGCTTTTGGGACCTTATAAGTGTTTAGCCATGCAACAGTTGATGTTGTTGCATCAAGGATATTGTGCTGCATAACTAAATATTTATAAGGTCCCAAAAGCGAGACCTATTGGCTATGCCAATGCTTGTTTGCCAATGTACTGCATCCAGGGCAGCGCAACTATGTGGCACACACATCATATTAGGATGCACCACCCCAGTCTCTGCCAGGCGCACCTTTTGAAAGGCTCGCCATTACACTAACAGAGGCAGTATGCCCTATGTGTAATAAGAGGAACTCTTCGGACAATATAAACAGCAGTAATTGAAAAAAGTCACTCTTTATGACTTGTGTCTCGAATTCAGGAATAAATTGGTGTTAGTGCATTTTCATGCAATGGATTTTGGAGGGACGCACTCTTATAATGCCGATGTTAGGATAATGTGTGATTTTTATTTTCCACAAATTATATATAATCTGAAGGTCATGAGAGAATACAAACAGCGGTGTTACATTATAAGAAAGCGTATATTTGTTTCCTAAGCTACAGAGAGGCATTTTTACCTGAGAGGGTTCACACCCGTACTACAGATTCGTGAACGGTCCTTTCTGACTATGGATTGGTTCATGAAAGGTGCCAAAGACTCCCAGCAGTAGTAAAGTAAAATATTCTTAATCGATATTAGGTGGTTTTACTCCAAGGGCACTTATCGCCTTGTCGATTACTGCTCCCATGTCCTGTGGAGTGCCCTGGTGAAGTTGTTCTTAGACAGTGGTGGCTTCTGCATCAAGGCTGGTGACTGAGTTTGATAATGACTGACAGTCACCTCCATCCATGAAGTACTTATGCTCTAGTATTTTGGTGGTTGTTGATGCTCTCATTAAATTGAATGAGTGATCATGGAGAGCCAGGTGTCCTACTTCAGTACCATAGCGATGGCTTTTCCAGCCAATCTGTTGCATCCACAAGATGGAGGCAGTGTGGGCTGGAATTAAAATAGTGTACTTTGTGATGGAGAATTAAAAACTGGTTGGAATTTCCTCATATTAGCGAGCTGCTTGTTTGGGATGGTGGTGCCATGCATTTGTTGTAATTGCTTCTATCTCTCATTGCATGGCAGGCATAATGAATAGGGTTTTATTTTCTTTCACCACCGCCCTGTATATGTTTTCTCATGAGGCCTGTTTTTTTCTCACAATGACTTTTGTTTTTACGCTGCTTTGTATTTTCACATTAAAGTCATGTGTAAGGTTTTATTGCTAGGTTCTCTTGCATGTCTGGATCTATCAGTGGATGGAGGCCCACAGGTATTTTGTCGGATGCATTTGACCCTCAAACACGTACACGTTAACAGTACCTCAGAGTGGACAACCCAGTGGTAACTAGTAACCAGGTAAGTGGTATATAATTATAGGAAATAGAGACTGCAGAGCTTCTCACAGCTGCCAGCTCACTTAAGACCATAAACTACGCATCTCTTACAGCTCTTTGTCATTAAGTAGTACATGAAAACACTTCTCACATAGAATCAAACCCAAAACAAAGACAACACAATTCCAACCACACACCCTAAACGATGTAGACTGCTAATCGTGTAAGTGCCCCACATGGGAGCGTAAGCGCTATATAAGTGATACAGTACAACAGAACACAGTACTACTCGTTCATATCTCTTTAGCTCGTCACAGGTCATGCAGGACTCCCTCCGCCAGTCCTGGCTTTCACACAGCACTACATAGTGGGAGGACTCTGGAGTACACACTTATAGTAGGAAAAACAAACTGGAAGTCCCATAATGCAAAGGGCTGCTGGCCACAATGGCAGGAGTGGGTGAAGGTTTCAGACAAACAATATTACACCATTATAAACCATTTGTAAAACTCCCACTTGGTGAACAAAAACTGAAGCCGTGTCCAGTCATTTTACAGAGCTAGGACACAAAGAAACCAAACCGAGCTTTAAATTTGTCAACAGATGCTGATAACGAGAGCATGGCTCTGAAATTAGGTCTTTCTCTGTACCGGGAGGGATATTGGTGCAAAGCAGCAAGCTACCAGCCTACAATATGAAAATATGTTTAAACATCAGTCTATTCCGATTCCATCACCACCCCCGCAGTGCCCCACCCTCTGCCAAACACCAGCAACATTTGTGGACAAACTCGGGGCAAACGTCTGAAGAGCAACGTGAAAGGAGGCAAAACTGTGCAAAAGTAGAGTGTTAGACAGCCCTTTCTCCTGATGACGGAAAGCATCTCGTGTTTTTCTAACATTGACTACGATTGCAAAAAATATTGTTTTCAAGACTAACAGTATCTTTCAATTAACCGTAAACATTCCCTTGAAGTAGACTTACTTTATGGAGAGGAGACTGTAAATCGAATATGCTTTTAATGCCAGAAAATCTCAGAGGTGCCTAAATGTAATCTGTCAGCATTTCTGCTCCCGTGAGCTTCAGCGCCCGAGTGCTAGCCAGATTTGTTGACGGTTGTCATTGGCGATCAGTTTGAATGATGGGCAGGAAAGGGAATGCTTCTCCATCTCTCATAGGGTGGCCAGTTTGTTCCGAAGTTTGTCGCTAGACACCTCGAGCACAGCAAGACTGTGGTCTAGGAAGCAATGTCACTAGTGACAACACACAGAGCCCGTGTCCATGGAGACTGTCTCACGGAACATGCGCTGACGAGCTGTCCCTGCCTTTCCATCAAGTTGTAAAACGAACGCGAGTCAGAGTCAACCGATCCTCACACATGCAAATCAGCTGTCAAAAGTTGTGAAAAAAAAGACCACAAACAAAGGAAATGCTTCCACAACACTATAAAGTCCGCATGACTAGAGTGGGCGCATGGATCCATCACTGCAAGTCACAACGTTTCAAGGACTTTTCATTAATTTGCTAAAACAGGCAGTGAAAGTTAGCATTGTTGCAAAGTTAAGCCGCTCAGACTACAAGTACCAACATGCACCGGTGTATGAAAGGAAATATTAGGGCACAATATACTGTCTTGTTTGGATGAGGCAATCGGCCCCTCTGCACATTATTTTTAGGGCTACTTTGATGACTGCATTCCTCCAAGGGGTGCTGGAGAACCCCTCTTTTAGGAAAAGGAGAGTCTTATAATAAAACAAGCATGGTCTTATGGAGGAGCCCAACTTGCGGGCGATTGAGTAGGAGGCGGATTTTAAACAAAGCCTGAGGATCAGCGAGGGACGGCGAAAAACATCAAAGCGGCCAAAAGGGGAGAAAGGAAGGGTGAGTGCAAGCCGAGGTGACAAGAAGGGCTGGGCGAGAAGGGAGGGAGGAATGCCAGCAGCAGAGGAGCCTGATCAAAGCTGACAAAAAGGGAGGGGGAGAAGGGAGGAGGGAGTGCGAGCAGCAGCTGTGCACATGGACGCCATCATGCACTCAAGCTTCAGGCCTGCAAAATCATGTGGGTAGCACTTTGAAAACCCGTATACTAAATGCTCTCTGAGCAGCGCATGCACGATGGCTCAGCGAGATCTAAAAATGTACAGATTAGCTATGTTTACCTAGATTCCAGCTGTACTAGCATCCAAAATCTAGAGCTTAACAAAAGGGACTGTTTTCGTTGGAAAAATGTAATGCATCCATGTTGCATTTTTGGCCGTTTCCTCTACCTACAGACATGCTGTACCATTTTTATCAGGAGACTTGGGCGAAGGCCAGGTGGACAGAAGTTTGTGACTCCTTTTAGATTCCAGAACCTTCTATCACAGAAATGAAAGAAACATGTGTTTTTTAGTAAAAGTTTAAGGTTTGCAAGGATTCTTGGTACAGATACATGGTGGGAGTCATGCAGGTCAGCCCATCTGGGTACCCCTAAGTGTACAGTCTTCAAAAATGTACAGGTTGGCTCAGTTTACCTAGATACCAGCTGTACTAGCATAAACAATCTGAACAAATGTGATGCTTCCATGTTGCGTTTAGAGCTTTATCCTGTTATGGTCACTGAGCCTACCCACAGAAGTGAGGTACCATTTTCATCAGGAGTTTTGGGAGAATTCCAGGTGGATGAATTATGTCTCCATGCAGATTCCAGAACTTTGCATCACAGGAATGTGAGGAAAATGTGTTGTTTTAGTGAAAGTTTGAGATTTTCAAGGGATTCCGGGTAAATAAACGTGGTGAAGGCCATTTAAGGCAGCCCACCCTGGGTACTCCTAGTAGTCTAGTTTTGAAAAATTTACAGATTGGCTTAGTTTCCCTAGGTGCCGGCTGAGCTAGGGTCCAAACATTTTTTACCCACATTGGAAAAAGGGGACTGTGCCATGCGTTTATGTCGCGTTTAGGACAATTTCCTGTCACAGCCACTATGCCTACCCACAGAAGTGAGGAACCATTTTTATCAAGCGACTTGTGGGAAAGCCACTTGAAGTTTGTAGCTCCCTGTACATTCCAGAATCTTGCACCACAGAAGAGTTGTTTTTTTTTGTAAAAGTTTGAGATTTGCAAGGGTTTCTGGGTAAACAAATGTGGCGAAAGTCATGCAAAGTCAGCCGTCCCTGCATACCTCTATGTGTCTAGTTTAAAAAAAATTACAGGTTAGCATAGGTTTTGGTAGGTGCCAGCTGAGCTAGGGTCCAACATCTAGAGATACCCCCATTGGAAAAACAGCCTCCGTTTTTGGAGAAAAAATGTGATTCATCCACGTTGCTTTTTGGGCCATTTCCTGTCATGGGCAGTAGGCCTACCCACTCAAATGAGTTACCATTTTTATCAGGAGACTTGTGAAAGCATAGAGTAGTAGAACGTGTGTTTCTGCCAGTTGGATTTTGCTGCATTTGTGCCTTTCAAATGTAAGCCAGTGTATTTAAAAAGTGACATTTAGAAAAATACCCTCTAAATCCTATGCTAGTACGAGTATCCACAAATTCAGAGATGTACAAATAACCACTGCTCCTCAACTCCATATCTTGGGCCCATTTCAGAAATATATAGGTTTTCTACATACCCATTTTTCACTCTGCCTATTTCACTATATGACTTGGTCTATCCCTGGTACTCAATACAAAATCATTGCATGGTGCAGCTCAGTTGTTGGCTCTGGGTACCTTGGGTTTTTGGACAGCCTACAAACCCTATATATATACCCACAACCAGAAGCATGTAGGGCATGTAATGGAATGTTGCTTTTGTTAATCGGCCATTGTGACAAAAAGTTACAAATAAAAATGGTGTCACTAATGCCCGTTTCTTCCTACTCATTTTCAATATTTCTTTAATTCAACAGTTATTCTCCTTGGGAAAGCCTTGCGGGATCTACAGAGGTGATGCCCATGCTGAAATTGTAATTTTGTCTACTTTTCAGAAGTCTATAGCTTTTCTGGATCACCCATGGGTTTTATACTAGTTTCCACCACAAAGTAGAAGTAGGTTGACAGCACAAAAAATGGGAAAACCTCTTAGCAAAATGACAAAACTGTGGTACAAAATTATTTTTTCTGATTCAGCTCTGCATGTTCCTGAAAGCTGGAAAGACAGTGACTTTAGTACAGTAAACCAATTGCCATTTTTTGGAGAAAAACCAGACACTTTTATCTGGAGCACCTTTTCCCTATGTTTACAAACAAATCAAAATGTTGCCATATTTTGCCTATTTTCTAGGTCCCTTCCAGGGGAATCCACAAACCCTGGGTACCTTTACAATCCCCAGGATGTTGGAAAAAAGGACACAAATTTGGTGTGAATACCTTATATGGAAAAACAGTTATGGAGCCCAAAGCGCGGACTACCCCAAATCGGCAAAAAAAGGCTTAGCACTGGGGGGAAAAGGCCCAGTAGTTAAGGGGTTAACAAAACACAGAACAAACAACACAATTACACAGTAACACAATAGAACACAAACAACTTAGCAACATAACAGCAATACAGAAACTATACAAAGAAAAAACAGCAAAATACCCACAATACATTATGACATCAGGAAAATAGAACACTGTAACACAAAAAAAGAAAAGACCATTGCAGCACAACACAGCAAAACCAAGTAATACAGCACAACATACCAATACAACAAAACAGCTCAACAGCACATCACAACAACAAATTTCATCCACCACCTTTCTACCTTCACCAGTCTATGACTTGCGTGAAGTGGACTTTTACTCTTCTATAATTCTTGTCATACAGAGTGCATGCACTTTGATATGGACAACTTACTGTGTGGCATTTTATGACACATTTTGGGGAACATAATTTGCATCTATAGGCTCCTCGGGTCTCATTCCAACTGATTTGATGACCTCTGAGCCTAGGCCTGCATTAAAACCCAGACTTGACCCATATTTCTGTCTATTCTGCCCATCCAGTTCTCCCTTGTTCTTTGTAGCTTTACTGTAGCCAGGCGCCTACCTCCCCTTACACATTCCTCTCTTATCTTTTATCCCCTCTCTGTGCCTATCAGAGGAGCCCCCCTCTTCCTCTAGCTTTAGGCTGCAGCCACCTGTGGATTCATGAAACATAATGCCTGGCTCCTCTATATGCAAAGAATAGGCATATTGCATGGCTGCACCTGAGGAGTTAAATACACTACATTAATATGGAGTTACAAACTCTCATAATAGTCTTACAATTTTATTTTTTAAAGGAAACAGACACAATGAAAAACTAAATAGTGATTTCCCAATGCACAGAATAAACAGACCAGCATTCCATACCAGCATTCCTGTCTAAGAAAATAAACAAAGACCATGATAAAACAAGTTAAACTTCTCACACAGGGTCACCAATATAGATTACTAATGTAAGTATACAGTTTCTAATCTAATTCACATCCACATGTAGTAAAGTACAGGTAACATTTCTGGATGTGGAAGTATTCAGTAAAGATCAGAGGATATGCACAAGGATGCACAGGAAACTGACCGCCACTAATAGCATCTTCCATGCTAACAGCGGGCATCGACAACACCGGAAATGGAGTATACCATATGGAGAAATGCTTTGTGCCAAAAGGAACTGTTCTGAAACACCAGACATCGAGCAGAATCTTGATGAAATGAGTGCACGATTTCTGGAGAGGGGTTATCCGCCTGGAGTAATTGAAAGTGCCAAAACAAAAGTAAAACTGAAAACAAGATCAGAATTATTGGAAGGAAATGAAAATCATGAAAATGAAAATCATGAAGAAGATGACATAACACGGATAATCATGGACTTCAATGTTGAGAATACAATTTTAAGGACCATCATAAAGAAACATTGGAGCAACCTCATGCTTGATGAAACGTTGAAGAGGAAGTTAACAGCAACACCAAAAATCACATACAGAAAGACAGCCTCCATAGGTGATCTTTTAACACATAGCCATCTGGAGAGTCGAAAATCAGCAATAACATCATGGCTCACCACACCTGGGTTTTGGAAGTGCTCCAAAAGTAGAGCCTGTGAAAATGGCCGCAACACACAGACATATCGATTACAGAATGGGAAGTTGGAACAAATAACTGATCATATCACATGTGAATCCAAATATGTGATATACATCTTGGAAGGTCAGTGTAAGAAACAATATGTCGGCAGCACCATTAATAAAAAACGGAGATCTGTCGTACCCCATGGCTAAACATTTTGCAGAAAAACACTCAGGAGACAACCAACTATTAACATACTTTGGTGCAAAATTTGTGAAACAAAAAGAAAGAGGAGGGGACAGAATCCTCGATCTGAGAAAAACAGAATCGAGACTTATTTTAGCCATCGGGATGGAAAATCCGTGTGGTCACAATCTGGACGCTGAGTTACATGTACATCTACAATAAAATGGAGTAGAACAAGAGGAAAAAGAGAAATAAAAACTACGAAAAACAGAAGATAAAAAGAAATGGTGCCCTGACACACGAAACACATGTCCAAAATACAAATTATGAGAGAATGCAAATGCATTACAAGGAGGAAATAAATTGTTAAGTGGCAATCAGCGCTCATCTTATTAATCAAAGATGGATAAAAGAAAATATAGAACTGATGCTAGAAAAATGATAAATGCGATGAAATCTTTATTTTGTTGAATGATTTTATCAACCCATTGACTTAAAAATTTGTTATGAAAATATCAAGCAAATTCTACTTTAGAAAGAAGAAGAAGGAAAAGACAAACTGTAATATGAATTTATATATTGCGTTGAGTTGAACAAAATAGCAATGGACTTTTTTAACAAATTTATATGATTGTATTTCTGCACATCGCACCTTAGTAAATAATGCTTTCTCAGGACAGTAAACTAATTAACTATAACGTACTTCACATATTAGTACTCTTGAAGAATTGTTACTGTCTAATGCCTTTTGAATGCATTGGTCTTCTAAATCCATCCTATCTTTTAAAAAGAATGAGGTTTCACTTTGCACCCCAAAATACCTCCTTTTGGGTCGTATTTCTTTAACTCGGTAAAAATAAGAGCTCAGGTAAACACTGCTTTTGACTGCCTTTGAATCATGGTACTTTACCATAAGAAATGCAAGTAACAAAGTAAAAAAATGGCAGCTATAAGTAGCCAGTAATTGTAATATAAATGAGGGTCCACAGTTTTGTCTATTTTTAATGGAAACAAACAAGGGATCTTATGCACAATGTCACTTTAAATGGATGTTCTAGACAGCGGGACTCTATGGTCCAGTTGAAGTCAGGAGCCGAAAGGCGTTGACCATCCACTCTTGGCACTAATGGTGTATTTAATAAAGCACTTTATGGTAAAAATACCTGTGGACTTTCTCTCTGGTGCCGTGGGAACTCTCGTCGAGTGTAGGAACGGGGTTGTGCTGAAAGTTTCTAATAGATTTTCATACATTATTATGCGGAGAAGAGTTATCTGTCAAAAGCTTAGAAAATAAAACAGAAAGGAATATGCTACTTACGAGTATGCATCTGTTCTTGGCATGTAGAGCTGCAGAGTCACACACTTAGGATAGTAGATCGCCATCTGGTGTTGGGCTCGGATGCTTGCAGGTTGTTGTTGTCTTCGGAAGAAGTCTTTGGTCACGAGATAGGTGACTCCTCCCTTGGACGACAGTGCGCATGGGCATCAACTCCATCTTTAGATTGTTTTTCGCCATGATGGGAAATGATGGAGTTTGTAGAAAAGTGAGAGATGTCCATGTGTGTTGTCTAAGTAAGACAATGCTGGAAGAGATACAGGTCCCGGGAAGGTGGGTGGGCGTGTGTGACTCTGCAGCTCTACATGCCAAGAACAGATGCATACTGGTAAGTAGCATATTCCATTCGAGGCATATGAGCTGCAGATCACACACTTATGATAGACTATATAGCAGTATCTCCCCTAGCGGTGGTCACCTGTATCGGTTGCAGCAGTTTGAAACAAAGTTTTAAGGACAGCCTGACCCACAGAAGCTTGTTGCTTTGCTTGTACATCAACACAATAGTGTTTGGTTACGGTGTGTGTTGTAGACCACGTGGCTGACTTACAAATATCTTCTAAGGGAATGTTTCCTAAGAATGCCATGGAAGCCCCTATTTTGTGTGTGGAATGTGCTCTAGGGGGAACGGTTAGTGTGCGTTTAGCCTTGTGGTAGCATATTTGGATACATTTAACTATCCACCTAGTTATCCCAGATTTGGAAATGGGGTTGCTTTTATGTGGTGGAGAGAAAGCGACAAACAATTGTTTTGTTTTGCGGAATGATTTGGTTCTGTCGATGTAGTAAAGAAGGGCTCTTTTAACGTCTAGGGTATGAAGAGCTCTTTCAGCTACCGAGTCTGGATTTGGGAAGAATACTGGTAACTCTAATGATTGGGTAAGATGGAACGGAGATATGACTTTTGGAAGGAATTTCGGATTTGTTCTAAGAACCACTTTGTTACGGTGTAATTGTAAGAATGGTTCTTGTATGGTTAAAGCCTGGATCTCACTTACCCTTCTGAGGGATGTGATAGCGATAAGGAAAGCCACTTTCCATGTGAGGAACTGTAGTTCGCATTTATGCAGAGGTTCAAATGGGGGTCCCATGAGCCTTGTAAGAACAATGTTTAGATTCCACACTGAAGAGGGTGGTAATCTGGGAGGAATAATTCTTTTTAGTCCTTCCATGAAGGCTTTGATCGCAGGTACTCTAAAGAGTGACAAGTGTTGTCTATTTTGTAAGTAGGCTGCTAATGCTGCTTGGTGGAGACGTATGGATGAGTATGCCAAGTTACATCTTTGCAAGTGCAGTAAGTAGCAAATGATGTCCTGGATGGATGCATCCAGTGGGTTTATATGATTTTTAGTGCAGTAAATGGCAAATCTTTTCCATTTTGCAGCGTAGCAGTCTGGTGGTAGGTTGAGATAACCAAACTCTAGGACTTCAGGAGCCAGGTTGCCATGTTCTGTTGACCTGGTTCTCGGTGTCTGATTTCACCATGGTTCTGGGTTAATAAGGACGGGGAGAGATGCAGTTTTTGGTGTGGCACTAGCGAGAGTTCCAGTAGTGTTGGGAACCACGGTTGGCGTGCCCATGTGGGAGCTACTAAGATCAGTTTGAGAGACTGTTGCCTGAGCTTGCGTACCACTAATGGAATGAGTGGGAGAGGCGGAAAAGCGTATGCAAATCTGCCTGACCAGTTCATTCATATAGCATTGCCCTTTGACTCCAGGTGGGGAAACCTGGCAGCGAAGGTTGGGCATTTTGCGTTTTCGTGTGTGGTGAACAGATCTATGTCTGGTTGGCCCCATTGTTGGAAGAAGGGTATTAGGACTTGGGGATGTAGTTCCCATTCGTGGATCTGTTGATTCTGTCGACTTAACAGATCGGCAAACTGATTGTGAACCCCTGGAAGGTGTTCTGCAAGTAGGTATATTTTCTGGGGAATGGCCCATCTCCAAATGTTCTGTGGGACAGCTGGAGAGAATGTGTGCCCCCTTGTTTCTGTATGTAATACATGGCTGTCATGTTGTCTGTCCGGAAGAGGACAGTTTTGTTTTGGAGATGTAGTTGGAATGATTTCAGTGCTAGGAACACTGCTAGCAGTTCCAGGTAATTGCTAGACAGTCTTGCAAGGGGCGCATTTGAAGTCTGGCATAAGGCACAATGAAGATGCATGACGCCATCATGCCTATGAGTTGCATGAACACTTGCTAGAAGAGGGTGTTGGATTTGGAATTTTGCGATAAGAGCTTGTATATTGGCTATCCTGGCTGGATTGGGAAATGCTAGGGCTGTGGAGGTGTTTATGGTGGCCCCTAGATACTGATGTATGTGAGCAGGTTCCGATCGAGGTTTCGGTTGATCGGTAGCTTTTTGGCTTTAGGAGGCGTATGAGAGTCCTTAGTCGGTGGTTTCGGTACCGATGAGGTTTTCGGAGCCGAAGGTGTATCTGTGGGCTTGGGAACCTTCGGTGCCGGTGTGTCTATCGGCCTTGGTGTTTTCGGGGCCGAGGGCTTCAGAGCCGCTTTCGGTGCCGAGTGGTCTTTTGTCTTCGGTGCCGATGGTGCCGGTTGGACAATAACATGCGGTTTGCTCGGTCCCGAGCTACCGGAAGGCTTATGTTTCTTCTGAGCCGAGCCCGGAGGCGGGGCTTCTGAAGGATGTTTTCGGTCTCGACTGGGGCCAGCAGGCGAAGTCTTAACCAATGCCTTTGGTTTTGGTGGGGTTGGGGCAGGGGCAGTAGTACTCACACGTTGCCCAGGAGTGATGGGGTTGTCTGAGTCGTCTGCTTCGGAAATTATTTGTAGATCTTCCAAATCTTCTTCCGGGACATCGGGGCCTTCATCAAAGATGTCCTCTGGTTCCGGAGCTGGTCTCTGTGCCATGATGTGGCGTTGAGCTCTTCGATCCCGAATGGTCTTTTTGGAACGAAAAGATGCACAGGCTGGACAGCTGGACTCGTCGTGTTCCGGTGATAGGCACAGGTTGCAGACTTTGTGGTGGTCACTGTGCGGAAATTTGCTCCACACTGGAGGCATTTTTTGAACAGCGTCCTTTCCATGAGCCGTAGGCCTCACGGCGTGGATAGGCCCAGCGGCCCGCATCAACGTCTGGAATCGAGCCGATGTAATCGATGTCGAGAATGAAGGTGCTTCGATGTTTTGTGTGAAGTTTTTCGCTTTGAAAGGCTTGGAATTGATATTTCCAACCGGAGCGGAAAAGTTGCATCCGAACCCAATGGCGGAAAAAAACAATCTAACGATGGAGTTGATGCCCATGCACACTGTCGTCCAAGGGAGGAGTCACCTATCTCGTGACCAAAGACTTCTTCCGAAGACAACAACAACCTGCAAGCATCCGAGCCCAACACCAGATGGCGATCTACTATCCTAAGTGTGTGATCTGCAGCTCATATGCCTCGAACACTTATTTTCTGCATGCACATACAATAGCTACAGGTTTAAAAATGAAATTAATATAGTGCCAAAAATGCCAAATAAAGACTGCATTTGATATTTTCTAAATGTGTTTTGAAGATTATAGACAAATGTAACTTGAAATAGAATATTAATTTGAATGCAAAAGAATACAAACCTATGAATTAAAGTGAAGTATGAAAAAGTATAATTATTCAGAGAGTGGATAAAGAGGGTGCTGTGGTGTTTCTAAATTACATAATCTATGACAAAAAGGCTAGAAGTCTCTGAATGGCAGAGGATATTATGAAATCAATGCTACAGACAAATGAAAAACAAGTACGCCAGAATTACAAGCTATATTAGCGAAGTGGTATAATGCGTGTCATTTGAGTGAAGATGAATATAGATATTGTAAAATGTGAATTCGGGTTCCCAGTGAATTACTTCTTACCAACCATACATATTTGGGGGAGAGACATCTGTCAGGAACACCTATTGAAGTGGGGTTTGGGACCCTTACAGAACAACATTCAGAGAAAGAAGATATATACTTTGCACCATTGATAGAGATGTCACGTTCTCAAATTAAAACTAAGACAGATTTCTAAAAGATCATGAAATAATCAATTGGATTATGAATACCTGCTAGTCACAATGGGTGTGAACTAATTATAAACTTGCATTAGCCATTTAAACAGGCTAGTAGCAATGACACAATTATTGAATACAAAATCAGTTAACTTTCTTGAACGCAAGCTATTAGTGAAAATGTCCATCTTAATTTTAAATAACTATTTCTATTTAGAAGATCGAATTTACATACAATCCAGAGTAATGGTATTGTGCTCTATGCATCTATGCCTCTCTACCATCTAGCAAGTTGAGATGGTCAATTCTAGAACAGTTGGAATGTAATTGTTCAGGCAGTTAATGGAGTATGGCAGACTGGTTGGTTGTTTTGCTCCTAAAAGAATAAATTGTATCCTTATTTCAGCACACAGTGTGATTCCCGTTTCTTCATATAGGGCACTGAGCAGTAGCAGACTATTGTGGGTGTTAGCCCCTAGCAGTTGTTTTTTTTTATGCCAGAGGAGGCTATTGAAGCTAATGGAATAGGAAGGTGAAACAGTGCTTGAAGGAGGATGGACCTACAATGGAGCTGAGGAAATGCAGCAGAGGTGTCAAATTAAAGTGGCGCGAAATGGCTTGGGAATGACTCGTCTCATTGTAGTGGCTAGCGCCTGTGCGCAGAGATGTAGGTTTCAGGCAGTCTGCCAGGATCAGGCATTTACATCAGGCACATGCTACTTCAAGATGTCAAGTGCACGTAAATACAATGCAATGGCCAACTTGAAAACTTTTATCTCACATTCCAGTTTATTGAATGTTGTGCACTTATGCATTTTGTTTCATTGTGAACGAGCATCAGCAGCATCTTTATCAGCTACTAATTTCTTGAGGATTTAACATTCCCATCTTTATTAATGCTCTGACTGTTTCTTGAACTGAAGGTATTTATTCTCTCAGACCATTACTTGGCCTGCTATTTGAAGGGTGTGATTTTTTTAAGTTCATTGATTTTACTGCTTATATTTTGAGCAACCAGGATTGGTTCAATTTAGTGTCTAGTATCCGTTCATTAAGATTATTCAGTAGGATCATTCATTTCTGGAACGGCTAGTATTGCTACACTGCCTTTTTTTCTTTAAACAGTGGGGGGGACTTCACATGGAATGGGGATTATGTTATGTGGTTTTTCTTACCTATAGCAAGGCTCTCGAATGAGGAGGATACTCACCTCAAAGACAACTGTCGCTTCTTAAGCACTGTGTAGAATGATCTGACCTTAGTGGATGGCAAAGACGTATTAATGATTGTTGACTTCTGAGATTTGTTCTATATTATTTGTATATTCTTAATGCAGGAAACATGGGGTGAACATGATTTGCTTTCACCTGATGTACATACAATCTGGTGGGAATACTGGTCACACAATTTATTTGATAGGTTCATTTTTGGGCAAGTATGGAGTTTTTGGGCAGGACTAAGGTAAAATGCATGTGGCCTCTAGTGAATGGTTAACTGCAAGAGCGCAAATTGAAAGGAGACTTAGCAGCTCTCTTTAAAGTTAAGGAGGAACTGATGGGGAAGGACGGTGCATTAATGACGGGAACGACGATTATTCCAGTGATTAGTTTGAGAAACGAATTCAATTTTGGACATGAAAGGCATTTGATTATGTCAGCCACACAAGGGGGTTAGGAGAGTTTTACTGGCAGCCCAGTATTAACAGTTAAGTGGATCAAAGGGTGGCTAGTGTACTGTGTGTGCTATTAGTGATAAATCCACCAAACCATGTATTGCAGGGTGTTCTCTACTATTGTGTCCACCTGGTCCGTGGTGATAACTAGGGATTGACTTATTGGGTCCTTTTTCACGCTGCTTAGGAAAGAGTCATTTTCTCTTGTGTTGGCAGATTATTTCATGCAATGACCAGTAGTGAGGGCATTTTTTGCAGTAGTTGCCAGAAGAACTGGCATTGGAAGTGTACGTGACTAGGTGTGGAATCATTCACAAATGTGCCAATTATCATCCCCAATCAAATGGTCAGGTGCAGAGGTTTGATAGAGTGGTTAAAGAATGTATTCATTAGATTGTTAAGGGCGGACCATCTTGGAGGAAGGCACTCTAAGCTACATTATTGATGTACAGCACCACACTAAATTCAGCGACTGGGTAGTCCCAATTTTAATTGCTGAGAGGTAGGAAACCTAATTCCAACCTTGTGCCTTGGGGGCTTAAAGGGTGTAAGGGTGTTATTACAGTTGTATATTTGAACAAGGTCAGGGAAGGGGTGGAGAAATATCAATATAAAATGAAAGAATATGTGAATACTAAGACAAGAAAACATACACTACATTGCTTCATATTTGGAGAATGGGTTTGAGTCAAGTTACCTGTTGATCAGGGTAAGACTTAGCCAAAATGGACTGAGTCAGATAAGGTGCTGAAAGTGTTTAGCAAGGTAGTGAGGGTTGAAGGTGGGATAATCTGGAATCTTAGTAGGTTATCAGTTTCAGGTAGTTTGAGTATACTAAGGAGAGAATTTGACCATACAAATGAGGATAGTAATGATTATTTGGTTTTGCAGCAGCCTCAAGAGATAACAGGCATTAGCATAGCCAATAGGACTTGCCTTTAGGACCTTATAACAGTTTAGCCAGAGCTATTGGCTTTGCCAATGTCTTTAAGCTATGTTGTAGAGTTTTGTGGCTGCTGTGCAGCATGTTGAAAAGTTATAATAAAAATGTGTTATAAGCATTCTTGTTACCTTATATATAACCAAGAAGGCATTATGTACAATTGAACAACCCTATTAAAAAAATAATTAACATAAAAAATGTCTTCTAATTTGTTGTCCTTGCAATGCTGACAACTTCTTTTTGCCTGTTGTAATGCTTGTTTGTTACAGCCTTTTTATGTTATGGGGGCATAAACAATGGGAGGGTGGAGTTTGGGAAATAGTACTGAATTACAGCACAAGTAGAAGACGGACATTAGGGGAGAATCAACAGATGCCAGAATCTGAGGGAAAACTGAGGTGGTGCTGAATGATGCTGAGGTGGTGCTGCGGTGGCGGTGTGCTAGTGCAGAGGTGATGCTCAGGTGATGCTGAATGATACTCAGATGGTACTAAGTGATGCTGAGTTGGTACTGTGCTGAGGCTGCCAAGATACTTAAGTGGTGCTGCATTGGTGCTTAATTGCTCTTGAGGTCTGGCTGCATTGGTGCAAAGGTGAAAATGCACTAGTGCTAAGGTGGGGCTGCACTGGTGGTGGTGCACTGATGCAGCGGTGGTGCTGTGCTGCTGCTGAAATGGTGCTGTGCTGATGTTTAGATAGTGCTGTGCTGGTGCTCAGGTGGTGCTGATCTGATGCTGAGTAGGTGCTGCACTGGTGGTGGTGCACTGATGAGGAGGTGGTGGTGTGCTGATACTGAGTTGGCGCTGTGCTGTTGCTGAGGTGGTGCCATGGTGGTGTTCAGGTGATGCTGAGGTTGAACTGAGCAGATACTGAGTGGTGCTGCATTGGTGCTGAATTGCTGCTAAGGTGGGGTTGCGCTGGGGTTGGGCTGCACTGGTGCTGAGATGGGGCTGTGCTGGCAGTAGTGCACTGATGGTGAGGTGGTACTGCACTGATTCTGAGGTGGTGGTGTTCTTATGCTGTGATGCTGAGTGATATTGATGTGGTGCTGAGTTGGTGGTGTGCTTGTGCGGAGGTGGTGTTCAGGTGGTGCTGAGTGATACTGAGGATGTGCTGAGTGATGCTGAAAGTCTGTCTGCAATTGTTGAAATGATTTTAAGATAGTGCCCCTAAATACGTCCCCAAGGGTCGAAATCCCCACCAGGTCCCATCCCCGGAACTCACTCAATGTGGCAGCTGTTCTGAGGTGTGTACAATGCCATGGGGGGGTTTGTTGAGTACGTTTCCCATTCCACCCCATTTGTCTGGTCTTGGCCCTCCATAACTGTATGGTTACTCTACTAGCCGGTGGTAGATGGTCGAGCCATGTGGAGCTACATAACAAGTGGAGCATAGGGACTTGTTCCATTGCAGCGTGCTCAATAGCATATGCCGGTTCAGTAGGGGAATTATACCACCATTCGTTAAGGATGTGAGACGCAACATAGTATGAATAAATATCAGCTGTCGCTATCCCCCCACAATAGGTAGATTGTGCACAGGTGCGGAGCGCCACGCGAATGGCTCCACCACCTCATAGGAAATTGTTTTGTATTGCATTTACCTGTGCAAACCAAGCGCGAGGGAGAGGATGAGGAAAGTTTTGGAGGCGATATAGGATCCGAGGCAGAGAAACCATCTTGAAGATGGCTGAACACCCATAGAGGGATAGAGGGAGAGCGGACCATATCGTTGTTTCATTCTTGAGACTGATTAACAGTGGGGTAATATTGTGTGTCCATGAAATCTTGGGGCAGGGGGAGATGTAGATCCCCAAATATTTGAACCCCTCCGTGGCCCGGGCGAGCTGTGCGGCCCATGATTCATGGCCTTGGTGTCAGCACACTGGGAAGAGGATGGATTTAGCGGGATTGGCGTGGAGGCCTGTGGTGCCACTAAATACCCTAAGAATTTCCAGTATGCGGGGTCCATGCCAGTACATGCCACCAAATACCCTAAGAATTTCCAGTATGCGGGGTCCTGACTACCATGGGTCTGTCATGAAAAAGAGAACGTCATCAGCGTATAATGCTATACGATCTGACCGTGATCGGGACCAATCGAACCCCCTGAGCACCGGATCACTTCTGACCCAGGCTGCCAGCGGCTCGACTGCTAGGGCAAACAACAATGGGGATAGTGGGCAGCCCTGATGGGTACCCCTCTGAAACGGAAAAGGGGGAGAGCGGTGTCCCGCAATCCGAACTGACGCCGTCAAATCTGTATACAACAGGCGTATATATGTCAGGAAGCGGGGTCCAAAGTTGATTGCCTCAAGCAATTGAAAAAGATAGACCCAGCTCAGCTAATCAAATGCTTTGTCAATATCGGCTAACAATAGGGCAGCGGGTCGGCCAAGGGTAGGAGCAGCAGCGATGGCATTATGGACTCGTCTGATATTGTGTCTAGTGGCTCTCTGTGGCAAAAAGCCCGACTGATCGGGGTGGATCAGGTCAGTGATACACCCCCTAAGGCAATCTGCCAGGACCTTCCCTAGTAATTTGGGTTCAAAATTGATAAGGGAAATGGGGGGATAAGAAGACGGGTCTTCCGGAGGTCGACCAGGCTTGAGAAAAAGCACAATCTCCGCGTGTCGCCAGTCCCTCGGTAGAGTTGCCACGTCCATAGCGTCCGAGATGGTCGCCAATAAATGAGGCCCTAGAAGTGGCATCTGAGATCGGAGGAATTCCATGGGGAACCCGTTGGGACCCGGGGCATGACCCGGCTGTAGCGCATTAAGGGCGCCGGTCAATTCATCTAGTGTGATTGGGGTCTCCAGCCGTTCCTGGATGGAGTCCGGGAGCCGGCGAGGCGGAATGTCCACTAGGAACTCTGCAATGAGTTCGGCAGAGATCTGCTCCTGCCGGGCGTACATGGATGTGAAATGTCTCGCAAATTCCTCCGCAACCCCCTCCGGTGTCGTGCAAAGGGACCCAACCGGACCACGAATGGTAGGTGTAATTGCCGGGGCACCATCTACTTGACACAGTCTGTGGAGCATTTTACTAGATTTATCACCCCACTGATATATCCAATGCTGTGACGCCTCCTAAATCTCCTTGGCTTCATTTAATAGGTATTGACGCAGCTCTTGTTGTGCGAGGATCAGATTGTGGCATAGGATGGGACTGGGATTAGAACTGAGCTGGGAGGGCAGGGTCGCCTGGCGCACCTCTAGGGTATCAAGCTGTTCACAGCGTATACGTTTCTCTTTTGTGCGATAGCTAATTTCAGAACGCCGGACGGTCGGATTGAGGGCTTCCCAGAGAGTGGTACACGAGGGGGCAAAGGGACCGTTGTCTGCTAAATAGGTAGTGATCGCAGTATTGAGCATGTCTTGATAGGCTGGACTACGGAGGTGCCAAGGGGACATTCTCCATAGGAATTGGGGCCTGCGTGAGCATGTGTGAAATCGTATTGCAACTGGGGAATGATCGGACAAACCGCGGGGTTGATGCTGTATCTGCGAAAATCTATGGAGAAACTCCAGAGGGACAAAAAAATAATCCAATCGGGACTGTGACCCATGGACCGTCGAAAGGTATATATATGTAATCCCGATCTGTAGGGTGGAATTCGCGCCATATGTCAGCCCAGTCCAGTGTTGATGCCAGTGTATAAAGTTTAGTCGGGCCCGATGGTGGAGGGGAATTTAAGTTGCGCTGTCGGTCTAAAGGCCCCATGGTGTCGTTCCAGTCGCCCCCAGGGTCAAACCCGTTGGAATGGTTCCCCATACCCCAAAACTTTTTTCAATAAAAGTAGCTCCTAGTGGAGGGGGAGCATAGATACTGCCAATGGTGATCTGTTCTTCATATATCTTACCTGTGACGAAAAGGAATCGTCCCCCGGGATCCACCCTATGTGCTATATATTGAAACTGAACCCTGTGGTGGATAAGGACAGCCACTACCCTGGAACCACTTGTGAACCCTGCATGGTAAATGTGATATAAGCCGAAGCGGGCGAGGCACGGGACCTTTGTCCCCAGCAAATGGGTCTCTTGTAAGAGCAGGATATCTGCCCCATACCTCTTCACCTGTCGTAGGACTGCGCATCGTTTCACTTTATTCAGTAATCCAAGAACATTCCATGCGACCACCGTTAGGTCTCCAAGGGGCTTTACTTCACCGGGCATCCTCAAGTCCCAGGGAGGCGTTGGATAAAGCAAGGAGATCTGCATAGAAGAAAATGTGGAAAATAACACACCGTCTGCATGAACCTAAAACATATAAACACTGTAAAACTGCAATTCAAAAGGAAATGCCACACCACCCCCCACCCGACACTACCAGGAACAAGGAGCATCTGTTGCGGTGCAAAGAATAGCGACCCCCAACGGGGGCCCCCAAATATCGCACCAAAGGTACCCACCCCACCCTATAACGCTAAGAAAACTGGGGGTGCAAAAGGTCCTTGGCTTAGCAGCCCATAGTCAAGCTCCCACGCCCGCCCAGAGAACAACATTACTAACGTGGATTCAAATATTGACAGTGTCTTACAGATTGCCATGTGGGCTGTGGGATAATCTGGATCTTTCAGGGCGGTCGCTCAGGGCTTGCTGACGCCCTGTCCGACCCCGGCCCTCGCCGCTTCTGAGACTTGTTGCGTCATGGCCACCGACTCCGAGAGCCACAAGAGGAGTCTGAGTCTAGGGCCGATGGAGAATTCACTCGGAGCTGTGGGCGCTCATCCGTCCGAGTGAAGACCGCCTCAGGGGTGTCGAAAAAGTAAGACTTAGAGTTATATATTACACGCATCCGGGCTGGATACAGCAGCATATACTGTATATTCAATTCTCTGAGTCTGCGCTTCGCAGCCATGAAGGATTCGCGTTATTGTTGAACCAGGCGTGTATAGTCCGGAAATATCATGATACAGCAGGATTCATGTACAAAACTGTCTTTATGTGACCTGGCGAATCTCAGAATGGCATCACGGTCGGCATAGTTCATGATCTTTGCGATAACAGGCCTTGGGGCCGCTCCCGGGCGGGGCTGCTGCGTCAGGGCCCTGTGTGCCCGCTTTACCACAAAGGCCGAGGAGAGAAGATCGTTAGACAGGATAGCCACTTAGTGATGAAATTCGTCATTGAGACTCATTCCCAGCCCTAGGGCAGGCCCACGAAGCGTAGGTTGTTCTGTCGAGCGCGGCCTTCCGCATCCTCCACTCTAGAGGCCAGTTCTTGTGTGACGACCGTGAGCTTATTCACTTTCTTTTGAAGGGAGGTCATGGAATCTTCCACCGTTGAGACCCTCGTTTCGGCCTTGGTGATCCGGTCCACTGCCTTGCGGAGGTCTTGGCGCAAAAAGGAGACTTCGGACCCCACCACGCCAAATGATGCCTCCATGAATCACGGGCACTGTTGATCGCTACCAGAGGGCCGCGTTGTCTCGAGTCGAGCCACTCCCATCCCCGCTCGCAGTGCTCGAGGTAGCCGTAGCGCACTGGTCAATGGTGCCCTGCTTGGGACAGCCCCACCCGGTCCGCGCTTGCCCATCTGGAGGGCAGACCCTGGGCCACGCAGCCGGCAAAGGGACGAGGAGCACACACCAACCGAGCTGACAGCCGCCTCGCCATGCGGGACAAGGATGACAGGGGCCGAAGAGGCACAGCTCCCAGTAAAGCACCGGGCGTGGACAGAGGGTCAGGCCGAGTAGTCAGGGTCAGTTGACAGGGGAGCCTCTACATGGGGGGCGCCAGCAGGGCCATGAACCCCAGCCAGATGCAGTCACTCTGCACCTCTGCAGCATAGATCACAGCAGTGTCCCCCAGGCGGTACGGGCTAGGCAGTGGGGTCAGCTTATATCGGCCCTGCATACAGTCAAGTTGTCCCCGGGGCCCCAAGCGTGATAATCAGGGGCCTGTCTCCACAGCGTGGGCAGCAAGGCAATTAAAGTCCGCCCTCGAGGTGCTCAGGGGCACCGCTGCTCCCAAGGTTGGTCTCTCGGCTAGGCAAATCCCACGTGGACGGCTTGAGGGAGAAGGGTATTTGCAGGATCGCTCACCGTCTGAGGTCGCGATCCGTTCCTCCAAGGCCTGATCTCGCCGGCAGCGGACGGGAGAGCCACACTCCGCTGCCATCAGGGTCATCAATCCCGCCGCGGCCCACTCGGCAGCACTGCAGAACAGGCACCGCCGCACCTCCGGCACCGCGCCAGGAAGATGGCGGCCTCGGGGCAGAGGGGGCGGGGCGGCGATCTTCTCCCGCCGGCACAGGTCTCCCCAGTAATGCAGCACACAGGGGGGCACAGGGCACACCAACCCCGAAATTCGCTTTCTGGACATTGAGAGGAGGCCAGCGCCGCAGCTTCGACTCACAGGCTCCAGGCAGGCCGCAGCGGCAGGAGTGGCAATCGGCGCGCCACGGATATGCTGAAATTTCCGCCACAGCCCAGTCAATCGCTACAGCGAAGGGATTCCCGGTCTCCAAGGCGATAAGGGCAATCGGCTAGATGAGGCTTCTCTGGGCAGGATATTAGTGGATGTAAGGCGGATTACAGCGTGGATGGATGGAGCTCAGCTAAGCTGAGTCTGCCATGATGGCCTGTCAAGCCACGCAACATTTAGTTTTTTGAAACATTTTTGAAACCATTATAAGTGGGAAAACAAACACATTAAATGTGAACAAAAATAAGCGAAATACGTGAAAAACACAAAGGAGATAGCTTAGTCAGGGAACGAGAAAAAATAATCTAGAGTATAACTACTTCTTGTGGTCTTGTGAAACCTTCTGCGTCATAATGCCGAGCCACCATAGACACTGGTTGTGTGACCAGTGTGCCAAAAAAACTCATAAATCTTTGAAACATTCTTAAAAGAGAAACATCAAATGGTATGTTGATACCGAACATGGATTTTAAAGAAAAAACGCAAAAGAATCACAAAAGCACAGGGCTACATGAAACCCTGCACCCTGGTGAATAACCACCATGCAAGGGAAGAAAACCTTATACTCTATAGATCATTCATCAAAAATCTTTGAAATCCTGTGCCTTGGTAAATAACCCTCATGTAAGGGAAGAAAAACTTACCTCTATAGTCCATTGATCAGTGGTAATGAGTGGCATGATAATAGCAAAACAAACCCTATACAAACAACGGAAAGCTGTTTGTTGAAACACACCATTACGTGACATATTGATAGTGCCAATACAAGGTATGATGATAACAAACAAAGAATTTCAAAGAAAGAATAAATAAATCAATACTGCCCACTGGTTTCCAATCCAGTGTGAAATAGAAAATACCCCCCACCTTACCGACCATACACATTTGGAAATGGACGGTATGGCAACACCTAAACCAAACCTATGTGACCAGGTCAAGTGGTCTGTTGAGTTCCAACATAAGTTGAGATAGTGATCACTGGTATATAAAACCAGTACTGAAAAAGTGTATAACCCTTACTTCATAGATCATTCGCACAGTGGGGAGGATGGTCAAGGATTTAATGAATCTGCGGCTAGAATGTGTCTCTACCAAATATTACCAGAGATACTTTAACTTTTTTATTAAATACCATAGCTATACCCCTCTGGAGGAGGTTCTGCAAACTAATCCTACAAAGGTTCTCAAAGAGAACCAGCCAGTCAAATACAACAACTGGCCAAATGTATGTAGGTATAGCAGAACAAGAGCGTGGCTCTTAACAGAATCCATGATCACTGTCACAGAACATACAAATAAAAAACAACCCTACAGGCCCGAGAGAATCGGCACTAAAAGGAAAGGGGGCAAAAACCCTAATGAACCATCTGTTAGTTATAAGACATTATCCTCTATGCCTCAAGGGGAAAGAGAACTTGTTGACCAAAGGGGCTGAATGCAATACAAAAGTATCTAAACCGCATTTTTCACAACAATAAAGAAATATCCCAGAAAGAACTCCTGATAAAATCCAGAAAAAGGACTCTCAGGACTCATTCCATTACACCAAGATGAATAAACAACAAAAGAAAGATGACCAATAATACCTTCATGGTATTGAGAATTTTGTTTCAACAAAATGACCACTCAAAGTTTACATAATGCTCTCTAAAGAGACTAAAATGACACTCATAGGTTCGAATTTAATATCGATATTCATCTATGATACCAGCTGTAAAAAGAAATTCCATGAAGGTATATCACCTGGACATATACATAATATATAAAATTGTGCCACAATAGACTCCAAGTGGTCTGACAACACATAGACCATCGGCTGCAGGCTTCAGGTACCTACAAAGTCTGCGCCTACATGGCATACAGTGTCATTGTACGAAAATCTGAACATGAATCTGTGCCGTAGGCACGCTCAAAATACCAAGGCAAACAAAAGAAGAAAAGGGAACTAACCTATTAGTGCAGTATCAAATCATTAAATAAGAAGAAAATGAAACATAAAGAAGTGCATGCATCAAAACTTGTGATACGAAATACAATTTGTTCACAAGTCCGCCTCAAGAAGTAACAGCCATGAATTCCCAAAGACTTGTAAAACACAGTGAAAATAGATACATACCCAAAAAGACAGGTAGAATATAACCTAAAGACAGATGCAAAAAGCATTGTGAGAGAATAAGAAGGACTATGTATAAAGCCTAATAACTCCACCATAAATTGTATGACTGAAAATAGGTAAAGAAATGGCAGCTAGCAGTCTCCATCAGATTGTTTCCCACGCTACCTATCACACAGCATAAGATACAGAATTCACCCAATATGTTCTGAGAATGAACAAATTAATTACCTATCCCTTCCACAGAGGAGAAGGCAACTAATTAGTGTCTTCCAAAGAATACACCATAGACTCTGAGTTCACTCTCACAATTTTCCAAAATGTGAAGCACCTATATTAAAAATATAGAAATGCAGTCCGCTCAGAAAGGGAAACAACATACACGATACAAAAACATAGTCCAAGAGGACTTTAATGAAGGGTAAACCACAAGAACATATATTCAAAAGAATACAAAATGGAGGCCCTGAATCCATCATTGTCACAATAAATAGCACACCGCAAGAGTAGTGAGGACATACTACGCTGATTACTCTTACGTGTAAAAACCAGAGCGTCCCTATATACCAGTCTTACCACTGGCATACCAATATGTCCCTATGAGAGACAACAAAAAGCCAAAACAATGTACATTTTAGCATACTGAACTGCTTCAAACAAGCTTGCATCAGAATATCTTCCATACAGGAAGACGTCTCTTGAAAAACTCTCTTGAGCAAAAGCTCACCCTCGAAGCCAAGGGACGAAGGGAGACCTCCCTCAGTCATCTAAATCAATAGCAGCCTAAAAAAGAGAAAAAATTGTACTGAAAATAAAATCTCTGCTCTCACAGGACACGTGGTCAAACCAACAATGGACATGTAAAATGACCTAACAAAGCTTACTCGCTTTGAAAAAAAAGCCTACATCTCAAGTATAAAGACAAGTTACACCAGTAAAAACAACAAAATGCTATGACTCTGAAGACCTCTGTCTTTCACAGAAGCATCTTAACGCTGCATTAGCTTGACTCTCAAAAAGATGGGCACCATCAATTGGCATGTCGACCATAGTCAACTGGATAGCCTTTGAGAAACCCGAAGTTGCCAACCAAGCCCGACAGCTTAATGCCACTGCCGATGCCATAGCATGACCTACATTGTCCGTAGTGTCCATACCACACATTATGATAAGCCTAGCAGCCTGCTGACCATCTTTAATCAAATCACAAATCTCTGAGCGGAGATTATCCGGAAGAGATGGTAACACATTCTGTAGCGAATCCCATAATGCATGGGAACATTGCCCCAGCACACAAGATGTAATTGTGGATCTCAAGGCTGAGCTCGCCGAAGCAAAGTAGTGTTTACCACATGCATCATGAGTCGTAGACTCCTCACCCACTGGAATCTTAGGAACAGTATCTACATCCTGTGGAGAAGTCGCAACCTGAGTCACCAAGCTATAGTGGAAGGGTGTCTATGAAGACAAACTGGGTCCCCAGGTGTAGGCAGGTGTGTAAGTGCAATATCACGGTCCACTGAGGCCCCCGATTTAGGCTAGGCCCAAGCACCTAACAAAACATAAAAAAGAGCCGCTCCAAATGGAAGAACAGTTTCTTCCCCTGTCTGTCCCTGAAAAAGAACCTTAATCAAAGGGTCTGTGGATCTTTGCACTGTAGGAAGTGACACGTTTAAAACCGTAGTCACTTTCCTTAGCATGTCTGCAAAGGAGGAACTTGGAAGCAAGACCTGGGGGAGAAGGCAACCCGGAAGCTGGAGAAGAATCTAGTACAGTAGCCTCTCCCAGAGCAGACTACTATCTCTCCTCCATCTGAGGCACACAAATATCAAAAATGGGCTGAAAGGGCCCTGCCCCAATCGACACAGGTTGTCTTCCACAACCTATTCCTGAGAAGGAATGAAAACCTGCCTATTTCCCTCATTCTGAATAGTCGACCCCGCGTTAGACGTCGTACGACACCTACACGGTGGACGAGAAGCAACTTCGACCTACGCCACTGACACCAGTATCAGAGTCAGCTGATCAAAATCCGGTGTGGTATATCAAGATCCTGAAAAACTGTGGACCTCAAAAGCAGTGCCAGCAGACGTCAACTGGCGCCGACCTCTTGACTCCAATGGCTCAACCATCATCAAGGACAAACCCTCTGACGGCACCCAACTCGCCTCCTTGGGGCCTAAAGATGCTCCAGAGGGGGATGTGGTCCCAAAGATAAGGTGCAAGGCATTATAATATTCCTTCTTCTGAGGCATTGATGCACCGGCTCCCAGAAACACGGGGAGACGTGGTGTGGTCGCGTTCGGCCTCCTCAACCGTCGAGCGGGAGGAGCCATGGGAGACGGAGTCTCCACGCGGTGAAGTCTGAGAATGACGCGACTTCAATTGCCCCTTGCCTTTTGACTTCCCTGCAGACCGGCTTTGGCTCCTAGATCGAACCTACTTTTCCTGAGACAATGAAGACAGAGGCTGGGAAGCCTCCGAGGATCATGACACACGCGCGGCCATCAACTTTAAACGTCGCTCCTTTAACAACATCAGTTTTCGTTTCTAGTCGAGCCACAATGTTCGGCGTTGTGGTGCTCACCTAAACACCACATTGCAAATTGTATGTGGGTCTGTCACTGACATATGTCATTTACAAGACCCACAAGGTTTGAAACCTGTAGACATTAGACAAAAGCACAATGTTACACCGACACAAAGTGTTGAAGCAGGTCAAAAAATCGACCAGAGGAACCGCTTCTTCGGATCCACGTTACAGCACGAAAGAGAAGAAACTTATATCCACGCATCAGAAGGGATTTATATGGCTCCACTGACGTCATGACCGGAGTTGACATAATTGCGGAGCCGTACGGCGCCGCCCCCTGGCATGTAGAAGTACTGTTGAAAAATTTCTGGCTCCTGACTGGTGTCTGGGGAGAATTCAAAATGTAAGGAATCTGCGGTTAGATGTCTCTATTATATTGTGACCTTTATACATGTTTTTGCTTTATACATGTTAAGCATGACATACATTTGTTAAGCAGACCTATACAAATATCTATACGTTTTTAAATCATAGGTAGTTTATATATTTGTACAAAGAAATGCACATATCTAAATACATACATATCAAATTATAAGTGTTTATATACACAGGTAAATGCTGTACATTTGTGTTTTGAGTATAGTGGTCATGTAGGAAATAGCCAACTCTTGAGTGGTCTTCTGAAGATAAGATAGTTATCTGTGGATCTTTTATTTGATGGTATTGAATTCCATAGTTTGGCTGCTTGAATAGAGAAAGAACCCATGATTTTTTTGTGTATGCTGGACTTTTGTGGCAATGTGACAATCTGGAGCAGATTGCTTTGTTGTATGTATTTGGCAATGTTATTCTTGATTTAAAAAAAGTGGTCCTGTTCCACGTATTGCTTTGTGGGTGATACAAAACAGCTGGCAGGTGGATCTTCTGGCAACTGGTAACTAATGTAGGGCCCTCAAGGCAGGGTAGATGTGGGCTTGTGGCTTTATATGTAGGAGTAGTCTGGCAGCAGATTTCTGAAAATGTTATGGGAGCATATTAACAAGTGCGTTATCTTCAAAAGCCAAAGAAGCGGAGATAAAAATATCGCCCTATCAACAACAGGGTGCTAACATGCAAAATCGCATGTTAGCACCCTTTTTCACTACACTTCCCTTTGCATCTCTAATGAGATGCAAAGTGGGCATTCCAGAGGAAAATAATAGGAGAAATGTCGCTAAGCGACATTTCTCCTATTATCAAGCTTCACGCTAACCCTATTAGAGACAAAAAAAAGCAGCGCTAACCATGGTTAAGGCTACTTTTATACGTCTGCTAATTTTCAGACTTAGCCATGTAATCCAATGGAAGGTGGATTACATGGCTAAGTCCACCATGGGCTATCAACAAGGATATCCCTATCCTTGTAGTTTTATTGCTGCATTACCAGCGATAACCTCCCCAAATGCCGCTATCGCTGGATTTTTTATCGCCTAGGCGGTTAGCGTTGTTAATAACGCGATCACCAGACGATATTATCCAGCGATAGCGGGCGTTAAAAAAATTAACGCTAAGCGCCCTTAGCGTTAATTTTCCCTGTTCCTAGTTAATATGCCCCATGGCCTTTTCATAGTGGATAAAGATGGTCAGTGGTAGAGGCTATTGGGGTAATTAAGTTTAGACAGTACAAGAAAGATAGTAGCTTGGACCTTGTGTGTAAATCCTAGGTGGGAGAATATGCATCACAGAGTTATCATAATAATGAAGTTTTACCTTCCTAACTTATCCACTTCAGAGTCCATGGTAATTCCAAGGTTTCTTACTTCTTTGGATACTTTAGGAGGTGGTCCCAGATCGTCAGACTAGGAGCAGAGTGGGTGATAATTTTTAAAATCACCATATGTGAGCATTATAAAAACTCAATACAATAAAATATTTCAAGCTCAGCAATAATCCTCAAAGCAGGTTGTGGAGCTCCCCAATAATAATTCTGATAAACATAAATTAGTTCAAATATATAACTGTTAACACAGATTAGTGCTCTTCCCCAGTTTAATAATGTACACTCAGAATGATACTAATGCAGGAGAAGCACCTTTTTCAAAATGAAAACCCTTGCAAATTCATTCTTGGATAAATCCAAAATAAATTGTAACATACTGACTGAAACAGCCCAGAAAGACGCCAAACCTACTTCTAGCCTCAGTCTCAGTCTCCAAGATACTTGAAAGACATAATGCACAAATGAAAATGAATCTATACTGGAAACGTTGTAGGAACACGAGAGCTGCAAGCAACTCTCGTTGGCAAAAACAAACATCTGTGTGGGCATATGTGGCACTTGAACCAAATAATGACTGCCTAAGCATGCTGAGAGATAGCATCCGTACCACCAGCCTATAACATTCACTTTCATATTGTGTTCAATAGACACAGAATCACCCAATGGCCAATGGAAGGTAAAGAACTAGAAGCACCTTCCATCAGGCCCAGTGTAAATATTTCCACAAACAACTGATTGTCAGGTGACAATGCCTGCAAGCACTACTTTCAGCCTAACAGTCAAACATGTTGAGCACAAAAAACAAGACAGCTGTGCAAAGCACCTAGGGACCGGCAAGCTGGACATCACAGTTGTCCTAAGGGCTTCCGGTGCAACTCCTGACCACTAAACAAACATTACTGACACCATGCACACTCACAGCTGAGGAACAATAATTAACTCAGAAAGAAGACTCATGGATACCACACAAACACATACCGACATTGTCTTCCTAAAGCATTTATTCATACAAAATTATCATAAAATGCATAATGTCCAGAATTCATGATGCATCTCTTAAAATTATACACACATGCACACAGAGATATACACAATGGCAATTGACCCACCGCTAATTATTTTACCACAGTATTTTTTTCTCATACTTCAAAAGAAAAGATTACACCGGAACAAAATGCTAACTAATGGTTCTGCTGCCGAACGGTAGGTGGCCACATTCACAAATATTTTACATTGGGGAAGAGTGACTTACTATTGTAGCATTCCTAACTTACTTTTCAGTTCCATGTATAAGTCTGGAATATTTCTATCTTATGCTTGAAACTTACTTATACACCAGAAGAACTACTAGAGTAAAGAATAGCAAAATCTTTGTAAATCATGCTAAGTGTGCTTTGTGCTAAGAGTGAAGTTGTGTGGTGCTGGGATACAAGGTAGGCCAGGCAGGAATCAAGTAAGGAAAGGTATTTAAAGTTGTAAAGACTCGGATACTTTCTCGAAGAGGGGAAGAAAACAGTTATTTTCTGAAGGAAAGATAACTCAAAGTGTCTCATTGTATTGAGAAAGAAGGTGCCATGGAGCCACAGAGAGGAAATAAAGAGGGGATATATTGAGATGACTATGTAGAGGGGAGTTATTATTTAAATATATTCATATTGCATTGATATAAAACACATTTTGAAAGAGAACATACAAAACAATTCACAGGTTGGCACAAGTTGCTCTTGAGAATTTCAAATAATCTATTAATGGACTCCTCATAAAAGGGTTTGGAATCTGAGAGCTTTACCTAACCTCCACATGATTTACATGATTTAACACAGAACCTGCTCTCACCCACAAAAAGAGCAATCATAGCAGGGTATTTTCACCTCTCCTATGCGCACATATCAGACAGACAACATAATTCTAATGCCAGCACTCACTTACAATAATATTTCACTGACATATGCAAACACAAAAAATACACATAGATTGCATGCACTCACTCTCACGTCCACACACCAACTTCCTAAACATTATTTTTAGACAAACAACACAAAGATCTCATTCAGGTTGAAACCAAAACATTTGCACGCACATTTACACTAGAATGTGTGTACGCACAAACACATGCACAGCATCCTTATATATAGAGTATCAAACATATAGAGACTCCAAAAACATTTACATTCATAAGTTAAGAACCTTACATTCCTACAACAAAACACTCTGAAAACACTGTCACACAAACAGATAATAGCTTGCTCCATGCAATCACATAAATTGTCAATCTGACGCATCCCCACTGTGTATGCAATACATTTATGGGTGATGCCTATTTGCAAATTTGCTCAAACACAGGCAAACAAAGAGGACGTGGTGGTGTGTGATGAAAGGGATAAGCCTGTACACATGACATACCCATTAGCTAAATTCTCTTTTGGACACACACACACATAAAACACATTTTAATAAGGTAAAAGACAACATTCTAAACAAACATGCGCGCGCACACACACTTGAACATCCTGCATAAGCACAGTATTTCTCTGAACACTGCCAAACCCAAACATATCACTGCTATGTATGTGCTTGTGTGTATGTTTTTATGTGTGAATACTGAGAATGACCAGTACACATAACAATATCCACTCACTACTACACATTCTAGCATGCATGAACACATAAAGACAAAGGTGCACTTACTCACCCATATGCACAGTCATATGCAACTCAATTCACAACACTTTTTTTGTGAGTTCATGTGCCTTACCTGAAATTAGAGTGAATTACTCCTGGATTTGCAAATGAATTTCACAAAGCATTCTGTATGTACTCAACATTTTCACGATGTGAGCCCCTTGTTCACCTTCTTCTGTAAGCTACATATTGAAATTCATAAGAAACACCTATTTAGAACTGTAACGCTCTGTATTGTGTTGCTCTGAACTCTGAATAATGATGTCTTGAATTGTATTGCTTAGACTGCTGATGAATTATCTGCTTACTTCTTATCCTCCCCAGTCCTCAAAGCCCCTGAATTTGTATCTTCTATATGTTTCAAAGGATACACAGACACGCCTGAAATCCTTTTCGGAGCCACAACTAGTGCCTCACACGCCCAACCAAACATGGATCCATTTCCCAGGGTGATTTTCACACTGCATTGTCTCTCTACCAAAGCAGGAAACCTTGTAGGCCATCTTCCTTGCCCTCCTGGAGATGCTACCTGACCTTCCCTTTCTTAATCTTTGAGCAGCCTAAATCTCCAAATAAAACATACTTGTAATTTCGATGGAACCAGTAACATTTGTACCTACTGTCATGGGAATTTATGGACACGTGTATTCCAGGCATAAGACAGCATAGTAGCAAAAACATCTGCATGTTGGTATATGACCTTAAAAACCCATGGTTTAACCCGAAAAACGTATATTGCCAAACGTCTCCAAGCTTCGTTAGCAGTATCAATAATCACATCAAGTTTTATTGTTTATGACAGAATTTCTTGTTATTCTCTTAGGGTTTTATTACAAAAGGACAAATATAGCTGTCATTTCAAAGAGATAATTTAGTCATTATGTGAAATAGGAGACTAAGTTACAGGGATGTATGTTCACAAACTGAATGATTAAAATATCTTGGTTTGAAAACAACATATTGGCTTATTATACAAACTGTTTTCAGGAAAGCAATATATGGTGCAAAGGTTAGAATAAAAATTAATGTAGTGAAAGCAATATTTTGACAAGAAATAAGCTTACAACACAGTATCCTCTGCCACAACTGTAAATATTTTGGATATTAGAGTTATTTTTATAGAATATATTTAAAACAGTTTTAGACTGACTATTGTAGGATCAAATGTCCCAAGTGTTGTCGCCAACTGACATACTTCTCATCGTTTTCCCATTCTGACCAACCACTATGTTTCTTTTGTTCAGGATACTGCTGACATTTGCTCTACATGTTTTGTCTGTTACTCAACAAACTAGTGCCAGCCTCTCTTTGGTGACAAGAGGTACATTAATGACTGTCTTCCTTTTATCGCAAGTGGCTACTGACTATGCTTAGGTCAGAACATATCATTAATAGTCATTTGGGTACAAAGTTATTTAACCTACACCTCAATGTGAAAACTGCACATGACTCTCCTTGTTTAAATCAATGTAGTCTGTAATGGGTGGGCTTCCTGATTGTTTGTAGTGAGTGGGATCTACTTGGGTATAAGAGAGGAGCAGAACACTTCTTTTGTGATGAACCCTGTATGCCAATAACCCATAACATTGAAGGGTGGCTGCTGTGGTGTAGAGGTAGTCATAGCTACAATGTTCCCTTCCCTGACATGCCACCCTGAGCTACTCAGAGGGAGTTATGTAAAAAGCCAAGTGTATGTGTCTGATTGGAAAGTAACTAAACATCAATGCATCCGGAAGGATCATTTGTGTCCTTATTCGTTGGACAAAGCCAGTTCCGACAACTCAGACAGAGGTCTGAAACAAGTAACGTGATGACTTTTGCCCCAACAGATGAGTCAGAATTTCTGACGCATCTGTCAATCCTTGCGCCATGGTGCGCCGTATTGTAAATACGGAGCATCCATGCTGGCGCAAGGGTTTCTCAGGGTGGCGCAGGGAAAGTGACGCATCTGACTTTGAGCTGCGTACTCTCCTTTGACTTATTTTCTTTTTGCACTTAATTTATTCTCCCTGATTCGCTACTATGGACTTTTTGTCTTTTTGACTTTTGCCCTGCCCGCCATTTTGTTTGCTGACCACTGCCGATTCCCCGGACCTGGACCCACCATCTTGTTGAACTTATGTCCTTTCCCCTATCCTCCGTTATCTCCCTGACGATCCACAAACTTACTTCTCCCTCTTTCTGGTACTCCTTACTGCACCCCCCCCTGGTTTCCTCCTACCCCCGCACCCTCTCCCTTTACAGGGGGTAAAGGCAGAACAGGCGAAAAGAGAAAAACGTTCAACTCAACAGTTAAGGAATCAAAGCGATTAGCATAAAGTCAAGGTACAGTAATTCGAAGACAGAGTTGCACAGAATTAACAAGGATAGTGGAAAAATCCAAAAGGGGTGGGGGAAGGTAGAGGGGGACAAAAGTGGTGTTATGGGAGAAGGTGCGGGGGTAGGAGGAAGCCGGGGGGTGCAGTAAGGAGGACCAGAAAGAGGGAGAAGTAAGTTTGTGGATCGTCAGGGAGATAACGGAGGAAAGGGGGAAAGGACGTAAGTTCAACAAGATGGTGGGTCCAGGTCCGGGGAATCGGCGGTGGTCAGCAAAGAAAATGGCGGGTAGGGCAAAAGTCAAAAAGACAACACGTCCATAGATGCAAATCAGGGAGAATGAATTAAGTGCAAAAAGAAAATAAGTCAAAGGAGAGTACGCAGCTCAAAGTCAGATGCGTCACTTTCCCTGCGCCACCCTGAGAAACCCTTGCCCCAGCATGGATGCTCCGTATTTACAATACGGCGCACCATGGCGCAAGGATTGACAGATACGTCAGAAATTCTGACTCATCTGTTGGGGCAAAAGTCACGTATTGCTGGAGTCGTGTCGCAAGCACTATGCAACTCCAGCAATGCATTTTGAGGCCCATTTCCACTACACTGCGTCACTCCTTACGCCTGCTTCAAGCAGCCATCAGGTTTTGACGCAGTGCCATCCTAGAAGTGACGCAGTGAAATCTTGTAGATTTCACGGCATCACTTTTACGAGGCTATCCTGCGTGGGAACGTCCACCCTGCATACATTATACCTGATGCAGGTATAATGTGACGCAGGGCTTTACAACATGACGCATCTCCCTAGATGCGTCACGTTGTAAGTTGGCCACATTTTTTGTGCCTCTGCAGCATCACAAAAGTGTCGCAATGGCAGCGCAAAAGTGTAGCAAGGGACATTGCTGAGAACAAAAGGCAGAAGGAAGTGGAACTGTTGCAGTCAACAGTGAAAGACAAAGTATGGCTTGCCCAAATTTTGTCTCCAAGCCTTCCTCTACTGAAACGTGACTGTTGTCTGGTTGATCTAGTTGGAGGCATTCTGATGCCCCTGGGGCTGTGTGTGCTTTCCGAACAGCCTGGATGCTGATTATCAGAGACCACAATCAATGTACTTGGTCAGCATCGTCTTGAGGACCGTGAATCTCTCTTATCCTCACCCAAATTGCCAAAAATCAGGGACAAGGCCAAGAGTCAACATTGTAATCCTCCCCTATTAGCAACATGATCAACTTCCCACTAGCAAGGTCGCCTAAAGGCTACCCCTCTCAGAAGAATTGAAAATTAGCACAAAGTGTCGACCTATCCGCAACAGAACTCACCGCTCACTGCAATACAACTATGATTTCCATTCTATACCAAATAGCCCCCTTGAAACAAAAAAGAGTCAGGAACATTCCATCTAGATCTTGGTTCAACACAGACATAAACTCCGAAAGAAGACAACTAAGAGCTGCAGAAAGACTCTGGCGGAAAAACCCATCCACAATCCTCCTTGATCAACTCAAGTCAGTACACAGAAAATATAAAAAACACATCAAGAACAAAAAAACGTCCTTCTTTTGTAATGCTCTAGACAACGCAAAAAACAGGCCCAAAGAACTCTTCAAACTCATTAGGCAACAAACTTCCATTCCCCCTTCATCCTCAGTTCAGGCCTCCAAAGACCTGTGTGAAACTTTGCCAATTTCTTTAATGACAAAATCACCAAGATTGAGCCCTCCCTAGACGATCACCGCAGTCCCCCCTACAGCAGCGCGGCTCCAGGGACAGAAGATATCTCACCCAAGCACCCCCTAACTACTGGAAATCTTTCAACACCCTCTCCGAAGTAGAGATCATCAAAATGTTTTCCAGCTCCAAACCCTCATCACACGTCTTGGATCCCATACCTGCCCAACTGGCCAAAAAGCTCAAATTCACCCTACCCCCACTCTGGACCAAGATTAAAAACAGCTCCCTGAGTACCGCAGTCATGCCTAACTGTCTCAAAGTCAGCCAAGTCACGCCATTACTAAAAAAAACGGGCTTGGACACAAACGATCTGAATAACTTCAGACCCGTCTCCAATCTCCCTCTCCTAGCTAAAATCTTGGAAAGATGTGTTCTCCTCCAACGTACTCAACAAATGGACAGCACCAACCTTCTAGACCCTCAGCAATCTGGTTTCAGAAAAGGCTGCAGCACAGAGACAGCGATCCTTAATGTCATAGATGATATTCACAAGTCACTCGATACGGACCAATGCTGCCTACTCATACTCCTGTACCTATCGGCAGCCTTTGACACGGTTGACCACAAACTACTCATTAAGGTACTTCAAGAAAGGGTAGGAGCAGAAGAGGTGCTCTTACAGTGGTTCACCTCCTTTCTCCAGAACCGCACCCAAAGAATAAAAATAAAAATCTTCTTGTGTGACCTACTCCCTGTCAGCAGGGGTGTCCCCCAAGGATCAGTTCTCTCCCCGCAACTTTTCAACATCTACATGGAACCCCTCACCACCATACTCAAAAAATCTAACATGCCCTTCCACCTCTATGCGGGTGATACCCAGATCTATCTTGAAACCTCCTCCATTGTTGACATTCAGACACTAAACAACATTCTAAGAGAAGTCCAACGCTGGCTATCACTCAATCACCTGAAACTCAACCAAGACAAGAAGGAAGTCCTCCTCATTTCCAACAAGGAGGAGAACCCCCAAATCACAGAATGGCTAAAAGCTATTGATACTCTCAACTGCAACCTCACCCTGGCTGATTCCGTAAAGTCACTGGGAATCACTCTGGACCCAAAATTAGACATGGCCAAGCACATCAAGAACACTGCAAAGAGCGCCTTCCTCAACCTTAAACTACTCAATAAAATAAAACCCTTCATCCCTCCCAACAACCTCAAACAAGCTACTCAATCCCTGGTGTTGTCTAGACTGGACTACAGGAATGCAGCCCTCACAGGAACAGCAAAATCTCACTTAGCTCCCCTCAGATCAACTCTTAATGCAGCAGCAAGAATGGTCACCGGAGTAAAGAAATATGAAGCCATCTCGCCCACACCGTATCGAAATGCGTGCCAACTTCAGAACTGCCTGCCTCACGCACAAAGCCCTGCACACAGGGAAACCCACCCTACCTGGCCTCCAAACTCAGGAAGGCCGGTCAGACAAGGAGCCTCAGGAGTACCAACACTCTACTCCTAATCCCTCTGAAAACTTGCAAACAAAAAAACGCATCTCGATCCTTCTCAGGAAGTGCGCCCAAAATCTGGAACTCCATACCAGTCGATATCAGGACTCCCCCCTCCTTTTTAAAATTTAAAAGGCAGCTCAAAGACATCTTCCTCAACCGATCGCTCCTGAATGGATAAGATTAAGGCTTCTACCTCACCCACCTCCTGACTCCTTCCTTTATCACCCCCTCCCTGAAGGAGGCTCGTCACGAGTCCCTGTACATACTACTGCTATATTATGTGATTTCCTTGTACAGCGCTCTGAGACTTCCAATGAGTCATGAGTCAATGTGTATACTACTGTTATATTGTGTGATTTCCTCATTATGAATGCTGTAAAGCGCTCTGATACCTTCGGGTCTGGCCAGCACTATATAAAACTCTTAAATACATAATAAATGCTATGCTTCTGCAAATGGATGCATTGCCCTGCAAACTACTGATCAATGACAAGATAATACAAAATACTGGTTTGAATTGCGCAGTCACCAGACAGGAAGAATTGAGATTCAAAGGGTGTACCCACCAACGACTAAACAGGAATTTGATACTGTAAGTGAAACTTTGGTATCTCTTTTAATTCCAGTAGGAACACTTTGTCTACCAGTAGAATTGCAACACTGTTCAAGGCAAAACCAGACTGCACATAACACAGAATATAGAAAGTATCTGTTGGTCCTTATTCAAAACCTGTTAGATGTTAGTTATAAGCTTAACTTATGTATAATTTTAACTAGCTACTAAAAAAGCTAACAATGCTTGGACACTGATACATTGTAAATGATACATATGCGGTTGGAATGTAGTGTTCTACCCCAAAACCAAACATCATATGCAAGTCTTGAAAGAATGTCATCATTAGCCCATGACAGTCCAAGGCCTACATAAAAACTGCTTGCCACTTTAGTGAGCTTGTTGTACTATCTGGCTTCTATTGTCTCAATGAACACTGCAATAGAGGTCATAAGCATTGCCTAGTTTCCGTATGTCTAGGCCATGGAAAAGTGCTGGAAAACCTATTATCCAAAACTTACTTTGAATTAAGGAGTTCAGACAATGAATTTGGGAGGTACACATAAAAAATATCACTGTATCAAACTATAGACTGTACATTGTGTCTAATACTACTGGAGTCATGAAGAGCTTTGGTTTGCAGCAGGTTCCAGGGAAACCTTTCAGAGTTCATGGTTGACAAAGGTGTTGGTTGCATAGCTGTAAACGTGGTGCAGCAACATCACTACGCATTCACAAAAGGTGTTAAAGAAAATCATGCAGAGACATGCAGTCACACTGGTGGATATGTACCATTATTTTATATGGTACTGTGCACAATGTTTGAAAATGTGCCCTGAAAAAACTTGTGTAGTGACTTTGCAGAGATTATTTATATAAAGGAGATTTGAAGAAAGTGTAAGAAGTGTTGCTATCATGCATGCTACTCTTATTTAGAGGACATATGTGTGCTGGAAAAAGTCAGGTTTTTAATTACATTGCTGCAATTTTGTTCTACTCTTGCAGGGCTCAAGTTCTGTATCATAGCCATCAGATCTGAAAAGTATCAATTCATGCCAGATATTTTTAAAGAATGTTCAGAGGTTGCGTGGAGGAAAAGGCATGTTTTTTTAAATTAAAATGCCTGGCCATCCACATTTGAAATATTAAGTGTGAGAGAAGTTTTGTAAAGTTATTCTGATGATTTTTGAGGATTGATCTGACTAGGTAACTAGGCGTCCAAAGATTAATAGGTAAGCAATATATGAAAGAAAGGATTCTTTATCAATTTGGCATATGTTTAGGGTGTGGACACCACGTTGGCTAAGCTCTTGGTATTGAAAAATGACACAAAAAATGACTCAAAGTCCATTAAAAAAATTATGACAGTAAAAAAAAATTGTTTTGTATCTGTCATTATAGCATAGTTGTCACTAACAACTAGCCACCACATAATTTCAATAATTTGATGTATACTCCACAACAAAGAAATCCATTTACTAGGGGTTGACATTGAGATACGGGTAACTATGTCTATTTCCATAGTGTACTCACTCCCATACCTAGCGGAGGTGATAGCCACTAGGAGGACAGTGTGCAAATTTAATAACCGTAAAGGACAGTTATAAAGGGGCTCCAAGGGAGCGCACATTAAGTATGTGAGAACCAGGTTCACCACTGAGGCATCACAAAAGGAATAGGAGGGAAAAGGTGAGTAATGCCTTTGAGAAAGTTATTGACCACAGGGGACTTGAAAAGAGAGGGCTGATCAGGCAGCCAAAGAAAGGCTGAAAGAGCAGAAAGGTAGACCTGAATAGTGCCCAGAGCAGAGCCCTGCTGGGCCAAAGAGAGAGGGAACAATAGGACCTCAAAAAGAAGGAGAGAAAGGGGATTTACAGCTTTCGCTGTACACTATGCCACAAATTTGTTCCACCTGCAGGTGTATACAGTCTTAGTTGAGGGATGCCTGGCTGCCAGAAGCACATCACAGACTTCCGGAGGCAAGTCAAATGGAATCAACTGTTGCCACACAATCTCCATGCAAGGAGGTGGAGGCTGAACAGGTTCGGTTGGCGGACCGTCACCTGCTGCTGCGACAGAAGATCCTCCCGAAGAGGCAGCTGTATCAAGGGATCTATGCTCATACTGAGTAGCTCGAGATACCAAACTCCTCGAGCCCAGGCCGGTGCCACAAGAATGACTTGGGTCCGGACACGTCTGATCTTCGTCAGCACTCTGGGTAGGAGTGGTATAGGTGGAAAGGCATACAACAGACAGCAACTCCACTCGCGACGAAAAGCGTCGCCGAGCGAGTGCCGCCTTGGAAACTCCAACTCGCAGAACTGCAGACATTGCGCGGTCTCTTCGGCAGCAAATAGATCCAACCAAGGTCCTCCCCACTGTTGAAAGAGACCTTGCACCACCTCCGAGTGAAGATGCAATTCGTGATCCATCATGCACAGACGGCTGAGTGCGTCCGCCCTGGCGTTCAAAGAACCTACCAAGTGTTGAACCACCAGGAGAATGCCCTGGCATTCCAGCCATGTCCAGAGGCGCAGAGCCTCCTGACCGAGGGTCCACGACCCCACCCGCCTTGCTTGTTGCAGTACCACATGGCGGTGGTGTTGTCTGTGAACACCTGCACTGCTCTCCCCTTGACAGAAGGAAGGAGTGCTTTCAGTGCAAGTAGGATCGCCCTGAGCTCCAAAAGATTGATATGGAGCTTGGACTCCGCCTCAGATCAGAGACCTCTGATCTCTGCGCCTCTCCCATGTGGCCACCCCATCCCAGGAGGGACACGTCATCACCACTGTGTGCTCCGGTTGAGGAAGGGAGAGGGATCTGCCACTGACCCAATGCTGGTCAGTGACTACCACTGGAAGTGTTGTGCAGTGCCCTCCAGGATCTGGACGTAGTCGGACAGGCGTCCCTAATGCTGCGTCCACTGGAACTTCAGGTCCCACTGCAGAGCCCGCATATGCCATCTGGCATGATTGATCAGCAGGATGCAGGAGGCCATGAGGCCCTGCAGCCTCAGTGTCTTCCTAACTGAAACCCAGGACAAGGGCTGAAAGATCGGAATCATAGCCCGAATGTCCCGGACATGCTGTTCGAGAGGATAAACCCGAAATTGCGCATTGTCCAGAACCGCTCCGATGAGCTTCTGAGAGGGAACCAGATGCGACTTCGGCACATTGACGGAGAACCCCAGCAAAGGCAGGAGGTCAGCCGTAGTCTGGAGGTGGGAGACGAATGCCTGGGGCGAGCCCGCCTTCAACAACCAGTCGTCGAGATAGGGGAAGACAAACCCCTGATCTACGCAGACGAACTGCGACCACTGCCATCACTTTAGTGAACACCCGAGAGGCACTGGTAAGGCCCAAAGGGGCGGTGAACTGAAAATGCTAGTGGCCAACTGTGCACCGCAGGAAACGCCGGTGGACCGGCAGGATGTGGAAGTAGGCGTCCTGCAAGTGGAACGCTACCCACAGCTTTTCAGGTCGAGGAAACGATTGACGTTCCAAAGGTCCAAAACACGCTCGATGACCCCCTAGGCCAAGGGTGCCGCAACTTCCTGTTTGCAAAGCGTGAAGTGATCCCCCGATAGCAGTGGTACTGACGTGGCATAGCAGGATGAGTAGTCTCAAAGGGGAGGAGTAGCCCCTTCGGACTGTTTGCAGAACCCACCAGTCCAAAGTGATGGGGCGCCAGTGGGGGAGGTGATGACAAATCCTGCCGCCCACTGGCGTGTGGTGGGCCTGAACCAATGAACTGAAACAGCAGAATAGGAAGGTCTTGAGGCAGCGGTGGTAGGGGTAGCGGTGGACTGATCTTCCCGCTAGCCCTGGGACCCACCCTGCTGTTATACAAATTGCTCTGCCTATGGAGGATGTGGGCAATCCCGCTGCATCATTGTCCTCGGCAATTGCTTGGGAGAGCACCTTCCAAGCCTCCGCTAGACACTGTGGCTGCACCTGCGCCACCGTGTCCCACACAGAGTTGGAATAGAGGACCAAAAGGCCCTTGGAGAAGCAGAGCCCTGGACCACTAGTCACTCTGGCGGTATGTGCTGTGCGATGAAACTGGGGATGCCTTGTATGCACAGGCGCCCCTGTGTTACGTTTAAAGTGCATTATTGAAGGGTAGCAGCGGTTCTGTAGAGGAGGCCGCTGCTGAAGCACTGCAGTGAGGAGATTGCCCTGATAGGCACTGTAGGGAATTTGAGGTTAGGAGCCTCCCCCAAGCCATATCACATAATGTACCCACCACCTCCGTAGCTACGGAGGACGGGGACAGTGTATCAGGGTGTGGAGAGAATTCCAGCTTGCTGGGATTCTCCATATTGTCAATCTTGTGTAGATCATCCTCACAGCGAGCTGCGAGAAGGTCCTCCGACCCCTCCTAGTACCCCCCTTTGATCAGGAATAGGGATTGGAAGCAGGACAAGGCAGGCTGGATATAAACCGGCCCTGGAGGCAACAAAACTGTTGCCAGCGCCGATGCCGGCACTGAGGCTGTGATGCAATGATGTCGCCGAGGCTGGCGCTGATGCCAGATCCGCAGACTGCGCTGAGGCCGGAGCCAACTGCCGTGCCGAGGCCAACGGCAGTGCCGCGGCCGGAGCCTGCACCGAAACCGGAGTCAATGGCGGCACCAAGACCGGAGCCAACGACTGCGCCGAGGCTGGAACCAACAGCAGTGCCGAGGATGGAGCCAACGGCAGCGCTGAGGCCGAAGCCAACAGCGGTGCCGAGGCTGGAGCCAATGGCGGCACGGCGACGAGGCCGGAGCCAACGGCGCCACAGGGTATCTTGCCGGGGCCAAAGGTGGTGGCACGGGGGCAGAACACCCAAGGGGTTCGCGGGGCCAAAGGCACTCCGGAGGGACCCGATGGGACAAAGAAACGGCCCATTGCTGACAGAAGTACCTATACTTCTTCCGGAGGCACGTACGGTCCCCCCAAGAATGCGGGTAAGCCGCAGGCAACAACAGAGGCCCCGAAGGAGCCGCGGGGGAGTGACCACCCGCCCCCTCCACTGGGTCCCGCGACCGGTGAGGGGTAGACGAAGAGCGATGCTGCTCCTTCGACCTTTTATGGCGCTTGGACTTACCTGTACCCAATTCCGATGACGATGGTGCCGGCTGCGCCAGCGATCCCTCGACCTCCCTATGGAAGCGGGACCTTGAGCGGCATGGAACCGAGTGCCGGGCCCCCAACAACTTCCGGGAACACACCCGCAAGCCTTCTGCGCCATTGCCCGACAATAGAGGCACGTCTCGGGGAGATGGCGTGCCCCAAGCAGAAGAGACACACGTTGAGCAGGTCCGTCACTGACATGGCCAGACGACAGTCCCAACAGGCCTTAAAACCGGGCATCCCTACTGCACCAAAAATCGAATTCTCGACAAAAACAAGAGACACGTCTCATAAACAAGTCAAATTTATTGACTAGGAGTACCGCTCTCTTTCGGATCTGCGCTTGCTGGCGCGGAAAAAGAAAGAACTGACGTCAGCGCGCGTGTGCACGTCTAAGTAGCTCCGACGTCATCTCGGCGACTACGACTTCAGCGACGTACGCGGAGCCGCACGACGACGCCTACCGAAGCGCAGGGGTACTACTGACGAAAACTTTCCGGATCCAGTCTGACACCTGGGGATATTCTAAGGTAAGGAATCTATCACTAACGTGTCTCTTTCAGATAACACTAACACAAGCCTAAAAATGTGATGCTATTCCTGATTCAATATATGAATACCAGCGTTGAAACTGCCATGGATGTTTTATGCACCACTGCATGCTCATGAACTTATTCCTCATCTAGGGTCTTTATACATGCTGAAGAGAAATGACTAGAGGGAAGTAGTCAAGCTCATCTAAGAATCTCACTACTTCAAAACATTTCCCCAAGTCATTCAGTGAGAAAAATATTTGCCTTAAAGCATTTGGAAGGGAGGACCCTTAATTTCAAACTGAAAGTATTATGTTTTCTATAGATTCCACATGCTCCCTACCCCTACACATAAAAACATTTCTTCAGCTCAATGACTTTGTCCAAAGGTAAACAAGCACCAGGTTTAACCTCTGCCACCATATGACAAGTCTGCCTGTGACCCAGTGCCTTGCCCAAAGAGAGTTTAACTAACCCTTATTTTTATACAATGTTTTCTATGGCTCAATGGTTTATTAGATCATTAAAGTAAACCTTTAGTCTACGGTTGCAATACTAAATCGCTACTGTGTAAATGCCTAAATGTTATCATGCTTTGCATAGTAAAACGTTCTCTATTTTTAGAGCTTCTTTGTCTAAATACTGTATCATTAATTCCTAAAAGAGTCATTGAAAGTATTGTCCCTTGGCTTGCACCACCAATCGCCTCCTGTGTAATTAAAGCCATGAGTTTAGCCAAGCTACTAAATGGTGACCAAGACTATATGAGAGAAAAACTGATTCATCACTGTTAAATAGTCCAGCTGTGAAGCATTTTAAGTCTGTGCTTGCCTTCCTAACACATCCTTCTTGTTGAACTCCTTACCCTTGAGCAATCTGTAACTAGCAATTTGAAGTTAATCTGCAGGGTCTCTCCCAACTGAGTTGATTCAAAACTAGCCCTACCTGAAGTAAATTCTTTAAGATTCAGGGGCATTATTATGTTAATTCTTTTACACACAGAGAATATTTTCCAAATGGGCAATGGTGTAGCTCACCTCTCTACCTCTCACTGAAATTCTTAACAGGATGGACTAATTGAATGAATTGAATATTGATAAAATGTTCCAATGTGTTTCACAAATCCCAATGACATCCTAATTCACATCCATCATTGAGTGTCAAGCTCTGTTTGCAAAAGGTCAGGGTAGTAAAAAGATAGCAAAAGTGTGTAACTTGGTTATCACCTATGGATTACGAATTCTTCAACTGTCTGATAAAACCTTGTAAGTCATGAAATAGACTGACTATAGCAGCACAGTCAACTAAGATTTAAAGCTCATTATTGTTATCGAGAAAATATTATGAAGTAGAGGCAACAAATGCACAAGATAGAGTAAGCGGGTGTATGTCAAAGCTCTTTATGACATCAAGATTTAAGAGACCAGGATCTCTGTGGGAGTGGAATGCAGAAGTTCCTCCAATGATACAGGAGCATTTTCAGGAGATGGTGCCTTTGAATCTGAGAAGCCTACTATGATATCATTTATAATCTTACGTTGCAATTTATAATAGTAATATAGATATCTGTAATATAATGTTATAAAAAATGGCACTGGGAAACAACAAAAAGTTAACAAAATATTCATCCCATATTGTCTTGTCTCATATCACATTTAGTACCAGTTAAAACTTGGACTGCGCTTTCCTTAGTAAAACAGTGTAAACAACATTAAAACAGCCCATGTTCACCACAAGAATGTTAAGAACAATGGATACAAGGTAGAATAAATAAAAAAGCTCTTTAATAGTATTAACAAACTCAAGGAGACAAAATCTGGCACAGGAAACTGCATTAGACTGTGGCTCCAGGATAATCCACGATCAAACCAAGATGCCTGACCTGAGGTTGAAGAGCCAAGGATTTGACCTGAGAGAGCATTTACTGCAGAAACAAGAACAAAGTAGATATGTTGTGTTTGTCTTTCCCATCTGCAGGAACTCCTATTGTGAATAGCTAACAGCCAGCCTTTTAATAAGTGGGTGCACTCCTTGAAAGATAAATTGTGAAAATTTCATATACCGTAACCAAGCACCAGAAAGTTTAAAACCCAAATGTATATATGACCTCAAGAACACTATGATGAGAACACAAAGGTCTAAGGCAAAGATTTATTCAAAGGCACATACCAATAACAGCATGTTACCTGGACACAGAACACTTTGTGTCTATGTTTTACTTTTCTAACACGCTGATTCCTTTTACCTCTTCTTTATATCACGCCTAGCCTATTGCCAATAAAATCATCTACAAACAAGCTTTAATGTGACTGTATATTTACTGTAGTGTATCTGAAAGGATAAATCTAGACTTTGGGTCTTATAGAATGATGGCGCTAGGATGAGCACTGTGGTGGTCATTTAAAGCACTTTTCGAGTGGAGGAGTTTATCTACTGACTTATTGTCCCATTCACATCTAAATTAAAATGGTTCACTGTAGTTCAGTAAGGCCCTTTTAGGAGTCAGAATACCTATGATGCTTGTTGATATCACTGAACCCTTCTGAAGTGTAGAATTGCACCATTACCCAAAACTGGCAAATTTTTCCAGAGACTGGTCCATTGTTATGAAACTCTTTCACCCAACATCAGAGTAGATTAGTAGAGTTCACATTTTCATTAAAAAAGGAATCGCTATTGCATTTTTTGCCTGTTAAAAACCAGATCAAATTCCTACGATAGACAAAAAGCATCAGCCTACATCATATTGTGAGCATCATTATCTCAAATGGTAAAGAGCCACTTTCAATATAAGAAATTGGATGAACGGCAAGACCTGCGAGTGCCTGAGAAACATTCTTGTTTAATATTATTTTTGTTTAATATCAATTAGACATGGGGCCGACTGATTTCACATCCCCACACTTCTTTAAGAAATTTATTTTTGCAACTGCAATAGTCTGAAGTACATTTTAGCAAAATAGTTTTGGGTTTAACGAATTTATCACGTACTTTTCAGAATATATTTAGGGCACGTATACAATAAATATAATCATAGTTCAGAACTGTATATTCAAGGAATATTGCCTGAGAATTTGGTTGCGTATATATATTCACAAATGAACCCCTGATTACAGAAAATAATTTTAAGAAGTTGACCCCCTTATAAGATTTGGAGTTTATTATTTGCAACAGCTTTTCAGTGTCCCGAGACATTTTGGGGGCAGTGAGCACATTTATATTTTAAAATAGTAAACTCGGGAAGACGAAAAATAATTTGTTTTTATTTTAGATTCAGATTTCATTACTGCACTCAAACTACATTAACCGGGCTCTGACTTACTTATACAATCCAAACCGTTTCCATCAGAAACCCTAAGACTCAGTGTGCAATAATTATTAATTATGATTAGCTCCTTGGTTTCTTGATAGAAAAAGCTTTCAACAAGCATTTGTATTTTAACCACAAAAAAGTAGAATTAGCTTAGCCCATTTA